>NW_006399760.1:22221218-22234006 GCF_000299155.1 Elephantulus edwardii | reverse complement strand
GACGGCGCAGGAGGGGAAGACCCTCTATGAGATGGATTGATTTGGTGACTGGGGTAATCGGGATGGGTGTGTCAGAGGTGGTGCGGTTGGCGCAGCATAGAGCAGGGTTTAGGACTGTTGTGCATAGGGTCACTATGAGTCGCAAACGGCCCAACGGCACATAACAAACAACAAACAAAGCAACCTTCCAGAACCATGTGAGATGAAGCTTTATCATCTTTGCTTCCAAAGAGCATTCTGGCCATCCTTTCTTGAAGACAATTTTTTTTCCTGTTGTTGTTCTTTTGACACTCCATGTTCAGTACTCTTCTTCAATACCATGGCTCAAAGGCATAGATTCTTCTTCTGTCATCTTCATTCATTGTCCAGCTCTTAGCTGCATAGCAAGTGATTGGAAAGGCCATGGCCTGAAACAGACACACCTTAGTCCTCCAAATGACATCATTACTCCTCAGTAATTTGGAGAGGTACTTAGCTGCAGACTTTCCCAGCGTATTTCCTGATTTTCTGACTGCTGGTACCTAACTACATGGCTTAAAATTAAGAAGGGAGGGCCTCAATATTATATTCACTCTCCATACCTATTCAACCAGTATGCTGAGCAAATTATTTGAGAAGCTGGATTCTTTTTTTAAAAATTAATTTATTTATTTTTCATTTCAATGAACATCTACAGAGATTTTGGAATTCCATTCATTCATTGTTGCACTTTTCTCCCCCCCCCCCCCCCCCCCCCCCCCCGTTTGCTCCTCTCCTTGAAAAGCAAAAGAAAAACTCCTTCATTGGTACACAATCCCCCCATACACCCCCACCACCCCACCCCACCCCATATATAATCCACTCTGTAACCCTCATTCTGTACTCTTATAATAAACATAATGTCCTAAAATATAATACTTTTAAACTATTCTCTCCCTCATAGACTTCAATGCAGTAAACACAATTTATCCAGTTTTCCTCAGTCTTACCCCACCCCGATGTCAGCCTCATTCTACAACAGTGGCACCATATAGCATTTATCCCTTTGTGACTGAGATATATCCCTCAGCATCATGTCCTCCAGGGTCACCCATTTTGAATAATATTGCATGATTTTTACGTTCAAGGACTCCCAGGCGGTGAAAACACGCTGTGGCCGCCAAGAGATCTGTCTTGGAGAGAGAGAAATCAAGTTTCTCCTTGGAGGCTAGGATTTTGAAGCTCCATCTCACATACTTTGGGCACGTGACCAGAAGAGAGCAGTCCTTTGAGAAGGACATCATGCTTGGAAGGGTAGAGGGACAGTGCAGGAGAGGAAGACTCCCTAGATAAGATGGATTGATACAGTGACTTGGGCAATGGGGGTTGGTGTGTTGGAATTAGTGAGACTGGCTTAGGACAAGGCAGCCTTCAGAGTTCCTGTACATAGTGTTGCTATGGGTCATAGGCAACTTGATGGCACATACAACAATAAGAGAGAAAATATTCTCCTAGAAGTGGCACCTTAAGTATGGACGTGTAGCCTTCTACATTGTAAGAGAATACATTTCTGTTTGTTAAAATAATCTACTGTGGTACTTCTGATATAGCAGCACTAGGTGACTAACCTTTTCAACCTATATGCAGAACAGATTATCTGGGAGGCTGGGCTCTATGAGGAGAAATGTGGGGTCAAGATTGGTGGACGATTTATCAACAACCTGCATTATGTGGATGACACAACCCTGCTTGCTGAAACTGAAGAGGACCTAAAGCGCCTGCTGCAGAATGTCAAGGACTGCAGCCTCCAATATGGATTGAGGCTCAATGTCAAGAAGACAAAGATTCTCACCACTGGACCAATTGGCAGCATCAGGATGGATGGTGAAGAGATTGAGATTGTACACAGCTTTAGTTTGCTTGGCTCCACAGTCAACAGTCTTGGCACCAGCAGCCAGGAAATTAAAAGACACATTGCCCTGGGAAAGTCTGCTGTTAGGGACCTTTCCAAAGTACTGAAGAGCAATGGTGTCTCTCTGGAGACTAAGGTGCATCTGATGCAGGCTATGGTCTTCGCAATCACTTGTTATGCATCAGAGAGTTGGACAATGACCAAGGAGGATAGAAGGAGAATTGATGCCTTTGAGCTGTGGTGCTGGAGAAGAGTATTGAGAATACCATGGACTGCTAGGAAAACAAACAGATTTGTCCTGGAAAGGGTTAAACCAGGTGGCTCCTTGGAGGCAAGGATTCTGAAGCTCTGTCTAACATACTTTGGACATATTGTGAGGAGAGACTGGTCCTTGGAGAGGAACATCATTCTTGGGAGGGTGGAGGGACAGCGCAGGAGAGGAAGGCCCTCTATGAGGTGGATTGATTCAGTGACTGGGATAATTGGGATGGGAGTGTCAGAGATGGTGCGATTGGCACAGGACAGAGCGGAGTTTAGGGTCGCAAGCGACTTGACAGCACATAACAACAACAACAACAGGTGACTAAAAGAGGCGGAAAAGGTCACCTTCAAAAATTACCACAAACCCCACTGTGCCTGGCCCCAATGAGACCATTTGTATTCACATGTGCATAAATAGAATACAGTAAACCTTATTGCCCATTCAATGCTGTAGCTCCATCAATTGCAGGACCTTGGAGGCAAAGATTTTGAGATGCTGTCTCACATACTTTGGTCATGCAGCCCAGATGGGCCAGTCTTTGGAGAAGATTTTATACTTGGAAGGATCGAGGGACAACACAGGAGAGGAAGACCCTGCGTGAGATGGATTGACACAATGACTAGGGTAATGAGCGTAGGAGTGTCTGAAACAGTGAGATTGGCTCAGGGTAGAGCAAAGTTCAGAGCTATTGGGCGTGAGTCACAAGCAGCTTGATGGCACATAACAATAACAACAACAACTGAATAACCCATAGTTTTCTAATAGCTACTGAAAGAGCTGAGATTACAAAGACCTAAGCTTATGGTATCATTACAAACAAGCAGTGTTTCCTCTATATTTTATCGTTGTTAAGGGTGACGTATCAGTTGGCAGCTAAATTATAAATATATATAATGAAATATCACTAAATTTTATCTGCTACAGCACACTACTTTTCACCCAACAAAAGGATGCATACTAGAAACATACTCCCTGCTTTTATTTCTAGCAGTGATTTAAACTATGTAAAAGCGGCTTTCTATATCTGCATAATTCCCATTCATAGTATCATTTTAACCTCGGAATACTAATAAGGGACTCTTGCTTCTGCCCCATTGTCATTTTTGTTTATTTTTAATGCCATCGTTTTTATTTTGCATACTTTAATTTCAAAACAAAATAAAGAAAACTCACAATACACAACATCCAACCTCATTCTTGAGGAAGGGGATGAGACCAGAGGCCCTTACATCCTTCCTTGCACACAGGACAAGAAAGACATTAGCTATCAGCTGATGGAGCCAGGTGGGAGATGGAGACTCAAGGCTGCTGTGGGAGCCACAAAGATGCTATATGGGAGGTGGTGGGGTAGGGTGGGTATGTTACAGTAGAAAATTATAATTGGCTTCATCCATGCAAGAAGTATCTTCATCACACTCCATTGATGAGGGGAATCTCATTATGAAAAGCATCACTGGGTTCCTCGGCTGTCACCTCATCTTCATCAATGCCTAAGCCTAGCTTGATCATGTGGTAGATGTGGTTGGAGGAAGTGAGGGAGAAGTGAGAAGAGAGTATTGTAGTTTCAGACAACAGCACCACCAGGTACTTAATATCTTTATCATTCTTGTCCACCTCAGTTTTCTGTCTCAATGTCTCAACAATTGATGATCAGGGTTGATCTCTAGGTCCTTTTTTGGCTGTCATATAGCCCACTGTAGCATTGTCCTGAAGGGCCTGTGCTTTCATGATCTGCTTGATATTGGCTGTCCAGCCATATGTGCTAGTCACAAGGCAGCAGTGTGAAGATACAAATCTATGAGAGATTGTCTCCTTCTCAACCTTCTTATCCAAAATTCCTTTCATGAGCTTACAGAGGTTCTCAAACTTGGCCTTTTCTCCTCTATTTTCTTTTTCTCTCCTTTATTCTCAGATAGTTCTAGACCCTCCACTGGTAATGGAAATCAAGCTCTCCCATCAAACTCCTTGAGCTGTTGCACACAGTACTCATTAATAGGTTCTGTCATATGTTGTTGTTGTTATGTGCCATTGAGTTGCCTGCAACCCATCATGACCGTGTGTACAGTGGCTCTGAACCCTGCCCTGTCCTGAACCAGTCTCACTAATTCTGACACACCAACCCCCATTGCCCGAGTTATTGTATTAATCCATTTTTTCTGGGGTCTCCTTCTCCTGCGCTGCCCCTCCACCCTTCCAAGCATGATGCCCTTCTCTAAAGACCAGTCTATCCTGACCATGTGCCCAAAATATGTGATATGGAGCATCAAAATCTTAGCCTCCAAGTAAAAACTTGGTTTCACTTTCTCCAAGATAGATCTATTTTTTTTTCTTGGCAGTCCATAACATGTTTGCTTTAGACTCTTCTCCAGCACCACAATTTGAAGGCATAGATTCTTCTTCTGTCATCCTTAGTCATTGTCCAGATTCCTAATATATAGCAAGAAATTGTGAAGACCATGGTCTGCAATAGGTACACCATAGTCTCTAGACTGAAATCATTGCTATTCAGTACTCTGTAGAGGTCCCTGACAGCAGATTTTCCCAGAGCATTTTGTCTTTTGATTTTCTAACTGCTGCTGCTAAGTGTGTTGATCGTGAAGTTGAGCAACTCAAAGAAGAGCTCAAGGCACTACTTGATGTTTTTGAGTATGACCTTCTAGATTTTGCTCTGTTGCAGTATTTCTTGAAAAATGTTTAGGGTCAGAGTCAATCACACCATGGGTGAAGTTCAGATACTCTGGCATCATCTCATCACAGCTGTCCGTGATGAACACATGGCAGACATAAAGTTTAATGCTCTTGTTCTCGAAGATATCAGAGGGAGCCCAGCAAGGGATAAAGAGCAATGCCTTGAATTCCAGCTGATCTTCTATTGAGAAGCGCTTGCCTGACAAGTCAAGTAGTCTTCCTAGTCATTAGTAAGGCTCTTGTAGGACTCTCCGTATTTCTCCTGTGTGATGCCATCAAGATTTCTGGTCTACATGGATTTAGACTTATTCAGTTCCTCCTAATCAATGTATTTTGCCCTAATTTTATTGTTTTTCTTTTTCTTGTCTTGAACACTGTCATCCTCCTCATCTGAACCCACATCTTTAATCTTGAGCTTATCTTCATCATCCTTATTTTCCTCTTTTTCACCTTTCTCTTATTCTGCCTTATCATCACTGATTTACTTCTCTCATTCTTTTTCAAAATAAAGGATGATGGGTTAGCCTATGAACTGTGAGTACTTCTTCATTACTTCTTTGACTTGTCTCTCCTCTACGTACTCTGTTTGTTCTTTAAGGTGAAAAATCTCTTTAGTACCCTGACTAATGGGTTCACTATAGTCAGCATGAACTGTGAAGGAACCCTCACGTGAAGACTCCAGGCATACGGCTCCTCATCATTGTGTTTTGTGACCATTACCACTTTCTCTGCCACCAAACAGGCACAATCAAAGCCAACAGCAAACTGACCAATCATAGAGATGTCTACACCAGCCGGGAGAGCCTCCATAAATGCTTTGGTACCAGACTTGGTAATTGTTCCCAAGTTGTTTATGAAATCAGCCTTGGTCATGCCAATGCCTGTGTCCACACGAGTCAAAGTACGTTCCTGGGGGTTAGGGATGATGTCAATTTTCAGCTCTTTCCCACTGCCCTACTTGGAAGGGTCTGTCAGGCTCTCAGCAAATCTTGTCCAATGCATCAGAAGCACTAAAAATCAACTCTCTAAGAAAATGTCCTTGTTGGAATAGAAGGTATTGATGAGATGACACATGAATTGGGCAATCTCTGCCTGAAAGACAAAGGTCTCCATGTCCTCCTTTCCACGGGACACTTTTTCAGGCATCTTGTTGGAAGGGTTGCAAATACCAGAGAGATGAGGGTAGATTATAGGACCAGGCTTTACAAAGCTGCGTGGAGATGACTCAAGAGACTTCTGCTCCTGTTTTAAAGAGCAAAACTGTGATGTCAGCATGTCACTCACATACTAGATACTTATCTCTAGAGGTTGCTATGGTGAATCTGAAACCTGACCTTTCATAATGAGCCTGAGCTCTCTCTGTCTGACAGAGAAACATTCTCAGGCATTTCCTGTTACAGATTTTGTCTCTTTGAACTTCATGTTGGAGTCCTTTTAAAAGCAGTCACATACATTTCTGGCAGTAGATTAACACTGGGTGGGAATGAAAATGTTCTATTGAGCCATGAAGCATCACTTAGTCTGACAGAGGAATTTCTAGGGCTGAAAGTTTATTAGGCACAACAGGACACTGAGGAGCTGTGTTAATTTGAAATGCAGTTTCTGGAAGTTTTATTTTATATTCTTCTAACCTATGTTGAAAAAAAAAACCCACTTCCAAGTATAGATGATGTTCCTTTTTTATATCAATTTGGCTAAAAGAATGAAGGGTAGAAAGATAATAGAAGAATAACACCAGGAGAAGAGATTATCTGAAATTGCCTCTTTTAATAATTGTATGTAAGAAAATTCAGTTATTGAAGACCTTATGAAATGATCACAACAAGATAGAGACCACTCAATGTCCTTGTTAGGTAACATTGAGGCAACTAAGTCATGCTATGAATGAAAGATTTGAGTCTTGTCTTATCCTGAGTCATCCTCAAGCTTTCCTCATGCTTGAGCCCACTGTTGTAGTGACTGTGTCAATTCATCTTGTGAAAGGTCTTCCTCTTTTTCTCTGAACCTCTACCTTTCACAGCATAATTTCTTCATACAGGAACTGGACACTCATGACAACATGTCCAAAGTATATGAGACCAACTTTCACCATCCTTGCCTCTAAGGAGCACGCTGGTTGTGCTTCCTCCAAGACACTCATTTGGAAGTCCATGGGCTATTTGACACTCTTCTCCAGTACCACAATTTGAAGACATCTATTCTTCTTCTTAAAGACATCTTTTCTTCTTCTGTCATCCTTCCTTATTGTCCAACTTTTAGATGCATAGAAAGAAACCGAAAAAGAATGTGGCTTGGCTCAGGTATATCTTACTACTTAAACTGACATACCTGCTTTTTTTAAACTTTGATTTCTCGATTTCTGCTCCTTTGGATATTAATTGTGGATCCATGTAAAATGAAATCCTTGACAACTTTTAACTTTGCCCCATCTATTATGATGTGGCCCAGTGGTGAGGACTTTTGTTTACTTGATATTGAAATACAATTCCTATTAATGATTGCAGCCCTTGATCTGCAGTAAGTGCTTCAAACTGTCTTCACTTTCTGCAAGGAAGGTTATATCATCTGCATAAATGCCTTTATTGGGAGGGATATTGGTTGAATGGCAAAATTCTTGCCTTTTATGTAAGAGACCTGAGTTCAAGTCCCAGATAGTTCCTTTTAAGCATGACCACAATCTCTCAGTAGAACTGCATGTATTGTTATAATGAAAAATAAGTTCTTGCAAAGAAGTAAGGACTAAGAAAAGGAAGAAAGATTTTGAAATTTATTGCTGAAAATCAGGCAATAGCAATCCTATGGACTCAGTATTGATCATGCAAACAGCATAGATCACGAAGCATTTCCCCACCCCTTCTGTACCTGGGTTCACTTTAATCAATTTGATGGCAACTACCAGGAGTAAAGTTAGTTTTCACCATGAAGGCAGAATATAATATCCTTCCTGCTGGTAGATGTGAAATGTTTTCACTACTCAGTGGTAATTGCCAGTGACAAGAAAGTATTAGTGACAAACACTATTTCCTCATTATGACATCAGACCTGTGTCTCTTCCTTTAACGCCTTAATGTGGCCTTCAGTTATGTACTAAGGTTAGAAACCTGAAGGTTGTTTGTTTGTTTGTTTGTTTTTAATTCATATTAGGACTGACCTGGACATCTTAAGGCAGATTGGAATAATTATGACTTGGGACCAAGAATATAATATACAAAGTAACAGATTTGCTTGATTAATTTACTATTTTCCTTTAGTTTTAGTAACACAAACAACCCATTGGATGGTTACCAATGAGTAGAGCCAGGCGTGGCTGAAGAGGGAGTATTGAGAAACTGTAGGGGAGAGAAAGTGTGCTCAATCATGGGAATTATGATGAAATGCATAACAATGAATTGTCAAGAGATCAAACAGGAAAGTAAAAAGTTTCTGGGCATTGCTCTCATTTGTGATAAATCTCAAGGGTGTTTAGATTGTGAGGCACCCGTAAAAGGGAAAATAGAGGGTTTCCAAGTACTCTCCCCTGATTCTGACACTTGAGTGTGGGAATGTAGCTGGCTTTCTTGGATGTTGCATACACAGTTCATCATGTCACTGCAAAGTGCTGTCTAGAACCAATTTTGACAAATGAGTATGGAAAACGGGGCCTCTATATTCTGCTTTTGCTACAAACATAATATTTACCTATGACACTGCTTTTTTTTTTCTACTGTATTTCCTTAATGTGGTCTACACTCTTTGAGAAGACTGGAAAAAGATGAAGTCTTTGCTTTTATAATCCAATATAAACTGACTCACCTCGGGGAAAACTGGATTTTTTTAACTAGTTTTCTTAGAGTGGTGAAGAATTGGAATTGATGTCCATCCTTACTTGGACCTGCACTGGACAGTTAAATGGAGCTTGTAGGAGAGCTCAGGTGTCCTAGCAGGTAATGTGGGCAGCTAACCTAATGACAGGTGGTTTGCATCCATTAGTTGTTTTGTAAGAGAAATGAGCCATTGTCAATTTACAGCCTCTGAAAATTCACTGGCTGGTCAGGTATGAATTGGTCCCAACTCAATGGCAATGATTTGCTGACTTGTGGGTTACATATCAGGTTGTAACCTTGTAATAAGGTAAACCCGGCTGGTCTAGGCAATTTTAAATTCAAGCCTTTGGGTTTCTAAGAATGTAAGTCCAACAGCTGCAGGACTATGGGAGAACTGAGAAGCATTCCCATGAAAATGGCATGTAGAGTCATAGAGTGATTCCAGGGAACTCTGTCCTGGAGTTCCCTGTGCAAGGAGCCCTAGAACGTCCAAGGAGTTAGGATTATTCCATTGTTGTCAGTGCTCGGAATTTGAGCAGGTTGCGGAAATCAAACATTAGGAAAGGTTACCATGCATTATAACGTATATTAACTTTGTTAAGTGCCCTCAAATTGAATATTATCATAGTGACCCTATGAACAACAGATCCTAGCCTATCTTATCCAGCCTGTCCTATCCTGTGCCATCCTCACAATCTCTAACACACTCCAGCACTTTGCTGTAGTCATGGTATAATTACACCTGGTTGAGAGTCTTCCTCTCTTTTGCCTTTCTCCATCTTTCCAAGTATGATATCCCTCTCCAGAATCTTGCTGAAGATTATAAAAAAAATGGTTTGAACAGTACATAGACAGAGAAAAACCAGAAATACAAGATGGGTTTAGAAGAGGCCATAGCAGTTGGGACATCATAGCCAATGCCAGGTAGATTTTGGCTGAAAGTAGAGTACTAGCAATTCTGAAGGCATGCAGTTAGAGGCCACAAGCTGATCCATGGCTTGTGGACATAGGATGGACAATCTCCTGTTGTGTGATTAACTGTCTCTGAAAACCCACCAGAGGATTAGCTATGAGTTGTTTCTGACTCTGTGGTACATAACAACAACAACAACGATGACAACATGCAAAATATGTGACTATGCAAACTATTTGACTGTGTAGATCATAACAAATTATTGCTAACCTTGAGAAGAATAGGAATCCCAAAACACCTGATTGTGCTCATGTGAAGCCTATACTTAGACCAAGCAGCAATTGTTACGACAGAGCAAGGAAACACTGCATGGTTCAAAATCAGGAAAGGAGTGCGTTAAGGGATGCATCCTGTCTCCATACTTTTTCAATCTATATGCAGAACAGATTATTCAGGAGGCTGGTCTTTATGAGCTGGAACATGGAACCAAGATTGGAAGAAGATTCATCAGCAACCTGTTATGCAGAGGACCTGAAACATTTGCTGCAGAAGGGCTACAGTCTTCAATGTAAATTGCAACTCAACATCAAGAAGACAAAAATTTTTCACCATTGGGCCAATTGAAGCACCATGATAGACTGGGAAGAGATTGAGATTGTTAACAATTTGAACTTGCTTGGCTCCACAAACAAAACTCTTGGCACTAGCAGTCACAAAATCAACAAATTAATTGTGCTGGGAAAGTCTGCTGTTAGGTATCTTTCTAGAGTGCTAAAGAACAACAATATCAGTCTGGACACTAAGATGTGCCTGGTCCGGGACATAATCTTTGCAATTACTTGTTATGCATCAGGGCACTGGACTATGACTAAGGACAACAAAAGACGAATCAATGTTTTTGAGTTATGGTACTGGAGAAGAGTATTGAGCATACCATGGGCTGCCAAGAGAACGAACAGGTTTGACTTGCAGAGGGTGAAACCAAGTTGCTCCTTGGAAGCAAGGATTGTGAAGCTTTGCCTGACATACTTTGGGAATGTTGCCAGGAGGAACCAGTCCTTCGAAAACAACATAATTCTTGGAAGGATGGAGGGACAGTACGAGAGAGAAAGACCCTAGAGGAGATGGATTAAAACAGTAACTGGGGCAATGGGATAAATGTGTCAAAGAGAGTGAGATTGGCTCAGGATAGGAGAGGGTTCAGAGCTGTTGTGCAGAGGGTCACTATGAGTTGCAGGTGACTCAAAGACACATAACAACCACAGCAGCAGCATGCCCAAAGTACATGAGATAAGGCTTTATCATCTTTGTCTCCAGGAGCACTCTGGCTGTCCTTTTTCCAATACCTATCTGTTTGTTCTTTTTGTAGTCTGTAGTATATTCAGTACTCTTCTCCAGCACCACAGTGTAAAGACATTATTTCTTCTTCTGTCATCTTTGTTCATTTTCCAGCTCTCATGATCATAGGAAATGATTGTATGGCCTGAATCCTGCACACCTTAATCCATAAACTAACATCATTGCTCTTCAGTAATTTGGAGAAGTCCCTGGCTGCAAACTTTACCAGTGCAATGCATCTCTTGAACTCGTGACAGCCAGAAATAAGTGTGTTGATTGTTGAATCTAAGTAAGAAGTCATTGACAATTTCAATATTTTCTCCATTTATCATGATGATGCCTAGTCATCCAATGGTGAGAACTTTTACTTTCTTAATATTGAGACATAATCCATATTAAAGGCTGTATTCTTTGATATTTTGCAACAAACACTTCAAATCCTCATCACTTTCAATAAGCAAGATTGTGTTATCTACATAGCAAAGGTTTTTGATGAGTATTCCTCCAATCCTGATGCTACATTTTTCTTTATAGAGTACAACTTCTTGAACACTTTGCATAACATACAGATTGAATAAGTATGGAGAATGGATACAACCCTGACATATACCTTTCCTGATTTTAAACCAATAGTGTTCCCTTGCTCTAGTCAGATCATAGTTTCTTGGTCTAGGTCTAGGTTTCCTATTAGCATCATCAAGTGTTCTGGGATTCCCAGTCTTCTAAATGTTATAATTTTATATGATTTAATTTTTTATATAATTTGTTATGACCCACATAGTCAATTGCCTTTGCATAGTCAATTAAACGCAAATAGACATTCTTCGGATATTCTTTGCTTTCAGCCAGGATTCATCTGACATCAGTGCTACAGTTTCTTCTAAATCCAGTTTGAACTTCTGGTAGTTCTCTATGTATTGTTCTAGTCATTTTTGAATGCTCTTCAGCAGTATTTTGTTTCCATGTGATATTAATGACATTATTAGATAGTTTCTACACTTGTTGTATCACTCTTCTCAGGAGAGGGAAAAATATGGATCTGTTCTAGTTACTTCACCAGGCTGCTGTTCTCCAAATTTTCTAGTATAGATTGGGGGTGAGCATGTCTAGAGCTGTATCTGTCATTTGAAACATGTCAATTGGTATTCCATTGATTCCTAGGGACTTATGTTTTACCAATGCCTTCAGTGAAGTTTAAACTTTCTTTCTTACTGTTGGCCCTTGGTCATATGATACTTCTTGAAATATTTCAGTGTTGGCCAATTCTTTTTGACACAGTGGTTTTGTGTATTACAGTGATTCTGTCCATCTTCTTTGATGCTTTCTGGGTCATTCAAGATTTTGCCTATTGTATCTCTACGTGTTGCAACATGAGGCTTAAGTTTGTTTTTGAGTTCTTTCAGCTTGAGAAATGCTGAGTGAGTTCTCCCTTTTTTAAATTCTATGAGCTAGAGTTGGAAAATCAAAAGGGATGAATTCGTTCAGCATTTCTTAAGCTCAAGGAACTGAAGAGCAAATTCAAACCTCGAGTTGCTACAATCAAGGATGCTTTAGGCAGAATGTTAAATGATCCAGGAGGTATCAAAAGAAGATGGAAGGAATATACTGAGTCATTGTACTGAAAGGAATTGGCAGATACAGAATAATTTAATGAAATAGCATTTGAGCCAGAGCCTATGGTGATGAAGGCAGAAGTTCAAGCTGCTTTGAAGGAAATAGCAAAAAAAATAAGGTCCCCGGAATAGATGGTATACCAATTGACATATTTCAGCTAACAGATGCTGCTGTGGATGAGCTCACCAAGTTGTGCCAAGAAATCTGGAGAACAAGCACTTGGCCAACTGACTGGAAGAGGTCTATATTTGTTCCCATCCCAAAGAAGGGTGACCCAACTGAGTGTGGAAACTACAGAAC
>NW_006399760.1:22207884-22219773 GCF_000299155.1 Elephantulus edwardii | reverse complement strand
TGTGCAATTTTTAAGGTCTCTTCTGACATCCAGTTTGGTTTTATTCCCCTCCTCTGTCTTTGTAAAGACCTTTCACTCTTTTCATGGACAATATTTTTTATGTCATCCCACAACTCTTCTAGGCTTTGATCATTGTTGCTCAAGGCTTCAAATCTATTCTTAAGAAGATTTTCACAATTCAGGTGGGATAGACACAAGACCATATTTTTATTCTCATGGACTTATTTTAACTGTTTTCAACCTCAATTTTAACTTGCACATAAGTAATGGATGGTCTG
This sequence comes from Elephantulus edwardii, assembly GCF_000299155.1. Classification (NCBI taxonomy): domain Eukaryota; kingdom Metazoa; phylum Chordata; class Mammalia; order Macroscelidea; family Macroscelididae; genus Elephantulus; species Elephantulus edwardii. The sequence goes on along the minus strand of NW_006399760.1, from coordinate 22,219,495 downwards.
TTCCACAGTCAGCAACATGACTTGATTTTGACTGCTGATACTGTGCTTCTCCAATGATTCCTTCCATAGATGTAGTCAGTCTGTTTTCTATTTAGTCTACCTGGTGAGGTCCTTGTGTAGTGTCACCAGTTAAAGTTTTTACCTATATTAAAGAAAGAAAATAGGTAGAGCTTTAACAATCTGTTTATTGAAGATAGTGATTTTTTAAAAAAATAATTACAAGTTGGTGTTTGCTAATCTATGATGACAAGGTGACTGCCACTGAGAATTAATTTCCCCTGTCCTTGATTATCTCAACATCTTAAGCTATGCATTCCTTATGAGAAAGAAATATTAAGTTTCCTGTGAAAGTTAACTAGGAGGGGATAGGTGACCTTCTTCTTATGTTCAAGATTTCGCTACATCCCCGAAGACTTAGATTTTGTATCATATTTTCATTTTTCATGTAGACCTACAGAGTGCATTCCACATGTTCATTTAGACATATAAAATACATCTTATTTTGTTGTTGTTAAAACCCTTGACTCATAGTGACCTAGTATAAAAAAGAATGAAATTTAACCAGACCCTATACCTTCCCTTGATTGTTTGTGAATTGAACTATTGTGTTCCATAGAGTTTTCACTAATTGATTTTCTCTTTTTTTTAATAATTCAATGACATTGAATTTATTCTTTGAGTTATACAAAATTTCTTAATATTCTTTTTCAAATTACTGTACTTTTACCATTAACTTCTCCCTAAGCTTCTTATTTAACATTTGAATTGTTGTTGTTGATTTAATTCCATGTAGAAAACTTTTTTAAAAATAATTTTTAATTGTTATTTTAATGAAAGTTTACAGAAAACTTGGATTTCCATTAACTGATTTTCAGAAGTAGATCACAACAGTTTTCTGACTACTCTATTTTAGTCTGAAATCCCCCTCAAACTTGTTTATCACTGCAGCAACACCGAAGCTTCTGGTGGTGGCAGGCATATCCAATAATTGAACCCAGGTCCCCTAGATGGAAGCTGAGAATTCTACCACTGAAGCACCATTGTCTCCACATCCCATTTAACACAAAGCAAAACTCAGACTCACTGCTGTGGAGTCAGAATCAACTCATAGCTGACCCTCTAGTGAGTTTTTAGAGACTGTAAATTGAACAGGGAAAAGATTGTCCATTTTTCTCCCTTGGAGCAGCTCATGGTTTTGAACAGCCTGCCTTCCAGTTGGCAGCACAACTCCTTCCCCGTTATACCACCAGAGCTCCCTTATTCTATTTTGGTGATGGTTGTTTATATGCTATTGAGTTGGAACATACTCGTAAGTGACCCTCCAGCAAGTTTTCAGAGGCTATAAATCACATGGGAGGATATTAATCATCTTTCCTGAAGAGCAATTGGTAGATTTGAGCTGCCTGCCTTTGGTTTGGCAGCACAAGTTCTTATCCACTAAGCTATCAGAGTTCCCATATCCCATTCTGTTGTTGTGTACTGTTGAATTGGAACCGACACATACCACCAGTGGGTTTTCAGAAGGAGTTTAATTGCTTGGAAGGAGATTGTCTATCTTTCTCACGTGGAACAGCTGGTGGACTTGAACTGTGTGCCTTTGGTATTACAGCATAGCTTCTTACCACTATGCCATTTGGAGGCAGGAATTAATTTCAGTCAAAAGAGAAGTAAAAGGGAATCCATGTGATCTGCCTTTGTCAAAGAGGCAGACATTTTTTGATATAGTTCTCAGTAGATAAAAACAGTTTTACTAGAACAATTTTACTACATGTTGAGTGAGGTTATGAATTATCTTGGGAGCAGCTTTTCCTTGAATTGAGGTAGTAGATCTGCTCAGGGGATGCTAGGAAGAGATCGCATTATAGGAGAAAGAAGAAGAGAAAATGGATTCTGGTTTGCACACGAGATAAACCACCAGGTATTTGTCAGATGGTGGCAGTTTTCAGCAACAGCATAACAGGGACCCATCAGGGACAGATTTGAGTTGCTTATTACAGGCAAAAGGTTCCCCATACCCTCGTTTCTTCTTTGATTCAACTTTTGATTGCTTGCTTTGTCCTTTGAATATCTCTAGTGTATTCCTCTTCTTTTTCAGAACCTCAAGCTTATCTCTTAAACAGATTTCTTTCTAGTTTTATGGTTTACAAAGCAGCTGAAACGAACAGGAAAAATACAAAGAGGGAACCTTAGTATTCTTTATTTATTTTACTGCATAAAACAGATGGTGTGGCAGGTGCTGCGGGTAAGATATTATATCCAAGCAGGCAATAGAAATGAAGAATATTACTTCTATATTTTAAGAGAAGAGCCTTGAGTTGGCCGATTCACTTATGCTGCTAAGGTCAAATGAATATTTCAGAAATTTGCCTCAGTCTACAAGAAAGTGCTGTGTGATAATTCTCTCCGTAATGCAGATTCATCTGTGAGGAGTGATGTTCACATTTTAGCTAAGTCCTTACTATGTTACATTTCTTGTTGTAATGCAACCAAAGTGGCTATTGACTCTCAAAGAGCAGTGATTTTAATCATTTAAACTAGTCTCAAAGGCTGAAAAAGTGGACAGTAGTAAAAAATATCTTTGTGTTTCAACTACAAAAGGAATATTCTGCTTTCTTCTTCTGTGCATTTGGAGAGGAGATCAAGTGTGAAAAGTTATATCCTAAAATTGTTCATGTGCTAATTTTGACAATTTATTTTATATTTTCATTCTTGAGGTTAAAAAAAAAGATACCTATCAGTTCTCTTGAAGGACTTTTGGGCTAATTCTAAAATTCTATTGTACTTACTTTTTTACCTTTCAGTAAACCCTTTCAAGTGGCACTTTGTCCAGTGCTTCTGTCCAAAGGTGCAGATTAGTATGAGGCCTGGATTGTTGTTCATTGTTGTCTGAACCAGGCTATGGGCAGATGTCTGAGTCATCATTTGCAGCCACCGTTGACTGTGCCTGAGCTAAAACAAACAAACAAACAAACAAGCAAACAAACAACAGTGAGTATCTCTCTTTGTTTTCCAAGAGAAGTAATCCCTGGGAAAATTGTTGAAATATTATTAAAAATTGTTTATTTTGTTGTTGAGATATACACAGCTAAAATTATTCTAAGTCCATAGTTTCTACATGTAGCATTTGTAGCCATGGATTATAATCTTTGAGTTGTGCAATTATTCTTACCCTTCTCTTTATTCCTTTCTTAACAAAAAATGATTGCCCTCTGAAAGGGATCACAATAGAAGGTCCTAGATAAAGTTGGAGATCTATATAGCAAAAAAACCCCTCTCCAATCAAAAAAATTGTCAAGTGTACTGGTCTGACAGGCAATGATAGAACTTCTGAGGTGATGACTTTTAGTCATCCTATGTGCTTGGATATTATGAACCTGTCTCTGTGGTACAACATGCAATCAATAGACATCTAAGGGGTACACACCATGGAGGTACTCTGTTCTTAGAATAATCAATCATACAAAAATCATAAGGGCAACATTTGCCCAGGGATAAAGCTTAGCAAGAATTAAGAGGTTAGAAAGATGACTTGAAATTCACACAGATAGTAGGAAAAGTACTGATACAATGTGGGGATTGTAACTAATGCCATAAAACTAAATATGTGTGAATTGCTGAATGCAATACCAACTGCTCTGTAAACTTCCAGTCAAATCACAATAAAAAGTTAAAAAGCCAAATAAAACTGAATCACTGTCCCCTAAGGTCCTTATCTAATCTTGTAAGCTGATTTTATCAATTTGATCACACATAGGAAGTTTTTTAAAAGAGTATAATGCTCAATATAGATCTTTTTCTCCCAGTTAACAACCATTATTAACACCCCATTTCTATATGGATTGCATTGTAATATCAAGAAAGCAAAGATTCTTACACTGGATTAATAGGCAGTGTCATGATGGATGAAGAAGAGATTGAAACTGTCAGCAGCTTCATCTTGCATGGATCTGCAATCACCACAATCACCACTCTTGGTACTGACAGGAAATAAGGAGATGCAGTGAAGTGGGAAAATCTGCAGTTAGGGACCTTTTCAGATTATTGAGGAGTAGTGATGTCAATTTGAGTACTAAGGTGTGTCTGATTCAGGTCATGGTCTTTCTGATTACTTGGAGAAGGACATGATATTAGGAATAGTAGAGGGTAGTGAAGGAGAGGAAGACCCTCAACCAGGTGGATGAACACGGTGACTGCTGCAATGGGCACTTGTGTGTTCAGAAATGTGAGGATGGCATAAGATAGAGTGGGGTTTAGATCTTTTGTTTATAGGGTATCTATGATGAGTCATACTCAATTTGTTGGTACCTAATAACAACACCCCATTTCTGACTCGCTCTCACTTACGGTAACTACTAAAAAACTTTGGTTTCTATATATAGGCCTTTTTTTATTTCTTCTTGGTCTTTTTGGGTAGATGAGGTTACAAAATATTTATTTTGGATGTGTGTGTGTGAATGTGTGATTGGTTTCTTTCACTTGCCATAATGTCTTCCAGTTTCATTTATAGAATATGGCGAGAATTCATTTCTTCTACTAGCTAAACAGTATTGCACAGTATATGTACACCAACAATTTGTTTATCCATTCAACTGTTGATGGGCATTAAGGTTTTCAGTTTTGAGATATTGTGAATAGTGCTGTAGTGAATGTTAGTGTATAAGTCTTTGAGTTTCCGCTTTCAAGTCTTTTGAGTAGGAGTGAAATTGCCAAGTACTTGAGTTTGTTTTGGGGGATTTTTTTTTAAAGGAATCACTGCTGTTGCCCATAATGGTGGCATCAGTTTGTATTTCTTTCAAGAATGCATAAAGGTTCCAATTCATCTACATTCTTGTCAATAATTTTCTGGGATTTAAGAAATTATTAGTTATCCTAATGGGAATGAAATGATATCTCACTGTGATTTTAATTTACATCATTGTTGTGCTATTTGGGGAAATTTGAATATCTTCTCAGTGAAATACCTGTTTAAGTCCTTTGTCAATTTAAAAGTATATTATTTATCTTTTTATTGTTAAGTCATCAAAATTGTATATTGATTTTGGTTATTAGATTATATATAGTTTCAAAATAGCTTGTCCTTTTTTTCTAAAGTCTTTTGATGGTCAGTTGCTTTTAATGTTTCATGAGGTCCTATTTCTTTGTTTTGTCTTTGGTTACTTATGTTTTAGCTATTAGATAATTCATTGTTAAAAGCTAAGCCTATTAGTGTTGCTTTTGCTTTTTTGTCTAAGAATTTTATTATTTCAGTTTGCACAGTTAGATCTTTAATCCATTTTAAATTTGTTTTTGTGTAGGTTGTGAGGCATGAATCCTGTTTCATTTTCCAGTGTGTGGAAATCCAATTTTCCAAGCACCATTTGTTGAAGAAACCCTGCTTTCTTTATTGAATGGACTTAGCACCCTTGTCAGAACTCGTTGACCATAAATGTGTGAGCTTATTTCTGAAATCTCAATTCTATTCCATTGGCCTGTTTGACTATTGTAATAGCAGTACCTGAATGTTTTGATTACTGTGACTATATAAAATATTTTTAAACTTGGAAGTGTGACTTCTACTATATTATTCTTCTCTTTAGACATGGCTTTAGCTATTCACTGCTTCTTACCATCTCATATAAAGTTTCAAATTGCTTTTTCTATTCTGTAGAGAGGGGTTTTGAAGTTATTTAGTGGTGCTATGGCAGAAGTATGACAAGTAGACAGCTTTAACAAACAGAAATTCATTCTCTAACAATTTAGGGGACTAGAAGTTCAAATTCAGGGCATCCATTTGGGGGAAGCTTTTCTCTTTCTTGGTTATGGGGAAAGTTTTTGTCTCTTTTTAACATTTGTGGTCTTGTATCCCTCTGAGATCTCTCATATGCCTTGACTGCTAACTTCCTCTGTGTGTGAGGGGTTCACAGGTGGGGAACCTGTGTCTGAAGAATGTGCTCCTGGCTCTTCTTTCTTGGTGATAGTTCACTCTCCTTCTGTTTACTTTTCTTTTAATCTCTTGTAAGGCTACACTCCAGGGAAACTTGGATTTGGGAAATGATCTGACTAAGAGTGTTACATTCTGGAATGCAAAAGTTAGCAACAATGAGGAAGGGATGGTAGTGGCAAAGTATGCATTTGATGACAGAAATGAGGCTAGAGAGCAAATGATTGAATTTTGTGCATTCATTAATTTATTCACAGCAAATATCTTTTTTAAGAAACAACAAAGGTGTATATTTGGGCCTCACCTAATGGATTAAGTACATCTGTAGGAAAAAAAAATCATTAGAGAAGCTCAGTACCAGGGGTCAGGATCAGACCAGGTGCTAACTGTGGAAGAGACCACCAATTACTTCTGTGCAAGTTCAAACTGAAACTGAGGAAGAGTAAAACAGATTCACAAGAATCCAAGTATGACCTTGAATCTATCCCACCTGAATTAAAGAAGTATCTTAAGAACAGGTGTGAGGCATTGATCACCAATGTTTGAAGACCAGAGGATCTGTGGGATGAAATAAAGGACACCATCCATGAAGAGAGCAAAAGATCATTGTAAAGACATAGGAGAATGAAAAATATCACAATAGATGTCAGGAAAAAACTATAAAAATTGCACTAGAGCATTTAAAAGCTGACAATAGAGGAAGAGAAGTTGCCATGAAAGAGCTGAACAGGTTTCCAAGTATAGCTTGAAAAGACAAAGTAACATTATAATGAAATGTGTAAAAAATTGGAGTCAGAGAATTAAAAAGGAAGAACTTGCTTAATATTTCTCAAACTGAAAGGACAAAAACAATAGAAAAAAATCAAGCCTTGAGTTACAATACTGAGAGATGAGATGGGCAAAAGCTTGAATAATCCAGGAAACATTCAAAGAAGATGGAGAAAAAACACAGAATGACTGGATCAAAAAGAATTGGTGAAAAATTTTAGAAAGTACCAGATAAGCAGAGCTAATAGCAACAATGGAAGAAGTTCAAGCTGCACTAAAAACACAGGTTAAAAAAAAGCCCTAGAAACAGATGAAATACCAATTGACATAGATGTGCTGTGAGCACTACCTGGCTGATGGACTAGAATAGATTGATATTTTTTCCCATTCGTAGAATTTATCAAACAATATTGTTAATATCACATATGAGCAAAATATTGCCGAAGAGCATTCCAAAGTGGCTTAAATAGTACATTGACAGAGAACTGCCAGACATTCAAGCTGAGTTTAGAAGAGGCCATGTCACCAGGGATATCATTGCTGATGTCAGATGAATTCTGGCTGAAAGGATACCAGAAGAATGCTTGTTTGTGTTTTATTGCCTATGCAAAGGCATTTTACTGCGCGAATCACAACAAACCATAGTTAATTTTGAGAAGAATGGCAACCCAGAACACTGAATTGTGCTAATACAGAATGTATATCTAGACCAAGAAGCTTTGGTCTGAATGGTTCAAAACAGGAAAGGTGTGTGTCAGAATTGTATCTTTTCTCCATATCTATTTAATTTGAATGCTGAGCAAATAATTAGTGAAGCTAGACTCTATGAAGAAGAACATGGTATTGGAATTGGAGGAATATTCATAGACAACCTCTGTTATGCAAACAACACAACCTTCTTTGCTCAAAGTGAAGAGGTTATGAAATGCTTGCTGCAAAAGATCAAAGACTACAGCCTTCAATGTGGACTGCATCTCAACATCAAGAAAACAAAGGTCCTTACCAATAGGCAACTTATAATAGATGGAGAAAGGATTACAACTGTCAGTGATTTCATCTTCTTTGGATCAATAGTTAACTCCTGATCAGATGTATTGCTCTGGGCAAATCTACTATTATGGACCTCTCTAAAATAGTGTAGATCAATGATGTTAGTTTGAAGACTAAGGTGTATCTCGTTCAGGCAATGGGCTTTTGTAGGTCCCCCCCCCAGTCACTTGCTATGCTGCTGAAAGGTGTATGATGAGTAATGATGACAGAAAAAGTAATTGCTGCCTTTCAGTTGTGGTGCTGGAGAAGAGTACTAAATAACCTATAGATTGGCAAAAGAATGAACAGGTATGTCTTGGAAAAGGTGCAGCCAGAGTGCTTCTTGGAGGCAAGGATGGCAAGGCTTATGTCTCATATTTTGGGCATGTTGTTAAGAGAGGCTATTCCTTAGAAAGAGGTATCATGCTTGTGTAGGTGGAGGGTCAGCTAAAGACAGAATGACCTCCAATAAGATGGATTGACATGGTGACTGCAGCAATGGGCTCTCAAGTAACAGAGAAGGAGAGAATGACACAGGATAGGGCAGGTTTAAGATCTGTTGTTCATTGGTTCACTATGAGTCTTATTTGACTTTACAGCACCTAATAACAACATCCATCCTAAACCTCTTACCACTGATTGTTCATATGACTTTAAGAGGCATAAGCACATTATTACACAACTTACACAACTGCAAAATTATATAATTACATAATTGCCAGAGAAAATCCAGCCAAGTCGACACATAGTTTGGGAGATAGAATTCAATGCATGACAAAGGCTTTTGGAATTTTGGCTGAGATCGTGTTGAATCAATAGGTTGCTTTGTGTAGTATTGATATCTTAACAATATTAAGCCTTCTAATCAAGGATTCTGAAGCTTTGTCTGACATACTTTGGTCATGTTGCAAGGAGGGACTGGTCCTTGGAAAGGGACATCATGTTTGGGAGAGTGGAGGGATGGCACAGGAGAGGAAGACCCTTGATGAGATGGATCGATTCTGTGATTGGGGTGGTGGGAGTGAGTGTGTTGGAGATGGTGAGGTTGGCACAGGATAGAGCAGGGATTAGGGCTTTTGTACATAGGGTTGCTATGAGTTACAAGTGACTCAACAGCACATAATAACAACAACAATCCACATTGAACAAATTTTCATTTATTTAATCTCTTTGACCTGTGTTTTATAGTTTTCATAGTATATGCACTTCAATTTCCCAATTAAAGTTATTTGTTGACGTTTCTCTTAGACTTTACTGTAAACGCTTATTTCCCTAATTTGCCTTTCATATTTCTTGCTGTTGGTAAATAGAAATTAAATTAATTTTTGTTAACCTCATTCTTGGCAATTGGCTAAATTCCTCTTTTAAAAATTCTTTTCTTAAATTTCTATAAGTTTCCTGTGGATTCTGAGCTTCCTATAGATAAATTCACCAATATTCATGAAGAGTAGTGATTTTACTTACTTCAGATCTGGAAACCTTTTATTTTGTTTTCTTCTCTTCTTACTCAGGATAATGCTTCTGGTGAGAACTTCTGATACAATATTGAATAGAAATAGTGAGAAGAGACACTCTTGTCTCATTCCTGATTTGAAGAAGTGAACTGTCAGTTTCTTACCATTAAGTATGGTTTTGATTGTTGGCTTTTACACATGTTAAAGTCATATTGAGGGATTCACTTTCTATTTTTGTCTTCTTTAGGCTTTTCATCAAGAGTGTAGGTTGGATTTTAGCAAATGCTCTTTTTTGCATCTATAATTCTTTTCCTTTGTTCTATTGATACGGTATATTATATTGATTGATTTTCAAATGTTGAACCTTCACAGCATTCCTGGAATAAATCTCACCTGGCATTAGTGTATTATCCTTTTAATAAATTGTGGTTAAGGATCTGTTGAGGATTTTTTGCTTTCAATTTTATAAGCGCTATTTACCTGTAGTTTTCTTTACTTGTGGTTTCTTTTGTTTTGCTGTCAAAATTATGTTTGCTTCACAGAATAAATTATGGAGCATTCCTTCCTTCTCTATCTTTTACGAGAACGTAAGCCATATTGATGTAAACTCTTCTAGAAATGTTGGTAGAATTCCCCAGTGAAGTCATCTGCTCCAGGATGTTTTTGTTGTGAAGTTTTTCATCATTTGACATGACTCTCTTGAAACTTTCTACTCCCTCTTGAGTTAGTTTGTATGGGTTGTATAGTTCTAAGTATGTGTCCATTTCATTTGGTTATCTAGTTTGTTGTCATAATAACTCTTTTTTTTTTCATTTGGTTACTTTGTCTCTCTCTCTCCTTTATCACTCTAGCTAATGCTTTGTCAATTTTATTGACCTTTTCAAAGAACTACCTTCTAGTTTTATCAAGTATTTCTATTGTTTTCTACTGTTGAATTTTTTAAAAAATGAAAGCAGATTTCTAGCATGACTGAATTAGTTCATTAAGTGATACTACATTTTGCTGTTAATGTGGACTCATCTTTCATTTTATCCAGACTTATTTATGTAAAAGCACTTCACTCAGGGAGCTCTGGTGGCCTAGTGGCAAGACGCTGCACTGCAATCCCAGAGGTATGTGATTCAAATCCACCAGATGCTCTGCTGGAGAAGGAGGGGGCAATCTCCCCTTTACCAGTCAGATCTGATTTGAGGGTACATGTCAAAATAAAATTTAAAAAAAGCACTTCACTCAGACTTTAATAAGAAATATTTTAAAAGATTAGGGAGTTTTGGTGGCCTAGGGTCACTATAAGTCGCAAACGACTCGACTGCACATAACAACAACAACAACAACAGTGGTAAGAAGCTGTGCTGCAATCCTAAAGGAAGGTGGTTTGAATCCACCAGATGCTCCATAGGAGAAAGATAATATTATCCTGTGAGATTAACTGTCCCTGAAACCCCACTGGAGGGTCAGCCAAGGGTCCATTCTGACTTGATGGTGCACAACATTAACAACTTAAAAGATTAATAGTTCTTTGAGTAGACTTTACATTGTAGGCTTTGCTTGAAAACGATGTCCATAATTTCTTTGGGCTGTCTTTACACAAGTAAGTTTAGGGTTTGTTAGTAATTTCTATCTAGCCAACCTACCTTTAATAGAAAGGCACCAGGAAGCAACTCCTCACAGATGCAGTTGGGGCTCTTTTTGGGAGAATGCTAAAATAATCAACGATTGTTAGGCAACTCACTCACTTTCATTGGTGTATTTATTTGACTGGAAGAGAGTTCAGTGAAAAATTGATTCGGGAATCTCTTATGCAGTGGAAGGAACATTCAGCTTGTAGTCTAGGTAACCCTGATTCAAAGCTCAATTTGCCACTCATTAGCAATGTGACTTAACCTTGCTGAGACTTTAATTTTCCATTCTGTAGAATGAAGATCTGTCAGAGTTATTTGTAAAGGAAATAGTTTTAAAGTGCAACAACAGATAAAGCCTCTAGCAGTCTTAATAAGTGAAAGTTTTCTCTCTGTTTTATTTTGCCTTTCTAAATCCCAATTTCTCCCTTGGTAAAATGGAGGAAATAATAGCCACTGTCAAGGTTGCTGTGAGAATTAAAGAAGATACTGCATAGTCACTTGTGGATATGTACTCTAAAAAGAAGTCTTTCCAAGGAGAGCCAGTTCATCCCACCCTCCTCACCTTGCATTTTATGGACAAACACATTGAGTCTGGATGAGAAGTTGTGGGGTGTCTGTCTAGACCAGACACCATAGCCAGTGCTCTTTTCCACTGTATTATTATTGACTGTGAAAAAGTTTGACCTAAGGCATGAGGTTAGAGTCCATCAGTTGCTGAACTGGAAAAGGATGAGCAATCCCCTCCCCCCCCCATGCAATTTCTGCCTCTGAAAACGTGCTGGAGGGTAAGCTATGAGTGAAGTCAGACTGTTGTTGTT
>NW_006399760.1:22194647-22207079 GCF_000299155.1 Elephantulus edwardii | reverse complement strand
TCCACCAATCCTGATGCCACAATTCTCCTCATAGAGCCCAGCCTCTCGGATAATCTGCTCTGCATACATGTTGAAAAGATATGGAGACAGGATGCATCCCTGGCGTACACGGCATAAAACAACATGCAAAAATGCTACATAACTTAGTATAAGGCTTTGCAGACTAACTTTCAGTCCCTGAGGTGATCAGACACCAAAATTGCATAGTGATCAGGCACATTTGGAAATGGTTTCCTGGGCATTCGTTTTACTTGAGGAAAAGCTAACATGCTGCAAATACAAAAAATCATTTTAGCTCAAAGGAATTGCTTAAAATGTAATTTTAAGAAATGTCTTCAAGTGGAACACAACCATTCTGATTGTCTTGTTTTTCTTAGAGTGTTGTCAGTGTTAGCTAATATAACAATTTTGTCTTAGTGAGTTTTTTACTTGGTGTCTCTTTACCCTGAAAAGCCAAATAATACCCCATTCTATATGACACTGACACCTAAGTTAGATAAAAAAGGATTTCATTGCAAGCTAAGAAAGAGCTAATTTTCTAAAATTGGAACATTATCTGTCATTTATTACTACTCTGTAATTATGACTATTATTCTCATTGGGGGAAAAAAGTAGGATATTTCAGGAGGAGAAAAGAGTTTTCTAAGAAGCTTTTAATATAAATGGGCAATTACACCATAATACTGACTTTCATACTTTGCCACTATGTTGTAGATATATTAGATATAAATTTAGTAAATTATATGCATTTGGAAACTTAAAATATATGAGCAGCATATCCTTAAATGAAAGGCACAAATAGTTTTGAGAAGTACATCTTTGAGAAATAGATTCATGATTTCTACGCTTGAAGAGATTTTATTGTGAATAGTACATTGTTGTTTAGTGGGATTTTTTTTTTCTCTTTTGGTAAAGAATGAATCATTTTCATTTGGCAATGACTCTGACTTTTTTCTTAACAAGAATGATTATGCTTTTTAAATCCTTTGCTGAGCTGAACAAAGGGCAGTGGTAAAAATAAAAATTATTACCATGATTCATCTCTTTCTAGAAGAAGCAGATAATAGTAGAAATTACAAAACTTCTTTAAGTACTTAAAAAAATTTATTGGTGAAGAGTTCATAGCAGATTGAAAAGTTTAGACATGGTAGAAAATAATATTTAAAGTTTACTAAGTTTAAGAAATTTACATTGAATATTTAAGGTATAAATTCTTTCTAACATTCTCAAAAACTCTTATCTCATTGCCACTGAGTTGTGACTCACTCATACCTGACCCTTGCCTGGAATTTTAGAGGCTGTAGGTTGTCGGAGGGAAGGCCCATCTTTCTCCACGGGAGCCGATTGGTGGACTTGACCCACCAGATGGGTACCACCTTTGGATTAGCAATACAGCTCCCTACAGCCTATAGAGGCCCCCTGTGTAATCATATGTAATTCATCTCACTTGCCAGTAAAAGACACTTCGGGATTTGTAAGCCAAAACCTTCTACAAGAAAAAAAAGAATAAAAGAGTAAAAGCATATAATGAAAATCAATGATGGTATTCAATTGAAATGAGGAGTTACAAAAAATGATAAATCTTAAAAAGCTGAGGAATACTGCAAGTATAATTATACCCAGAAAAAAATCAAGATATTTTAAATTACAATTGCCTGACACTCATTTAGAACACATTTTTCCTATATTTTTGGGGGGGCTGATTAGGCTTTGAATGCTTTTTCATGTGAGATGATTTTGTAATATGTAATTTTCCTGAGAAAGAATATAATGATAACTCAGTGTTTCATTTTACATGGTTGATTGAAATTTGTTATTTTTGGGGGGATGCTTAAACATGGCCACATAAAAATGTACTGCTGTGCAGTAGTGATACCAGATTTGTACCCTTCAAACATAGCATTTCTGATAAATCTAATTTAATGATTCTCAGAAAACATGTGATTCAACTGTAACTGTATACACCATGTTATTGAATCTTTCTCTGACAGCTGAGAATTCCATTTTGATGATAAGAGTTCTCTGCTTAGAATTTTGCCCATCTGATAACAGGAAGAGGAAGTTCTGGATGAATAGGGAGCAGGGATCTGTGATGCTGACTCAAAGGCCTCTCTCTATTCTGGTGGTTTGAATCCACCACTAACTCAGCCGGAGAAAGATGAGCAGTCTCCTCCTATGAGATTTACAGCTTTGGAAATGCCAGCTTTCAGCTGGTTCCTACTCTTGTCTGCACAAGCTTTTTGATATTGTTGTTATGTGCTGTTGAGTTGCTTGCAACTCTTAGTGACACAACTCTGAACCCTGCTCTATCCTGAGCCAACCCCAATGATCCCAGTCACTGAGTCAATCCATCTCATCATTGGTATTCCTCTCTTGCACTGTCCCTGTACCCTCCAAAACATGATGTCCCTCTCCAAGGACTGGTCCCTCCTTGCAATATGCCCAAAGCATGTCACATGAAGCTTCAGAACCCTTGCCTCCAAGGAGCAGGTGGGTTTCACTCTCTCCAGGATGACCCTGTTTGCTCTGCTAGCAGTCCATGGTATATTCAATACTCTTCTCCAACATCACAGCTCAAAGGCTTCGATTCTCCTTCTATCAACCCTGGTCACTGTCCAGCTTTCTGATGCATAGCAGTAATTAATTGCAAAGACCACGGCCTGGATCAGGTGCACCTTAGTCTCTCAACAGACATTGTTGCTCTTCAACAACCTGGAAAGGTCTCTGACAGCAGACTTTTCCAACGCAATTTGTTGTTTGATTTCCTGGCTGCTGGTACCGAGAGTGTTGATTGTGGAGCCAAGCCAACTAACGCTGTTAAAAATCTTAATCTGTTGATTATCAATAGGCCCAGTGCTGAGAATCTTTGTTTTCTAAGTCTTCCTCCAATCCTGATGCCACATTCCTCCTCATAGAGACATGCCTTACGAATGATCTGTTCTGCATATAGGTTGAAAAGGAATGGAGATAGGACACATCCCTAGTATTTACCCTTGCCAGTTTTGAACTATGCAGTGTTTCCTTGCTCTCTTCTAATGGCTGCTTCTTTGTCCAGGTATTAGACATTTAAAAATTTTTTCTTCTTCAAACCAAAATATAAATAGAAATGACAGAACACATCCCTTGTCTTGGAATCTACTCCAGCTTACAGTGGGTCTGGGTTACATAGCAGAGCTGTCCCCCTTGGGCTTTCTTGGATTCAATCTTTAGGGAAATGGAGGTCAAAGTTTTTCTATATCAGCACTGTTGGGTATGTTCAAACCTAAAACGTTCAGGTTTGCAGACACAAATTCCCACTCACAGTGACCCTCCATCTAGTTTTCTAGGCTGTACATCTTAATGGGAGGAGGTTGCCTGTCTTTCTTATTTGGGGCTGGAGATACACAGCCTTATGGTCAGCAATGCAACACTCTTTGCATGAACTATGCTCCAGAGCTTTCTTTCTATCGGTCAGATGCACAACTCAAAAAAATCCTTGCTATCTAATCCAGTCACAACTGACTCTTAGTTGACCCTCCAGTGGGGTTCCTGATTATATAGGAGTAGAATGCTCATCTTTCTCCTTTGGAGCTGCTAGTAGATTTGAAAGACAAAGAAGTGCCTTCTTTGGGCTAGCAGCACAATTCCCTGTGGATTATGTCACTGGAATTTCTTTTAAGTTCGTAGCCTAATGCACATCATTTGTTTTTCCCCAGGGATATTTCCCACATATTTCTAGTTCTACTTAACTATGTAAGACAAAAGTACAATATAAACTCTTTGCATATCTTTATATATCAAAGTGACTAATATGAGTGTCACAATAGAAGCTATTCCTATAGCAAGACACAAAGGAATAACTTAATAGAGTTCTTTGATGAGTGCTTAGCTATTAGGTAAAAGGTTGGTGGTTCAAACCCACGCCGAGACATCTTGGAAGACAGGCCTGGAAATCTGCTTCTGAATGGCCACAGCCTTGAAAACCCTATGGACATGTGGATTGTCATGAGTCAGAATTGACTGGGTGGTAGCTGACAGCTACAAAATGAAATTACTGTAAGTTACAAAAAAAGACTAACCCCAAAGGAAACTCAGTTTCCCTTAGCTGAATCCCAATAATGCCTGTAGCCATTCAAATGTCAGCTGACTCAAAGGAAGAGAGATGAAGAAATCAGAACAGAAAGATACGGTAGCCTAAATCACTGTAGTTAAAATAATCATACTTGTGCAAACTTTACAAAATACTGCAACTTGTGTAACTGTTAGGGTCATGGAGGGCAATCATCCAATCAGATAAAAGACCTTAAAGGCTAAATTCCACCAGTTTCATGATCTACTACCTGGGTACCAGAGGTGATGGTCATACAACAAGGAGGTCTGAGGACATGTGCATGTGTCTCTGTGGAAAGACACACAGGGAATGCTCCTATTCTGAACTATCTTTCCCCCTGAAGATTGACACTGGATCACTCACCATTAATTTCTTTCTATTAAACTTTGGGGGTTTTGGGGGGGCATTTAAAAAAAAAAATTTCTACTCTGCTGAAAATCATCCAAAATTATTGGAGCAATATTTCAACAGAGAACTGCCCGATGTGCAGGCTGGATTTAGAAGAGGTCATGGTACTAGGGATTTTATAGCTTATTTTAGATGGATCTTGGCAGAAAGCAGAGAATACGAGAAGAATGTCTATTGTGCTTCATTGACTATGCAAAGGCTTTTGACGGTGTGGATCACAACAAGCTATGGCTAACTCTGAGAAGAATAGGAATCCCAGAACATTTGATTGTGCTAATGCGAAACCTATATTTGGACCAAGAGACAGTTGTCAGAACAGAGCAAGGAGACACTACATGGTTCAGAATCAAGAAGGGGTCTGTCAGGGATGTATTTTGTCTCCATACCTTTTCAATCTGTATGCAGAACAGATCATCTGAGACTCTGGGCTGTAAGAGGAGGAATGTGGCATCAGGATTGGTGGAAGAGTCATTAACAACCTGCGTTATGCAGATGACACAACCCTGCTTGCTGAAACTGAGAAGCACCTGAAGTGCTTGCTGCAGAAGGTCAAGGACTGCAGCCTTCAATACGGATTGAAGCTAAACATCAAGAAAACAAAGATTCTCACCATTGGGCCAATTGACAGCATCAGTATGGATGGTGAAGAACTTGAGATAGTTAACAGTTTTAGTTTATTTGGCTCCACAGTCAACACTCTTGGTAACAGCAGCCAGGAAATCAGGAGACGAATTGCATTGGGAAATCAGCTGTGAGGGACCTCTCAAGAGTACTGAAGAGCAACAATGTCAGGCTGGAGACTAATGAGCGCCTGATCCAGGCTATAGTCTTCACAGTTACATGCTATGCATTGGAGATTTGGACAGTGAATAGGGATGATAGAATGAGAATTGATGCCTTTGAGCTATTGAACATACCACAGACTGCTAGGAGAACAAACAGGTTTGTCCTGGAGAGGGTGAAGCTTAAACGTTCCTTGGAGTCAAGGATTCTGAGGCTTCGTCTGACATACTTTGGGCATGTTGCAAGGAGGGCTGGTCCTTGGAGAGGGACATCATGTTTGGGAGAGTGGAGGGACGGTGCAGGAGATGAAGAGCCTCGATGAGATGGATCGATTCTGTGTTTGGGGTAGTGGGAATGTGTGTTTGAGATGGTGAGGTTGGCACAGGATAGAGCGGCATTTAGGACTCTTATACATAGGGTTGCTGTGAGTCGGGAGCAACTCGACGGCACTTAACAACAACAACTAGTTTATTTTAAAAGTTTGAATACATTGTTTTCAAGAACAAACTTTTTCAATTTCCCTCACCCCAACCCATCAAATTGTCTATTCAATTTTATTTTTACGTGTGTGTGTGTGTGTGTACACCATCAACTTGGATCTCACTGGTACAGGAGGAGATTGCCTCTCCATCTCTGGCAGAGCATCTGGTGGATTTGAACCATGTATCTCTGGGATTGCAGTGCAGCTTTTTGCCACTAGGCTATGAGAGCTCACTTGTCTATTTAAGTTTGATCTTTCCCTAGACAGTGTCTTATTTCTAAATCACACCCCATAGAAGGATGTCACACACTTCCTTTTTGTTATATTCATCAGAATTCGTTCTTCCCCCCCCCCAACTCTCAGAATAATAGATATTTATAGAAAGTTTGGGGATTGAACAAAGAGAAGGGCTTAACAAAGGAGGACAAGAGTAGTGAGTCCACTGGATGAGGTTTGACCTGAGCAATTCCTCCTTTATGCTGACAACAGAGCTTTGTGAACCTTCATTGTTATGTAGTTGTTAAAGACAACACTTATCTGTCACTTTGTTGCACTTGGTGGATTGAGTGTGGCTGATATCTACAAATTATGCCACCAGTATTTCAAATACCAGCAGAGTCACCTGTGACAAGCAAGTTTCAGTAGAACTTCCATACTAAAGATGCATTAAGAAGAAAATCAGGTGATCTACTTCAAAAACGACCCTGCTAATATTGAGTCAATTCTGACTCCTCAGAACCCTGTGAGACAGAGGAGAACTATCTCACAGAGTTTCAAAGGCTGCAAATTACTGAATGCAAACTGCCACGTCTTTCTCCTGGGGAGCGGCTGGTGTGTTCAAACTGCTGATCACTGGTTAGCAGCAGGGTGCTTAAGTAGGGGTCCTGAAATTAGCCAGCGAAAAAGCCTTGTGAATTGCAACAGAACATTGTCTGATAATTGAAGCAAGATGAAGCCCTGAGGATGGAAGACACTTAAAATCATAGAGAAGAGCTGCCACATCACATTAGAGTTGACCTTAATAGCGTAGATGGAGCAAAGCCTCTGGGACCTTGATGTGGCAGGACTCAAAAAGATAGAATGTCAGCAAAAATGAAGAAAACTCTCAATGAGATAGATTGACACAAAACCCACAGCAATGGACTGAAAAATACCAATGAATATGAACTTGTCTCAGGACAAGGTAATGTTTCCTTCTATTGTACAATAGGCCAGGATGACTTGGAGGTAACTTGATAGTAACTAATAATGGCAGTGTATTCTAAGAGTGTCATTTATGTATTTTTTGTACCTAGTTATCTGTTTTCTCAATAGAGTTCACATTTATTAATAGTAGGTACATTATTGCATCTTTATTGTTCTCAGTAACAAGATTCCTTCTAGTTAGTTAGAAATGCCTTTAACTATATGTTTGGTGATCCCAAATTCACCTATATTCTTACACTCACTCATTCTTCATGACACCCACTGCCATCATGACCTTTTTTATATGGTGTTGAGTGTACAAATGAAGTAGACATTTAAAAAAAAATCATCAAAATACTTATTTACTTATATTATTTACATAGGACAAAACTTACTTATTTTAAGATAAAACATAAAATAGCAGATATGCTTGCATATTTTATTTGAAAACAAAACTACTAAATTTAAAAAAATAGGGCAAAACTATGATATAATGTTATTTTCACATGTTGTTGTTAGGTGCCTCAAGTTACCTGAGATCCATAGCAACCCTATGTACAGCAGCTCTGAAGCCTGCCCATCCTGAGCCAGTCTCACTGATTCTGACAAACCAACCCCACTACCCCAGTTACTATATCAATCCATCTCATCTGAGGTCTTCCTCTCCTGGGCTGTCCCTCTACCCTTCCAAGCATCATGTCCCTCTCCAGGGACTGGTCCTTCCTGGTCATGTTCCCAAAGTAGAAGACAGGGCTTCAAAAATCCTAGCCTCCAAGGAGACACTTGGTTTCACCCTGTCCAAAGCAGACCTATTTGTATTCCTGGCAGTCTATAATATGTTCAAGACTCTTCTCTAGCACCACAACTCCAAGGCATCACTTATGTAACCCTTATTTATTGTCCAGTTCTCTATAAAATTATAGGAAATTATGCTACAAAAATACTAAATGGCCATATGTGGAATACTTACATTTCTGTATAAGCCAGAATGTGAAGGAAACCTCCTTTATAATCTGGACACAATTCAAGGAGCAACACACTGGAATTCTGTTATAAAAGAGAATGAAAGAAAATAGCATAAATCATACACAATGGACTTGTGTCCCTTTCAATATCAATTTGTTGAGTGACTGAGTGCATTTCATCATACTACATGAGAAAGATAGCAACATATGCATATTTATACATAAATCTTTTAAGCTAAAGAGGGGGCGGAAAGTCAATTGGTAAAATAGAAATAGGCAGGCCTGCTCTAAGGAGCCCTGATGACTTCATGATTAGTTCTTGGCTGATAATTAAGATGTTCATGGTTCCAACTCATCAGCTGTCCTCTGTGTGTCAGGGGGAAACCTGGCAATTTACTCCTATCAAAATTACAGTTTAGAAAACCTCATGGTTCACTTCTACTTTGTTCTACAGGGTCACAATAAAACAGAATTGACTCAAAGTCACAATGAAGGAGCAGACCTGCTCTGATTGAAGCCCTGGCTACGAGGCCTCTTCCTTTGTGGCAGTCCATTGGATAGGCCCAGAGAAGCCCTTAGAACCCACAGAAGATAATTAAAAAAAACCCTGAAGTAGAAAATTATATTTGGATGGAGAGTCAGAAGCCCTAGATTCCTATTCTGAATTTTGCTTTTGCTTGTGGTCTAATAATAAGCAAGTCATTAATTGCTCCATGTCACAGTTTTTGCATTAGTGGAAGTTTCATATTATGCCACTCTGCTCAGTCTATGTCTAAACAAAGTTATGAAAATAAATAGATCGTGTATATTAAATCCCTGGACATCCTGATGTTGTGTACCATTGAGTTGAAACTGACACATTGCTGACCCTGCAGCGGGTTTTCAGAGGCAGTTAAACATACAGAAGGAGGAGATTGCTCATTCTTTCCCTATGGAGCTTGTGGATTCGAACCACATGCCTTTGAGATTGCAGTGCAGATTCTTATCACTAGGCCACCAGAGGTCCTACTAAGTTTTCTCTGTTATCCTGATGTCCTTTAGATTCAAGTGTCAGGTAAGTGACCACTCCCTGAATTACCAAGGAACTAAGCCATAAGGATGGGCATGGCGTTTCCCAGAATGCGATGGGACTAAAAGAACAGTTTGGTTAGAGGTAAAATTCTTGTTTTCTGAGAGAGATCTGAGTTTCATCCCCAGCTCAGCTATCACTCATTTTTCACCAGAGGTTTGTTTGTTGCTAGGATAATGAACAGATGTCAGAGGAGCCTCTAGTGTAAGATAGATTAGGAAGAAAGATCTGGTGATCTAGTTCTGAAAACCAAAAACCAACTAATTAAATGCTATGATCCTATCCTGTTGTGTGAGGGGTCACCATGAGTCAGGAGCTTATTTGACAGCAGCTAATGACAATAACAATGAAGAAAAACCCAAACACAAAAATATAAAGGACCATAACTAAACCTCAAATAAAACAAACGACAAGTTACAATAAACTATATTGGCTGATTTGATGTCAATGAATTTCCGCTGGAGTTAAGAGAGTAATGAAAGACTGTTGAACATGTAGAAGTAAAATATCTGGACGTGACAAATTAATCTCATTTTCTGTTTGTACTCAAGCATATGTAGTTCTAGAAACCACAATTTAAAAGGACAAAATATAGAAAACTTATGGGAAAGGATCCATATTTGTCCCCATTCCTAAGAAAGGTGCTCTAACAGAATGCAGAAATTATCAAACAGTGTAATTAATATCTCATACAAGCAAAATATTGTTGAAGAGCATTAAAAAATTCCTAGAACAGTATATTGACGGAGAATAATCACAAGTTCAAGCTGGCTTCAGAAGAGCCTGTGGCATCAGGGATATAACTGCTGATGCTAGACAATTCCTGGCTGAATGCAAAGAATACCAGAGGAATGTCTATTTGTGTTTTATTGGCTATACAGTTGACTGTGTGGATCATATTAAATTATGGCTGACATTGAGAAGAATGGGAATCCCTGAACACTTAATTGTGCTAATATGAAATCTGTTTCTAGACCAAGAACCTGCTGTGTGAACAGAGCAAGGAAACACTGTATGGTTTGAAATCAGGAAGGGTAGTATCTGTTTTTCACACCTATTTAATCTGTATGCTGAGCAAATAATTTGTGAAGCCAGACTCTATGAAGAAGAATGTGGCATCAGGATTGGAAGAAGGTCAACAACTTGGGTGTGCAGATGACACAACTTTGCTTGCTGAAAGTGAAGAGGTTATAAAACGCTTGCTGCAGAAGATCAAGGACTGCAGCCTTTGCTATGGATTATATCTCAGTATCAAGAAAATAGGTCCTTACAACAGAACAGCCAGCATTATGATAGATGTAGAAAGGATTGAAGCTATCAGTGATTTAATCTTGTTTGGTACCAGCAGTCTAGAAATCAGGAGACGTATTGTAGTGGGCAAGCCTACAGGGGCTTTTCCAAAATGCTGAAGAGCAATGATGTTATTTTGAAGACTAAGATGCCATTGACTCAGGCCATGGTCTTCTCAAGCACCTGCTGCACACCAGAAAGCAAGACAATGAAGAAAGATGACAGAAAAGGAGTTGACGCCTTTGAACTGTTGTGCTGGAGAAGAATACTGAATATCTCATGAATTTCCAAAAGGACAAACATTTGTCTTGGAAAAAGTGCAGCAGAGTGTTCCCTGGAGGTAAAGATGGTGAAGCTTTTGTCTTTCATACTTTGGACATGTAGCTAGGCAAGGTTATTCCTTGGAAAGGGACATCATGCTTGCAAAGAAGGTTGGTGGTCAGTTAAAAAGAAAGACACTCTGCCCCCAATGAAATGGATTGACAGGATGACTTCAGCAATGGATTCGAGTGTGTCAAAGATGATGAGAATGACACAATATATTATAGCAGGACTCTCTCTGGTTGGCTCTTCATAGGGTCTCTATGAGTCATACTTGACTTGGTGTGGCCAACTGGTAGAAAATTGCATTGCAATCCCAAAGGCACACAGTTCAAATCCACCACTTGCTTTGAGGGGGAAGGAAGGGCAATCTCTTTCCATGCAATTAAACTGTCCATTCTGACCCAATGATCCAACAACAAAAACAAAGGAAAAGAGAAGAAACTAAAAATGTAGGGAAAGGTGAACAGAAAGCAGTTGGATTATCCAACTTGAAGAAAATAATTATGATGAATGATGAAATTGGTTTTTGGTATACAAAAATATATCTCATAGAGTATAGAATAAAGATGACTCTTCACAAGAATTCACAAATCTTCTGGAATTCATGCACTGTAACCTTCAAAAAAATAATCCACAGAAAAGAAATTCTGGCCCCTCTGCCAACAAGTGCCCTTGGTACCTAAATAGTTTTGAAGAGATGAAAATGTCTCCTGTGCTGAGAGAGAGATAACTGATCCTAGGTGGGATTAAGGGTAGAATGACACGCAAGAGCTGGATCTGAAGCATGATTTAGAGAGAAAGCTGATGATTGACACTAGGGAAATTCAGTCAGAAGATGATTACCAGCAGCTGGTAATCCTCTAGAGATGACAGAACCTGATTTAGTTACCTGAAGAGATCGGCCTCCATACTAGACAGATAAGAGGTGGGGGGAAAACATCAAAAGCAGCTTTTCTTAATTGACATGTGGAATGAACTTGTCAGACATGGAAGCTTAACCTACATCAAGATACACTTGGCTTGTGGTCAGGTTGAAGGACTTGTCTTGAGTTGTTTCAAGTTACTAGGAATGATTTTCAGACTAGGAGGCTCTGAAAGAGAAAAGATGCCCAAAGAACAGTGTCCTCTTTCAGTTTATAGACTTCACCCATTCAAAAGATTTATCATAACTTGTAGAGATAATACATTAAAAAGGAGCATGCATTCATATGTCTTAGTGTTAAAGTCTATATAAAACATTTTTATAAAAAGAACATGCAGGTTAACAAATTTTTTGTCAACTCCACAGCCCCTGTGCATTGTGTTAGTTTCTGACATGTGATATGTGCATTATCTATATGTATTATTTACATGGACATGTATTTGCTCAAGCATGGTCTGTTCACACAAATTCCAAGTGCTGAGTAGTAGCTTGGAGATACCTCGACCAAAGAGGCCACATCAGTTGTAGGTCTCTTTGACCTTGTGTGGTTTTGTTGCCTAAACTATTTCTGGCTCTCACAACCCACTGGACACATTTTAGGTCACCAAATTAACTTGGGGAGAATAGAATAGAATAAATCTAAAGAATTAAGGGGATAAGAAATGAGACTTAGCAGTTGACTTACTTTTTCTTTTTCTTTTTTTCTTTTGCATACATATTTTTATTTACCCTTGGGGAAAATTAGTTGGTCAAAACTATTTTACATTTTCTTTTATTCCCATTCATTCATTGTTGCACTTTTCTCCCTGCCCACCCCTCATCCCCTAGTTCACTCTTCTCTTTGAAAAGTAAAAGAAAAATTATTTCATTGTTATACAATCCCTCCCCCCGTGTCCACTCCACTATACAGCCTTT
>NW_006399760.1:22187748-22189037 GCF_000299155.1 Elephantulus edwardii | reverse complement strand
TGGTGTACAAGTTGCCGTACCACGGTCGCTTGTGGTTGCTGTGAGGCTGAACACTGTGACACTGATGTGTCAAACACGTTAATGGTTGGCTACCCAATACGGACAGAGAGTGGGGTGGAGCTCCCCAATTAAAACAAGGTTGGAAGGATGAGTGGCATCCACTTCCATAATAGCTTGCCTCTGGAAAGCCTGTGAACCTGGAGAGAAGATGAAAGGCACCCAAGTGTCGAGGACTCTCCTTTATAGGGTCGCTATGAGTTGCCTGCGACTTGATGGTACTTAACAACAGCAACAACTATAGTTCTTATGCCATTAAGTCAGAAACTCCAGTGGATTTTCAGAGACAATAAATCATACAAAAGGAGATATACAGTTCTTAAAATGTCATTTTAACTTTGTTTGGCTCTGTGTTACTTTTACCAGGGAAAAAAAACCAGAGAGAGTTATTGTTGTTAGGTGCCAGTGAGCCAGACCCTCAGTGACCCCATAGACGGGACCCTCTCCTGTCCTGTGCCATCCTCACAATTTCTGACACAGTCCAGCCCATTGCAGCAGCCACTGTGTCAATTCATCTGTTGAGAGTCTTCCACTCTTTTGCTGACCCTTCACCTTCTCTAGCCTGATGTCCCTTTCCAAAGAATAGCCTCGCCCAGCAACAAAGTACGTTTGCTGAAGTATGTAAAGTCTTCTCATCTTTGCCTCCAAGGGGAACTGTGGTAGCTACTTTTGTCAGGTAGTTCTGGCACAGAAAGAGAGGTTTTTACTTTTAAGAAGTATTATTGTCATTCTTAGGTGCTGTTCAGTTGACTATGACTCACTGTGACCTTATGAATAAAATAACAGCTTGAAACCTTGTTCTGTCTTGCACAATCCTCATGATCTCTACCACGTTCAAGCTCATTGTTGCAACCACTGTGTAACTAATGATTAACTTATTGGTATCACTTGTCATTGTTGCCATTGAGTCATCTATGACCCATAATGACCCTATGTACAGAAGCTCTAAATACTGCCCTGTCCTGAGCCAGTCAAACTAATTCCGACACCCCATCCCTAATTGCCCCAGTTTCTATATCAATCCATCTCATCCAGAGTCTTCCTCTACTGCCCTGTCCCTCCAACCCTTCTGAGCATGATGTCCTTCTCCAGGGACTGGTGGTCCCTCCTGGCCATGTGCCCAAAGTATGTGAGACAGAGCTTCAAAATCCAAGCCTCCAAGGAGAAACTTGGTTTCACCCTCTCAAAGACAGACCTATTTGTTTTCTTGGCAGTCCATGGTATGTTCAAGA
>NW_006399760.1:22175827-22187648 GCF_000299155.1 Elephantulus edwardii | reverse complement strand
GCATATATTGCTTGCTGTTCTGTTAAATTTTGCTATTCTTACTGGGGTGAGATTATATCTCATAGTTGTTTTGATTTACATCTCTCTTAGAGCTAGGGATTTTGAACATTTCTTCATGTGTTTGTTGGCCATCTGAATGTCTTCTTTGGTGGAGTGTCTGTTCATATCTTGTGCCTATTTTTCAGTTGGATTGTTTACCTTTATCTTATTGTGGTGAGTTGACTTACTTTTTATTGAGAAAGATTATAATTGTCATGCAGTTTCATTAAAAAGATATCTTCCACATAGTACATTCTGCAGTACCTACAGTGTCACTGTTGGTAGGTGCCTTCAAGTCAACTGCAACTTCCTATGAACAGCCTTAACCTATGCTATGTTGAAGAATATAGCATCAGGACCTAAAGAAGACTCATTGATAAACTACCTTATGCAAATTACACACCTTGCTTGCTAAAAGTGAGGAAGACTTAAAACACTTGCAGCGGAAGCGCAAAGACTCCAGACTTCAATAGGGATTGAACTGCACTGTCAAGAAAATAAAAAATTCTCACCACTGAGCTGATAGGCAACTTCATGGTAGACAGAGAATACATGAAAATTGTTAGTCAACAGCCTCATTTTACTTGGATTCACAATCAATATCCTTAATACCAGCAGTCAGGAGATCAGGAGACTTACTGAACTCAGAATATCTGCAGTCAGGGACCTCTCCAAATTATTGAGGAACAGTGATGTCAGTTTGAGGACTAAGATGCACCTGATTCAGGCCATGGTCTTTTCAATCACTTACAATGTGTCTGACAGCAGGACAGTGAATAAGGATGATAGAAGAAGAATTGATACCTTTGAGCTATGGAACTCGAGATGAGTTCTGAATGTCCTATGAACTGCCAAAAGAACACAGATATATCTTGGAGAAGTTGCAGCCAGAATGCTCCTTGGAGGCAAAGATGATGAAGCTTTGTCTCACATAGCTTGGGCATGTTGCTAAGACAGGGTGTTCTTTGGAGACGGGCATCGTGCTTGGGAAGGTGAAGAGTCAGTGAAAGAGAGGAAGACCTTCAACCAGATGGATTGACACAATGACTCAGCAATAGGATCAAGTATGTTAGAGATAACAAGGATGGCACAGGATAAAACAGGGTTCAGGTCTATGTTTAGTAGGGTCACTGTGGGTGGTGGTTCTTGACTTGACTACACCTAACAGCAGCAACATCCTATGTCATCCCCATGATCTCTTTCATGCTTGAGCCCATTGCGATAGCAACTCTGCCAATTTGTGTTGTCAAGGGTGTTCCTCTCTATTGATCCTCTATTTTCCCCAGCATGACATCTTTTTCCAGACTCATACTTCCTGACAATGTATTCAGAGGATGTGAAACAAAGTTAAAGATATACATCTTTACCTCAAAGGAGGACCCTCGTTCCTACATAGTAGTAAAGTACACTTTTTCTAATCATTTCCAACTATCAGGTAAAAGTCTAAGCAGAGAGTATATTCATTTCGGTGAATTGTTAGGGATAATTTGAAAACTACCAAGAGTCACAGTCAGTTTTCTTTGACACTTTTTTGTTTTTTCTGTACCAGACCATCAATCCTTGCTCTGGTGGCCTAGTGGCAAGAAGATGCACTGCAATCTGAAGGAATACTATTGAGTTAACGAGCTGTTCTGTGGGAGAAGGATGGGCAATCTCCTCCTGTGTGATTAACTGCCTCTGAAGACCCACTGGAGGATCAGTTATGGGTGGATTCCAAATTGTTAGTACATAACAACAACAGCATGATCTGCTGTGTATATACATCTTAAGTGTATGGGCATTAATACAGAAAACAGTCATACATTACAAGTTATCTCCAGAAATGGTTTGGTAGTCTAATGTTGGGGTCTGCTGTATATCAAGATTTCAAAGTTTAAGGGTAAGCTTTCCATGGGTGGTTTTGTTTTAGTCAGAATAATCATGAGAATTTATTTTTATAAAAAGGCTTATGAATAGTAACAGTATAGGGCCTTGCCTAATGTAATAGATGTAGTTAATGGAAAAAAAGAGTCCCAGAATGTGTTGAATGCTCTTTGAATATAATCCATCACAGTATCTTTGACATGATTATGTCTGGATAATCACAAAATGGAACTAGAGTCAAAATATAAGTGAGGTCAGTTGAGACTATCAAAAACTAGGTGACATTTGTCTCTTTGAGAGTATGATGGGCACATGGGTAGGATTTTAACTGGATTCGTGCTGAGCAGGGTAGATGCATCCCAGATTCCCACACACCCTCCATCCCTGCCATACACACCTCAGCCTGTTTGAAGGTATGAGAACTTTTGTAAGTTAAAATGGTATAAAATGAAAAAGCTATTGCTATTGCCATACACTTTTGAGTCGACTACAACTCATAGAAACCGATTATAACTTTTCCTTAATGTGTGCTTTCATTTGAGGAGGCAATTAACATTAATACAAGCAGAAGTTTTGAGCATTCCCAGACCACCAAAACCACCGACCAAATCATGTCAACTAATGTCTACAGTGGAACATAACACTATCATATAACGGTCACAGGCACAGTTCAAAGCTATGGCAGTGTGATGCTGAGATGTCCAGGGTAACTGTCAGTGATGATGTTTGATGAAGTTGCTTTTGCTATGTGAGTTTGTGCTTGTGCCCTGACCCAGTAAAGTCTCACCATAAAACAAATGCTGGAATGCTTGTTTTTCTTTTTTACTTTTTACAATTAAATGCTGGTGGCTGAACAGAAAAGAACTTCTCTTGATCCTGTATTTGAAAAATTCATTTGATTGCTAATAATAATTGTAATAATTGTTACATAGTTCGAATGTTTTCTAGGCTTGGCATGAAAAGCGTTTCCTCAAAAAGACAAATACCTCTACTAAAAATGAAAGAAGAACCTATAGAAACAAAGTATCATCCAGAGAGCATTATTAATTTATCTTCAGAGTATCCAGCAAGGAATTTGCATAAGGAGTGCAAACTGAAGGATTGAAATCCAGCTGTTCCTGTTTATCCATCTCCGGACCATCACTTCACTTGGCCATTTACAGTCTTCTTTTCTGCCTAAATTGCTGTTGTTGTTATGTGTTGTTCAGTCAGAACTGATTCATAGTTGAGCCCCCATCAGGTTTTCAGAGGTTTTAAATCACATGGTAGGAGATTGCTTATATTTCTTCATTGACCCACCTGCCTTTGGGTTGGCAGCACAACTTCTTACCACTAGGCTGCTAGAGTTAGAGCTAAAAAAAGTTGTAGTGAAGACTGATTAAAGAGGATTGTAGTATGTGGTGCCTAAATCTAATACAAACATATGCAGAAACAGCAAAATAGAGAGTGCCTGTAAAGACTTGTGTTTTAAATAACTGCAGCAGTGCTACAGATTGTAGCCACACTGTGGCATGAACAGAGGCTTCCACCACATTTTGCAATAGCATTTGTAGTCAATTAATAGTTAAGCCTATAATATTTTTGCAAAATCAGTATGGTTCACTGACCAAAGATAGATAGATGATAGATAGATAGATAGATATGGTAGAGATATAAATATAGATAGATAGATCATATTAAAAAAAAAACCCCTAGTGAATACTGAAAATATATTACTAGTGAATACACAAATAAAATGCTTTTGAACATCCTTAGTGCTTGTTAGGTGCCATAGAGTTGAGTATGACTCACAGAAACCCTGTGAACAACAGATCTTCATTCTGTCCTATCCTGTGCTATTCTCACCATCTCTGATACACTTGAGCCCATTGCTGCGGTCATCAGGTCAGTCTATCTTTTTGAGGGTCTTCCTCTCTTTCACTGACCTTCCACATTTATGATAGCCTTGTTTATTTTTTCGACATCCATGTGATATTCAGTACTACTCTCCAATACCACAACTCAAGAGCGTAACTTTTTTCTGTCTTCGTCCTTATTCATTATCCAGTTTTCAAATGCTTAGTAAGTGATTTGGAAAGTTTATGGCCTGAATCAGACATACGTTAGTCTTCAAATTGACATCATTGTTCTTCAGTATTTTAGAGCGATCTCAGACAACAGACTTGCCCAAAGCAATAAATAAGCAATAAATAATTCTCCTGATCTCCTAGCACTAAGGATATTAACTGTGGATCCAAGTTAGAGGAAATAATTGACAATCCTTTCTTCATGTATCATGATGTTGTCTATTGGTCCAGTGATAAGGACCTTTGTTTTCTTAATGTTGAGATGTAATTCATATTTAAGATGACAGTTCTTGACCTTCTGCCTCAGGTGCTTCAGGTCCTCCTCACTTTAGGCAAACAAGGTTGTGTTATCTGTATAACGTAGGTAGTTGATGAGTCTTCCTCTGATCCTGATGCCACATTCTTCTCCATAGTGTCCAGCTTCATGGATAATTTGCTCAGCATGCAGATTAGCTAGATACGGAGAAAGGATACCTCCTTGAAGGATACTTTTCCTGATTTAAAACCATACAGTGTTTTCCAAACCATGCTTTGTCTGGATAATAGCTTCTTAGTCTAGGTATAGATTTCCTATGAGCACAATTACATTTTCTAGGATTACCATTCTTTTCAATGTTAGCCTTAGAGAAATGCAAATTTAATTTCAGTGAAATGTCATTTCACACCACGTGTAGAATGTTTACAACACAAAAGACAAAACAACAATTGTTTGCAAAGGTGGGGAAGAACAAAACCCCTCAGATATTGTTGGTAGGAGTGTAAAATAATCACTTTAGAAAACATTTAAAGTTTTTTAAAAGCCAATCATATTTTAATCATATGACCCAGGACTAATTCCACACTTAAGAATCTATCCAAATGCAATGGAAACATGTGCACACAAAAGAATTCTACAGAAATATTTGTTGAAGCCTTTCACATAATAGACAAAGAATTTAAATAATCTATTGGGATCAGTTGGTGGATAAACAATATACACACACACACACAACACACACAATGGAATATTAACTCTTTGGCAATAAAAAGGGATTGACAATAGTGATGAACTTCAAAAGCTTTGCTTTAAAGAAATCATTCCATATACAAGAGATCACTTGTTCTGTGATTCCATTTATATCATAGGCTGAGAAAGGAAAGCCTAGATTACTTCCAGTTTATACTATGGCATGTAAAAAGCTGTAAAGTCAATATTCTTGTTTTCACAACAACAAGTGAAATTTGGAAATAAGCAACTCTTATTAGATATATTAGAGTCTTTGTATCACACTGTCATAAACTCTCCTTTCAGGAATCTGAAGTTATTGGCGACCTTGTTAGGTAAATGAATAGAAGTTGTACAGTAATGTGGGAAGAGAAAAAGAAAAAAGAGAAAGAGGAAATGTGCAAAAGACCACTCTAATTTATTTCACAAGTTTGTTTAAGAAGCCCCATAACACCATATGTGAGTCCTGGCAAGGCAGAGACTTTAAGTTAGCAATGCTAACTGGTGCTTGAAGTTAGCAATGGCTTGGCCACAGAGGGATTGGGACTTTTGCCAGAACAAAGCAAGTGGAGGAAACCTGTCTTCTGACCTCGTTCTCCTCCTGATGTGGTTGCTTTCCCAATGATTCTCTGGCTTCATTCCTTCTCCATCTGTATCTAAGCAGATGTACAGCTTTCCAACTAAACTTACTTTTCATTCTGGTGTATTCTATCAGAAAATACTTTGATACAGCTGACTCCTGGAAAACGAGTACTGATTCTAGGACCGCAGGGGTAAAGGATATTTGGAATTAACTATGATAATAATCATAATCCCTTTGAGAAAATAAGTGGACCACCTGTATCAGAAAATCATGTTGTGTAATTACTAAAAAGATAGATTCCTGATTTCGCCCCCAAACAGTATAACAGAATTATAACCTCTGAGACAAACAACATGGTATAAAATTCCAGAAGGTTGAAATTATTGTGTGAAAAATTATTGATAGTTGTTGTTGTTGTTGTTGGTAGGTGCCATCGAATTGTAGACGACTCATAGCGATCCTATTAACGAAAGGCCTGAGCACTGCTCATACATAGAGTTACCGGAGGCAAGCCGTTTTGGAAGTGGATGCCGCTCCTGCTTCCAGGCTTGTTTTAATCGGGAAGCTCCAGCAAACACTGTCCACCATGGACAACCATTATCACATTTGGCACATAAGTGTCACAATGTTCGGCTTCACAGGGACCACGAATTACCTCTGTATACTTAGGAAGATAAAAACAAAAAGGTTCATGGGTGTCAAGAAAAAGAAGTCTGAAGAAAACGTCAAGGGTCTATTGTAACTACCCTCAGGAGTGTAATGTAGCAACGGACTGCTTAGAAAGAATTGGAAGAGATGACAGTACAAAACAAGGACCCCAGGACCTGAGAAAGATTCATCAACAACCTGCATTGTTCAGATGACATAACATTGCTTGCTGAAAGTAAGGACTTGAAGCATTTGCTGCAGAAGATCAAAGACTACAGCCTTCAAAACAGAGTACATCTCAATATCAGGAAGGTAAAAATTTTCATTACTAGACTGATAGGAAACAATATGGTAGATGTAGAAAAGATTGAAATTGGCAATGATTTCATTTTACCTGGATCTAGATGTATGACATTGGGAAAGTTAGCTGTCAGGAACCTTTCTAAAGTCTTAAAGAGCAATGATTATTAGTTTAAAGACTAAAGTGTGCCTGATTAAGGCCCTGGTTGTTTCAATGACCTGCGATGTTTCTAAGAGATGGACATTGAACAAAAATGATGGAAGAAGAATTGATGCGTTTCAGTTGTGGCATGGAATACTGACTATGCCCGGGACTGCCAAAAGAATAAGCAGATATGTCTTAGAGAAGTATAGCCGGAGCGCTCCTTGGAGGCAAACATGGTGAAGTTTTGCCTCACATACTTCAGACATGTTGTTAGAAAGGGCTATTTCTTGGAAAAGGACATTATGTTTGGAAAGGCCAGTGAAAGAGAAGACCCTCAATTGGATGGATTGACTTAATGACAGCAGCAATGGGCCCAAATATGGGCCCAAATATGATGATGAGAATGGTACAAGATAGGAGATGGTTCAGATCTGTTGTTCATGGAGTCTCTATGAGTCATACTTAACTTGACAGCAGTGAACAACAACAAGTTGAGTACAACTCATACAGAACTTACGAACAACAGATCTGAACCCTATGCAGGGTATGCATTATATGCAACAACTGTCATACCAACATCTGAGAGGGTGAACATGTGCACCGCCATTGGAAGTAGAAGCTGAATGTTTGCATGAAGCAAAAATAAATAAAATAATAAACCCGTTTCCACTGAGCTGATTCTGACTCTCTGAAGTGCTGTTATAGATTAGAGCAGTAGAACTGCTCCATAAGATTCTTCTGGCTGTATAGTCTTTATGGAAACATCACCAGGCCTTTCTTCCATGGCATTACTGAGTGGATTTGAACCACCAGCCTTGTAAGTGAGTAGTCAATCATTAACTGTTTGTGCCCCATAAGGAGTTTCAGGATTAATTTTCAGTTCCATTCCACTAATATTTATTGAGCATTTACTGTGTACTACTCAGGGACCCAACTGCTATCAAATGGAAAAAGGCTTGTGAGCTTGTTTGGAAGCTAATAGGAAAGGAATTCATGGAGGACAGTATTAACTGAGTGCTAAGATAGTAGCCTAGCACCAGTCTGTAAATTTATTGTACTGTGAAGGCTTGTATGTTGCCCTATAGCTGGAACTACATGCTGTTGTGAGGTGTTGTCAATTTGAGCACAACCTTACATAATGACCTTATGAAAAACAGATCTGAACCATGTCCTATCCTGTTCTAATCTCACAGTCTCTGACACAGCCACACACTTGTGATTCATTTAATAGTAGTGTCAACCATGATGGGCAGATTTCAACAGAGCTTCTAGACTAAAACAGACCAGGAAGAAAGGCTGTTAGACATTTCAGAAGCTCTGCTCCTGACTTTAGCCAGTGGGTTAATCCCATGGATTTAACATAATACTGTCTGCTGTTGTGGAGGATGAAGCCTTGTATCAGAAAGCAACAATGTTCTCAAGAATACTGGTAAAAGGAATATGAGATTGGAGGCAATTGACAACAACAACAAATATAATGTGAACTAAGTAAAGAAAAAATGAAGTAAGGAAGTGCGTATGATAAAGAAATTTTGCAGATAATGCTATAATAAAGCAAATAATGTTACTGCTGTGACTGTGACTGTTGTTACTACAGGGTCTGTGAAGTCAGAAAAAGTCAGTATGGCTCTTTCCCCTCACATCAGGATGTCTTGTCAACGACATCCTCTGTAGCTTGATTACCCTGTGCTGTCTCCTACCAGCCTATGGTTTGTTCACTGCCAGGGAAACAGCAATGATGGGGCAGCCTCTGGAAACTTCTTTTGTCTAACTCTTTAGTTACATTCTTGAAGAACCAGACAAGCCTTGTGTCACCTGTCAGAATAAATTACAACTTCCCTTTTCCTCTACTCAAGTTCAATCTTTAGTTCATTAATTACTTTGTTAATTTCCACTGTCTTTGCTTACATGGCATTGGATTACAGTATTTAAGGGTCAGAGATAAGAATAGTTGGCACATAGTGAGAGCTTAATGAATACTGGCTATTACTGTTCTCATCAGCCACTACATTGTGCAACGTGTATAAGTTACATAAGAATACTAGGACATACTTCTCATGGAATCCTAGAGCTGTTGAAATTTCAAAGGTTGTGAATTGAATTTAATGAATTTGATATCACACTTTTTTCTACTCTACCCCTAAAAGCTCTGGTGGTTTAGTGTATTGCAAGTTGCACTACATTATCGAAAGGCAGTGAACAGATTCTACCTGTTCCTGGAAGGAGAGAGATGGAAAGTCTCCTTACAAAATATTTCAGCACTGAAAACCTGATGAAGGGTCACTGTGAGTTGAAATTGACTCGATCACAGTGGGGTTAGACTCCTAGAAAGAGCTCAGCTAAGTATCAAGTCATTCTGCTCTTTTCACCATATCTCAGTCTTCTGGAGTAGCTCAGAACATAGCTATAGAATATTAAGAAACAGTTCACACTTTATCCCTAATGTATTTAAATTTTTGCTTTTATGTCTAGGCTGCAAAATATGTTAATAAAGAAGGTGAAGAATTTTTGTTTTCATGTACATCAAATGTTACTGTTCTGCAAAAGATCATTTGATAGAAGTTAAAGGCATCATTGTATTGTGTGAGCAAACCTTTAAAACTGAGGCACTTAACAGAATAAAATGATTTATATAAGGCCCTCATTTTGCTAAAACTCCCGCTCTGCTTTCCTGAGAATGCAGTAAAACAAGGTATATCTATATTCAGAAGTTTATTGTTGTCAGGTGCCACTGAGCAGACTACAACTCATAGCAACACCACAAGAGCCCTAAACCCTGCTCTATCCTGTGCCAACCTCACTGTCTCTGACACATTTACTCCTATTACCCGATCACTGAATTGATCCACCCCATCAAGACTCTTCCTCTCTTGTGCTGTCCCTCCATGATCCCAAACATGATGTCCCTCTCCTTGCAACACACCCAAAGTATGTCAGGCGAAGCTTCAGAATCCTTGCCTTCAAGGAGCAGCCCAGTTTCAGTCTCTCTGGGACAAACCTGTTCTCCTAGCAGTCTATGGTATATTCAATACTCTTCTCCAGCACCACAGTTCAAAGGCATTGATTCTCTTTCTGTCATCCCTAATCACTGACCAGCTCTCTGATGTGTAGTACGTAATTGTGAAGACTATGGCCTGGATCAGGCACACCTTAGTCTCCAGCCTGATGTTACTGTTCTTCAGTACTCTGAAGAGGTCACTGACAGCTAACTTTCCAAATGCAATTCGTCTCTTGGTTTCCTGGCTGATGGTACTAAGAGTGTTGATTGTGGAACCAAACAAACTAAAACTGTTAACAATCTCAGTCTCTTCACAATCCATACTGATGCTGCCAATTGGCCCAGTGGTGAGAATCTTTGTTTTCTTGATGTTGAGTTTCAATCTGTATGGAAGGCTGCAGTCCTTGATCTTCTGCAGTAAGCACTTCAGGTAGGTGCTCTTCAGTTTCAGCAAGCAGGGTTGTGTCATCAGCATAACACAGGTTGTTGGTGAATCTTTCTCCAATCCTGATGCCACATTCCTCCTCATACAGCCCAGCGTCCTGGATGATCTGTTCTGCAAACAGATTGAAAAGGTATGGAGACAGAATACATCACTGACAGGCACCCTTCCCAATTTTGAACCATACAGTATCTCCTTGCTCTGTTCTGATGACCGCTTCTTGATTCAAGTGTGAGTTTCACATAAGCACAATCAAATATTCTGGGATTCCCATTCTTCTCAGAGTCAGCCACAGTTTGTTGTGATCCGCACAGTCAAATGCATTGGCATAGTCAATGAAACACAGATAGATATTCCTCTGGTACTCTCTGCTTTCTACCAAGATCTATCTACTATTAGCTATAATATCCCTAGAACCATGACCTCTTCTAAACCCAGACCACACAACTGGCAGTTCTATTCTAACTTGTTGCTCCAGTTGTTTTTGGATAAGTTTCAACAGAATCTTGCTTGCATGTGATATTAATGATATTTTTCAATAATTTCTGCACTCTGTTGGGTCACCTTTCTTTGGAATGGGAACAAATATCCCCAAGACAGACCAAAACTTTGCCCTAATATGCTTCAATTTCACAATCCTTCTTTCACTGACCTCTTATAATGTCTTTTCCCAAGAATGAACCCCTCTAGACAGCATGCCCAAAGTGTGAGATGAAGTTTCACTGTCCTTGCCTCTAAGAATAGTGTTTCAGTACCCTGGTTGCACTAAGAATAGTGATAAGAATAGTGGTTGCACTTCCTTCAAGATAGATGTGTTTGTTCTTTTTTTTTAAATTTGATGTTTTATTTGCATTTTATTAATAAATAATGTGCTGATATATTTCTTTACATTACTGGCTATTTGTTTATCATCATTGGAGAAGGGCTTATTCAAATACCTTTATAAACTTTTAAAAGTTGGGTTGTCTTTTTGTCATTAAGCTCTAAAACCACTTCTATATATTAGATAGTCTGGCAACTAGTTATGTGATATAATGATATTGTTCAAAATTTCCACATTCTGTTGACTTATCTTTCTTGGGAATAGGAAGTGTTTGGTTTTTTTGTAGTCCATATTGTTGTTGTTGAGTGTGATAAAGTTAGAACAGACCCATAGCTGATCTTCCAGTAATTTTTCAGAGACAATAAATTACGTGGGAAAATATTGCCCAACTTTCTCTCACAGAATAGCCGGTGGATTCGAACTGCCTATCTTTGTTGGCAGTGCAATTCCTTACCACTAAGCCAGCAGAGTGCATAAGATACCCAACACTCTTTGCCAGCACCACAGTTCAAAGGCATTGATTATTCTTTGGTCTTCCTTATTCATTGTGTAACTTTCAGATGCATACAAAGTAATTGAAAATATCATGTCTTGAGTCAGGCATGCTTTAATGTTTAAACAGAAATTTTTGTTCTCTAGCATTTTCAACCCTGAGAAAATGATAACTGAGGCACAAACAGAGACTTGTAGACCAATGTTCATAGCAGTGTTTTCACTGTCCCAAGAACATGAAACAGCCCACCTGTCTTGCCACAATTGAATTGATTGAGGAATTATGGTACATTCACACAATGGAATAGTATGCAGCACTCAGGAGCAATGATTTTTTTTAAATTATTACTTACCTTGGAAGGGACTGTAGAGCATTATGCTGGGTGAACTAACTTAGTCCCACAAGGACAAATACTGTCTAAAACTATTATTGTAGA
>NW_006399760.1:22136614-22172405 GCF_000299155.1 Elephantulus edwardii | reverse complement strand
TTTATTGACTTAATGAAAGCACTTGACAAAAATATTTCAATAAAAATTAATTACAAGTGTACTTACGAAAAGTACTGTGATATTCTAGATGTGAGTATTCATAAAGTGAAGATTTCCAAGCACTTTCTGTAGAAGCTCATAAGTTTGTAGACTTCAACTTATCCAGAATCACCTAGAATAGAAATTGACTATGCAATAGTGGACTAAAGAATTACTATGGGTTTTAAGTGGGAATATTACTTATATGTTAATGTCTTTTTTATCACTGTAAGAAACCATTTCCTTACTTTCTCCTAACTAGAAGGTTTCTTTTTTTTTTTTTTTTTAACCTGCTGGTTCTTTGCTAGCTCTCCTTATACTACCCTCAAGTATTTATATACATATAATCAATTAGAAGAAAAAATAATAAAGGAAATGAAATTAAAATTGAAACCAGAAAATAAAACTTTGCTTATTAATAAATACATGTTCTTGCATGAGAAGAAGTTATTAGGCTTTAAATAGGTTTATTATCTCATAACTCATGAATTAAATATTTCTGTTGATAGGTAGAGCTAAACTATAAAGACCATAACTAAAGAAATATCTGAAGTTTGAACTATGATTTTAGAAATAGATTTCTTGTTATTCTCCCAAAGATGAATTTATGCCTTGAAATGTTTCTGTTTTTATATTAATAACATTCCATCTGAGGTTTTGTGGAATGTAAATGCTGCTGAAGCATTTGAAAAGCAGTGACTAATACTTTGGGCATGTTACCAAGGAGGGATCAATCCTGGAGAAGGGCATCATGCTTGGAAGGGTGGAGGGTCAAAGCAGGAGAGGATGAATGAATTGACACCATTCCTGTGGACATGGGGGCAGGTGTGTAAGAGACGTTGGCTCAAGACAGGCAGAATTCACAGACTATTCCAACATTTGGGAATTGACTTCAGAAAAGCTTCTGAAGCACCAATAATTGGTCCAGATGGATGAGACTGAGAAAAAAGAATGTTTTCAAGATCCTATTATTAATTTGGATCTTGACTAGTGGACTTGGCCTAGTAAAAATATGGTCTTACCTAACCTTACTAAAGTATTATCAATCTTTAATTCAATATTCTAAAAAGGGTCTTTCACAGATGAGAATCTTTAATAGACAAAAACTGGACTTTTTGAGCCTGTATAACAGCTTTGAGAAAGTATATACACTGTAAAAGACCATGGCTAGTTTTTCTCATCAATCTTATGTAGTCACATAGGAAGGAGTTGAAGCGTTAGGTTCACTAACCATAGTTCAACAGGGTCAGATCTCTTATTACACTAGTCATTTCTCTGGAGATTTGAAGATTATCTTCAAGCTCAGATAGAGATCTAATCTTGGGATCACAGAACAAGACTTCATGGCTTTTGCTGAACTTTATGAACTTTGCCTTTTAATCGTGGCTATTCTTACATCATTAACTTCATGTTATATTATGCCTACCCTCCTTGATCACAATATTCATAATAAATACTTGTTTAGATTCTGTAGTTCTCTTTCTGATGGCTTTTTTAATGCTTTGAAAGAAGAATGCATTTGTTAAATTGACCTAATTAAGAGCCTGTGCTAGTAACCTAACAGAATGTTAGAATAAAAGCATACACCAGGTCACTGATATAAATATAATTATTTATCTTAGAAAAGTAGTATGAGATAATAGACTGTTTCCAGTTTCCTTTTAGTATATCACAGAAGCTATCAACACTTATTTTACTTGGATAAATATGGTACAGGAAGACATCACAAAGATTTGTCAGAAGATTACTTTGTTGCACTCAATACCTCCCCTGTCTTTATCTCCTCTTTTGGATTTTTTTAGTGGGTTTCCTTGAGTGATGCTTCTTGGATATGCTTACTAATACTGACTTGAATAGCTATAGTTTCTCCCCCCCCTTTTTTTTTTTACTTTATGTTGGTTTTTTTACAAAGTTAGTATACATAGCGTTTCTCACTATTCTTCACTCACAATGTGTTTCACATAATCATTCCCACTCAGTATGTTTTCTAAAATTAATCACTATTGAACTATGTCTTTTCAGGTCCCCACCAGATCATTCCCATTTCCTTTACCCCCTCCCTCTACCCACCAAATTTCACAACCCTGTGAGTTTGCCCCTACCATCCTCACCCCTTTGCTCCAACTCCTTCCTTAATCTTAGAAAAATCTTTGTATATATAGTTAAATAATTGTGAAATAAACTAATAAATGTAACTTCACTACATCTTTCTTTGCTATGGATGTTGTTGTTGTCGCGTACCATACAGTCAGAACCTGTGCATAGCTGACCCTCTAGTGGGTTTTCAGAGGCAGTTAATCACATGGGAGGAGATTGCCCTTCCTTCTCCCCTGAGGAAGCTGCTGGCCTCGAACTGTGTGTCTTTTGAATTGCAGCACAGCTTCACATATATAACCATGCATTTAAAACAAATGAAATTTAGAAACCAAATTACTATTTCACCCCCAGGGTAATGTTTTAGATTGTCAAGTTCTTCCTCCAAATGTGGCACTATTTTTAGCACTAGCCCTAACAAATGACAACTCACCCTGAAGATGAAACCAATCAACATGGTAAAATAAAGATTAAAAAAAAATACCATAAGTTCTGGTATTCTTGATACTTGAGTGTCCAACATATGTAAGAAGTCCTTACAGGAGGAGAGTAACACCACTGTGAGTGAGCCTATCCCTGCTGGGGGCTTGAACAAAGGGAGGAGTGTGCTAGCAGACCTCTAAAATTAAGGCCATTGCATAATATAATACAAGGACTGCCATAAAAAAAAGTCCCATTTTGTTATTAGCTATTGCATCTCCATTTCTGAGATTGTAACTTTGATCTCTTCCCATGTATATGCATCTGATCTTGAGCCTGTACCTGGGCAGAACCTCGAGCTGTTGACTCTTATCACTCATCTTGTCTAACTGGCCTGGCTCTTGCCCTGAACCACTTTTAGTAAATACTTGTGAAGATCAGGAATGTGCCTGTCGAGGAATCAGTTTACTCTGATATTCTGGGAAGAAGGTAATTGAAAATTCTGAAAATGGAATTTCTGATAACGTGCCCACCTTTGCAGCTGTAACCATGTAACCCTCTTTTTAATTTTCACTGAAGAAGCATGTCTCTCCCTTTCCATACTTTGGCACATCTTTGTATTCTAGAGGGTGGCTGCCAAATTTACAAGTTGTTTTGTCCCTCAGTAAATTCGTTTAGTTTTATTTTAACAGAGTATTATTATATTGTGGCTCTTTGACAGTGTCTTTCCAGCACATATGAAGAAATAGTATACATCTCCCCAGGAAAATTTTATTCACCTTACTTAGACTGTACCAGCTAACAAATAATATAGGAAATGATTTTAGCTTCTAGGAAGTATAAACCCTCTCCTTCCCCCTCCTTACCTCTTTTATTGCTATTAACATGAACACAAGAATTCAAACACGAAATCAGGGCTATTTTGTTTTACTGATCTTCAGTATTTATGCTCACAAATACATGCCTCAAACCAAATTGTATTGAAAATAATAGATGACAATAAACAGTGGTAGGTGAATGTATCTGCACATAATGTTGACATACTCTGAAAACAAGAGGTTTGGGTTGTTAATAAAGCATGATTGGCCTAAGAAATATTAATAATGTTCCAGACAGTGTCTTGTTAATGTCTGAAAATATTTCTGCATCTCATTTTCACTGGGTAAAGAGAAATGTAACAATTTAAGGTCTAATGGTCAAATGATTCTGCTGTTACTCAGACACTGTCATTTCTCAACCATGATTATGCTGATGGATCTTTCCAATTTTGTCAGGCTCTTTTGTGTCATTCCTTCACTCGGTTAGTTTCTGGCTTTCATATCAGCCCCAATGAAAAAACAGTTAACAGCGCTCACATTTCTGCTGCTAATCTTTGGTTTATTAGATCTTTTCCTATAATTGCATTTCTGGGGTTCTACTGAGCTGCTAGCATAGCTGGTGTGCGTCAGGTATTATTGCAGGGCTCGGGGATGGTAATCCTGGGCTTTACAAGGTAAGACAAATGTGGGATTGGAGAAAAATGGATTGTTGATGGTGAGGCTTAGTAAGAAACATTTGTTTTCCTTCCAGCCTAGGTTGTTAAATTAAATTATGACTTTGAGGAACAGGGGCTCTAAATTCCTTCTTCTTGTCTTGAAAACATATTCGGCTAGGACTGTTTTTTGCTGGGTCCTTTCCCTTACTCTGTCAGAGGCTGGCACCCTGATGAAGACTGCTGTCAGCTTAAGATAAATCATATTTCAAACATATTTTTTTTTCAGATTGGGCAGCCAAAATTAGTGCAAGGAATGTCAGTCTGTTGCCAGATCTGTCAATATGAAGTTTAGATCACAGTTAACTGGTGCCAGTTTAGTTAACTACCTGACAAAAAAGGCTCATAATATGCCATGAAGAATGATTTCGTTCTTAAAATGATAGATACTCAAAGCCAGTAGGGATGCTGAAACTGACACCGGCCCTTTTCAAAGGGACTTAAGAACATTATGGAATAATTGGAGGAGGGGAGACCTGACCTGGAAATTGGTAGA
This sequence comes from Elephantulus edwardii, assembly GCF_000299155.1. Classification (NCBI taxonomy): domain Eukaryota; kingdom Metazoa; phylum Chordata; class Mammalia; order Macroscelidea; family Macroscelididae; genus Elephantulus; species Elephantulus edwardii. The sequence continues at coordinate 22,167,825 of NW_006399760.1, read as the reverse complement.
GGTTGAAAATTTCTATCTTTGTTTTATACAACTTATCTTTTGGTACCATAAAAAAAGAGCAACATCTTCAGCTTGGAGCTATGCTGAAATATATTATGTGATAAAATAGCTTTATACTTCTTGGTTAATTTAAGCTGCTTCTAAAGAATTTATTGTATTTCTAGTTCAAGAAGGACAAAATTCAACCTTAAATGGCATGTTGTTGTTGCTGTCATTATGTACCATTGAGTGACCTGCTACCAATAGCGACCCTATGTACAATACCTCTGAAATCTGCCCTATCCTGAGCCCATCTCATCCTCTTGGATAGATCTAATCCCATTTTTCCAGTCACCCAATCAATCTATCTCATCCTGTTCTTCCTCTCCTGCGCTGCCCTTCTACGCTTCTAAGTAAGACATTCCTCTCTGAGGACTAGTCCCACCTGGCCACGTTCCCAAAGTATGTGACATGGAGCCTCAAAGTGCTAACCTCCAACGAGCAGCCTGGTTTCACCCTCTCCAAGACAGACCTATTTGTTCTCCTGGCAGTTGAACATACGTTCAACACTCTTCTCCAGCACCACAACTCAAACACATCAATCCTCCTCCTTCTCCTTCTCTTCCTTCTTCTAAATGAATGTTTTATTGTATACTGGTTTACTTACAAAGTTCGTGTGCATTGTTTTTTACAGTGGACATTTCCCCTTTCCTTTACTCATCCTTTCCTCTACCCATCAAATAGTGTGACCCTATGAATAAGCTCACCCCCCGCCCCCTCATCCCTCTGCTCTCCTCTCCCCTGTGTGTTCTACAAGAATTGTCTTATACAGTATTTGAACTTAAGGGACTGAGTTAGTTTACTTAGCATAATGCTCTCCAGTCCTTCCCAAGTTAGGTAGTAATTTAAAAAAAAATCAATGCTCTTGGGTGCTGCATCATGATACTCTACTGTGTGAATGTACCATAATTTCTCAATCTGTTCCATTGTGGCTGAGCATTTGAGCTGTTTCCAAGTTCTTACTGTGATGACTAACACTGCTACGAACTTTGGTGTACAAGTTCTGTTTTGTGCCTCTGTTCTCATTTTCTCAGGGTATATTCCAAGTATTGGAATAGCTGGGCCATATGGAATTTCTATGTTCAGCTTTTTGAGGAAACACCTAACTGCCTCCCAGAGTGGTTGTACCATTTTACAATCCCACCAACAATGTATAAGAGTCCCTATTTCGCCACATCCTTTCCAATATTTACTTCTTGCTGCTTTGTAACTTTGCCGTTGCCACTATAGTAAGATGGTATCTCACTGTGATTTTGATTTGCATCTCTCTTACTGCCAGTGATTTTAGGCATTTTTTTTCAGGTGTCTGTTGGCCATCCAAATGTCCTCCTCTGTGAAAAGTCTTTCCATCTCTCTTGTTCATTTTGTAGTTGGATTATCAGTCTTTATCTTCTGGAGGCCCAGGAGTAGTCTGTAAACTTTCATTTAGAGACCCTTGTTTGACATGGTATTGCCGAATGTTTGTTCCCAGTCAGTATGTTTACTTCTCATGCTGTGGGAAATGTTTTTGATAAGTACTGAGACTTAATCTTTAGAAGTTCCCATTCATCAATTTTATCCAATTCAGACTATGGATTTCTGGCTGTATTTGGCAGCCTCTTTGTACAATAGTCTAGGCCTTCTAAGCTTGATCCCAGTTTGTCCTTTATGAACTTTATGGTTTGGAGCTTTACTCCCAGGTCTCTGACTCACCCTGAGCTGATTGAATTCTGTTTCATCTTTCTGCAGTTAGAAGTCCAATTTTGCCAGCACTATTTGTTGAAGAGGTTGTCATTGCCATATTTGATAGGTTTTATTTCCTTATTGAATATTAGTTGACCATACAAAGATGGGTTACATCTGGGTTCTCAATTCTTTTCCCATTGGCCTATGTGTTTTGGTTACTATTGATGTGTAGTAGGTTTTGAGGTCAGGGAGTGCTATGCCTCTCATTTCATTTTTGTTTTTTAGAAGTGCTTTGCTTATTCTGGGTCTCTTTTTTCTCTAAATCAACTTGAGCATTTCCCTTTCGATCTCCTTGAAAAATTTTATATCTGTACTGGGGTTACATTGAACATGTAGATTGTTTTTTGTAGGATGGTCATTTTCACAATATTGAGTTTTCTTTCATACCTTTTCAAGCTATATGCAGAACAGATTATCTGGGAGGCTGGACTCTATGAGGAGAAATGTGGCATCAGGATTAGAGGAAGACTCATTAACAATCTGCATTATGCTGATGATACAACTCTGCTTGCTAAAACTGAGGAGGCCCTGAAGCACTTGCTGCAGAAGGTCAAGGACTGCAACTTTCAATGTGAATTGAAGCTCATTATCAAGAGGAAAAAGATTCTCACCACTGGTCCAAATGGCAGAATTGTGATGGATGGTGAAGAGATTGAGATAGTTAACAGCTTTAGTTTACTTGGCTCCACAATCAGTGCTCTTGGAACTAGCAGCCAGGAAATTAAAAGACATATTGCAATGGGAAAATATGCTGTCAGAGACCTCTCCAGAATACTGAAGAGCAATGATGTCAGTCTGGAGACTAAGGTACACCTGATAAAGTGACTAGGGATGATAGAAGGAGAATTGATTCCTTTGAGTTGTGGTGCTGTGAAGAGTATTGAGTATATCATAGACTGCTAGGAGAATGAACAGGTTCATCCTGGAGAGGGTTAAAACGGGCTGTTCCTTGGAGGTAAGGATTCTGAAGCTTTATCTGACATACTTTGGACATGTTGTAAGGAGGGACCAGTCCTTGGAGAGGGATATCATGTTTGGGAGGGTAGAGGGACAGCACAGGAGAGGAAGACCCTCTATGAGATGGATTAATTCAGTGACTGGGGTAATGGGGGTAGGTATGTCAGAGATAACAAGATTGGCACAGGATAGAGCAAGGTTTAGGGCTGATGTTCATGAGGTCACTATGAGCACAGGCGACTCGACGACACATAACAACAACTACATCCATGAACAGGAGATACTTTTGCATATCTTTAGGTCTTTTATTGTGTCTTGCAGAAATGTTCTGTAGATTTTTTTGTATAGGTCTTTTGTGTCTCTAGTTAGATTCATTCCCAAGTATCTCAATTTGTGGTTGGCTATTGCAACTGGTTGGCTAAAGCAATGGCTTTCTTGGTGGTTTGGTTTGGTTGTTGTTGTTGTTGTTTTTCTTGAGTCCTCTTTCCTACTGTAGAGGAAGTCCACTGATTTTTGGATATTGATCTTATAACCTGCCACCCTTTGGTTGAGTCCTTGGGGGTTTCTGTGTACACTCTCATGTCATCTGCATATAGTGATACTTTAACCATCTCTTTGCTGATCTGGATGTCTTTTATTTCCTTCTCTTGTTGTATTGCCCTAGCAAGCACTTACAATACAATATTGAATATAAGTGGTGACAGTGGGCATCATTGGCTGGTCCCTGTTCTTCATTGACAATGATATTAGCTGTTGGTTTTGCATGTATACTTTTTAGTATGTTGAGGAAATTTCCTTCTATTGTAATTTTTCTGAGTATCTTAATCAGGAAGGGGTGTTAGGTTTTGTCAAATGACTTTTCTGCATCAGTTTTTAAGATCATATGGTTCTTGTTATTTGCTTTGTTAATGTGGTGAATTACATTGATTTTCTTATGTTGAATCATTCTTGTATAGTTCTTATGAATCTCACTTAATTAAAATGAATTCTTTTTTGGTTGTACTTATGGATTAGATTGGCTAGCACTTTGTTAAGGATCTTTATGTCTGTGTACATGAGAGATATCGGTCTGTAGTTTAATTTCTTGGTTATATCTTTGCCTGGTTTTGGTATTAGGGTTATCTTGTTTCATAGAATGTCTCTGGGAGTGTTCCTTCTTTTCCTATTTTTTTCAAATAAGTTAAGTAGGATTGGTGATAAATCTTCTCTGAATGTTTGGTAGAATTCAGCCAGTGTTAAGTTTGCCAATGATTTGTCAATTTTATTGACCTTGTCAAAAAAACCAGCTCCCAGTCTTATAAATGGTTTCAATTGTTCTTCTGTTTTGTAGCTCATTGATTTCAGAACTTTTCTTTTAATTTCCTTTCCTCTAGAGACTGTGGGGTTAGAGTGTTGTTCTTTTTCTATTTGAAGAAGGTGTTGAATTATATCATTAATATTGCTGCTTTCTTCATTTTTTTTTAATGTGCTTACCTTTTGCTATGAACTGTCCTTTGAGTACTGCCTTAGCTGCATTCCAGAGTTTTTGGTATGTTGTGTTTTCATTATCATTTGTTGGCATTGATCCTTCTAACATATTTAGTTATTGTCCAGCTCTTTAATGCAGTGTAAGTAATTGTGACAACCATGGCCTGGTTCAGGCACACTTTAGTTTCCAAACTGACATAATTTCTCTTCAGTACTCCAGAGAAGTCCCTGACAGCAAACTTTCCCAATGAAATTTATCTTTTGATTTCCTGACTGCTAGTGCAAAGAGAAGTATGTCATCAGGGTTGGTGGAAGATTCAACAACAATATGCATTATGCAGGTAACACAACCCTGCTTGCTGAAACTGAGGAGGACCTGAAGTGCTTGCTGTAGAGGGTCAAGGACTGCAGCCTTCAATAGTGATTAAGGCTCAATATCTCACCATGGGGCCAACTGGCAGTATCAGGATAGATGGTGAAGATATTGAGATTTTTCACAGCTTTAGTTTGCTTGGCTCCACAGTCAGCACTCTTGGCACCAGCAACCAAGAAATTAAAAGACATATTGCAATGGGAAAGTCTGATGTTAGAGACCTCTCCAAAGTACTGAACAGCAATGGTGTCATGTTAGAGGCTAAGGTACACCTGATACAGGCCATAGTCTTTGCAATCACTTGCTATGCATCAGAGAGCTGGATAATGACTAAGGAGCATAGAGGGAGAATTGGTGCCTTTGAGCTGTGGTGCTGGAGAAGAGAATTGCATGTACCATGGACTGCCGAGAAAACAAACAGGTTCCTGGAGAGGGTTAAATCAGTCTGCTCCTTGTTGGAGGCAAGGATTCTGAAGCTTCATCTGACATTCTTTGGACATGTTGTAAGGAGGGACAGGTCCTTGGAGAAGTACATCATGCTTGGGAGGGTAAAGGGACAGCTCAGGAGGGGAAGAGGTGGATTGATTCAGCTGGAGTAATCGTGGTGGGTATGATGGAGACAGTGGGCTTGGCACAGGACAGAGCAGAGTTTAGGGCTGTTGTACATAGGGTAGCTATGTGCCGCAAACAACTCGACAGCACATAACCACAACAACAGTGTGAAGAGTGGTGATTGTGGAACCAAGCTGAAGTTATCAATAATCTCAAACTCTTCTTTGTCCATCAAGAAGCTGCCAATTGGTCCAAGGCGAGAATCTTTACCTTCTTGACATTGAGCTTCAATCCATATTGTAGCAAACACCTCATATCTTCTTCAGTTTCAGCAAGCAAGATTTTGTCATCTGCTTAACACAGGTTGTTGATGAATCTTCCTCCAATCCTGATGCCACATTCCCTCATAAAAGTCCAGCATCCCCAATAATCTGTTTTGCATTTTGTTGTTTTTTTTGTTGATTGCAGTGGAGTTGAGCATGACTCATAGGGACCCTGTGAACAAAAGGCCTGAAGCCTTTGTATACATTGAAAAGGCATGGAGATAGAATGCATCTCTGACTCACGCCTTTCCTGATCTTGTAGTGTTTGCCTGCTCTGTTCTGATTACTGCTTCCTGGTCCAAGTGAACGTTTTGCATGAACACAATTAAGTATTCTGGGATTCCCATTCTACTCAAGGTTAGCCACAATCTGGTGTGATCCACACAGTCAAATGCTTTTGCATAGTCAATGAAACCCAGATAGACATTCCTCTGGTACTCTCTGCCTTCAGCCAAGGTACATCTAACATTGGCTATGATGTCCCTAGTACACGACCTATTCTAAACTGAGCCTGCACATCTGGCAATTCTCTGCTGATGTACTGTTCCAGTAATTTCTGGATAATCTTCAGCAAGATTTTACTTGCATGTGATATTAGTGATATTGTTTGATAATTTCCACACTCTGTTGGGTCACCTTTTTTTGGAATGGGAATAAATACAGATCTCTTCCAGTCAGTTGGACAGATAGTTGTCCAGATTTCTTGTTGTAACCTGTTGGGCATGTCGAAGCTCAATTGTTCAGCTGTATTTGCTGAACTAGACTCTTTGTGTTAATAAATAGAAACAAAACAACAATAAGTCTATTTTGCTGTGATGACCCTTTTGTTGTTAAGTACCATCGAGTTGGAACTGACTCATAGCTGACCCTCCAGTGGGTTTTCAGAGGCTGTTAATTGCATGGGAGGAGATGGTCTATCCTTCTCCCTTGCAGCAGCTGGTAGATTCAAACTACATGCCTTCAGAAACGCAATGCAGTTTCTTACTACTAGGCCACCACAGTCAATAAATCTGTGATAGCAGATTTTCCCAGAAAAAGATTTTCTTTTTTAATTTCTTTTGGCTGTTGCTACCAAAGAAGTTGATTATGGATCCAAGTAAAATGAAATTGTTGACAGTTTCAATCTGTTCTCCATCTACCGTCAGATTGTCTCTTATTTTATTGATTTTGAGTTGTAAGTAATTTTTGAAGGTTATAATGTGGCTCTTCTACTGTATGTGCTTCAAATATTCTTCATTATCTGCAAGCAAGTTTGTATCATCTGCATAATTCAAGTTGTTGATTAGTCTTACTCTTTTCTTCTTCATACAATCCAGCATCTCGAATGATATACTCAGCATACAGATTAAACTGGTATGGTGAAGGTTATTATCTTGATGCATGCATTAGCCTATGAACAGTTTATTTCCTATTCAGTCATTAATTCAGAGAACATGTGTCTGCTTGGTGACTTTTCTCCACAAGACAATTCAGGTAGTCACTTCTTTTCCATCTTGTAGGACTATTATTCTTTAGTCTAACTCAAGAATTGCTGCACATACAAATCTTCAGGAGAGCTGTTGTTTGGTTGTGTGTGTGTGTGTGTGTGTGTGTGTGTGTGTGTGTTTTGGTTTTTTTTTTTATTGTTTCAAAGGCTTTGTGATGGACCCTAAACTTCCACATTCCTATGACGCTCCAGGTCATGTGAGTGCTGCTGGGTCATAGAACGAATCTGAGAAGCAAGGATATACAGGAGTCCAACTGCATCTAGTATGTAAAGGATGAAAGAGTATGAAGCATGCATAGGAGGTTTCTCCAGGGCATGCTTGGAGGTGGAACATAGCACATTTGCTTATATTGTATTGACCTGGACTTCAAGTATGGCTTCGCCTAGCTCTAAGAAGACTGGGAACAGAGCCCATGTGCATAGTCAAGAAATGTAAACACATTTCCACAAATTATTGAATGTCTGAGGTGATGTCAGTTGTCAGAACTCACTTGGTTTCCTAATTTTATAATAACCTAATTAAAAAAAATTCACCTAGATTTTAATTTATCCTATGCTCTCTCAATAATTATAAAAATGTTAACAGTTGCCTATCTTTCTCTGGGAATGATGGAGCATATTTCCTCTCATAAAAAGTCCAATGTTTCTTTCAAACATAGTTTCATTAATCTTGTGGGTTAGCAATGGAGTTGGGTCACCATTTTCACCCCTAGAGAACTTAGGTACACAGAATAGATGGAATTCAGATGTGGCCTTTGCGTGGCAGGAGGAATACCAGCTATCAAGGGTGTTGTGCTGACAGCCTCTACTTCCTCTGAAAGTCCTGTACTCATGGCTCTTGTCCTGCTTCCCTCACTTTATTGCAGGTTATACTGTAATCCTTGACCTGCTAAAGTTTCCTCTCAGCTCTGTGCTACGTTTTCATTCAGACTGTGTGTTTGTCCTCAGAGCATTTGAAATCCATTTGGGCTGTGTAATTCATTTTCAATAGCTAAGTAAAAAGTTGACTGTACTCAAGCTACAAGGACAATTTCAAACAAACACATGCTATTGATGTTAGCCTTCAATGGAGATAGAGGAACCCTCTGGAGATCAGAGAATGATGTGCTTGTTTGATTTCAGCTTATGGCTATCAGGTTATAATTCATAATTACCTTTGTGGTACCTGAGCTATAAATAGTGGAAATGGAGAGCTATCTTTTTCTCACAATTTTATGCCAGAAGGGAGGAAAATATAAAATCAAACAAAAATTAAACCTAAAACAAAATAAAACAACCATAGCAAACATAAACCACACCTTTTGTAAATTTTGCAATCTGCATGTCAGCTTAGATATGATCTGCAAGCCAAATGAGATTACAGTAGTTGGCAGTTTTTAACCCTAACATACACATTTGTTTACAAAGCCTGTCTTGCTAGGAGGATTTTATTGTTACTGTTATTCTGTATAACAGCACTTATGTACCCACTTATCCTGTTGTTGATTGCCTTCAAGACGAGCACGACTCATAGAGACCCTGTGAACAAAAGGCCTGAAGGCCCTCTACAACTATCGACATTTATCAAAGTTTATAGAGTTTCCAGAGGCATGTTGTTTAGGAAGTGGATGCTACTCCTGCTTCCAAACCCACTTATACAGGTGAAAATTATTTAGTTAGTCAAAGAAATCTATAACATGCTCAAAATCTCTGGTAATAAGAGAAATGCAAATAAAAAACATAGTGAGACACCATCTCACCCCAGTATCAGTGGCAAACTTTAACAGGACAGTAATGAATGAGAATGATTGTATGAAACAATGTGAATGAAGGATAGTGTGAGACACAATGTATGTGAACTTTGTAAGTAAACCAATATAAAATAAAAATTAAAAAAGAAATCTATAACAGAGAATGTTTAATACCTCATTAACGAATAGTATTTCCTTTTCACTGCTCTGAATGAACTTGTTCTATTTTGTTATTGTTAGCTGTTATGGAATCAATTCAGACTCACAGATATCCCATGGATAACAGATCAAAACCTTGCCCAGTCTTGTGTTATCCTCACAATTTATGCTGTGCTTAAACCCATTGCTGCACTAATTGTATCAATCCGTGTAATTGAGGATCTTCCTCTCTTTCATTGACCTTCTAGTTTTCAAAGCACAACATCCTTTCCAGGATATAACATTGGACAGTGAAAGAGAGGTAGACCCTCAACCACATAGATTGACACAGTGACTGCAACAATGTCACAGGAGTGTGTTAGAGATTGCGAAGTTGGAACAGGATAGGACAGAGCTCAGATTTGTTGCTCATAGGGTCGCTATTGTTTTCGATTCAACACAACTAACAACAACCTGACAACATGCCTAAAACATTTGAGTTGAAATTTTGTTTTACTTGTCTCTAAGAAGCACTTTGGTTGCACTTTCTCCAAGGCTTAAATGTTCTTTCAGCAACTCATGATATCTTCAATACTATTTGCCAACATCACAACTCAGTCATCAATTTTTTTTTTGCCTTCTTTTCCTCGTCCAACTTTTTCATGCAAAGGAAGCAATTGAAAATTCTATGGCTTAGGTCAGGTGCACCTTAGTCTTTAAAATGGCATCCTTGTTCTTTTGCACTATAAAGAGGTTCTTGACAACTGATTCCCCAATGTACATGCCTTTTGATATACGTTGTAGTCATGCTAGACTACTGCTATTACAAGTATTATTTGTCATGGTAAACTGCTGCTATCATGTGCATTGACTGGTGATTGAATCACTTCAAATTGCTTTACAGCAAAATCATTGGCAGCTTCAATCTTTTTCCCATTAAGAATGATGTTGCCTAGTTGTTCTTGTTGTTAGATACCCTTGAGTTAAGTATGAGTCATTACAACCTAATGAACAACACATCAGAACCCTGTTCTACCTTGTACCATTTTCAACATCTCTGACACACTTGAGTCATTGCTGCAGTCACTCTGTCAGTCTATCTCCTTGGAGTCTTCCTCTCTTTCATTGACATTTCTACCTTCCAAGCATAATGTCTTTCTCCAAGAAATAGTTTTTCCCAGCAATATGCCCGAAGTATGTTAGATGCTTTGTCATCTTTGCCTCCAAAGAGCATCCTAACTGCACCTTATTTTCCAAGTCACATCTGCTTATTCTTCTGGGATTCCATGGGATCTTCAGTACTCTTATCCAATGCCATAAGAAATTAAGTGGTCTATCCAATATTATCCAGTAACTTGGTGGCGGAAGAAAGATTAAATTGTAGATCTCTAGAATCTTCACACAGTGAAGCCCAATTTCTGAACTTTTATGGAAGTAGTTTAGATTTAAACTTAAAGCATGACAGAGAAGCTGGCCTTTTAACACTTGGATTTATTCTATTCAGTTGATCTGGACTTAATTTTGTTATTGAAATTCTAAGACTTGACTTTATCATAAGCAATCTTTTACTCTTTAAAAGATGTTTGAGAAACTTTGCACTGTAATAGAGAGAACTCTGGTAATGGAGGGAACTGCACTGCCAACTAGAAGGCACTTGGTTTGAATCCATCAGCTTCTCCACAGGAAAAAGATGAATAATCTCTTTCCATGTGATTTACTGAGCTGTAAACTGGATGTGTCTGTTCTAACTCAGTGGTACACAACAACAACAACATATCCATTTATAAATTGCAAATACGTTAATTTGTCTTGTTGTTATTATGTACCATCTAGTAGATTATGACCCATAGTGACCATGCTAAAAGTAGCTCTGAATGTTGCTCTATCCTCAACCAAGCTCACTGTCTCTGACACCGTTGCTCACCTGTCTCCATCACTACAGTCACTGTTTCAATCCATATCATCTGGAGTTTTCCTCTTCTGAGCTGTCCCTCCACCCTTCCATGTGTGATGTCCTTCTCCAAGGACTGGTCCTTTTTGGCTACCTTCCCAGAATATGTGAGACAGAGTTTCAAAATCCTTGCCTCTAAAGAGCAACCTGCTTTTACCCTCTCCTGAACAGACCTGATTGTTCTCTTGGCAGTCCATGAGATGTTTAATACTCTTCTCCAGAACTACAGCTCAAAGGAATCAATTGTTTTATCATCCCTAGTCATTGTCCAGCTCTCTGATGTATAGCAAGTAAATGTGAAGACTGTGGCCTGGATCAGGTACACCTTAGTCTCTAGACATCATTGAACTCCAGCACTCTGGAGGGGTCCTTGACAGCGGACTTTCATAATGCAATTTATCTTTTAATTTCCTGACTGCTGATACTAAGAGTGTTGATTGTGGATCTGAGCAAGATGAAATTGTTAACAATCTCAATCTCTTCTCCATCTATTGTGATGTTACCAATTAGCTCAGTGGTGAGAATCTTTGTTTTCTTTCTGTTAAGCAGCAATCCATATTGAAGACTACTCTTTTTGGCCTTCTGCAGCAAACACTTCAGTTTCTCAGTTTTGACAAGCTAGGTTGGGTCGTTTGCATAATGTTCCAGTCTTGATGCCACATTCCACCTCATGAAGTCCAGCCTCCCAAATGATCTGTTCTGCATATAGTTTGAAAAAGTATGGATAGGACGCATCACTGATGCATTGCTTTCTTGATTTTGAACCATGCAGTACTTTCTTGCTCTGTTCAGATGACTGCTTTCTGGTCTAAATATAGATTTTGTATAAGCACAATCAAGTGTTCTGGAATTCTCATTCTTCTCAAGGTTAGTCACAATTTGTTGTGATCCACACAGTCAAATGCCTTTGCATAGTCAATAAAACACAAGTAGAAATCCTTCATGTACTCTTTGCTTTCAGCCAAGATCCATCTGGCATTGTCAATGATGTCCTTACTTCCATGCCTCTCCTAAACCCAGCCTGTATTTCTGACAGTTTTGTGTCAATGTACTATTCAAGTCATTTTTGGATAATCTTCAGCAGGATTTTTCTTGTGTGGTATTAGGGACATTGTTTAATAATTTCCACACTCTGTTGGATTACCTTTATTGGGAATTTAAATAAATAAGGATCTCTTCCAGACAGTTGGCCAATTTGTCCGATATGAGTTAATTTTTTTTCTATACTCACTATCACTTGTCATTACTAATATTTTGTTCAGAGATTCTCTAGATAATTAGATTTACTGGCTTTGGCAGTTGGCACACACAGTATGCTATTCAAGTCACTCTCTCTATCTTATTGCTGTTAAGTTGGAACTTATTTGCCTAGTGTGGTTTTGGAGACCGTAAATCACACAGGAGATTGTCCATTTTCTATCAAGGGGTCACTGGTGGATTCGAACCAACATCAAGAAGTCACCTTTTTGTTATCACCATAACTCTTTACTGACTATGTCACTAGTGTTTCCTTTCTCAACAGTACAGCTTATATTACTAGGCATTTAGCTCAAGACAAAAAATTGTTGAGTAATTGTTTTTTTACTAATAACAATATTAAAAATGCTGACACTAAATTCCTTCTCAGTAAATGAATGGATATATTCATCTTTTCAAATTTACTTTTCTTTATGAGCACCAAGTTTTTGGTCTAGCTATTATTTTAAAAGGATGATGTTTTTAAAGTGTTTGATTATGGTAAAAATCTATAGCAAAATATTTGCAAATTCAAATTTTTCACATGCACTATTTAGTAATATTGATTATGTTTATCATGCTCACCAATAATAACTTCTAAATTATTGAGTCTATCACCATTAAAAGAAGCTCAATGCCTCTTAAGCAATGATTCTTTTCTCCCTACCTCCCTTCTACTTCTGATAAATATGAATAAACTTTGGTCTCAAAATATTTAACTATTTTACATATTTCACATAAGTAAAATAATAATATATGCTTTTTATAAAAACAATTTTAAGTAGAAATAGACATCATTAAATAAAAAAAAAGCTTTACAAATTGATTATCAGCATCTAGTCATTGAATATTGATTTATTATTAAGAAAATTATATGTAAATAAGAATACTTAGATATTACTAGTGAGATTTCGAGTTTAAATTTACTTAGGAAAGGTTTTTCAGTTTTACCTGAAGGATGTTCATGTATGCTATTAAAATCTTTCTATTTATTCTCCTTTATGAGACAGGTTTTCTTCTTCAGGGGGAGGGAAGGGGGTGTGGGAAGGTCAGGAGAGCTCTTAATGCAAAATTTAACATTTAAGTCTCCAGGGACTTGACATGATTGAAGACAGGATCTTCACTCTGACAGTTTAATGCATTTTACATTGTGATGGCATTGTGTGCTTCATTCATAGTTCCTGAAAAGGAGTTCACATTAGGTACTAAAGTAGCCTCTTTCTCCCCTCCCCTGTATTTCACGATTTTACCTTTTTCCTGCATCAGCTCCCAGAGGGGATCTATTTGTGAAGGGGAGACAATTCTGCCACTTGGGGAGGATATGTGTGATTCTCTGCGTGTTGAGCCACGAGCAAAATTAGTTACTTGAGAGCATACTGTTATTGAGGTTTGACTTGTATTCCCCAAAATACATGCTCACATCTTAACCACTGGTGCCTGTAAATGTGACCTTATTTGGAAATAGTGTCTTTGCTGATATAGTCATTTTAATATGAGAACATATTGGTGTAGGATGAGATTTCAAATAAACACTTGTCTAAATGTTCGGTATAGAGACAAATGCTGCTAGAATGCTCCTTGGAGGCAGGAACGGCCTCAAATACTTGGAGCATGTTACCAGGAGGTACCAATAACTGGAAAAGGACATTGTGCTTGGTAAAGTAAAAGCCTCATGAAAAAGAGGAGGACCATCAACTGACATAGTTACAACAACAATGGGCTTGAGGATGGAAAACGATCTGGTGGTGTTTTGTTGTGTTGTATATAGGGTCATTATGAGTTGGAACAAACTCAATAGCACATAACAACAATATGGAAATCTCTGACATTTTCAATTGCCTCATATTCTTTTAACATTTGGGTGATGAATAAGGAAGGCCAAAGAAGAAATGTAGCTTTGGGGGAAGAATATTGCTTATGCCATAGACTGCCAAAAGAACAAGCAAATATACCTTGGAAGAGGTGTACACAGAGTGTTCCTTAGAGGCAAGGATGGTGAAACTTGCTGTATTTTGAACATGTTATTAGGAGGAGTCAGACCCTGGAGAAAGACATCATGCTTGGTAAAATAGAGGATCACATGAAAAAAAGGACAAAAAAAAAGGGACATCTTCAGCAACATGGATTGATACAGTGGCAGCATCAACAAGTTTAAGTACAGCAGCTCTTGTGAGGACCACACAAGAAAAGTCCTATTGTATGTACATTGTGTTGCTAGGAGTTGAAAGTGACTCATTGACACTTAACAACAATAACATGTACTTATGTACCTAACAAGCTAATATACTAATACAATATGTACCTACAAAAACAGGACACTGAGAGATTCAGTTATAATGAAAAGAATCATGTTAGATGTAGGCAGAAATTGAAATCATGCTGCCAAGAAGCTTCTGGGACTACCAGAAGCTAGAAGAAGAGTTTTTTGAGAGAAGGCTTTTATCACATAGTCAATGAAAAACAGATAGACATTCCTCTGGTACTCTCTGCTTTCAGCCAACATCCATCTAACATTAGCTATACTATCCCTAGTAACATGGCCTCTTCTACACCCAGCCTGCACATCTGCAAATCAGACTAGGATTGGGAGGAAGATGCATCAATAACTTGTGTTGTGCAGATGACACAACCTTGCTTGCTGAAATTGAGGAGGGCCTGAAGTGCTTACTGCAGAAGGTCAAGGATGGCAGCCTTCAATATGGATTGAAGCTCAACGTCAAGAAAACAAAGATTCTCACCACTGGGTCGATTGGCATCATCATGATAGACTGTAAAGATTGTTAACAGCTTTAGTTTGCTTGGCTCTAAACAACACTCTTGGTGTCAGCATGCAGGGACTCAAAAGACAAATTGCTTTGGGGGACATATCCAGAGTACTGAAAAGCAAAAATGTGTTTGGAGACTAAGGTGTGCTTGATTCAGGCCATAGTCTTCACAATTACTTGCTATGCATCAGAAAGCTGGACAATGACTGTGGATAGAATTGATGCCTTTGAGCTATGGTGCTTGAGAAGAGTATTAAATATACTATGGACTGCCAGGGGAACAAATAGCTTCATCCTGGAGAGGGTAAAACCAGGCTGCTCTTTGGGGGCAAGTATTCTGAAGCATCATCTGACATAATCTGGACATGTTGTAAGGAGGAACCAGTCCTTGGAGAGGGACGTCATGCTTGAAAGAGTGGGGAGACAGCACAAGAGAGGAAGACCCTTGATGAGATGGATTGATTCAGTTCCTGGGGTAATGTGTGTCAGAGACAATAAGACTGGCACAGAATAGAGTAGGTTTCAGGGCTATAGTACATAGGTTGCTATGTGTCACAAGTGATTTGACAACATTTAACAACAACAATAAATGTTACTAGTTTTTTATTGAACAGTTGTTGTTGAGTCAATTCTAACTCATGTGTGTTGATTATGTCCCACAGAGTTTTCAATGACTGTCAATGAAGCACTGGATAACTAGACCTTTCTTCTAAAGTGCCTTGGTGGACTCAAAGTTCCTAAGATTTTGGTTAGCACATAAATTACTTATCCCACGGGTTTCTGACCCATATTATTATGATAAATTAAGACTCTGAGAATTTAATGGAATTTCTGACATCCTGTTAACTTGTGAAATTCTTACATTGTTTTTGAACCCTTTAATGATTTATTTCAAAAATCACAATATTTTCATTATATCTACAGTTTCTGGAGAATATGGGATAGGGGTATTCTCCACTATTGAGCACTATAGTTTTGGCCTATAAATGGACAGAATAATTTATTGTTTCTTAGTTTAATAACACTGTTATTAACTAATAAGACTAAAATGCTGGCATGTCTCGGGTCCAGGCTCCAGGTGCCTTGAACAGCACAGATAGCCTCGCCTAAGGAGTACTCTGCGTGATATTACTAAAATTATTTCAAACTTTGGCAAATGTAATGGGAATGAGAAGAGCCGATATTGGAATGTGTTTGGCTGATAAACTCTTGGAATGGATTGTGCTAACCAGCATTTATAGTCCAAGTGCAGTTATCTGTTCAATAACCAGTTGAGGAAAGACGGTCACCGTTTTGGCAGCCTCTTAAAATTCATTTTAGACTCCTGGAGAAGTGTTCCCAGGAAGTTGGAAACACCTTAGTTATGATGTGAAAAGAAAAAGCTGCACAACAAACCACCTTTCTGCACTGCCCAAATCAAGTGTCTGTCAGCATCCAGGGCTGAAGGAAAAACCGAAAGCTGTTGAAGGTTCTCATAGGAGTGTGATGGAAGAGCGAGCTGTGGATGGTTTTAGCTGCTGCTCCAAATGCTGCATAGCCCACCCTTTATCCCTTAGTAGTCAATAACACATGGGGCAGGAATTGAGTTTATTTTGATAACTTTCTTTGACTCAGGACAGCAAAGGCTTCTGTAATTTGCATGGATTGCTCGGCAGCTGTCTGTGGCAGGGTCCTGAGGAATGTACCCCCTGCCCCCGGGTGTGATAACAGGAGGCTGGGACATGGTGACACTGCAGCTGTTCCCTCCCTTTGGATTTTGGACACTAGGTCAAAACCCAGCTTTCTATTTAGGAGAAACAGTTGATGGACAGCAATGCAGAAAAAAAAACATTATTCCAGCACTCTAACTCCCCCTCCTTTGGAGAACTTCTCTTCCTCTGCAGAGACGGTCTCCTCTTCTGAATTCCAATAGTGCAGATTGCGTACAATACAATGTGCTATATTGCTGTGATTTCTCGTTTCTTGTCTTTCTCTTCTCAGTATAATTACAGGTAATGGGGAGGCTTTCCCACGATTCTTAATGTTCATACTATAAAACAGGTCATAGTATATATAATTTTATTGATTGGTTACATATCAGCTCCATTTCTTTCATAAATTACTGCTAACAATTGAGATATATTTTAAATTCTGTATACAACATCAGTGGTACACTTTTAGCAAACAAATTTCTTTGAGAACACATTTGCCGATGGACACTGAGAATGGCTGGTTGCACAACTTGAAAAATGTATTATGTCCCTGAATTTTACATGGAAAAATTGTTGCAATGGCATTTGATTTGCTATATAATTAAAACAACTTGGAAGCAAGAGTGGCATCCACTTCCGAAATAGCTTGCCTCAGGAAACCCCATGAACTTGGAGAAACACTGAAAGTTATACAAGTATTCAGGACTTTCATTCATATGATCGCTATGAGTCGTCTATGACTAGATGGCACTTAACAACAACCACCACCACAACAAATGTAAGATATTTTAAAGATATAGTTTATCACACTTAAGTGTACACTTTACGTCCAAAAGTGCTATCTCATTGATTTCCTTACTCAACTCTAACACAAGAATGCAATGTATATCATATTATACTTATGAGTGAGGAAGGAACCCTGGAGGTCTAGCGGCAAGAAGTAGTGCTGCAATTTCGGAGGCATGCAATTTGAGGCCACCAGCTGATCTTTGAGAGACGGATGGCCAATCTCCTTCCATCTGATTAACTGCCTCTTAAAACCTGCAGGAGGGTCAGCTATGGGTTGGTTCAACTGGAGAGTACACAACAAGAAGTGAGGGTCCTGAAATCAAGTTATCAGGGGCTTGGGGAGCCTGCTGATAAGAACTTGAACTGCCAACCCAAAAGGCAGGCTGTTTGAATCCACCAGCTACTTTACAGAAGAAAAGATAAGAAACCTTCCCTTGAATAATCTTAAACCTCTGAAAACTTGACAGAGGGTCAGCTATGAATTGATTCCACTTGACAGCACATAAAAACAACAACAAAATGAAGTTTACTTGTAAACAGCAAATTGTTTAAAAATTTTATCCCTTCATAAATTTTACAAATGAATAACAAAACCAAGAAAGAATACATGTTTGTGGTTAAAAAGAAAGACTCTGAAGCAATAAACAAGATTTTATTATAAAATGAAAGTCCCTCATCATACATTTCCCCCATATGGTAGGCAGACTTATAACATCTGTGACCTTCACCCTCTAAAGTTACTTCTGTGAAATTGTTACCTCATATAACACTTCTTGTAGATATAATTAAGGTTACCAGTCAGCTGACTTGAAAACATGAAGAATGTCCTTCATTATGCTGGTGGGCCAACATAGTCACAAGAGTCTTTAAAAGTAGAACTTTCTCCCAGTTTTGGGCGTAAGATATATCTGGAGAGATTTGAAGAGTGAGACTAATCTGACTTTGTCAGCTTGAAGATGGAAAGTGTCAGGTGTAAGGACAGCAGAGAGATTCCTGGAAGTGAAGACTTGACTCTGATTGGTCAATAACAAAGAAACAGGCCTTAGTACTGCAACAGGAAGGAACTGAAGCCAGACAAACGGAAGGAGCTTGGAGTGGATCCATCTCAGAATATTTCAAAATACAACATAGACTCAACACCACATTGACTTTTACCACGTGAGCTTCTAAGTGTGGGAACCAGATGAACCACGCAGTAAAGACTTCTACATGAATGAAAATCTAACCCAAACCAAATCCCTGTCATTGAGTAGGTTTCAACTCAGCACATGTCTATCACATTTCTGAATCCTTAAAGGTGGAGACTGCTTATCTTTCTCCTGTCGAGTTGCTGGTGGATTTGAACTGCCAGCACCAGAGCTGCAGATCAGTTTGTTTTCTGTTTTGAAAGCTAGAGAGATGCATCCGTTTCCAAGCACATTTAACTTGTCTGATTTCAGCCCTTTCCAATTGCAGTACTGAGAAATATTGGCTAACAAGAGTGCCAATCAGAGTCCGGTCTAAACAAATGTAAGGAAAAAAAAGTTTGTTATCAGAAAAGATCAATCCTCATAGAAGGAGACCTTGCTTGGGAAATTGAGAAAGACCATAAATGGAAATGGCTCAACACAATGCTTGCAACAATGGACTCGAGTCAGTTTTTCATTTTGTTCGACATGGGATCATTTAGTTGGAGCCTACTAAATAGCACGTATCAACAGCAACAAATTTGATGTAATTTGCTGCCTTAGCACATGCAAATGAAAAGAATCTATATCTGCACCCAGAGAGTTACTATTCAATGTGATTTTTCAGATGTTTTAATAAATTGGAACATTTCTGATTGAGCGTCTTGATCATGTCATATCATGTCAGTTGCATGTCAAGTTTACTCTAATTCCCAGTCCAACTCATGGCAGTCCTATGTGTCTCAAGGTAGAACTGTGTGCTCCATTATTGGTATTGGTGTTCTGTACCATAGAGCTGGAACCAACTAATAGCTGATCCTACAGCCAGTTTTCAGAGTCTGTATTCACACAGGGAAGAGATTTACCACCTTCTCCTGCAGAGTGACTGGTAGATTCAAACTGCTTGCCTTTGGGATTGCAGCACAGATTCTTACCACTAGGCCACCAGAGCTCCCAAAAGATATTATGTTGTCAACATTCTTGGTACCAGCAGCTGGGAAATCAGAAGACAAACTGCTTTTGGAAAGTCTGCTGTCAGGGACCTCTCCAGAGTACTGAAGAGCAATGGTGTCAGTCTGGAGATTAAGGTGTGCCTGATCCAATCCATAGCATTCTCAATTACTTGCTATGTGTCAGAAAGCTGGATAATGATCAGGGATGATAGAAAGAGAATTGATGCCTTCGAACTGTGGAGCTGGACAAGGGTATTGAATATACCATGGAGTGCTAAAAGAACAAACAGGTTCATCCTGGAGAGGGTGAAACCAGGCTGCTGTTTAGAGGCAAGAATTCTGAAGCTCTGTCTCACATACTTTGGGCATGTTGCAAAGAGCGACCAGTCCTTGGAGAGGGACGTCATGCTTGGAAGGGTGGAGGGACAGCATAGGAGAGGAAGACCCTCAATGAGACAGATTAATTGAGTAACTGGGGTTATGAAGGTAGGAGTGTTGGGGACAATATAGTTGACACAGACAGGATAGAGCAGATTTCAGGGCTATTATACAAAGTGTCACTATGAGTCTTAAACAATTGATGACACATAACAACATATAATCATAGGGAGAATAAGTATTATTTTACCTTTATTCTGGTGGTTTTCTGGTTTCCTTGGTAAGAGAAGCTGTAATTGAGGCCATGAACTTTCACCAGCAACAAGAGGATTTTCATGGAACTCTATAAATGGCTCGAGTGGAAGATTTCTCAAAAAATATTTGAGCACATGACTAAACTGAAGTTTTTTTATAACTATGGGAGGGAAAATAGGGTGAATTTATTGTATTCTTGCTGTTTGTTGCCATTTATTTGATTATAATTTATGGCAGATGCCATGTGAATAAAGTGAAACTAAAAGCATATCTCTAGGCCTATCTTTTTTTTTTAATTTTCATTGTATTATTTTTATGTGTACTGTCAAATCAGATCTGACTGGTACAGGAGGAGATTGCCCCCTCCTTCTCCAGCAGAGCATCTGGTGGATTTGAACCACACACCTCTGGCATTGCAGTGCAGCGTCTTGCCAGTAGGCCACCAGAGCTCCATTAGGCTTATCTTTTAGTACTTTCCTGGGTAGGTTTGAACTGCCAACTTTTCAGTTTGTAGTCGAATGCTTAACCCTTTGGGACACTCAGCAACTCTTAGAATTCCCAAAAGTTATCCTTACATTTTTTTAAATGTATGTATGTATGTATGTATGTATTTATTTATTTATTTTTGTCTTCCCCTTGATTGCAACATAAGGTGCAAGATTTTGTGTTAAATTTCGGTAGCATTTCTTTAGCCTTTAATCAGAAGTTACTGTTGTTCTGCCTGTTTATCTATCTTGTGTTTCTAGAGAGTTTGTAACAATACTTGAGCACCACAGTGACTGATGGGCTGGACTAACGACTATTTTTGTTGTTATTATCTTCCATCGAGTCAACTAAGTGATCCCATGAAAGATAGT
The DNA here is from genome assembly GCF_000299155.1 of Elephantulus edwardii. Lineage (NCBI taxonomy): Eukaryota > Metazoa > Chordata > Mammalia > Macroscelidea > Macroscelididae > Elephantulus > Elephantulus edwardii. Next base: position 22,146,994 of record NW_006399760.1, on the reverse strand, counting down.
TCTGAGCCCTGCCTCATCCTGAGCCAATGTCACTGTCTCTGACATAACTGAACCCATTGCCACAGTCATTGTTTCAATTCAGCTCATCTAGAATCTTTCTCTGCTATGCTGACCTTCTACCCTTCCAAGCATGATGTCATTTTTCAAGGACTAGTGCCTCCTAGAAACAGGCCTAAAGTAGGTAAGATGGACTTTCAAAATTCTTGCCTTTAAGGAATAACCTGTTTCTTCCCTCTCCAAAACAGTTATGTTTGTTTTCTTGGCAGTCCATGGCATGTTACATACTCTTCTCCAGCATCACAACTCAAAGGCATCAATTCTTCTGTCATCCTTAGTCAATGTTCCGCTTTCAGATGCCTACCAAGTCATTGAGAAGGGACTCTATTTGGTCAAATATGGTGGCAACAGAAGTTTAGCTTATGGAAAGGGGGGAATCTGGTTAGGAGACTCAACAATTGTTTGAGAAAGTTTCCCTTTTCCCTCATAATTTTTGTTTTGCTCTGGTGGTGTTGTCCCTAGTAAGTTGTAAGTTCATGCTTCTCTAGTGATTTAAATTTATAAATGCCTCTTCAGGATGAAGATGGGAAATCTCTTGTTGTGCTTTATAGCTTCAGAACCTTAATGAACAGTAGCTTTGAGTTAAAATCAACTTGACTGCAGTGGTTGCATTAAGTTCCATAGACTACCAAATAACAAAGAGGTAAGTTTTGGAGAAAATGCAGTCAGAGTGCTCCTTAGTGGCAAAGATGATAAAGCTTTCTCTTTTATACTTTGGGAATGTTGTTAGGAGAGATTATTCCTTTCAGAGGGCTATCATGCTAAAAAATGTGGATGATGAAAGAGAGAAAGACCCTCAACCATAGGCATCAACATGACTCCTGCAGTGAACTCAAGTATGTCAGAAATGATGAAGATGTCACAAGGATAGGACACGGTTTCAGATCTCTTGTTCATAGGGCCACTATGAGTCATACTCAACTCGATGGCACCTAACAACAATAACATCCAACCTTCCTTTTGTCCTTTCTTCTTTCCCACCTACCTATCATCATCTATGTTGTTACTATGTTTTCATTGAACTGACTAAACTTGTGAGGACCCTTGGAAAACAGAGTACAACACTGCTTGGTCCCGTGCCATCTTCAAGATAATTTCTACACCCTGGTCCATTGCTGCATAGGGCTTTCAGAGGCCTGATATTTCAGAAATGGATGGTCAGTCCTTGTTCTTTATTTGTTTTAATCTTGGAGCTTCACTAAAATCTGTCCATCAAGGATGACCCCTTGGGCATTTCAAACACCAGTGGCATAGCTTTCAACAGCACAGTAACATAAAAGTACAACAAACTGACAGACAAGTGCTGCATTAGTTAGAACACTTATAAACAAGCAAGAATATAGACATCTAAGGTACAAAGTAATTGGCAATATTTATAGATCAACTTTCTAATATAACAAACTGATTGATAAGTCTCACAATTTAGAAGGCTCCCTGTCCGAGTCCCAGGTACCAACTCTAAGTGATGGCTTTCTCTCTCTAATGGTTCTGGAGGAAGGTCTTTTTCTCTGACCTTCTGCTCCAGGACTATATTCCTACATCTGTTTTGTACTGGAATAGGACCACCTGAAGTGCATGAGGACAATGACTAAGAATGTCAGAAGAAGAGCTGTTGCTTTTGAACTGTGGTGTTGGAAAAGAGGGCTAAGGATCCCTTGAACTGACGAACAAATTACTATGTCTTGTAGAAGGTGCAGCCAGAATACTCCTTGGAGGCAAAGATGATGAAGGTTCAGCCCACATACTTTGGATATGTTGCCAGAAGAGGTTATTCCTCAGGGAGGGACATCATCCTTGAGAAGGTGGAGGTGCAGTGAAAAAGGAGGATTCTTGACCAGGTGTGTTGATGTGAAGACTGCATGCAGCATTGGGCTTGAGTGCATCAGGGACTGTGAGGATTACACAGGATATGACACTGCTCAGATTGGTTGTCTAAAATGGTCACTATGAGGTGTAGTTGAATCAACAGCAACCAACTACAACAGTCCACTATTTAGGTCTCTGCCTATTTTGAGTGCCTTTCAACCTACGGTATTCGTCTTCCAGCAATAAGAAAACAACATTGTTGTGATCCAGAGGGGGGGTTTGCTGACTAGGTTTTGAAAATAGCTAGTTGTGAGTTGTTAGTTTTTTGTATCACATGAGCTCATTTATTTGCCACACATAGAGGATTTTATTTCTGACTGAATTTGGATTTGGAGGTAGAAACTCTCAGAGAGGACAGCCTCCATCTCTTGGCGATCTGCTTCTGGTGTTTTTCTTTGGCTCCTTCATTCTCTTGGCCTAAAGCTTAGCCTGCTCTGCAGTATCTTCTTTATTTTTCTTAGTGCGCTGTTTCTTCAGCAAAATGCACAGACACTGCAGGACACGTGGAATAACAGGACGCTGAATCTTGGGGATTCTGATACTGAGTTTCTTCTCTTTGTTCAGTGGCTTTCTCAGTCAACATAGTGATGGACATCATCTTCCTTAAAGAGACAAGAGTTTGCAAATTCTGCTGGCTCTTTTTGGCCCCAGGCAATGAGGCACAGTAAGATCAATCAGTCGTAGGATATCTTTCTCTCCTTTCTTCACCATAACCAAGTTGAGAACCCTTAGATTGGCACTCACAATGCAACCCTGGACAGATTTGTGCTTTCTCTCTCCAGTTCTCCATGGTCTGTAACAGAAGTGCCCCTTACTCAGCAGCAGGTGAACTCAACCATGGTCCAGGACATCTGCTTCATGGGAAAACCTTGCTTATCGTTCCCACCACTGACTCAGAACACATACCTCCCACTCATCACCAAGAGAGCCAGTAGCAACTTCTGTGGCCATTCATTTCTCATAAAATGCACACAGTTTTCCGTCATCATCCACTTCAATGAGTTTTTGGCAGCCTGTGGCTGGGAAGATGTTCAGCTCCCTGGTGAAGCAGCCTCTTGCCCCAGTGGTGCCATGAAAAAGAGCTAGGTCTTTGTTCTTAACTTTAGTCTAGCAGCAATGCTGAAACCTGTTCACCCTGGGGGTCCCTGCTGGTATTTGAATTACCAGTGGTCATGCTTCCAATGCTCGAGTCACACAATATCAAAAACTGACTTATGAGTGTGTCTGTGCATGTGTATCATTCCACCTACCTATTTAGCTGGTTAGAAAAGGAAAGGAGAAGAGAGTTTTAAAAGGCTACTACAATGGAAATACTGTAGAAAGTGATAATGGCCTACTGGTAAGAAACCACCGCTGAAATCGTTAAGGTACACAGTTTGAATCCACCAGCTACTCTGTAGTAGAAGGGTGGGCAATCTCCTCCTATGGGATTAGGTGCCTCTGAAAACTCACTAGAGGGTCAGCTATAAGTCAGTTTTGATTCAATGACACAAAATAATGACAAAAAACCATACTAAACAATGAATAAAGATGATTGAAGAATAATTGATGAGTTTGAATTGTGAAAAAGAGTACTGAATATCCCATGGACTGTCAAAAGGACAAACAAAATGTCTTGGACAAAGTGTATTCAGGGTACTTCTTGAAGGCAAGGATGGTGAAAGTTCATCTTACATACTTTGGGAATGTTGTCAGAGCTGCCAGTCTTTGGTAAAAGACATCATGCTGGGACAAACAGAAAATCAGTGAAAGAAAGGCCTTCAATGAGACAGACAGACATAGTGAGTGCAGTGATGGGCTTAAAAATGTGACCATAGTTTCAGGACAGCTCAAGATTTCTATCTGTTGTTCTTAGCATTGCTATGAGTCAGAGTTGACTAGAGAGTACCCAACAACAACAGAGAGCTAGGCCACTTGAGTGAACTGGTGAGATGTATTATTTGTATGAGACTTGAGGAGCCTTTTGACAGAGATATAAGTGGAGGGAGGAAGAATCTAAGAGATGTAAACTAAGAGAGGAAGAACCCAAGAATTACCTAATTAAAAAAAAGACATCATCACCAGTGAAGAATGATCATTCTGAGAAGAGAGGAAATATCTTGACATTGAAACAAAGACCTTCTGGATTGATAGCAAAGGCTTCATTTCCTTGGTGACCCTGGCTAGGGGAGTGATGCAACAGCAATCTGAGGAGAATGGTATGACACTAGAGTGGCCACAACCCTCTGGGAACTCTGAAATGCTGGGGAAAGAAGACTTTTGGGAGTTGGGAATGTCTTTTTAGTGCTCAAGGCACGAAATAGTGAAGTTCGAAATATCAATTTGACTTAGATACTCTACATAAGTGAGACCTGGGAAGACTGTGTTACATGTCAGAGTAGCCAACTTTCAATATGGCCCCCTGTGGTTATCATGCATTTTTGAGGTTTCCTCTTATATTAGATAAAGCTGACCAGTAAAAGCAATATATGTGATGAATGGATGATATGCGATTTCTAAGGGCAGGTCATAAAAATAGCCATGTTGTGAGGATGCTTAAGCAGTTTTATGGAGAGACCCAAGTGACGAGGAATTAAGACCTATCATCAGTTACATGAATGAGTCATCATGCATCATGGAAGTGGGTCCCACCGCTCTAATCAAAGTTTCAGAAGATTGTAGTCCTACCTGACATCCCAATTTCAACCTCATGAGAGATCCTGGGACTGAACTATCCCACTCAGCTGCTTTGTTTTATTGACTCAGAAATTGTGAGATAATAGATGTTTCTTTTAAATGATTATTATGCAGCAGTATAACAAGCACACACCTACAGTCCGGTCTCCCCTGAAAAATCTGTATGCATTGATGTTAGTTTTAACTCATAGGCTTTCCAAGGCTGTAAACCTTTATAGATCCCAACTGCTGCATGTTTTTCCTATGAAACAGTTAATGGGTTTGAATCACTGAACTTCTGATTAGCACCTGAGTCTCTAATCGCTGTGCCACCACATAGATATTCTCACTTTCTCACTTCCTATATCTCTCAACATTGAAAGTATAGATGAGTAAGTACTATTTCTTAATATCAGTCATTTAGGACAATATCTACATTTGATTAATGCTTTTTATAACTTACATCCTAATCACAGAATCTAATACATTTTTTTTAAAATTTTTAAAGTAAAAGTATGAGTTTCTTTGGACAGCTCTAAAAATGTCCTTAAAATAGTAAATAAACAAGCATGACATATTTCATCACAGCCAACTATTGCCACCAGAAATAGCTTATCGGTAATATATGTAGCTGTTTCTCATTATTCACAGATCCTTTATTTACATATATACATTTGCTTATTTGCTAAGTTTTTGTAATCCAAAAATCAATACTTGAGATGATTTCTTCTTCATTTGTAGGCTCAATGCAAACACTTCTACCAGAGATCAGATAAGACTGGCTGTTATTCACCAAGTCAATGTGCACAGAGACATAGAACCCAGCTTCAGTAGAACAACAAGAATTGATGATAGGGATCCATAGACGTGGTGGGGAACTAGGGAAGGTAGGAAGGTGAACAAGGAAAAACAAGGCTGCGATTTCCTTTTATTCATATATCTCACTTATTTCTGTTGTTGTTATCGTTAGGTGCCATCGAGTCACCTACTACTTTATGAACCTATGAACAATAGATGTGAACGTTGCTTTGCCCTGTGCCATCCTCGACATGATATCAAATGTATAGCTACAGTCACTGTGGTAATCCATCTATTTGAGAGTCTACTTCTCTTCTCTGATCCTCTACCTTTCCCAGCTTGATGTTCTTTCCCAAGAATTGGGTCCTACTAATAATGTGCCTAAAGTATATGAGACCAAGTCTTCACTACTTTTCCCTCTAGGGAGCACTCTGTTTTCCAATGTTTTATAACGTTACTTACAACTTCTTAGTCATAGGTTTATAACCAAATAATACAAATAAATACGTAAAGCTGAACCTGATTACTAATGAAGTCTTTTTGGGCTTAAGCACATCAGTGTTTGTGAGGATAGTTTAGGATTCTGACTGTTATACGTAGGGTTGCAATGAGACAGGGCCATCTGATAGCACCTAAAACCAAGAAAATTCATATGAAGCCTCAATATTAATATACAGTTTTTATTGTGATTCATAGACATGCACATGCATAGAGCAAGAGAATATTTAAGCCTAGAGAAAAGTTTGAATCATTTAATGTACTTAGCTAGCTTGTTATTTGCTAATTCAGCATCCATGAGGATTTTATAGAACATAATTATTATGAATAATGAGACTCTACAGAATCTCTTTCCACAGATATTGAGGAAAAAAATATTTTGTTTGTGGCCATAACCTACATGTGCAACATAACGGTGATGAAATGTTTTGAACGTTTGCTATAAAGCCTTAGTTAACTAATACATGTCTGTTGATCTATGCATTTATCTACTTGTTGCATTCTCATTACTTTGACAATTGTTGTTTGGGTGCCATCAAGTTGAGCATGACTCATAGTGATCCTCTGAATAACAGACCATAACCCTGTTAACCTATCCTGTGCATCATCTCTGACCACACTTGAGTCTGTTGCCATAGCCACGGTGTCAGTGTATCTTGTTAGAAGTCTTCCTTTCTTTCACTGACTCTACCTTTCCAAGCATGATGGTCCCTTTTCCTAGCAACATGCCCATAGTATGTGAGATGAAGCTTCCTCATCCCTGCCCCCAAAGAGGACCCTGGCTGCACTTTTCCCTAACATATCTGTTTGTAGCTTTCTGAAATTGACATTTAACATGGTATGTTTGTAATTATAGATGAATTACAATATATCAGAAATGAAAAGACTTATCATTTGTTCCATACTCAGTTTGTTGCTATAGTCACTAAATGATTTTTCAAATAATTGTGTGTGTGATAATCTTGCATTGCCATCATTCTATTGGTAAGATATTTGAAGTCTGAATAGTTCTGGTTCTTTCCAAAGACTTATAATTGAAAGATAAAGTATTATTAAAGCCTAGATTTTTAAGAAGTTTTTGAAAAGCAAATATTTTACAAGTATTTATTTCTTATCACTGGTAATCTTGAAATATCTTTCTTTTTTTCCTTATTTTCTTTGAATTATTAGGCATATATTTAAGAAAATACAGTGCTAGACCTATTAAATGGGGGGTTTTCCTTCTAATGTATAACATATTGACAGTTTTAAAGAAGAAAAATGCTATGCTAGCTTTGTTAAATCTTGGAGTTCTTTGAGGAAAGTTTTTATACTGAGAAAATGAGATGGAAGAAATGAATGCATCTAGTTTCCACCAACGTGGTCTGATATATAGAAAGTGTCATTAATAGACCCTAGTTCATCATCATCATCATTATCATCACCATAATGATAATGATGATGATGATGATGGGATAATAGCAATAATTATGATAGATATAATAGAAAGAATCTAAATCTAATGAGTATTTACCCATGTATTCAGACATGTCTGGAATGTCTGCAATGGGAGGCAACGTCTATTAACATGAGAGACCATTGTGCCCCTAGGGAAAGAATATACTTAGATGGAAGGCAAACGGAGTGTTAAAATTGGTCCAAAAATAGCGGGCTAAATGAGAAAAGTAAGATGATCCTGGGATATGAGTGTCAAGCTATGGTGCGTACAGTTCAGGAAGTAACTAAGCCCAAAGACTTGTGTATCTGTGTTTTCTGATGTAACTTAGATGTGTCAAGAGTCATTGACATTAGTGCTGGTAACTACTCCCGGAAGAGAGTGAGACCTAGTATTCTGCTTTCTACAAAGATCATTGTTAGTTGCTGTTCAATTAGTTCTGACTTATAGTGCACCAGCGAAAAACAGATGGAAACACTGCCTGGTTTTACAATATCTGGACTATTATTACTATGTTTGAGATCATTGTTGTAAAGACTGTCAATCCATCTCATTCAGGGTCTTCTTTTTTGCTGACCAACTGATTTATGAAACATAATACCTTCTCCAGGGTCTTGTCTTCCCTGATGATATGTCCAAAGTTATTGAAGTCTACCCAATCCTTACAATTTATTCCAGTTCTTCCAAGACATTTTTTTTAATTCTTTTGACAGGCTTAGTATACTAAAGTGAGCCTGATGCAGGCCATGTTGTTGTTGGGTGCCATCGAGCTGAGTTTGTGCCATGAGTTTGTAACTCATAGTGACCCTATGTATAATAGCTCTGAACCATGCCCTATCCTGAGCCAGTCCCACTGACTCTGACACACATCTCATCCAGGGTTTCCCTCTCCAGCACTGTCCCTGCACCCTCCCAAGCATGATGTTCTTGTCCAAGGACTGGTCCCTCCTGGCACCATGTCTAAAATATGTGAGATGGAGCAGCAAGATCCTTGCCTCCATGGAACAATTTTGTTTTACCTTCTCCAAGACAGACTTGTTTATTCTCTTGGCAGTTTATCATATGTCCAATACTCTTTTCCAGCACTACAACTCAAAGGCATCAATTCTTCTGTCATCTTTAGTCATTGTCCAGCTTTCTGATGGATAGCAAGTAATTGTGAAGATAATGGCCTGGATCAGGTGCACCTTAAGTATCTAGACTGACATCATTGCTCTTTAGCACTTTGGAAATGTTCCTGACAGCAGATTTCCCCAATGTAATCCGTCTTTTGTCTTCCTAACTGCTGTTGCCAAGAGTGGTGATTGTGGGGTCCAGCAATCTGAAATTATTAATAACCTCATTCTCTTGATACCTCCATCTGTTGATACTATCAATTGGTCTACCAATGAGAATCTTTGTCTTCTTGATGTTGAGTTTCAATTCATATTGAAGACTAGTTGACCTTCTGCAGCAAATGCTTCAGGTCCTCTTCACCTTCAGTAAGCAAGGTTGTGTCATCTATGCAATGCAGGTTGTTAATGAATCTTTCTCCAATCCTGATGCCACATCCCTCCTCATATAGTCCAGGATCCCAAGTAACCTGTTCTGCAAACAGATTGAATAGGTATGGAAGCATGATACATCCTTGACATGTTTCTTTCCTGATTTTGAACCATACAGTGTTTCCTTGCTCTCTGAGGATCCAGGCCATGGTCCTCACAATTACTTGCTAAGCATCAGAGCGATGGACAATGACTAAAGATATAAAAGAATTGATGTCTTTGAGTTGTAGTGGAGGAGAAGGGTATTGAACATACCATGGAATGCTAAGAGAGCATACAGGTCTGTTTTGGAGAAGGTAAACAAAGTTGTTCCTTGGAGGCAAGGATTTGAATACCCTGTCTCACATATTTTGGACGTGTTGCCTGGAGGGACTAGTTCTTGGAGAAGGACGTCATGCTTGAAAGTGTGGAGAAACAGTGCAGGAGAATAAGATTCTGGATGAGACAGATTGACACAGTAACTGAGACAATGGTGGAAGGTGTTTCAGAGTCAGTGGGACTGGCTCAGGATAGGACAGAGTTTAAAGCCGATGTGCATAGGGTCGCTATGAGTTGCAAGTGACTCGAGGGCACATAATAGCAACATTATATTTAATATTCTTTGTCATTATTATAACTCAAAGTCATAGATTCTTATTACATTGTCTTTATTATCTAACTTTTGGGGGTTTTAGTTTTTACTAGTTTATTTACAAAATTTGAATACATTGTTTTCAAGAACAAATTCTTTGAATTTCCCTCACCGCCCCCCCACCCCATCCATCAATTGTATAATCCCATGATTAATCCCCCTGCCCCTTGCAAATCCTCATCCATCTGCTTCCAACCTCTCCTACCCCTCTTGGATCCTTAAACGCAGTCTACAATAATAGTTTTATACAATATTTATCCTGTGGGACTGAGTTAGTTCGCTCAGCATAATGCTTTCCTGTCCCTCCAAGTTAGGTAATAATTTACAAAATCATTGCTCCTGTATGCTGCATAGAATTCCACTGTGTGAATGTACCATAATTTCTCAATATATTTCTTTCTAGTTGGACATTTGAGCTGTTTAGATATTCTTACTATGGTGAATAATGCTGCTATGGACATTGGTGTACAAATCTCCATTTGTGGCTCATTTCTCATTTCCTCAGAGTATATTACGAGTAGTGAAATAGCTGGGTCATATGGAATTTCTATGTTCAGCTTTTTGAGGAAGCACCAAACTACCTTCCAGAATGGTCGTACCATTTTACAATTCCACCAACAATGTATAAGAGTTTCTTTCTCTCCATGTCCTCTCCAACATCTGTTATTTGATGCGCTGTTAAACTTTGCCACTGTTCCTGGAGTGAGATGGTTCCTCACTGGGGTTTTGATTTGCATATCTCTTTTTTTTCCTTATTGTATTAGTTTTAATGAACATTTACAGAGATTTTGGGTTTTCATTCATTCATTGTTGCACTGTTTTCTCCACCCTCATCCCCAGTTCGTTCTTCTTCCTCCCCCCCCAATGTCTGTTTTAATTGTCCAATTGCCACAGTG
>NW_006399760.1:22125340-22130307 GCF_000299155.1 Elephantulus edwardii | reverse complement strand
CATCATGCTTGGGAGGGTGGAGGGACGGCGCAGGAGAGGAAGGCCCTCTATGAGGTGGATTGATTCAGTGACTGGGATAATTGGGATGGGAGTGTCACAGACAGTGCGATTGGCACAGGACAGAGCGGAGTTTAGGGATTTTGTACATAGGGTTGCTATGAGTTGCAGGCGACTCGACGGCACATAACAACAACAACATCTTTTTTTTTTCAGGTATATCTTTTGTAGACTGCATATTTATGGGTTTTGTTTTTTTATCCAATCTGCTACTCTTTTTTTCTCTTCAGTGGTATATTTAAACCATTCAAATTCTATGTAATTATTGATGGGCTAGGTTTTATTGCTATCCTTTTGTTCTTTTTGGTATTGGTGCTGGTTACTTTCATCCATCTTACTTTCTGTGACATCTCTGTAAGAAGGACGTCTCACAGTGTTTTCTGTAATGCTACTCTTGTTTTTACAAGCTCCCTTTGGTTTTGCTTTTCTGAGAATATCTTGATCTCTCCTTCAATATCTGATGGAAAGTTTTGCTGGGTATAATATTCTTGGTTGATAGTTGTGTTCTTTGATTGTTTGATAGCTGTCACTCCACCATCTTCTTTCTTGCATGGTTTCTGCTGATAAATCAGCCCTTAATCTTATTTGTTCTTCCATTTAGATTATTCTTTGTTTCTCCATAGCTGCTTTTAGAATTATCTCCTTATTTTTGGTTTTGGCAAATTTGACTATGATATACCTTCATGGTTTTCTTTTCTATTCTGTATGGTATTTGCTCAACTTCTTGAATATATATTATCTCATTTTTCATCTCAGTTACAGTCTGGCTTTAGAAGAGGCCATGGTACTAGGGATATTATAGCTAATGCCAGATAGATCTTGGGTGAAAGTGAGTACCAATGGAATGTCTATCTGTGTTTCATTGGCATTTGACAGTGTAGATCACAACAAAATGTGGCTGACTCTGAGAAGAATGTGAATCCCAGAACACTTGATTGTGCTTTTGTGAAACCTATACTTGGACCAGGAAGCACTCATTAGAACAGAGCAAGGAAACACTACATGGTTCAAAATAGGGAAGTGTGTGCACCAAGGATGTGTTCTATCTCCATATCTTTTCAATCTATATTCAGAAAGGGTTATCCAGGAGACTGGGCTCTATGAGGAGAAATGTGGCATCAGGATTGGAGGTTGACTGATCAACAATCTGCATTATACAGATGAAACAATCCTGCTTGCTGAAGGACCTGAAGTGCTTGCTACAGAAGGTCAAGAACTACAACCTTCAATATGGATTAAAGCTCAACATCAAGAAAACAAAGATTCTCACCACTGGGCCTATTGCTAACATCAGGATAGATGGTGAAGAGATTGAAATTTTTAACAGCTTCTGTTTGCTTGGCTCTATGATCAACATTCTTGATACCGGCAGCCAGGAAATTAAAAGACAAATAACATTGGGAAAATCTCCTGTCAGAGACCTCTCCAAAGTTCTGAAGAGCAATGATGTCAGTCTAAAGACTAAGGTGCTCCTGATACAGACCATGGACTTTGTAATTATTTGCTATGCATCAGAAAGCTGGGCAATGACTAGGGATGATAGAAGGAGTCTTTGAGCTGTGGTGCTTGAGAAGAATATTGAATATGCCATGGACCTCTAAGGGAACGAACAGGTTTGTCCTGGAGAGGATGAAGCCAGGCTACTCCTTGGAGGCAAGGATTCTGAAGTTTCATCTGACATACTTTGGACATGTTTAAGGAGGGACCAGTCCTTGGAGAGGGAAATCGTGCTTTGGATTGTGGAGAGATAGCACAGGAGAAGAAGACCCCCAAAGAGAAGGATTGATTCAGTGACTGAGGCAATGGGGGTGGATGTGTCAGACAATAAGATTGGCACAGGATAAAACAGAGCTTAGGGCTGTTGCACATAGTTTTGCTATGAGTCATAGGTGACTCAGCAGCACATAAAAACATTTTTTATTATACCTGGAAAGTTTCCTTTTAGTAATTCTTCCACAAATTTTCTTGGTGCCTTTATCTGCTTCTTCCTGTTCTGGGATTCCAGTTATGCAGATGCTATTCCTCTTGATGGTGTCCCACATTATTCTTAGCCTTTCTTCTTTTTCTTTCCTTTTTGATTCCACCTTTTGTTCTAGCAGATAATTGGTGAGAATTCTATCTTCTCTTTCACTAGTTCTGTGTTCTCTTTTACTCTGTTCATATGTCCCTCCAGTATTTTGACAGCATTTGAAACATTAGTCCTCATATTCTGGATTGTAGTTTCTTGTTTTTCCAGAGTCTCTAATTCCTCATTTGTTTTATTTCCATTGTCTTGGATTTTATTTATTTATTTTTTTATGTTCCTCGTGGTTTTTGCTTGCAGAGTCTTGTAATTTTTTGAGTTTGTCTTTTACTCACTGAAAATATGCAATCATTTTTCTTTTGAATTCTGTGTCAGAAAGCTCTATCAGACTTTCTAGCTTCAGGAAATCCATTGATACTGTGTCCCTTTTGGGGGTAACATCTTGTTTTGAATTTGTGTAGGGTGTGAGTAGTCTGCTCCTTCTGTAGCAATGTTGTGGTAGTTTTTCTTGCCTGAAGCTTTAGTAGGCTTAGGAAGTCTAAGCTCCAGAGGAAGGAAGGTTAGTTACCCTGCCTGAGTTTCTCTCTGAACTTTTGACTCAAGGGATGACTTGCTTCAGTTGGAGAGAGAAATGGCCTGTGAGTTAGCGGTTTTCTCTGCCAGGCAACTGCTGCAGCTAACCTAGATGGGTCCGGTCCATGGTGCCCAGGGCTAATAGCAGCTCAAGCTCTGGGAGGAAAAAGGAAATTTGGTCACCTGTGATATTACTGTCCCTGGCACAGGTCAGAGTGGTCGTAGTGGGTCATCCTCCAGGTGGCATGGTGTCCAGATGTCAGGGCCCAGTCCTCCAGGTGGTGAGGCTGGTCTCAGGTGGCAGGGTTGCAGGGCCAGGTCCTCCAGGCGGTGGGTTCCAGAGTCCAAGTGGCGGGGCTTGGGCCACCAGGCAGAACAAGAGTGGCCTGCAGGCAGAGGGACTGAGGTTTTATGCAGAGGGGTCAGGGGCTTTCAGGCACTGGGGTCTTGGTTGAGTGCTAGAGGCAGGAGAGCAGTCCAGACCACACTAAGAACTTTTTAAGACAGGTACCTAGTTAATCAACAGGAACAGATCTATGGTTGCTGATAATGCAGTGGCTACTGACAATTCTCACATTATACTTCATACAATCATTCCCATTCATCATGTTTTATAAAATTAATCACCATTGAACTATGCCCACCATTACCGTGTCTTTCCAGATCCCCGTCATATTTTTCTCATTTCATTTACTCCGTCAGTCCCTCAACCAAATTGTGTGACCCTATGGTTTTCTCTCAGCCTATCTTCACCCCTTCCCACATTCCCTATCTTGGATTCTCATAGACGTTTTATTAGTTATTTTTTCTGTTTCTACAATAATGGTCTTATGCAGTATTTTTGTCCTTATGAGACTGAGTTAGTTTGCTTGGCATAATGCTTTCCAGTCTCACCCAAGTTACATGAAAATTTTTTAAATCATTGTTCCAAAGTGCTAGATAGTATTCTGTCATGTGAATGTACCACAATTTCTTAATCAAACTGATTGTGGTTGGACATTTGGGCAGTTTTCATGTTCTTGCAATTGTGAATAACACTGCTATAAACATTGGTGTACAAATCTCTGTTTGCATCTCAGTTCTAATTTTTTCAGGTATTATTCCTGGCAGTGGAATAGCTGCTTCATATGGAATTTCTATGTTCAGCTTTCTGAGGACTTGGCAGATTCACTTTCAAAGTGATTGTGCCATGTTACAATCTCACCAACAGTATATGAGAGTCCCTAACTCTCTGCTGGGGTTAGATGGTATCTCATTGTGGTTTTATTTCGCATATTACTTATTGCAGTGTTTTTGAGAATTTCTTCATGTCTCTGTTCGTTATTCTTTGTGTAAAGTCTTTCCGTATCTTTTGCCCATTTTGCAAAGTTGTTTAACAGTCTTTCTATTTATGTATGTGTGTATGCATGTATGTATGTATGTTTGTATTTCTTTTTGTGGAGGCACTATAGGATTCTGTAAACTTTTATCGTGAGATCATTGTTTGAGATATTTTGAGACTGGTAAATGTTTTTTCTTAGTCAGTAGGATTTCTTTTTACTCTATTGGGGAAAGTTTTTCATGTGCAGAAGGATTTAATCTTTAAAAGGTCCATTCAATTTTCAAGGATGTTTAAGGCAGAATATTAAATAATCCAGGAAGTATTAAAACAAGATGGAAAGAATATATTGAGTCACTGTATCAAAAGGAATTGGCAGATACAGAAGAATTTAATGAAATAACATATGAGCAAGAGCCTGTGGTGATGAAGGAAGAAGTTGAAGCTGCTTTGAAGGAAATAGCAAAAAATAAGGCCCCAGGAATAGGTGGTATACCAATTGACGCATTTCAGCTAACAGATGCTGCCATGGATATGCTCACCAAGTTGTGCCAAGAAATCTGGAGAACAAGCACTTGGCCAACTGACTGGAAGAGAACTATATTTGTTCCCATTCCAAAGAAGGGTGATCCAAAGAGTGTGAAACTATAGAACAATAAAATTGATTTCACATACAAGCAAGAGTCTACTGAAGATTATCCAAAAACAACTGGAACAGCACATCAGCAGAGAACTGTCAGAAGTCCAGGCTGGGTTTAGAAGGGGTCGCAGTACTAGAGATACTGTATCTGATGTTAGATGGATCTTAGCTGAAAGCAGGGAATACCAGAAGAACGTCTATTTGTGTTTCATTGATTATGCAAAGGTGTTTGACTGTGTGGATCATAACAAACTGTGGCTGACTCAAAGAAGAATGGGAATCCCAGAACACTGGATCATTTTAATGCGAAACCTATATTTGGACCAAGAGGCAGTCATCAGAACAGAGCAGGGAAA
>NW_006399760.1:22117195-22124994 GCF_000299155.1 Elephantulus edwardii | reverse complement strand
CCCACAGTCAACACTCTTGGCACCAGTAGCCAGGAAATCAAAAAACGTATTGCGATGGGAAAGTCTGCTGTTAGGGACCTCTTCAGGGTACTGAAGAGCAATGGAATCACTCTGGAGACTAAGGTGCATCTGATACAGGCTATGATCTTTGCAATCACTTGTTATGCATCAGAGAGTTGGACAATGACTACGGAGGATAGAAGGAGAATTGATGCCTTTGAGCTGTGGTGCTGGAGAAGAGTATTGAATGTTCCCTGGACTGCCAAGAAAACAAACAGATTCATCCTGGAGAGGGTTAAACCAGGCTGCTCCTTGGAGGCAAGGATTCTGAGGCTTCATCTTACATACTTTGGACATGTTGTAAGGAGGGACAGGTCTTTGGAGAGGGACATCATGCTTGGGAGGGTGGAGGGATGGTGCAAGACAGGAAGACCCTATATGAGGTGGATTGATTCAGTGACTGGGGTAATTGCAATGTGTGTGTCAGAGGCAGTGCAATTAGCACAGGGCAGAGCAGGGTTTAGGGCTGTTGTACATAGTGACATTATGAGTAACAAGCAACTCGACAGCATGTAACAACAACAACAGTTGTATATCTATGGCTGTATTTATCAGCCTCTTTATATGATAGGCTAGGTCTTTTAAGTTTGATCCCATTGTCTCTTATGACCTTTATAATTTGGTCCTTGGTGCTTAGGTCTCTGATCCACCTTTACTTGATTTTGGTATATGATGCAAGTTGTAGATCCTGCTTCAGCTTTCTTCAGGTAACAGTCCAGTTTTGCTAGCACCATTTGTTGAAGAGGTATGTATTTTTCAATCTGATAGGTTTTGCTTCCTTATGGATTATCAGTTGATCATAGGTAGATGGGTTAATTTCTGGGTTCTCAATTCTGTTCCATTGGTTTATGTGCCTGTCTTTGTACTTGCTATTTTGGTTATTACAGCTTTATAGTAGGTTTTGAAAGTAGGGAATGCTATTCTTCCCACTTTATTTTTGCTTTTGAAAAGTGCTTTGCTTATTCATGGTCTGTTTCCTCTCAAAATAAATTTGTCAATTGCCTTTTATATCTTTTTGAAAAAGGAATTTGCATCTATATATTACATTTGATTTCTTGACAGCCGTGTCCATGGACATTGATTGTGAATTATAATAAAATAAAATACTTGTCAATTTTTGTCTTTTCTTTATTTATCATGATGTTGCATATTGGTCTAAACTTTTGGTCACTGGGTCAGCTCTGACTCATAGCTATGTATGAAGATTTCTCTTGTGTTATGTAGTTGTTGTTTGGTGCCATTGAGTTAAAAAAGACTCATGGTGACTCTATGAACAGTAGATATGAATCGTTTTCCTGTCCTGCACAGTCCTCATGATCTCTGTCATGCTTAAATCTATTTTAACAGTCACTTTATCAATCCAATTTGTGGTGGATCTTCTTCTCTTTCAATGTCCTTTTACTTTTCCTAGTACCTTTCCCAAGGACTAGCTCCTCCTGAAAATACTCTCAAAGTATGTGAAATGAAGTTTCACCATCCTTGTCTCTAAATAGCACTTAGGTTACATCTTCTCCAAGATATACTTGTTTGTTCTTTTTACAGCTCATGGGGTATTCTATGCTTTTCTCCATCACTACAATTAAAAAAAAACCCATTTTTTCTCTGGTCTTCCTTATTAATTGTCCAACACTCAGATGCATAGGAAGCAAATGAGAAGACTCATACTTGGGTAAGTTTTCATTTCATTGAGTGGTATTAAGTAATCTAGAATTCTATAGTCTCTATTCTTCATTAATACGTGCTTCAAGCCTTATTTACTTTCAACAAGCAAGATTGTGTCTTCTGCATTTTGCAACTTGTTACTGAGTCTTCCTCCAATTTTGATGTGACATTCTTCATCATAAAGTCTAGCTTCTACAACAATTTGCTCAACATAAATCTTGAATAAATATATTGAAAAAATATAAATATGATGCATATATTTCCAGAATTTGAGACACACAATATCCCCTTGTTTTGTTAAAATGATTACAACTTGCTCTATTTATAGATTCCACATGAGCACAATTTCATGTTCTATAGTTCTTTTTTAATTGTTTTTATCCATAATGTATTAGATCTATACAATTGAAAGCCTTTAATAGCATTAAAAGGGAAGCCACAGATTGGGAAAAAATATCTGGTAATGACATGTCAGACAAGGGCTCGAGCGCTACAACAAAATAAAGTAAATAACCCAATTGAAAAATGGGCACAGGATATGAACAGAAACTTCACCAAAGAAGACATTCAGATGGCCAACAAGCACATGAAGAAATGTTCAAAATTCCTAGCTCTAAGAGAGATGCAAATCAAAACAACTATGAGATATAATTTCACCCCAGTAAGGATAGCAAAACTTAACAGAACAGCAAACATAAAATGCTAGCGAGGTTGTGGAGAAACTGGCACTCTTATTCACTGTTGGTGGGAGTGTAAAATGGTGCAACCACTATGAAAGGCTATATGGCACTTTCTCAAAAAGTTGCAAATAGAAATACCATTTGACCTAGCAATTCCACTACTGGGAATTTACCCTAAAGAAATCATAACTGTCATACAAGCAGATATATGCACATCCATGTTTATTTGCAGCTTTGTTTACAATAGCAAAGAGCTAAAAACAACCCAAGTGCCCATCAACAAACGAATAGATAGAGAAGCTCTGGTATATTCACACAATGGAATACTATGCAGCATTGAAAAACAAAGAACTCATGAAATAGTATACAGAATGGATGACCCTGGAGGACATTATGCTGAGTGAAATACCTCAGTCACGAAAGGACAAATATTGCATAGGGTCACTTTTGTAAAACAGGACTGACATCAAGGTTAAGGGAAGCCAGAAAAGGAAGGGAGGAATGATGTATATTGAATTAAAACAGATGAGAGAGAGAGAACTGTTTAAAAGGGACATATGAATGGGTATTCTTGTCTTTACAGAAGTCCAGAGTGAAGGCTGATAATGAAGTGGACTTTGGGAGGGAGGGATTGCATAACAATAAAAGAGTTTTTCTTTCTCTTTTCAAGGAAAAGAGTGAGTTGAGGGGCATGGGGGAGGGAGAAAAGTGTAACAATGAATGACTGGAAACCCTAAGTCTCTGTAAACTTTCATTAAAATGAATTTGTTTTTTTTTATTTTATTATTTTTGTGTGAGTGTACCGTCAAACCAGATCTGACTGGTACAGGAGGAGATTGTCCCTCCTTCCCCAGCAGAGCATCTGGTGGATTCGAACCATGCACCTCTGGGATTGTAGTTGCAGCTCCTTACCACTAGGCCACCAGAGCTCCCCATTAAAATTAATTTTTAAAAAACCCCAGAGGTAAACATATTTCTGGTATCATTTCTTTCAGCCAAGATCTTTCTGACATCAGTAATGATATCCACATTCCAAGTCTTTTTCTGAATTGAACTTAAGTTTCTGGGGTTCTTCTATGAATTGTCTATGACTCCATGGCATTTAACAACAACAACGAGAGAACTCTGTGGGCCTGGTGGATAGAAAGTTACACTACAAAGCCAAAGGTTGGTGATTTTAATATGAGGCCCTCAGGCCTAGTTTTAATTGGTTTTGGTCAAACATTCTTCTCAGTGGTATGGCACTGGTGTGTCCATTTGCTGTACAGAGGTAACTCATGGTTGCTGTGACACTGTAACACTGATGCATCAAATGTAATGATGGTGGACAGTGTTTGGTGGAGCTTCCCAATTAAAAGAAGCTTGGAAGCAGGAGTGGCATCCACTTCCGAAACAGCTTGCCTCTTGAAACTCTATGAACTTGGAGAAAAGATGAAAGTTTTACTATTCAAGTCTTTCATTCATAGGGTCACTATGAGTTGTCTAGGACTCAATGGCACTTAACAACAACAAATTTTGGTGTAGTATTTTAATATTTTTAAAATTGTCTTCTATAAAATTTTGCTAGATATATTAATGATATTGTCTGAGAATGTCCACAATCTGTTGGACAACTTTTCTTTGGAATGGGCATGTGAATCTTTTTAAAGTGGATGACTGAGTAGCTGTCTTCTGAATTTCTTGGCATGGACGAGCGAGTGCATGTAGTGCTGCATCCATTTGTTGAAACATCTGAGTTGTTTTTCATTCAGTTCCTGGAACTTGTTCTTAAACTAAGTCTTCAGCGCAGGTTGGGCGTCTTCCTTCAATACCTTTGGTTCTTGATCACAGGCTCCTGTGTAAAGTGGCAAAGTTTACAGCCAAGAAAATTATCTGGGACTGTTCTACTTACTCTTTCTTTTGAGACCACTCTGAGTTAGTATCGACTTCATGGCACCTAAATAATAGCAAAGCAGTGGCACAGGCAACCTTAGTTAGAACTTGCAACAGTAGTGGTGTCATTAGTGAACATTAGCCAAGTGACTGTCATCAAGGTAGTAACCACAATAAAGCTGGAGAAATAGTAGAGATACTACTGATAGATTCCTAGAACTATTTGTAGGGGAAGCTGATGAAAAGAAAGACTCTAAATTGTAAACACTTGCAGTCAAGTCAGTTTCAATTAATGGAGACCCTATATTTGTTTGACTAGAATTGTGCTCCATAGGGTTTTTAATGGCTGGTTTTCCAGGAGTAAATTGCCATATATTTATTTCTAGGTGCCTCAGAACATATTTGAATCTCCAGCCTTCAGTTAGCTATCAACCACATTTATCTTTTACACCATTCAATGATGCCACAAAATTTGAACAGTAAGTGGGAGATACACTGTTTTTGTGACTCTTCTTGTAATACTTTTTGTCTTTATTTTTAATCAAGACATTGCAGGTGTAGAATTAGAAGTATTTGTTACAGATAATGTCATTGCAATCTATTCTTGCCCTTTACATTCTTATCTTGCTGCAGTAATATTAAGATGACTAATGAAAATATATTCACCTCAAAAGACCTCAAAAATGAAAATAAGTATAATAAAAGATACAAATTTGAAGCAGCAATCTGTTATCTTATTCCTTGTCAGTTTAATAAGCATGCTTTAAACTTTGTAACATTCCCTGCTTGTGCAGGATAATCTATTTCTTGTCCATTGGCATACTGCTGGTTCTCTGGCTTTCTTCCCAGTATTTGCTTTTCAGGTGTGATTGGATTGAGTCTCTTGATAAAATAATTTTTTTAAAAAAATCTGACTTTGGGGTCTAAATTATATCCTTTACTGAACATTGTAGGATGCCAAGGAAAAGCAACTACATGCAGCCTTTACCTACTTATAGTTAGACTGAGATTTCTATGATTTCCTGAGGATTAAGGATCACTCCATTTTAATAATTATGAGTATGAGCATTGCAATAAGAAACTTTCATTAAAATTGTAACTTCAACATTTTGTAGCTATGTGACAAATGGGCAATGTGACTCACTGCTCTGAGCTTCAGTTTCCTCATATTTAAGATTAAAATATTTATTATAACTGTAATAACTAGCACAGAGAAAAGGGAGTTCTGGTGGGCTAGTGGAAAGAAGCTGTGCTGCAATCCCAGAGGTACACGGTTTGAGGCCACCAGCTGCTCCACAGGAGAAGGATGGACAATCTCCTCCCATGTGATTAACTGCCTCTGAAAACCTGCTGGATGGTACTTATGGGTCAATTCTGATCTGAACAACAACAACCAACAACAATCACAGAAAGGAGTTCTAAATACTGGATGACTTTATGTAAATAAACTTGTTGAACACTATCTCATGGGAAGTATTTATTGTTTGTTTTATAGCTATTTTAATTTTTATTCACTGAGCAGGTGAGCCTGGCCTGTTCTTGTTGTTGTGTACCATTGAGTCAGAACTGACCCTCCAGCAAGTTTTTAGAGGCAGTAAATTGTATGGGAGGATATTGTCCATCCTTCTCCCACAAAGCAGCTGGTGAATTTGAACAGTGCCTTTGGGATTGCAGTGCAGCTTCTTGCTGCTAGGGCACTACTGGAAAATCTTGTTTCAAAAAGGGGTGGGTCTGGGAAGTTCTTAGAATCCCAATAGTAAGAATTTATGAGCACTCTCATGGAAGCTTTCACTAATAAGTGTCAAGTACAGAAAATTGCATTTTCTATGTCTCTTCTTTTCTTTTTGAGATGTCCAAGACTAAGAACAAATTATCTAAATTGAATTCACTGTTCACCTTTAGCTTAATTATCTCTGGGCCTGGTCATCTAGCACAATCACAGAAACTGAGGCCTAATCCTCTAGATAGTTTTAGGATAGTAGAAGTTATGGCAAGCTAATGATCATGTTACCAACTTCTGTTTAATCAAATTGTGGTACTTTTCTCAGGTGGGTAGCTTATAAGAACAGAACTTTACTGTTTCACAGTTCTATAGGCTAGAAGAAATCGAAATCAAGGTGTTAGCTGGGTCACAATCTCTCTGAGGTCTCTGGAGGGCTCTGTTGGCTTTCTTCACTTCTGGTAGTTCCAAGTGTTCAATGACTTGTAGATAAATGTTAAAGATTAGATTATTCCCCAAATATATGTTCTAAATATTCAACTCTATGTCTGGGATTAAAATCCCACTTGGGAATGAATTATCTTTGTTAGTGAAATAGGATTAGTGTAGGGTCAATTTCTTTTGAGTCTATCTCTTTTGAGATATAAAAGAGTTTCAAGAAGTAAGCTAGGAAGCAGAGAAAGGGGAAGAGAGATGGCAAGTCACATGAATATTGTCTAGGAGAAGTTCAGGAAAGACAGGACTTTTCCTTAGAATGAACAGATAAAGTCTTTTCCTATTCCCAACACCCTGAATTCTGACTCTAACCTCCTAAACCATGAGAAAATAAATTTGTGTTTGTTAAAGCTACCACTTCTGGTGCTTCTTTTCTAACAGATCTAGATGGTTAAGGCATAATTTGATACCAGAAGAGTTGGGATGCTCCTCTAATAGATACCTAAAATGCAAAACAGTTTTGGAATTGACAATGAGTAGAGACTATATCCATTTTGAAATGCCACCTTGACTAGACATTTAATAGAATTATAAATATGAAAGACAATTCTGGTGAGGAATCAGGACACGAGCAAAATCTGAAAAACTTTATCATCTTAGAGAATGCATATAGCACCAGCAACAGAATGTTGCTAGAACTGTGGATGTTCTATATACTTATGATGAGGTATCAAAAGAGAATTATGAAGTGGAAAGATAATGAATACTGCATTGGAACAGATGAGGGGAAGAATGGTACAAAAGCAAAATATGATTAAGTATTATATGTATGACAACAACCTGGAACAAGGTTTTGCCTTTCAAAGTGGACTGAAGGAGGAGGTAGGGAGGGAGAAAAACAAATTGCAACAATGGATGAATAGGTTTTTTTTTAAAAGGGAATTATGAATATATTTATCAACAATGGACTAAAGGTGCTATTCATGCAGTGGCAAATAAATTTTCTGATTATGGATTATGTTCAAATATTTGGTGGAAGACAGAACTTACAAGTGATGAACTTGGATACTGGCCGGCGAGATTTTAAAGTAAAATCTTAAACGGGCTACTTGGTTTATCTTTGTTGCGTATAGTAAAATTCTAGAAGGAGGAGATATGGCTAAAATGAATTGTGCAAAGGGAAAATAAAACATAAAAACCTGAAAAAAAGTCCATTTTATAAACTAAGAGCACATGACCTAGAATTTTCACTAAGCACAAGGTTACACAATCTTTTCCTTTTTTTTTTAATTTATTTTGTTTATTTTTCATTTCAATGAACATCTACAGAGATTTTGGAATTCCATTTATTCATTGTTGCACCCTTCTCC
>NW_006399760.1:22114930-22116855 GCF_000299155.1 Elephantulus edwardii | reverse complement strand
TTTGAATAATATTGCATGAGTTCCTTGTTTTTCAATGCAGCATAGTATTCCATTGCGTGAATATACCACAGCTTCTCTACCCATTCGTTTGTTGATCTTTTCTTAAAGACGGCAAGCCTATGACTGATGGATCTACACAACTACCAAGCAGAAAATTCATCCATTTAGCATGAAGAGAACAGAGAAAGAATTAAAAACCAAAATACTTTTGGAATTCTGCAGACAGGGAGTAAGCTAAAGGAAATAAATTCTTTACCATTTTAGGAAAGAAAAATGGAGAACAATATGGAGGTCAGTAAAACTATTAGAAAGGACCATGGTATCACAGACTTTCTTGGTTTCAAAGCTTAGTGCCATAATTTTCTGCTCCTAAAGATATCAAAGGGTAGGGTAACAGCTTACTATATGTCAGAGTAAAATCTTCAGTTATTTCTTTCCAGACAGTGAGGTTGCGCTTAAGTTTTGACAGAACAATGGGGCCACTAGCCAAATCTGAGGAGGTGGGGTCCCCAGGGTCAGAAGAATGGGAACTACCAGAGTCAAGGGAGTACAGTCACAACTCAAATGGACAAGGAGAAAGGTGCTGCCTGGAGTTGTGAAAGGGGAGTTCCATTCTAGTGCAACTAGAAACCAGAACTGAAGACCAGGGCCAGAGACCCTCTACCCAGAATCCAGAGGTCATGGCCCACAACTTTTACATGTGGACCTTATTAGAGTTTTCTGTTTTCTCCAATTATTATTTCCCTTTGCAATAAAAAAATTGCATAAAGTTAATTACTGTAACTTTGTGAGCTATTGACTTAACTTTAAATATTCTAACAGAAATACAAAGAAAGAAACGTACCAGATACCTGCTTCTTTCTGCCTATAAAACAAACCCCAATTTAATTGCCTTAGGGAAAGCTTGGCTCTTTCGGCATTTAAGACCTATGAGAAATTAATCCTATGGGCCCTCTTAAAGAGGTCATTTGGAACATCCTTATATATTTGGTGCCATTCTTACATTACAGTAAATACAGTCATCTGTTTTATAGGACTCCTTTTTATACCGTTCTTTGAAATATGCTGATGAGAGATTGGTAAAGCACACTTGGGAAAAAAGAAAAAAATAAAACCAAATTAACTAGGAACCAAAATGATGCCATCCAATTATAGAATTAGTTTATACGGCTTAATCCTGTAAAGATTTTTTTAATAGCTAAAATAATGGATGAATTACACATTTTTCTGCATTCTACTCAGGAACAAAGACTTCAAGGTTATTTTCCCTGGCCCATAGCCAAAGTCTGGAATATAATCTCATCTGTGACCATGGATAGATTGATTTATCCTCTATTACATAACTGAGCTAAACCTAAAATAGTGAGGTTGACACGTATTCTTCAGTCTAATTAGGAGTCTGACAAGGAGACATGTCTACTAGAAAACTGGGCAAAGTATGACCAGGATTAGCCCTAGAAAGTAATTTTTGAATTATTATGACTTATAGTAAGAAATTGTAATAGTATTGTCCAGACATAGACTTGTGAGCGACATTTTTTATTTAAAATATGTCAATTACTATATCATTGATTGCTGGGGTCTTACTTTGCCAATGCCTTCAGTACAGTTTGAACTTTTCTTACCATTGACTCTCTATTACATGGTACTTCTGAAATGTTTCACTATCGGCCAATTCTTTTTGGTACAGTGACTTTGTATTACCTCTATCTTCTTTTTTTTTAAATGCTTGCGCCCTACATCTTCCTCTAATGCTTCCTGAATCATTTAAGATTTTATCCACAGCATCTCTAAGTATTGCAACTTGAGGCTTGAATTCGTTTTTCAGTCCTTTCAGCTTGAGAAATGCTGAACAAGGTCTTTCCTTTTTATTCTGACTCCAGCTTTCTGCACTTTTATTATAAGACTTTATTTGTCTCGACAAG
>NW_006399760.1:22104591-22111118 GCF_000299155.1 Elephantulus edwardii | reverse complement strand
AGATTTTATCAGAGACAATAAGATTGTATGTGATAGAGCAGGATTTAGGTCTGTTGTACACAGGGTCTCTATAAATTGCAGGTGACTCGAGGGCACATAACAATAATAGCAACTCTTTATAGTCTGCTCTACAGTTTGCACCTAATTTTGTTTTGACTGCTGATACTGGGCTTCTCCAATGATTCCTTCCACAGATGTAGTCTGATTACCATGCAGTCAATTAGGAAAGGTCCATATGTCAATTAGTATTTGTGGTGTTCTTTTTTTTAACAAAAAAACAACAACTGTATTTATAATAGCTAAAGCATTGACTATGTAGCATTGACTATATAAAATTCAATCATTTGCTATCTGCTGACCTAATTTCTGTCACCAAGTCCATACTTGTTGACTGTCATTCCTTCATTGTTTGTAACTTTTGCATTGCTGTCACTAATTAACAAATCTTGATGACATGTTTGGTCCATTTTAGACTGCAAAATTTGGTAAAAAATGTTCAATTTTCTCCTCATTGGCTTTAGCTGTTGGTGTATACATTTGAATAATAGTCGCATTACTAGATCTTCCTTTATGAATATGGAGAGCATCCTATCACAGTTTATATTTAAGGACAGAAGTTAAAAGTGACTTTTTAAATATGAATGCAACACCATTTTTATCATTTTTCACTCCCAGCATAGTATATCATGTGATTGTCTGATTCAAAGTGGCCAGTGTCAGTCCATGTCATCTCACTATTGCCTAGAATGTCAGGAAATTTCGAAGACAGGTACTTGGTCAACTGAATGGAACAGAGCCATATCTGTTCCCATTCCCATGAAAAGTGACCCAACAGAATATGCAAATGATTGAATGATTTAATTAATATCACATATAAGCAAAATAATGTAAAGATCATCTATAAACTGCTAGAACAATGTATTTATAGAGAACTTCCAGAAGTCTAAGCAGGGTGTAGAAGATATCACCAGAGATATCACTGCTGATGTCAGATAGACCCTAACTGAAAGCAGAGAATACCAGAAAAAAATGTTTTAAATTGACATAAATTGCTTTCTTCATTATGTAAAGGTGTTTGAATATGTGGATCACAACAAATTATGGTTGACATTGTGAATAGGAATCCCAGACCACTTAATTGTGCTCATGTGAAACATATACCAAGAAGCTGTTGTGTGAATAGAGCAAGGGAACATAACATAGTTTATAGTCAGGAAAGTTATACATCAGGCTTCTACTATCTCTCCATACCTATTCAGTCTATATGTTGAGCATATCATTTAAGAAGCTAAACTCTATGAAGAGGAATGTGGCATCAGGAATGAAGAATGACTCATCAACAATCTGCACTACGAACATGACACAGTCTTGCTTTCTGAAAATGAGGAGAACATGAAGCACTTGTTACAGAAGATGGAAGACTAAAGGCTTCAATATGAATTGCATCTCAACATCAAGAAAACAAAAATTCTCACCACTGGAGTTATTGTCAACATCATGGTAGATAGAGAAGAGATTGAAACTGTCAATGACTTCATCTTACTTGGATCCAGAATGATCCATACTTGGTGCCAGAAGTCAGGAGATCAGGAGACATATTGCATTGGGAAAGCTGACAGTCAGGGATCTCTCCATATTACTGATGAGCAACAATGTCAATTTAAGGACTAAAATGTACCTGTTGGGCAATGACATTTTCTTCAATAATTTTCTATGAACCTAAGTGTTGGACAATGAATAAGGGTGACAGAAGAAGAACCGATACTTTGAGTTGTGGGTTGGAGAATAATACTGAATATATACAGGGACTTTCAAATGAGCAGATATGTCTTAGAGAAAGTGCATCCAGAGTGCTCCTTGTAGGCAAACATGACAAAGCTTTGCCTCACATAATTTGAATATGTGGTGGTTGCTGTTTTTAAGTGCTCCTCTGAATAAGGGCTCTAAACTTTGACCTATTCTGAGCCAGCATCACCATCTCTGACACCTGACCCTTTTGCCACAGTCACTGTGTCAATGCACCTCATCCAAGATCTTCCTTTCCTTTGTTGACTCTGTACCCTTCCAAGCATAATATTCTTTTCCAAAGACCTTATTTTGTTTGTTCACAATTGTATGTGAGGTGACTGGATTTGCTGAATTTAGCTAACAATGAGATGTGGGCTGGAAGCCTCTTGTTTAGAGTTAAGTCTGTGTTTTAAAGTCAGTTGAGGCATAACTAAGTCTCCAGTTTGGAGGTTCATGTGTGAAGTGATTGGATTCTGGAAGGTGGATTTTCTTGTTTTGCTTGAGGGTCAGGTATGAACTGTTTGGTTGTTTTAATTTGGTGTTAATTGTGTTTTGAAGAACATTCTTCCAAATGGTTCAGCACTGGTCTGTCAGTTGGCTGTACTAAGGTAAAATGGGGTTTCTATGAAGCTGAACTCTGTGCCATTGGTGTGTCAAACACTAAACTGGTTACCTGTGGTTGACAGTGATTAGTGGAGCTCCCAGATTAAGAAAAGCTTGGACGCAGGAGTGGCATCCACTTCCTAAGCCACATGCTCTGGAAACTCTATGAACTTAGAGAAATTATGATAATTATAGAACAGGGTACAGGTCTTTTGTTCCTAAGGTCGCTATGAGTCGTGCTTTACTCAACGGCACTTAACAGCAACAGCAACATATGACTAGGCCCTACTGTCAACATGTTCAAAGGATGTGAAATGGAGTTTCAAAATCCTTGCCTCTAAGGAGGAACTTGATTCTATCCTTTCTAGAACAGTTTGTTTGTTCTCTTGCCAGTCTATGATATGTTCGATAAGCTTTTCCAGCACCACAACTCAAGACATTAATTCTTCTTTTGTCATCCTTAGTTAATGTTCACCTTTTCAGTGCATAGCAAGCAACTGATAAGACCATGGCCTGGCTTAGAAGCACCTTAGCCTCTGGAATGAAATCATTGCTCTTTAACACTTTGAAAATATTAGGGGATTGGTAATCCAATTACAAAATGGGTAAAAGGCATGAAAAGGCTCTTCACAAAGAAAGAGTTTTGTGTGGTCAACAAACACAAGAAGAAATGTTTAAAATCACTAGCAATCAGAGTAAGACGGAAATCAAAACAACAATGAGATACCATCTCATCTCAGCAGCTGTAGCGAAACTTAACAGGACAGCAAACAACAAATGTTGGAGAGGAGACAGGAAGATTGAAACTTTCATGCACTGGTGGTGGGAATGTAAACTGATAGAGCCACAATGGAAGGTATTAGGTATTTCCTCAAAATGGTGAACACAGAAATCCCATATTCTTTAGCTATTCCACTGCTAGGAATATACCCCAAGGAAATCAAAGCTGAGACACAAAAATATGTATGCCTATGTTCATCAAAGAATTATGCACAATAACAAGAAAAATAAACAACCCAAATTCCCATCAACAAATGAATGGATAGAGAAACTGTGGTATATTCACACAATGAAATGATATACAGCACTAACGAACCACAAACATTTTTAAAATATGGCACATTTTGGGGAGTCGAGAGGACTTTATGTTGAGTGAAAGAATTCGGTCACAAAAGGGCATACACTGGATAAGACTGCTACAGCGACAACAGGAGTATAACTGAGGGATTGAGGGTGGAGGGAGAACAGAAATAGAATGTTCAGGCAATGAACACTACATGGACCAGCACATGGGAGGATCAACTTGGGTGAAACCGAGATAAAGACAATATCGCTATAGCATTTAGGAAATAGGAGTAAGATATGTATAACTATTCAAAAGTAGAAGAGAAAAAGGGGTGGGGAAGTTGTTGTTGTTAAATGCTGTTGAGTTGAGTACAACTCATCCAGATCCTGTGAACAACAGATCTGAACTCTGTCCATCCTGTGTCATTGTCATCATCTTTGACACATTTGAGTCCATTGCTCCAGTCACTGTGTTAATCCATCTCACTGGGAGTCTTCCTCTCCTTTACTGATCCCTCCACCTTTCCAAGCATGATGTCCCTTTTCAAAGAATATCCCCTCCTAACAACATGCCCAAAGTATGACTGAGGAAGCTATATCATCTTTGCCTTCAAGCTGCATGCTGACTGCTTGTTAAAATGGAAACAAGCCTATCTGTTTGTTCTTTTGGCAGTCTATGCGGCATTCACTACTCTTCTCCATCACCATGATTCAAAGACATCAGTTCTTCTTCTGCCATCCTTATTTAGGAAATCACTAGGGCAGCAGAGACAGGGTGTATTGGGGAATGAGAATGTGAAGGAATAGTCAAGGTATAATGGGGAATAGAAGAGGCAGGGTGGTAAATGTCATAGTTGTTATTATGTGCTGTTGAGTCACTTGTGATTAATAGTGACCCTATGTACAACAGCTCTGAGGCTTGCCCTGTCCTGAGCTAGTCTCACTGACTCTAACACCCTTACTCCTATTGCCCCAGTTATTATATAAATCCATCCATCTCATTTGGGGTCTTCCTCTTCTGAACTGTCCCTCCACCCTTCCAAGAATGACATCCTTTTCCAAGGACCAGTCCCTGCTGGCCATGTATCCAAAGGATGTGAGATGGAGCTCCAAAATCCTAGCTCCCAAGGAGAAACTTAGTTTCACTCTCTCTTGTTTTCTTGGTGGTCCATGGTATGTTCAAGACTCTTCTCAAGCACCACAACTCAAAGGACTCATTTTTTCTTCTGTCATCCTTAGTCATTGTCCAACTCTCTGATGCATAGCACGTAATTGTGAAGACCATGGCCTGTATTGGGCATACCTTAGTCTATAGACTGACATTGTTATTAATGGTATAAAACACAACGTACAGGCATGATTATATAAAACAAAATATACATGAATGTAACAAGATATTTGAATGAATGTATTAAAGTGAAGGATTAAATAAAATACAATGTAAAGGAAAGAAATATAATATATATGGACAGTTATATGGAAACTGATTAAAAAAACCAACATAAGCAGAGTTATATTAACAGAGAATTTGTGCTATTTCCTAATCTCTAAGGTATACTTCCAGAGGAAAGGTCCTTACATGGTTTCTCATCTCTCAACTAGCCTTACAAGCAAAGCAAAAGTTACTGCTGATTTTTCCCTTTGTCAAGGAATGCAAGGAGTGGACTGGCCTCACTGTTAATGGGTTATCTTGGATGTGTTCTAAATTTGTCTGTCCTCAGTTCTTATCAATGAAATTTGGTAATTGTGCCTCTTGCAAAAATAAAAAATGCTTAAAGAACTAGTTGATTTGCCATATGACCTATGGAGAGCAAGAATGCTTGAAAACATAACCCAGCTGTTCCATGGGAGAAGGATGGGCAATTAACTCCTTTCGATTAACTGCCTCTGGAAAACTGCTGGAGGGTCAGCTATGGGTCAGTTCATGATAATTTGGTCCTGAAAACTGTATCATGGAGTATGTGAAACATTCAGATGTTGTCTGATTTTGTATATTTTCTGTCAGTTACACGTAAACATTTCCATGAAAGAGGTAAAATCAGGGAGACATGCATTTGAATCAGAACTTGGTAACTTATATGTACAAGCTCTGGTAACACAGAGACTAAGTGCTCAGCTTCCAGCGTAAAGCTCAGCTGTTCCAATTCTCCAGGTGTTCTGCAGTACAAAGATGTGTTAATCGCCTTCCATAAAGAGTTACAGCCTTGGAAACTCTACGGGGGAGTTGTAGCTTGTCCTACATGGTCGCTATGAGTTGGAGTAAATTTGACAGCAAGAGGTTTGGGTATTTTTTTGTCTTTTTTAAAAATATGGTTTATTTACAAAATTTGTATACACATTGTATTTCACACCAGATCTTTTCCATTTCCTTAACCTCCCTCCCTTCCCTCCACTCATCAAATTGTGTGACCCTATGATTAAGTCCACTCCTCCATCCTCACTCCTCTGCTTGGATCCTCATATTCATTCTACAGTAATGGTCTTATACAATATTTGTTCTTATGGGACTGAGTTAGTTCACTTAGCAAAATGCTCTCTAGTCCCTCGCAAGTTAGGTAGTAATTTACAAAATCATTGATCCTGAGTGCTGCGTAGTATTCCATTGTGTGAATGTAGTATAGTTTCTCAATCCATTAGATTGCAGTTGGACATTTGAGCTATTTCCATGTTCTTGTGATAGTGAATAATGCTGCTGTGAGCATTGGTGTACAAGTCTTCATTTGTGCCTTACTTCTTGTTCTCTCAGGGTATGTTCCAAGCAGTGGAATAACTGGATCATATGGAATTTCTATGTTCAGCTTTTTGAGGAAGCACCAAGCTGCCTTCCAGAGTGGTGGGTAGGCTTTCCTATGTCTCCTCTACCAATCCCAAAGCCTACAGCCCCCTTTAGCATGACAGAAATTGACTAAGTTCCTTGAGGACAGATGTCATACCAAATTTGCTTAAAAATATCTTTAAACACCCTCTTCAACGTCTACCACATACCAACTGAGTGATGCAGTGACTTATTGGGTGGCCGGTGACTTATTGGGTGGCTATTTGGCAAATCTTTACTGAAGATTATGCAAAAA
>NW_006399760.1:22099019-22103541 GCF_000299155.1 Elephantulus edwardii | reverse complement strand
GGGAAGGCCCTCTATGAGGTGGATTGATTCAGTGACTGGAATAATCGGGATGGGAGTGTCAGAGACAGTGCGATTGGCACAGGACAGAGCAGAATTTAGGGCTGTTGTACATAGGGTCGCTATGAGTTGCAAGTGACTCAACGGCACATAAGAACAACAACAACAACAACATTTGGAAATAGCTGTAAGAAGATGCAGAAAGCAAAACGCTATTCTTGATCACAGAAGCCAATAAAGACCTATGTGATAGTGTTGAATGGTGCAGTGACGCAGAGTGTTCTGGGAAACATCAAATGAGAGAAAATACAACTGTGGGCATGAGAAAAGGCTACTAGGCAACGGAGCTTTTCAAATTGCACTGAGAATGACAAAATATTTTGAATGGTGAGGGAATGTATTGAGGACAAATGAACTGAATTAAGACTGAGAGCTAAGGATAACAGTACTATTTGAAGAGAAAGAAAGTGTAGTTCAGTCTGATTGAAATTCAGAGAGAGTGAACAATTTGTTGAAGAAAGTGCTAGAATGGCAGATCATAATAGGTTATGACTGGCCAAAATCCAACTCATGAAGAGCGCAGACTGCAAGCAGAGTTGATGAAGAGTTCCAAACTCGTGGCATGTCTCAAGTAAAAATCTGATTGTAATGAGCACTTATTTTGAAAGTTTAAACATTAGTGGTTAGGGAAGGGAATAGTAAAAGAAGTGATCTTTCTTCACTTTTTCACTCTTTATCCGTTGTACTATGTCCTTCACTATCAAGGACATTGTTGTTATGTGCCCTTGAGTTGGAACTAATTCACAGTTAACCTTACAGCGAGTTTTCAGAGGCTGTAAAGTGCCCTGGAGGAGACTGAGCATCTTTATCTGGAGCAGCCGTGGGTAGATTAGAACCATGTACTTTTGGGTTGGCAGTGCAACTCTTTACACACCAGGCCACCAGAACTTCCTAATTTCAGGAGTACTTACTGGTCTTCTTATTTAAATAAGATTTGTAAAATGTTAATGGAATGAACAGAAACCATGGAGGGCCTTTGGGTTTTTTTACATTAGGGTTTTTTTTTTTTTTTACAAAATTCTAATACATTGTTTTTCACACCAGATTTTCCCAATCCCCCTAACCTCCTCACCCATCAAAGTGTACAACTTCATGACAAATGAAGGTTGTTTTTTTTTTGAGTCACTGTTGACTTTCAAAGCTACTCAAAATTTTCTTTATAGTGAAACAATCTAATGAAAAAACGTACCAAATTGTATGCAATTATTGAATAATAAAAGTAAAAATAGCTGCAAATTTAGTGTTGCTAGTTTGGATAGTACTAGTGAGTAGAGTCATGGCCATTAGGTCATGTGTTTTATTATATTACAGTCATATTTTTACTATAGACATGCTATGAGTTTGAAACTCTCCTTCTGAAGACAGACCCAGGGGGAGAGTTTGGATAAGATCCAGAGGAAAACAATAAAAATTATTAATAGGTTGGAAAACAAGACCTTAGGGAGATGTTTAAAGAGGTTAAGGGCCTTAATTGCTAGCAAAAGAATGGCTTAACTGTCTTGAATCATAGTGTAGTTGCTTTTATCTTCTTTACCTTCATACAGAAGGTAAAAGAAGTCAGTTTAACTTGCAGCAAGAAAATTTAGATTAGACTGAAGAAAAAAATACTTTTGAATATTGACTTAACACTAGAAGGGCGTATTAAAGCAATGACGTGTTATATTGGAATAATGTAAATACTTAACTGAATGCTTAGACTAGTTCCTCTGTGAAGGATATAACAGTGGAGTGTTGCAGTGATTCATCTACCAAGGTTTTTCTCTTCTTTGGTGACATAAGTCTCTTAGAAATTTTGTGTGTGTCACAATTTGGATTCTCCAGAAGGAGATACTGAGACATAAATAGTCATGCTAAGTATCTGTTGGCTCATCAACCTGTGAATGGAAAAAGAAGGAAGTGGGCATGGGCAAGAAGAACTGTCAGTGTTTGATACTAACCTGACAGTGCCTTAGTCAGACCAGTCAGATGTTCCAGGGGGTAGCCTTATAAGAGGAGTGCTGTGCCTAGGGAAATCATTGGCTCTGGGCTGTTATGGGGGGAAAGCACATCTACAGCTACCTTGCCTTGCTTACTTATTGGATGGGGCAACCTGACAATCATGACTTTAGTTGGGACTAAAAACCGCAAACTCATTGCCATCGAGTCAGACTGCTGGCCCTCCAGCAGGTTTTGGAGGCTGTATTGCTTGGGAGGTGATTGCTCTTATTTCGCTTTCAGAGTCACTAATGAATTTGAACCATCAGAGTTACTACCTTTGGGTTAGCAGCTCAACATGCCACCAGAAAAAGCTAAAGCATAATAACTAGAGGCTGTTGGTATGCAGACATCTTGGGGCAATGTGTGTCCTGTACTACAATCTTAAGGGGCATCTAGGTCACTTGGCATGCATAGAACAGAAAGATCATGTTCTACATAGTTGTTTGGTGGGTAGGGTCTTTAAAGGTTTTGAGTAGTCATGTAAGATGCAACTTACTGGTCTCTTGTTGTTCTGAACAAAGAAGTGTAAAGAAAAGTCAGACTTGAGAAAATAATTAGGCCAAAGTACAAATGTATCAATTGAAACACAGCCTTCTCTCTGAGATCAGAAGAACTAGATAGTGCCTAGTTACCACTGCAGACTGCTCTAATCAGGATCACAATAGAAGATCAAGGACAAAGAAGGGAGGAAAAAAATTCACTGTCAAACAAAACTTAAAATTGTTAAAAAGAGACTTAATAATCTGATAAAGACTGCTGGAACTCCGGAGATTGTGGCCCTTAGACACCCTTCAAACCTGGAACAGAACCCACTGCAGGAGATCAACTTTCAGACAGTTGTCAGGCCTATAGCGTACTTCTGAAGTTCATTCAAAAATGGCTAGGACGATCCTTTTCGGAGAGACGGGGGAACGGGGTGGGGGCACAGAGCACGCGGGGTTGGGGGGCGGGGTCCTGGTCTTTGGCTTCTCGACTTAGTCCTGTTTCGACAGCGAACATGTCTCGGCCTGTCACAAATAGGAAGGTCGTTGATTATTCACAGTTTCAGGAATCTGATGATGCTGATGAAGATTATGGAAGAGATTCAGGTCCACCAGCTAAGAAAATCTGGTCATCTCCCCGAGAAGCTAAAAATAAGAGACGATCTGGAAAGAATTCACAAGAAGATAGTGAGGACTCAGAAGAAAAAGATGTGAAGACCAAGAAGAATGATTCTCACTCAGCAGAGGATAGTGAAGATGAAAAAGAAGATCATAAAAATGTACGTCAGCAACAGCAGGCGGCATCTAAAGCAGCCTCTAAGCAGAGAGAGATGCTCATGGAAGACGTGGGCAGTGAGGAAGAAGAAGAAGTGGAAGATGAGGCACCATTCCAAGAAGAAGATTCTGGCAGTGATGAAGATTTCCTAATGGAAGATGATGATGACAGTGACTATGGCAGTTCAAAAAAGAAAAACAAAAAGATGGTTAAGAAGGTTAAGCCTGAGAGAAAAGAAAAGAAAATGCCCAAACCCAGGCTAAAGGCAACAGTGACGCCAAGTCCAGTGAAAGGCAAAGGGAAAGTGGGTCATCCCACAGCTTCAAAGGCATCAAAGGAAAAGACTGCTTCCCCCAAAGACAACTACGAGGAGCCCTAAAGCTCTCCCGAAAAGAAGCCCCCTGCCCGCCCGCCGCCTGAGAAATCAGGGGATGAA
Organism: Elephantulus edwardii; assembly: GCF_000299155.1. Lineage (NCBI taxonomy): Eukaryota > Metazoa > Chordata > Mammalia > Macroscelidea > Macroscelididae > Elephantulus > Elephantulus edwardii. Next base: position 22,099,814 of record NW_006399760.1, on the reverse strand, counting down.
GGCTCTGAAGATGAGGCCCAGTCTGGGGATGATTAAAGTGATGATGGTTTGGGGAAAGGATTTGTTAAAAGAAAGAAAATGGCAAAAAAGAGAACCCGCTTAAGATAGAACATGGTTTTGGCTATGGCTTGACTTACGGGCTTTGAACGCTTTTTTCCATTTGTTGAAAATGATAACATTTTCTCTTTTCTTTCTTTCTTTCTTTCTTTTTTTTTTTAAGAAAACTGTTGTAAGTTTAAGTTCCCTTTTTGTATGTTGGTCTTCTCTGTCATTCCCACTCCTCAGTCCTGACTGAAAGCCACGTCAAATTAATCACTGAATTGATGGCTTTGTCTTTTTATTTTAATGGAAAGAATACCACAGTTGTAAAGCAATAAGATTTTAGATGAACGCTGAAATTTTTGCTATTTGCTAAATGACAGCAAGTTGAACAGTGCTTAAGACGTTTGGGAGGGTTTTAGTTAAAAAATCGTTTCTTCTTTCCCTACCTGCACTTTCTTTAAAAATCAATTCTCCTCTAATAAGAGCTTTTATTATCTATATACATGAGTATCCATGTCTTTTAAAAATCATAAAAATGACTTTAAACGTCTGCTGATGAGGCAGGTTGGAGATAAAAGATGAGTTCTGAGTTGCTCCTAGAAGGATTTCTGTTATCTTTGGCGGGATGTGGGGAGCGGAGTTGCCTGGCCTTAGATGAAGGTATTGTTGTTTGTTGTTGTTATGTGCTGTCGAGTCGTTTGCGACTCATAGCGACCCTATGCACAACAGCCCTAAACCCTGCTCTATCCTGCG
>NW_006399760.1:22084642-22098059 GCF_000299155.1 Elephantulus edwardii | reverse complement strand
AAAAAAAAAAGGGCAGGGGCCACTAAAAGTGAAATAATTGTTGATTTCAGATCTCACTCTTTAATTTTCATGTTTTTAAAGTATATGTGTATCTGTTCTGTTTCTCGGGTAAAATTTTACCAAGGATAACTGCCCTCTAGAATTTAAATGGTAAAATCATCCTATATCTCACAATGAATTTCTTCTCAAACTGACAAATGTTGTGTAGGTTTTAAGCAAATAAAGTCCAATTAATGTGAAACTCAGAAAAAAAAAAATGGCTAGGACGACACGTAGACAGGAAACTGCCAGATGTTCAAGCTGGATTTAGAAGAGGCCGTGGCACCAGGGATATTACTGCTGAGGTCAGATGGAGCCTGACTGAAAAAGAATACCAGAAGAATGTCTATTTGTGCTTTATTGACTATGCAAAAGCATTTACCTTCGTGGATCACAACAAATTATGATTAACATTGAGAAGAAGGAAAATTTCAGAACACTTGATTGTGTTTATGCAAAATCTGTAACTAGACAAAGAGGCTGTTGTGCAAACAGAGCAAATAAATGCTAAATAGTTTAAAATTAGGAAAGCTGTGTGTAAGGGTTGTAATGCTCTTGAGTATGAGGATGACATAGGATAGTACAGGGTTTAAATCAGTCGCTGTAAGTTATACTCAACTCGACAGCATCTAACAATAGCATAAAGTGAATAATGACACTTGGGTGGAATGTATTCCTCAATACCACCAAGAGGTTTGTCCCAAAATAAGGCTCAAGAAAGCATGAAAGAAGAATAAATTCCATGGGAAATGGGAAGAGTGCTCTAACACTGAGGATATTTCAGCCAAACCCACAAAAGAAAATGTGTATAATTGTTGAATGGATAGCAATTTTCTCCTTAAAATCTTTACCTGAGTTAGAAGATAAAACAGGCAAAAAATAAAAGAGAGGGATAATGTCTACCTTGAAAATTGTGTTAAAAAACATTTCTGTATGGGATCAAATGGATAACAGTAGCTCAAAAGATCAGATGGGATACTCAAAGTGCCGTGAGTTAATGTTAATGAATGGGAAACTGAAAAATATGGTAAGAATATTGCACAACCTGTAAAATGTAATCAAGGTCACTGAATATACATGTAGAAATTGTTGAAATGATGCTCAAACAAAATAATAAAAATAAATCATGGAAAAAATTGGACTTTCCCCCCCATATTTGTAACTACATAACAATTTTTCACGATAGGTAGTGTAATTGAAGCTTTCTGTTGAAGAACTTATCGGCCATAATTTTAGAATTTTGTGTTTGTTTTTGTATTTGTTCCTTCTTTTCCCTTAGGTCTAAGCTTTAGTAAGAGGCAGAGATGAGATAGATGTTGGAAGCTTGTCTTTTTTTAAAGGTACATTTGCCTTGCATCAGGGTGACTAATGCAAAAATTACAAACAGGAATATAACTGTCTAGCTTGTATTTTGTCAAAATAATGAAGTTCTTATGTACTCTGGTCCAGATTCTAGGAATGTTTGATATAGATTTTATTGCATTAAAAAATTATGGATTTTGGCATACATTCAACAGGACAGAATTAACTTTGAACTTGATTCTGTAATGCGTGAGCAGTTTTAGTCTATATGTGTATAAATTAAACCACTACATTTGCTGGATTATGACTCCTTTCACAAGACCTTGAAGTTTATAGATTCTTTTTTTTATTTCCAGCTTTATACATCATTTGCTAAACTATTTTGAAATAAAATAATACCACAGTCAAAATATTAAGTTCAATAAGACTATGACCTCAGCTAAAAGAAATTTTTTTGAATGTAAAAGTATAATCCACCTGTATCTTTTTCAATCTTTTATATAAAAGAACATGTGGTAAGCAGCTCAGTAAAAACAGCACTATAAGTTTCTAACTGATGAAGTTGTTTTCTCTTTTGTTTAGATATCATCAGAATAGTTCTATTACTAAGCATGGAAAATTGATATTCATCTTTTTCAGGTACTTAACAGATGTGTAAATTAAACACCAGAGCAGTTCTTCATCAATTCTGGTTTCAATAGTTTAACTTCCACAAGAATTAGTCTTATGGCAGATTTATGTTAAGAAGTTATGAAGAGTAGAATATTTAACAACTTAAAAGGATAAATGTTTATGAACAGTTTTAACCTGGTAATTTTGTAATAATGCTACTGCATAGCTGCTGTCTTTGGTCAAGATAATGAAAGCATCCACATATCTATCTAGTTTAATTACACCTTAGGAAATGCTGATTTTCAACACTATTTTCCCCTGAAATCATTTCCAAAAATTATTACAATCTGTAAAATATATTTGTACATGTGCTTGTAGAAAATCTCTTACGTATGTTGAAATTGTCAACAAGTGAAAACTGGAGATGAATTTTATCCTCAGTCTTCATCTCATCAGCTAAAGCTGACAAACTTAAATGACTGTCACCCTCTCCAGTACTCCATCTTGCACTGTTTCAGCTATGGTGGATTGTTGTTGTTTTGTACCATTGAGTTGAATATGACTCATAGCAACCTTATGAACAACAGATCTAAACCACGCCCTATCCAGCACCATCCTAAACATTTCTGATATACTTGAGTCCATTGCTGCAGTCACTACATCAGTTCATCTTATTGGGGATCTTCCTGTCTTGACTGATCCTCCACTTTTCACAGCGTGATGTCCTTCTCTAAGGAATAGCCTCTCCTAACAACATGCCCAAAGTATGTGAACTTTATGGTTTTGGGCTTTACTTCCAGTTCTCTGATCCACCTTGATTTGATTTCTGTGTATGTTGTGAGATGTGGATCCTGTTTCAGCTTTTTGAGGTGGGAGTTCAGTTGTGCCAGCACCATTTGTTGAAAAGGTTGTCATTTCCCCATTTGATAGGTTTGGTTTCATTGTCGAATATCAGTTGGCCATAGATAACTAGGTCTGTTTCTTGGTTCTCAATTCTGTTTCATTGGCCTGTGTGCCTGTCATTGTATCAGTATCACTCTGTTTTGGTTACTACTGCTGTGTAGTAGGTCTTGAGGTCAGTGAGTGCTATGGTTCTCACCTCATTTTTGTTTCTCAGAAATGTTTTACTTATTTGGGGTCTCTTACCTCTCCAAATAAATTTGACAATTTCCTTTTGATCTCTCAAAAGTTAATTTGGTATCTGGATTGGGATTATATTGAACATTTAGATTGTTTTTTATAGAATTTTCATTTTCACAATATTGAGTTTTTTTATCCATGAACAAGACACATTTTCCCAATTCTTTAGGTCTTTTATTGTGTCTTGCAGAAATTCTCTGTAGTTTCTTTGTATAGTGCTTTTGAATCTCTAGTTAGGTTCACTCCCAAGTATCTCAATTTGTGGTTAACTATTGTAAATGGTATTGCTTTCTTGATTTCCTTCTCTGAATTCTCTTTGTTACTGTAGAGGAATCCTACTGATTTTTGGATATTGATCTTATATCCTGCCACTCCACTAAATTGGTCTTACTAACTCTTAACAGGTTTTTTTGTTGAGTTTTTGGGTTTTTCTGTGCATACTGTTATATCATCTGCATGTAGCAACATCTCTTTGCCGATCTGGATGCCTTTTATTTCCTTCTCTTGTTATATTGCCTAGGGCCTTACATTTTGCCAATGCTTTCAGTGTAGCTGATACTTCCTTCATTATGATTGACTCTCGTTCATCTGCTACTTCCAAAAATATTTCAGTGTTAAACAATTATTTTTGGTACAGTGACTCTTTGGATTCCTTCCAGCTTCTTTTTTATGTCTTCTGTATTACCCAAGACTTTGCTTATAGCATTTCTCATTGCTCCAACTTGAGGCTTATTTTTTTTCAGTTCTTTCACCTTGACAAATGCCAATTAAGTTCTTCATTATAGAGAATATCAAATGTGATGGAGTTCTGGTGGCCTAGATCATAGGGAGGTTTGCTGGCAACTCACAAGGGGACAATTTAAATCCACTAGCTGCTTTGGTGAAGAAATTGACAACATCTAAAAAGACACTGTGGGGTTAGTTATGAGTCCATTTTTACTCATTGGCAATAAGTGAATTGTAAAAAATGAAAGCCAAAGTATACTTTTTTGGTTTTGTTTTTAGTTTTATTTTGCAAATAACGAATAGCAGTTGACATATTTAAACAAAGAGATGCTGCCCAGATGCTCATCAGGTTGTGCCAAGAAATATGGAGGAAAATTACCTGGCTGTCAACTGACTGGGAGAGATCCATATTTATTTCCATTCCATAAAAAGGTGACCAGACAGAGTTTTGAAATTATCAAACAATACCACATGTAAGCAAAATCTTACTGAATATGATAAAAAAAATAACTGGAGCAGTACACTGACAGAGAACTACCAGAAATACAAACTGGGTCATGGGACTAGAGACATTATGGCCAATGTCAGATAAATCTTGGCAGAAGGCAAAGAGTACTAGAGGAATATCTATCTGTGTTTCATCAACTATGCAAAGGCATATAACTGTGTGTATCACAACAAATTGTGGCTAACCTTGAGGAGAATTGGCATCTCACAACACTTGATTGTACTTATGTTAATCCTATACTTGGACCAGGAAGCAGTCTTCAGAAAAGTGCAAGAAAACACTGCATGGTTAAAAATCTGCAAAGGAGTGCATCAAGAATGTATACTGTCTCCATACCTTTTCAGTCTATATGCAGAACAGATCGTTCAGGAGTCTGAGCTTTAGGAGGACGAATGTGGCATCAGGATTGGAGGAAGGCTCAACAATAACCTACATTATGCAGATGACATAACCTTGCTTGCTGAAATTGAGGAGGTCCTGAAGCACTTACTGCAGAATGTAGAGGACTATATAGTCTTCAATATGGATTGAAGCTCAACATCATGAAGACAAAGATTCTCAGCATTGGACCAATTGATAGCACCATGATAGATGGAGAAGAGATTGAGGCTGTTGACAATTATAGCTTGCTTGGATCCATAATCAAAACTATTGGCCCTGACAGTCAGGAAATCAAAAGATGAATTACAGTGGGAAAATATGCTGTCAAGGACCTTTCCAGAGAATTGAGAAACAATGATGTCAATCTAGAGTCTAAGGTGCACCCGATCCCAGCCATGGTTTTCACAATTATTTGTTATGCATCAGAGAGCTGTACAATGACTAAAGATGACAAAAGAAGAATTGCTGCCTATGAGTTGTGGTGCTGGAGAAAAGTCTTGACAATACCATGGATGGCCAAGAAAACAAATAGGTCTCTCTCGGAGAGGATGAAACCAAGTTTCTCCTTGGAGGCTAGGATTTTCGTAATAGTTTTTTATTAGGATTTTAATGAAAGTTTACAGAAAACTTGGATTTCTATTAATTCTTTTTGCACATTTTCCTCTCTATGCCCCCAGGTTTACTTTTCTCTTTTTTTTTAAAAAAAATTATTCATTGTTGCAAAATTTCCTTTCTCCCCTGATCCCAGTCCATTTTGTTATGCACCTCTTATTCTAGAATGTTGTCATGCAAATAATGCCTAATCTTATATTTCTTTTACACAATTATTTCCCTCATCTATTCCAATGCAGTGTTTAACCCTTTTCCCCCCTAGTTCCATCCCAACTCCCAATGTCAATCCTGTTTTATAAAAGTGGCATTATGTAGTATTTGTCCTTTTGTGGCACTAAGTATAATGTCCTCCAGGGTCTTCATGAGTTTCTTGTTTTTTAATGCTGCATAATATTCCACATTGTGTGAATATACCACAGCTTCTCTATCCATTCATTTCTTTATGGGTATTTGGGTTGCTTCCATCTCTTTGCTATTGTGATCAACGCAGCAATAAAAAAAATGAGTATATATATATCTATGTGGCAGTTCTGGTTTCTTTAGGGTATATTCCCATTAGTGCAATTGCTGGGTCAAATGGTATTTCTATTTCCAACTTTTTAAGAAAGTGAGTGGTTAAGATTTTGAAGCTCCATCTCATATAATTTGTGCATGTGGCCAGGAGGTACTGGTTCTTGGAGAAGGACATCATGCTTGGAAGGGTGGAGGGACAGTGCAGAAGAGTAAGACCTCAGATGAGATGGATTGATACAGTAACTGGGATGATGGGGTTTGGTGTGCTGGGATCAATGAGACTGGCTCAGGACAGGCCATATTTCAGAGCTATTATACATAGGGTTACTATGAGTTGCAGGTGACTCAACGGCACATAACAACAGTCTATTTACTGTTTCAACCAATTTTAAGTTTACAATTATGTGATATTAATGACATTTACTATGTCATTTTTACCCATTTCACATTTCTGAGGTGGATCAACACTGTGATGACAGTAGTGGACTTATGCATGAGGGAGATAATGATGATTGGACAAGATAGGTCAGGTTGAGAGCTCTTGTTTATAGGATTACTTGATGGTACCTAACAACAACAATAGCTGAGTGGTAAGGAGTTGTACTGCCAACTCAAAGACTCAGTTCAAATCCACCAGCTACTATGTGGGAGAAAAATGGGCAATTTCCTCTTATGCAATTTCTGTCTCTAAAAACCCACTTGTGGGTCAGCTATGGGGTCGATCCCAATTTAACAGTACTTAACCACAACCACAACAAAAGCTGATTTCCAAATCTTTAACATCATCCCAAACAGAAATTTAGTATTCCTTTACCAGTAGCTTCTTCCATACAAGAAACTGGCAACCATAGAAAAAGTTGGGCTGCATGCATTTGGTTTTTACCTAAACATTTAACGTAAATGGAACGTCAGAATATTTATCCTTTAGGGTCTGATTTAATAATTCAGTACGTTGTTCTTAAGATTCATCAATATTGCAGTGTAGACCAAAGTTCATTTTCAACACTTTTGAGGCCACCTATATTGTTGCTTTGCCCTGCTTACAATCAATATTTTCTACTAAAATATAGAAAGTAGAAAATACAAAATGAAATATATTCACAAAACACATACAAAATGTAATTAAAAAAAATTTTGCTCAACAATCATTTAAGGGATAGCTTGTAGATTAGGAAAAAAACATTAAAACAAAACTAATATTGATGCTTTGGTGCTGGGTTTCAACCTAGGATGTCTTTGGTCCTGAGCGAAGCACATACAGGACCAATTTTTGTAAGGAAGATAGATTTCAGGTATCTATTTGACAAACCATTTATTTACAGTAAATTACTGAATTTTGGTAATTCTAGTTGTAAAAGTCAGAATGCCAACAGTCATCGTGACATAGAAATAAGAAAGCACAGGGATTACTAAAAATAGAAGTCGTCTCATGTCTTATTTTAAGGACTTTGAAGGCTTTGTGAAACAAGAGCAGCACATGAATCTCCAATTGCTAACACAGAAATTACAACAAAACCAGGGTTGCCAGTCAAGGAGGATACCTCTAACAGGTGTCCTGACACAGTCTCTCTGCCACTTAGGCTGAGTTTTGGCAAGCAATTTTTACTATAATGACAGAGAAAAATGAAAGTGTTGGTGGTAAATTTTTTGGAAAACAAATCCAGGAAAAAGGAATCATTTGAATGTAAGACACCAGTTTTTTGCAGTTTTGGGTATAGTCAAGGCAATGCAAGGAAATAGAGGGGAAAGACTGGAAGACAGTGTTGTGATGGGCATTGTTAGCATGTTTGTAATGTGTAAGCATTGACAGACAACAAGGGGATAGTAGGCAAAGATTAATAGCAGTTAATTATATAAAATACAACATTTATGAATGATTGTACAAAATAAAATATACAGGAATAAAACACAAAGTATATGAGTGAACATATGCAAATCAATAAAAAAATTAAAAAAGGAATACTTAAGAGACAGCCAGTCTGAGTGGATGTGAAGGAAAGAGATATGTTATTTCCTGGGTGTGTTTGTATGTGTGCATGCACATACAGGCACATGCACGTGTGTGCATGAGCACCTGTGAGTAGGTGATTGATCATGTAACCTTGGGGCACAGAGACCAACGTTTATCTGACAATATCCCTTCTTATCCTTGTTCTCATTCATGATTACTAAATTCCCTACCTATTTGCAGGAGATTTATGAGCATGTAGCTCCCTTTATAAGCAGTTTGGCAGATTGTTGATGAGTTTTCCTCAGTTCCTGATCCCACATTCTTCTTCGTAGAGTAAGGCTTTTAGAATTATTTTTTTCAGTGTACAGATTGAATAAGTACGGAGAGAGGATACAACTTTGATGCACACCTTTCCTAATTTTAAACCATGGATTGTTCCCTTGCTTTGTTCATACAACAGCTTCTTGGTCTAGGTATAGGTTTCACAAAGCACAATTAAGTTTTCTGGGATTCCCATTTTTCTCAATGTTAGAAATAATTTGTTATGATACACACAGTCAAATGCCTTTGCAGTACAATAAAGCATAAACAAACACTTTTCTGGTATTCTTTGCTTTAAGTCAGGTCCATGTGATATCAGCAATGATATCCCTGGTGCTATGGCTTCTTCTAAATTCAGCCTGAAATTTTAGCAGTTCTTGACAGTGTAATGTTCTAGCCATTTTTGGATGATCTTCAGCAATATTTCGTTTGCATATGATATTGTTTGATACTTTCCACATTCTGTTGGATGATCTTTCTTGGTAAGGGGGAAAAATGCATCTCTTTCAGTCAGTTGACCAATTACCTGCCCTCTAAATTTCCTGGCATAGATTGGTGACTACATCCCGATCTGCATTTGTTAGTTGAAACAAGATGATCTTGAGTCTATCCTACTAGAATTTAAAAATCATCTCCATCATAGGTTTGAGTCACTGGACCCTAATGATTGAAGACTAGAGGAGTTACCGAGTAACATCAAAGATATAATCCATAAAGAGAGCAAAAAGTTCTTACAAAGACAAAGGAGGAAGAAATACTAAAATGCATGATAGAGCAGATTCTGAATATTGTAGTAGAACATCAAGAAACCAAAACAAAGGGGAGAAATTTGCACAGGAAATCACAAGTGATCCATGAAAATGAAAAAAAAAATTAGAGAGACATTGTATCAAAATTGCACTGAAAAACTTCAGGAAGCACTGTACAACTCTATGGCACACAACAACAGAAATATGAACAAGAGCCAATGGTAATGAAGACTAGTTCAAGCTGAACTGAAGGCATTGGCAAAAAATTAAGGCCTCAGGCAATAACTAACTGGGTAGAACTCTGCAAATGTGAGGTGGTGGTTTTGGTCCACCAGTGGGGTTGGATAGCTTGTTAATAATAGGAATAAAAGGCATGACATGTTATGGGAGTGAGACCATGAAAATGAGCCATACTCTAATGTAGGAGCATGGTGATGTAGTCTGTAGAGAGTTGCATTGTTAACTCAAAGACTGTAGTCTCCAGCTGTTCGAATCCACCAGTGACTTGGATAGGCAGTCCCTAAACATAGTGCTTTATACTCAGGAACCTGAAGGATAGTTGCTATGAGTCAGAATTGACCAGACAACAGTGAATTCATGAGTGAAAGATCCCTCATGTAGAGACTGGTCGGTCTTGCCATCTACTTAGATTAAAATGAACAATCTCATAGGTAGAAATAAAGATTTCAAGAAAGAAGAGCCCACAGCAGAACACTGTGGGACACCAAATTTCATAATAAAGATTTATAACAAACCAGATGCTATATTGGGACATGAGGGAGGCTGATACAAGCTGGAATTCACCCTGAAGCACAAAGGCAATCTTTAAATGTTTACAGGGGTAGGCACTAAGGCAAACCTTAAGGTTTACAGGATTCTTGTATTTGCTAATCCCTCCTTCCTGAGTCAAGCATAAGGTTTTCAATATAAAGAGCTTAACTTCATTTGCATTGAATTTTCTTTGTGATTTGCAATTTTCAATAAAGGCACAGGGAACCTGGAGTCCAGTGCTATAGTTGTTCGAGAACCTGTACCTGTTTTCTCCTAAATTCTTGGTATTCTGTCTCATAATTAATAATTATTAATATTTTTTACCCTTGGTCTGCAACAGAACACATCGTTTGAACTCAAGGTCCCCGTACTAAAACTTCTCAACCCAGAAGAGAGTTATAACACCAGACATAGTGTGAGAGACAAGAATAAGCAGTGGCGGAGGAATTGTGACATCAGAGAGAACAGAGACAGCTGAATCAGGAGATTGGCATAAGACAGAACAGTTCGTTTCCTATCTCTTGGAGGTAGGACCATGAATGTCTTCAGGCAAGAGGCTTCCTGGTACAGTGCAACGAGCTAGGTGCTTATCTATGGAATTAGGTGTGGCACCTCATAGTTAGAGATGACTGACTTGAGTCACTAGATGGATTGCTAGGTGAGTGGGGGTCTTCAAGGGAGCACTGGTGGCCTAAAGGGCAGAGTTGCACTGCCAACCCAAAGGCAGGTGAGTTTAATCCACCAGCTGTTCTGAGGGAGGAATATAGGCAATCTCTTTCTATGTAATTCACAGCCTCTGAAAAGCTCCTGGAAGGTCAGCTATGAGTTGGTTCCAACTTGACAATCAGTTGTGGTTAAATTTTGGAGCGTTTGACCACTTAAATCAACAGATCTAAAAGATCTAAAAGAATGCTGTAATAATGCTTGCAGGGTAAGTCTCTACATCAGGGTAGAGGCCACGGGGACACAATGATAAAGGCTAGAGAGAGGCTTGCCTTTTGTGATGGCAGGGAAGGGGCTTTCCTAATCAAAGAACTATATCCTGAATATTTCTGATCCTGAATTGTAACTTGCTGCTCTCCCAATTAACCCCATAATTGGGTTTTTATTTTGGGTGATTTGAAGAGGAAACAGAGCTCTGTATATTTATATTGTGAGTTCAATGTGGTCATTGCACCAAACAGCAGAGAAATAGTGAATCTTGTGGGAAGGACCATGGGTGTCAGAATTTGTTAAATATTTGGAGGACGGAGACATGACTGTTTGGCCATCTCATAGAAATCAGTTTTTGGTGTTGGTATTGATAGAAATTCTCTCTCTCTCTCTCTCTCTCTCTCTCTCTCCCTTGTTAAGTTAAAAGACACAGGGCCTGTCTCATTTTTACAGTGACCATGCATCATCTGTCTTCTAGCAAGATTGAATTTGAGTTCCTTTCCTCCCTTTTCCTCAGGATCAGTCATTTCTTGGTTTTTAATGGGGGGGAAATCAACTATATTGTCTTTTGCTGTTATTTAAATAATTTCTTCTGCTCTCTGAATAGTCTCGTTGGTGTATATCTCTGACTTTCTGACCTAGCTAAGCCAAGACTCTGGTGAAGTCTTTCTCCCTGGACAGAAAACCTTATATTCTGAAAAACATGCTGGGCTATTTAAAAGTGATGACTCTGACTCTCTGATTCCTCCTGACACACATGCAAAGGAATTTGCCTGAATCTTCACTATGAGAACCTGGTGAGGTTCATGAAGGTATAATTTAGCAAAATGTAGGGGCTGCTCAAGGTGGAGGCTCCAGGAATTCCTCCCTCAAGTGCTAATGTACACATGGCCCTTAGCAATTTGCTACAATTATCACTTAAATGGGTACTAGAATCCCAGAACACTTAATTGTGCTCCTGCAAAACCTACAATTGGACCAGGAAGCAACTGTCAAAACAGAGCAAGGAAACACTACATAGTTCAAAATCAGGAAAGGAATCCATTAAGGATGCATCCTGTCTCCATAGCTTTTCAATCTCTACTAGGGATATTATAGCAAATATTAGATGGATCTTGGCAGAAAGCAAAGACTACCAGAATAATGTCTATCTGTGCTTCATTGATAATGCAAAGGCTTTTGACTGTATGGATCACAACAAGCTGTGGCTGACTCTGAGAAGAATGGGAATCCCAGAATATGTGATTGTGCTAATGTGAAACCTATACTTCGACCACGAAGCGGTCGTCCGAACAGAGCAAGGAGACACTATATGGTTCAAAATCAAGAAGGTGGTCCGTCAGGGATGTATTCTGTCTCCATACCTTTTTAATCTGTATGCAGAACAGATTATCCGAGATGCTGGGCTGTATGAGGAGGAATGTGGCATCAGGATTGGTGGAAGAGTCATCAACAACCTGCGTTATGCGGATGTTACAACCCTGCTTGCTGAAACTGAGGAGGACCTGAAGCCCTAGCTGCAGAAGGTCAAGGACTACGCCCTTCGATACGGATTGAAGCTCAACATCAAGAAAAGAAAGATTCTTACCACTGGGTCAATTGGCAGCATCAGTATGGATGATGAAGAAATTGAGATAGTTAACAGTTTTAGTTTACTTGGCTCCACAGTCAGCACTCTTGGTAACAGCAGCCAGGAAATCAAGAGATGTATTTCATTGAGAAAGCGAGCTGTGAGGGACCTCTCAAGAGTACTAAAGAGCAACACCATCAGGCTGGAGACTAAGGTGCGCTTGATCTGGGCTATAGTCTTCACAATTATGTGCTATGCATTGGAGAGTTTGACAGTGACTAGGGATGATGCCTTTGAACTGTGGTGCTGGAAATGAGTGTTGAATATACCATGGACTGCTAGGAGAACAAACAGGTTTGTCCTGGAGAAGGTGAAGCCAGAATGCTCCTTGGAGTCAAGGATTTTGAAGCTTCTTCGTCTGACTTACTCTGGGCATGTTGCAAGGAGAGATTGATGCTTGGAGAGGGTCATCATGTTTGGCAGAGTGGATGGACGGTGCAGAAGAGGAAGACCTTCGATCAGATGGATCGATTCTGTGACTGGAGTGGTAGGAATGAGTGCATTTGAGATGGCTAGGCTGGCACAGGATAGAGCAGCATTTAGGGCTCTTGTACATAGGGTCACTATGAGTCGCAAGTGACTCGATGACACATAACAACAACAACAAATGTGGAATATATCATTCAGGAGACTGGACTTCAGTGAGAAGGAATGTGGCATCAGGACTGGAGGAAACTCATCAAGAATCTGCATTATGCAGATGATACAACCTTGCTTGCCAAAATTGAGGAGGACCTGAGGCATTTGCTCCAGAAGGTCAAGGACTGCAGCCTTCAATGTAAATTGAAGTTCAGCATCAAGAAAACAGATTCTTACCACTGAGCCGCTAGACAGCACTATGATAGATAGAGAAAAGATTGAGGTTATTAACAATTTCAGCTTACTAGATTCTACAATCAACACCCTTAGCAAGAGTATTAGGGAAATCAAAAGGTGAATTGCATTAGGAAAATATGCTGTCAGGGATATCTACAGAGTGATGATGAACAATGACGTCTGTCTAGAGAATAAGGTGCACCTGATTCAAGCCATGTCCTTTATGATTATTTGCAATGCATCAGAAAGCTAGACAGTGACTAAGGATGTTAAAAGAAGAATCAATGACTATATATCAATGAACTGTAGTGCTGTAAGAGAATACTGAACATACTGTGGACTGCCAAGAGAACTAACAGATCTGCCCTGAAGAGAGTGAAACCAAGTTCTTCCTTGGAGGCAAGGATTTTTTT
>NW_006399760.1:22068401-22083044 GCF_000299155.1 Elephantulus edwardii | reverse complement strand
CCAGTCAGTGGCCTTCCTTTTTACCCTGTTGGAGAAGTTTTTGGATGTGCATAGGGATTTGAGTCTTAGAAAATCCCATTCATCTACGTTATCTTCTCCTGGTTGTAGGTTTTGGAGGCAAGGATTTTGAAGCTTCATCTCACATACTTTGGACATATTGCCAGGAGGGGCTAGTCCTTGGAGAAAGAAATGCTTGGAAAGGTGGAGGCACAGTGCAGGAGAGGAAGATTCTGGATGTGATGTATACGCACGGTGACTGAAGTAATGGGAGTAGATGTGTAGGAGACAGTGAGACTGGCTCAGGACAGGGCAGAGTTCAGAGCAACATAGGGTTGCTATGACTCACAGATGACTCAATGGTACATAACAAGAGCAACCATTTAAATGTTTCCATCAGCATATGCCACCAATAGTCTGTCATTTTGCTGTACTGTGATGGCTTGTCATGTTGCTGTGATGTTGGAAGCTATGCTGTGGAATTCCAAGTACCAGCAGGGTCACACATGATGGACAGGTTTCACTGGAGTCCAGACTACAACAGACTAAGAAGTAAGACTGCCCATTCACATTTGAAGTAAAGTCATTAAAAAGCTTCTGGGGAACAGAAGATCGTTATTCAATATAGTGCTTGAAGATGAGCCTTTCAGATTAGTCGACACTAAAATGTGACTGGAGAAGAATTTACTATAATAATTTGGAAGCAGGAGTGGCATCCACTTTCTAAGCAACATTCCTCTGAAAACTCTGAACTTTGATAAATGATATCATCCAGGGAAAAGTAAAGGGTCAGGAACAGAGAAAAAACCCTCAACAGGATGGATTGACACAGTGAGTATTATGAAAGACTTGAATATGAGACGTGAAGGTAGATGAGGAGGGTGGGGCAAAGTTCAGATCACTGTCCGTCATAGTCAACATTCTAATATTCTGGCACCTGAGAAGCACACGTCAATTTATGTCTCCAGCTGCTTCTGCTCCATTGTATGTGGAGTGAAGTTATGACTCTCTGAAAGTGCTTGCTTCTCCTTTTTCAGTATAGTGGCTTGTTCTGAGAACTCAGTTTTCTGATGTGTAAGAAAAAAAAGTCATTGATTTCCAGTTTATTCCACTTTTGTCTTCTTCTAAGGACAGAAAAGACGATTTCCAAGTCCTTTGTATTCTAGAGCTGAAGTGCAATGTTTCCGCTATTTTGAAAACAAACAGCCTATTTTGAACACAAAAGCTGAGGAATTTCTATAGTGGAAAGCATATCATGCTGCTCTTGTGCTCAGAAGCCTTCTGTGACTCCCACCCTGTCTCAGAGTAAAAGCTCAGGTCTTTTCATTGACCTCAGTGTTCAATGACCTGTCTACTTCCTAATTCCCTTGTATTTATCTTCTGTTCTTACTTCTCTCACACATCATTGAAGCCATATTGCCTTTTCAATGATCTTTGAAGAGAGAGAGAGAGAGAGAGAGAGAGAGAGAGTTTTATATGAGCAGGATCCTCACACATGGCCTTTGCAGTTGATAGGAATATTTTTTCCCTAATTTCTCTATCTAAGGGGCTCTAGCCTAGTGGTAGCCAGTTGCACTGCCAATCCAGAATCTCACTGTTCAAATCCACCAGTTTCACCATGGAAGAAAGATGCGCAATCAACTCAAGAGCAATTTACTGCCTCTGAAAACCATTGAAGAGTCAGCTATGAGTTGGTTTCAACTCTTTGACACATAACAAGACTCTCTAGCTCATGTGCCTGCACAAAACTCTGTCACCTAGTGAGTCCTTGCTTGATTGTTTAAAGCAACAATCCCACAGTCCACTTAGACTTCCTCATGCCTTCCCTCCACTGTTCCCATAACACCTTCACCACAAGACATACTTTGCACAGTCCTTTTCTACATTTTTCTGCTTATTAATCTCACTC
This sequence comes from Elephantulus edwardii, assembly GCF_000299155.1. NCBI lineage: Eukaryota > Metazoa > Chordata > Mammalia > Macroscelidea > Macroscelididae > Elephantulus > Elephantulus edwardii. The sequence goes on along the minus strand of NW_006399760.1, from coordinate 22,081,138 downwards.
TGTCACTAGCTGGTGAGAACAGAGATTTTTGCTGCTTCCCCATTGCAGTGCATCTACTGACTCAGGATACACACTGGTGTTAAAACTATTCAGGGAATTGTTTGTGAATGGAATACTTGCATAGTATCGAAGTAGCACTGGATATATGTAACTTTCTGATTATAAAGGGGAAATACCATTTTTAAATATAAAACATTTTTATTGTGGTTATATACAATAAAGTTTATTATTTTAACCCTTGTAAATATATGAGTCAATGACATTAATTACATTCACCAGGTTGTACATCACCACCACTATTTTCTTAGGTTTTGTTCTTTTTTTTTTTTTTTGAGCTACACTTTTCTTATTGTTGTTGATTGTCTTCAAGTCAAGCACAACTCATAGCAATGCTATGAACAAAAGGCCTGAAGCCCCCCTACAACAATCAACATTTATCACAGTTCATAGAGTTTCTGAAAGTATGATGTTTAGGAAGTAGATGCCACTCCTGCTTGTTGTTCAGACCAGATTCTTCCAATTTCCCTCATTCTCCAATCAATCAAATTGGACAACCCCTCCCCAAACATCCTCATCCCTCTGCTTCCACTCCCCGCTCCCCCACCTTGGATACTCATACTAATTCTACAATAATGGTTTTATATTTGTCCTTGGGGACTGAATTAGTTCACTCACCATAATGCTCTCCAGTCCTTCCCAAGTTAGGTAATAATCTACAGAATCATTGCTCCTGCGTACTGCATAGTATTCCATTAAATGAATGTACCATAATTTCTCAATCCATTCTATTGTGGTTGGACATTTGGGTTGTTTATATGTTCTTGTGATGGTGAATAATGCTCTATGAACATTGGTGTACAATTCTCCATTTGTGCCTTAGTTCTCATTTTCTCAGGATATATTCCAAGCAGTGGAATAGCTGGGAGTTTCTGTAACCTCAAAGAGAAATTCACTGCCCTTTAAATAATAATTTCTCATTCCTTCTCTCAGTTGTTAATACATTTTTGTCTCTATAAATGGTGTTTGGAAAAGTAGAAGGTCAAAGAAAAATACCCTCATGAGATGGATTGACACAATGGCTGCAGCAATGGCCTTGAGAACAGCAGCAATGGTGAGAATGGTGCAGGGCTGCAAAGGATTTCTTGCTGTCATTAGATTGATATATTGGACTGTTGTGAATAGAACTAATGCCACAGCACCTAATAAGAACATCACTGCTTCTGTTGGTTCCAGTTATTTCTTACGTGAAACAGACAGTGTTCTTTTGTATCTGACCTTTTCCACTCAGAATACTATGGCTTTCAATATTCATCCATATCACAGCATGTATACAAACATCCTTTCTTTTTTTGGCTAAGTAATATTTACTGAAAGGATGAGTATACTAGAACATTACTAATAATTAGAGGATCAAAGTTTCACCAACCTAATTCACTGGCTTAAAATAATTCTACTTTCAATACACTGTCAAGGAGTGCCAGTTCTTCTAAAATTACATTATTTTTGGGAAAAATAGAAAATCAGTGAAAAAGATAAAGACACTTAATGGGATGAATAGATTCAGCAACTGTAACAATGGGCTTCAGTATGGTGGAGATTGTGAGGAGGTGCAGGATAGGGCAAGCTTCATATCTGTTTTTCACAAGGTTGCTGTCAGTCTTAGTTGACTAGATGACACCTAACAACAACAAGAACAAGTCAGTAAATAATCTTGTTGTTGCTGTTCAGTGCCGTCAAGTCGTAGGTGACTCATAGTGACCCTATGAACAAAACTCCTGGACATTTGCGTGCATAACTTTCATCCTTTCTCCAGGTTCATAGGGTTTCCAGAGGCAAGCTATTTATGAAAGTGGATGCCACTCCTGCTTCCAAGCTTGTTTTAACCTGGGAGCGCCACCAAACACTGTCCACCATGGGTAACTGTTATTGCATTTGACACATCAGTGTCACAGTTTTCAGCTTCACAGTGACCACAAGTTATCTCTGAATCACAAGTGGACACACACCAGGGCTATAGACCTAGAAGAATGTTTGATCAACAACAATTTAAAACAGGCCCTAGGCCATGGATTAGAGGCACCCACCTTTGGCTTGGTAGCATCACTTTCCTTAAAAGTGGATTGCCAACATTCCATGTTTTCCATTCTAGTGCAAATGAAGATGATGGCATTGCTTACAATAAAGTCTAGCCTAACAAAGCATAAAACAAAACAAAAACCCAATAAAAATTCTCACCAGTGGACTGATTGGCAGCATCGTGATGGATGGTGAAGAGATTGATATTGTTAACAGCTTTAGTTTGCTTGGCTACACGATCAACACTCTTGGTACCAGCAGCCAGGAAATTAAAAGATGAATTGCATTTGGAAAGTCTGCTCTCAGGGACCTTTCTAGGTACTGAAGAGGAATGTCCATCTGAAGACCAAGGTGTGCCTAATCCAGGCCATAGTCTTCGCAATTACTTGCTATTCATCAGAAATCTGGACAATGACTAGGAATGATAGGAGGAGAATTGATGTCTTTGAGTTGTGTTGCTGGAGAAGAGTGTTGAATATGCCCTGGACTGCTGGGAGAACAAACAGGTTCATCCTGGAGGGGTTGAAACCAGGCTGCTCCTTGGAGTCAAGGATTCTGAAACTTTGTCTGACATACTTTGAGCATGTTGCAAGGAGAGTCCAGTATTTGGAGAGGAAAATCAAGCTTGGAAGTGTGGAGGGACAGTCCAGGAGAAGAAGACCCTCTATGAAATGTATTGATTCAGTGATTTGGGTAATGGAAGCAGTTATGACAGAGACAATAAGGTTGACCCAAAATAGGGCAGAGGAGAGCTGTTGTACAGAGGATTGCTATGAGTCACAAGTTACTCAACATCACATAACAACACTTTACAACTTTTAGATGCAACTATTAATTTATAAATCAAGTGATAAGGTGAAATATACCACAGAGAAGCAAGCAGATGAATGCAGAAATAGAAACATTATTTAAAGTAAAATTTCATGTTCATTAAAACAAAAAAGCCTGTTCTTAGTGAAAGGAAATTAAAGGAATGAAACAGTCATGTATAATGTGTGGTCTTGGATTAACTGTGGTTCTTACAAGTCTGATTTAAATGGAATATCTGGGTCCATGGGTGACATTTGACTAAAATATAGTATTATGTAAAAAGTACAGGTTCTGAATCAGAGATAGAGAACAAAATTGGGAGCTTTTGTTCTAGCATTTTATACTCTTTATATATATATATATGGATTGGTTCTGTGATTGGAGTGGTGGGAATGAGTGTGTTTGAGACAGCGAGGTCAGCACAGGCTAGACTGGCGTTTAGGGCTTTTATACATAGGGTTGCTATGAGTCGCAAATGACACATAAAAACAACAACAATGGTCTCATGCAGTATTTGTCCTTTTGAGAGTGAGTTAATTCACTCACGTTAATGATCTCTAGTTCCTCCCAAGTTATGCACCAAATTTCAAAATCATTATCCTGAGTGCTACATAGTATTTCATCATGGGAATGTACCACAATTTCTCAATCCATTAGATTGTGGTTGGACATTTAGGCTGTGCCTATATTCTTGTGATGGTGAATAATGCTGCTATGAACATTGGTGTACAAATCTCCATTACTGTCTCAGTTCTAATTTTCTTAGGGTATATTACTAGCAATGAAATAATTGAGTCACATAAAGGTAATTAAATTTTGCATACACACACTGAAAACTCTTCTTGCCAGTTAAGTCTCAGGTCACACTAGTATATTGTACTAGCTATATGGTTGTATGCTACATCTATTATTTTCTTCCTAAATGAGAATACACAGCTCCTTTCATTAACAAAATCTAAACCATTAGCCTGGGAAAAATTATTCTGGGAAAGAATAATTAACTTGGAGAGGACAGTTACCTTTGGTTCTCAGGTAGAATGTGTGTGCTTACATGGTTCATTATTGGTATTAAAGATGTCAGAGAAAAAATGGTCATCACAATTATGTGTCTCTAAAGTATTTTCCAAAAGAATCATATCTGTCATCAGTTATAAGAGCTGACCAAATGCACCCAATGACAGACAGACAGCTGGTTCTCATTCATATTAAGTTCCTCTCAGACAAAAGGAATGTTAAGGCAATCTGGCCTCATATTATGTTGATTCCAAAGTAATTACAGTTGTTATTTCCAGGCAATGCAGTAAATCAAGCTGTGGCAAGTAGGCGGATATTTTGCAGAAGTAATTTCGGAGACCATTAAATATGATCACATGTCTCCTTGAACCTTCCTTAGTCTGAAGTTAAAGAATGTCCCATCTAGGTGTAGGGGACAAGAAGAAGATAGGAAGCAAATTTAGTTTCTTAAAAGGACTGGAAGACCCTGTGCTTCTACATGTAGAAGAAACGTTTATAAGAAACAAAAAAAGTCCAGTAAAGACGTTTGAGGGTCAAAATGGAAGGACAAAAATAAATTTCTCTGTTCTCAGTCCAAAGGCTTCCAAGTCCAGCTGCTTCACAGGCCACTGTGTGCCTCCCTCCTAAACACACCTGCTTCTCCAGCCCTTCACTCTATGTTGGGGTAGGCTGTTCATTAATTAATGTCCACAGCACAGGGGTTTATGACCTTTTTGATTTCATTAGCGTTAAAAACTGTAAGGCTCACACTCACTCACTCCCTCTCATTCACAAAGAGGCCAAATGTTTTCAGAGTCCTTTAATAACCCGATTGCCTTACGGCTAAATTCAGAAAGGAATCTAACTAATATAGACAGTAAAGGATAATGTTGTTGTCTAAATGTCTCTATTCCAAATGGCTATAATTCTTCTTTTAGCCTCTGCTCTGACCTCCCATTAAAGTCAGTTTCCTAATGTGTTATATGTATGCAAGAATAAAGAAAATAAAAACGAATTTGACTTTAAAGGAACTTCTTGTCTAAAACACAGATCTGCCTAAAAAATTCAACTACAGTTCACTTTGTTATTTATTAGTGGCCGACCAGTTGATTCTGAGTCTTGTGGGTAATAGAAAAGAAAAAAAAAGTTGCTAAATTCTGGGCTGTAAGACTGGAGACTCTTTTATTTCCCACCCCCCCAGACCCCCCCTGGAGACATGAGAGATCTACTATCATTTGCTCAGAGAATAAAAATCTGGAATGGTTTAGGGGGAAAGTGCCCTAGAGAAAGATAACCTCTGGAAACCCTTTTCAGCCCTGCACCCACTTTCTGTTGAGAGTGCCAGAATGTAACCATGTGTGCCGGGGATGGCATAGGAAGGTCTTACCAAGTGAGCTGTGTTTCTCTCAAATGTATGTTGTAAATCTTAACTTGTGTTAAATGCCGGTAGTGTAGTGCTTAAGCAGTAAGCTGCTAAAAAATAAAGGTCTATGATTTGAACCCATAAGTAAAGCAATAGACAAATATTCAGCTTTAAGATTGCAAGAGTTCATGTTCCAAGTACTCTTCACTTACTATCTTGCTAAAATCCTACTAGCCAACTTTTTCCACAGTAATGATATGTCCAATAGAAAGGCATGCTGAGGTCCAAGGCAATGGTAATGCTGATTGTCATAGTTATGGTTAAGTGTAAACTTATCTGGACCATGATTCACAGTGGCTTGGCAGTTGTGGAAGGATGTTAATGGGTTTTGATGGTGCAATGGTTAAAGCACTTGATTGTCAGCCAGATATTTTGCTATCTGAACCCACCAGATATTCTGTGGGGAAAAGATATGGCAGTATATTTCCATAATTATTTTAGAGCCTTGGAAACACTATGGGACACTTCTACTCTGTCACATTTGTTGTTAGGTATAGTCAAGTCAACGACAACTCAGCGACCATATGAACAACACATTTGAGTCGTGCCCTGTCCTGTACTATCCTCATGATCTCTGATATGCTCCAGCCCATTGTTACAGACACTATGTTAGCTTATCTCCTTGAGAGTTTATTATACTTCTCTGAACAGCAGAAAAGTGTCCAGTGATGGAATGAACTGCTCAAACTTGTCCATAGTCATGAAGTAAGAGGAGAGAAACTCATGGTTAAGAGTCCTCATGACCTGTAGTCCTCAGAGCTGTTGAGAAATTTTTATATATATAAGCAGTAAACTGTGTTTTTGTTCTTTTAAATTTTTTACTAGTTTATTTACAAAATTCGAATACATTGTTTTTGACAACAGATTCTTTCAATCTCCCTCACCCCCGCCATTAAATTGCACAACCCCATGATTAATCCCCCCCTCCCACTGCACATCCTCATCCCTCTGCTTCCACCCTCTCCCACACCTCTTGGAGCCTTATACTCATTCTACAATAATGGTTTTATACAATATTAATCCCTGTGGGACTGAGTTAGTTCACACAGCATAAAGCTCTTCAGTCCCTACCAAGTTAGGTAATAATTTATAAAATCATTGCTCTGTGTTCTTCATAGTATTCCATTGTGTGCGCATGTACCATAATTTCTCAATCCATTCATTTATGGTTGGACATTTGGGCTGTTTCCCTGTTCTTACACTGGTGAATAGTGCTGCTGTGAACATTGATGTGGACTTCTAGTTTTTTTAAATTGTTTCTTTTCTTATTCACCGATCTTCCTTTTTCCCATAACTACAATGATATTATAAGGAAGCTTCTTGGGAGAAATCAAGGTTTTGCACAGTCCCACGGAAGAAAGTTCTTTTTTCTTTGATTACATTTTTTAGTTTGCATTCTTTCAACACAAGCAGCTTCTACCTTAGTGAGCTTAACCTCTACAAGAGTTGTTCTCTCTTTATCTGACTCTTCACCTTTCTCAACATAATGCATCTTTTACAAATGATTGGCCTCTTCTGACAACATTCCCAAATTATGTGAGATGAAGCTTTGCTATATTTGCCTCTAAACATGCAGTCTGGCTTGACTCTCTCTAAGACATTTCTATTTATTCTTTTGGCAGTCCATGGGATATTCAGTAGTCTTCCTCAATACCATCACCACTCAAAGACATTAATCCATCCATATTCATTGTCTAACTTTCAGATGCGTAAGAAGCAATTGAAGATACCATGGCTTGGTACCTTGGGATACCTTAGTCTTTATACAGACATAATTGCTTTTTAACACTTTCTTGAGGTCCTTGACAGAAAAATTTGCCAGTGCAACATAATTTCTGATTTCTTGACTGTTGTTACTTCAAACTTTTTTCCATCTATCATGATGCCTCTTTTTTTAGTGCTCATAGGGTTTTCAAAAGGCCTGTTATTTAGGAAGTCAATGGCCCATCCTGCTTCCTAGTCCATCTTCTTTAGTAAGCTCCACCAAAACCTATTCACCATGGCTAACCCTTATGGCATTTGACACATCAGTGGCACAGATTTCAGCATCACAGCAACCCCAAGTTGTCTTAGTATAGGAAACTGACAAACAAGTACTGTACCACTTAGAACAATGGTCTCTCCAAACACAATTAACATGTGGATCATAACAGGTTGTGGCTGACATTGAAAAGAATGGGAATCCCAGAGCACTTGTGCTCATGTAGAACCTATACCGGGAACAGGAGGCTGTTGTACAACCAAGAGCAGGGGAATACGGCATGGTTTGAATTTGAGAAGGGAGTGCACCAAGGCTGCATTCTTTCTCTCTACCTGCTCAGTCTGTATACTGAGCAAACGAACTGAAAGTCTGGACTCTATGAGGAGGAGTGTGGCATCAGATTGGAGGGGAACTAATAAAAAACCTGCATTATGCATATGACATGAACTTAATTGCTGAAAATGAGGAGGACTTGAAGCACTAGTTTCAGAGGATCAAGGCATGTAGCCTCTAGTATGGACTGTATCTCAATGTCAGAAAAATGAAGATTCTTATCATTGGACCGATAGGCAGCAACATGATAGATGGAAAAGAGATTGAAACTGTCAGTAACATCAATAGATTCATCTTGTTTAGATCCACAATTGACACCCTTGGCAATGCCATGGGAAAATCTGCAGTTAGGGACCTTTCCAAATTATAGAGGAGTAGTGATGTCAGTTTGAAGACTAAGGTTTGTCTAATTCAGGCTGTATTATTTCAATTACTTGTTATCATCAAAAAGCTGGACAATGAATAAGGATTACAGGAAAAGAATTGATGTCTTTGTGCTGTGGTGTTGGAGAAGAGCACTCACCATCCGAGGGAAGGACAAAAGAACAAACAGACATGTCTTAGAGAGGGTACAGCCTGAGTGCTATTTGGAGGCAAGAATGATGAGATTTCACCTCTTATATTTTGGACATGTTGTTAGGAGGTTCTATTTTTTGGAGAAGGACATGATGCTAGGCAGGGTAGAGGGTTGGTGAAGGAGAGGAAGAACCTCAACTAGATGGATTAATACGGTGACTGCTGCAATGGGCTCTTGTGTGTCAGGAAGTGTGAGGATGGCACAGGATAAAACAGAGTTGAGATCTTTTGTTCATAAAGTTGCTATGAGTCATACTCAACTCGATGGCACCCAACAACAATGAGAGCATCATGAGACCTATGGGTCCAGTGGTAAAGACTTGTTTTCTTGATATTGAGAGGTAACCCAGATTGAAGGCTGTCATCTGTAATCTGCAGCAAGTTTTCCAAGTCCTTTTACTTTCTGCAAGCAAGATTGTGTCATCTGCATAATGCAGATTGTTGAGTCGTCTTTCTCCAGTTCTATTGCCGCATTCTTCTTCATGATTTCTCAAATGATTTGATAAGCATACAAATGGAACATGTATAGAGAAAGGATACATTCCTAGTACACACCTTTCTGGTTTTAAACTATGCAGTGTTCCCTTGTTTGGTTAAAACAACAGCTTCTGGATATACATGTAGGGTTCTTATAATCACAGTTAGGTGTTCTATAGTACATGCAAGTAAAATATTGCTGAAGTTTATTTTAAAATGGCTAGATCAGTACATGGGTAGAGAACTGTTATAAATTTATGCTGAATTTAGAAGAAGCTGTTGCACCAGGGATGTCATTACTAATGTCAGATGGATCTTGGCTGAAAGCAGAGAGTAGAGAGAAGAACATCAACTTGTGTTTTATAACTATGCATAAACAGTTTACTGTGTGGATCATAACAAATTAGGGCTAATACTGAGAAGAATGGGAATCTCAGGCCACTTAATTGTGCTTGTCTGAAACAGATACCTAGACCAAGAAGCTGTTGTATCAACAAAACAAGGAAACACTGCATAGCTTAGAATCAGAAAAGTGTGCACTAGGTCTTTACCTTTTCTCTATGCCTGTTCAATTTTATGCTGATGAAATAATCCAAGAAATCAAACTTTATGAAAAAGAACTTGGAATTAAAACTAGAGGAAAACTCATTAATAATCTGTACTATTCAGAGAACACAATCTTCCTTGCAAAAATGAGGAAGACTTGAGATACTTGATGGAGAAGACCAAAGACTACAGTCTTCAATATGGATTGTATCTCAACATCAAGAAAGCAAAAATCCTCACCATTGGGTCAACAGGCAACATCATGATAGATGGGGAAGAGAGAAAAATATCAATTATTTCATTTTACTTGAGTCCACAATCAATAGCCTTGACACCAGCAGTCAGGAAATCAAAAGATGTATGGTTCTGGGAAAGAGTAAGAATTCCAGTTTAAAGACTAAGGGCTTCCTGATCTAAGTCATGGTCTTGAATAATTTGTTATTCACCTGACAGTTAGACAGGGAATAAAGATGACAGAGGAACTATGGATGACTTTGAGTTGTAATCCTGGAGAAGAGTACTAAATATCTCCTGGACTGACAAAAGAATAAACATGTCTTGAAGAAGGTACAGCCAGCGTTCTCCTTTGAGGGAAGAGTGTTGAAACCTCATCTCACATTCTTTGGGCATGTAGTTAGGTGGGTCCAGTGCTTGGAAACAGACATAATGCTCAGAAAATTGAGTGTCAGGGAAGAATAGCCTCATTGAGATGGATTTTGACACAGTGACTGTAATAATAGGCACAAATGTTAAAGAGATGCTGAGAATAGTGCAGGATAGGACAGTATTCAGATCTATTGTTCAGAGAGTTGCTACGAGTCATGGTTGACTCAATGGCACCTAAAAACAACAATTTTAGAGTTACTTTAATGAATCAATGTGAAGGTAACAGATATAAGTAGTGTTATTTTATTTATGAATGAGTTTTCTTAATGACAGTATTAATTAGTCAATGATTTCTTAAATAAAACTGGGTTTTTTTTTTATTTGTAGTATATATTTTTAAAAATTGGAAGCAGGAGTGGCATCCACTTCCTAAATAACATGCCTCTGGAAACTCTATGAACTTTGATAAATGTTGATAGTTTAGAAAGGCTTCATTCAGGGCTTTTGTTCATAGGGTCACTATGAGTCGTGCTGGACTTGAAGGCAATCAACAACAACAACAACATTTTTAAAAAGTGGTTATAATAATTCACATACATTGTGTTTAATACTATCATTCAAATACATTGTATTTTATATAACTAATTGCTATTCATCTATGAAGTCCTCATGTAATCTTACCTATTTCTTCGCTACAACAACAACAGCCATCCCCCAACCCACTAATTTCTGCAAATAAATCCCTCTGAGATATAAAATGACAGATTATGCAAGCAGAGATGGGGAAGATAGATGCCAGATCATATGAAGATCACTGGGGGTGAAGGAACAGAAGCTGAAAAGAGGAAAGGATCTTCTCCTAAATTCAGAAGAGAGAAAAAATTCTTTGGAGCCAGCACTCTGTAGCCTCCTAATCTGTGAAAGCATGACTTTCTATTTGTTAAAGACATCCGCTTGTGAAATTTCTGTTATAGCGGCTCTAGATAAGACAGAAAGTATGGATCTTGATCAGTTGAGGGTCACTTGGTCTCGAATACCATGAAGAATTCCAATATGGTAAGAAGGTTTTCTTACCATAAATCTATTAATCTTTAAATCTATTTGGAGAAACCAAGCCCCTGTCTGTTCTCAAATCAATCAAGAAGGTGGACTATGTGACGAACAATGCGCATCATAGAGGGAGATTTCATCAACAACTTACGTTATGCAGATGACACAACCTTGCTGACTGAAAGTGAGGAAGACTTGCTTCAGAAAATGAATGTCTACAGTAATTTTCCCAAAATGTTTTATCAGCATAATCAGGTTCTAGCTGTAAAATAATAATTTTAGAAAGTTTCCACAAGAAGAAAATAAAGTAAGAAAAGGTAATCAATAAAAGAACTTTCTTTTCTCATGGAAAAAATACTAGTTCATTTAAACACAAAGATGAAACTCTCTGCTGCTTAGATTAATTGACTTTATCTTCTCTGCTTTCCATCTCAGACGCAGATTAGAAATTATTTAGGAGTTGGAGTTTCTTTTTTGGGGAAATTCAGTAACAGTCATTAAATAAAGTGATTCTTGTCAGTTAGTTGCCATTGAGTTGGTTCCAACTCATAGAGAACTTAGATACAACAGAAAGGAAGTTTGTCCTTTCTAGAGTCATTCAAATAATTGATCTAGAGGGTTTTTGAAGGTTGTAAGTCACATGGGAGGAGATTGCCCATCTTTCTTCCTTGGTGGATTTGAAATAGCAGTGCAACATTTAGAAGGCTAAACAAATGGAAAAATATGTTACATGGAAATAAACTACTGCCTATGTAAATGAAAATAATCTACTTTATAATATTTGTATAAATGCATGTCTCAAGCAGGTCCAGACCAGAAATAATGTGGACAGTTCCATGAAGAAAAAAAATGAAAGGAGAAGCCCATTATGAAATGATATAGAATGGTGGGTGATGGCCAGTCATACTTATTCTTTTCTCTTTGGCAAGAAAGTATTACAACTGTGTTAATACTGGGGATGCTAGCTATGCTGTGAAGCTCCCAATCCCAGCCAGGCCTGTGTTTTCATAGATCCCATGTTTTTATTTATCTAACTTGAATTTATCACATAGTCTGTGAAAGGAACTTCAGCTAGAGGGAGATTCAAATTCTTAGGTTAATTTTCCCTCTAACCACTTGTGTAACCTTGGAAACCTCATTCTACATCTTGAGTCCCCAATATCCTCTTATCTTTTGCCCCAAACAATTGTTCTCTTTGACATAAAATAATTGTTTAATGTTCTTTAATTAATCAACTAATAAAAATGTGTTTGAAAGAGTTTTAAAGGATGGGAAGCAGCTGAATTGGTGCCCTTTGGACTGAACATCTAAGGCTCATTGCCTTTGCGCCACTCAACAATTGTGTGCGGCCATTTTAAACTCAGAAAAACCAGTAGATTTTCAACTGTACTGTCTTGGCTAATAAGATGTCATCTCAACTTAATCCAAAAACTTAAACCCACTGCCTAGGTTCCCACTCATAGCAATCCTATAGAAAACAGTAGAACTTCCCCATAGGGTTTCAGAAGTTGAAAATCTTTGAGGGAGCAGTCTGTCACATATTTCTCCCATGGAGAAGCTGAAATGATAGCTCTTTTTGCTAGCACCAGGTCTCCCATATTAACCCGGATTTTTCCAATTATTCTAAGAGAAATTAAGTTGAATGTGAATATAAAACAATAAAGATTTTGTTTCGGCCTTTGAAAATTGATTTTAGGTGGTAATAACAAGTGATCTGTGGTGTTAGATAAGACTGGTGAATATCCCATGGACTGCCAAAAAAACAAATAAGTATGTCTTGGAAAGGGTGCAACCAGAGTGTTGTTTGGAGGCAAAGATGATAAAGCTTCATCTTACATACTTTGGACATGTTGCTTGGAGAGGCTA
>NW_006399760.1:22064344-22066440 GCF_000299155.1 Elephantulus edwardii | reverse complement strand
TGTGGAAGGCCATAATGGCCCTGCTTTAAGTGATTCGCTACTACCGCAGCTCACCACACTGTCTCTGCCTCTGCCACCATCTTGGATCTCCAGACTTCTAAAAGTTGTACTTTAAGATACTTCATAACAAGGTATTTGTCATTGGTGTCCCTGAAGGTTGCAAAGGGTTAATGTGCTTAGCTACTAACGGAAAGGTTAAAGGTTTCAGTTCACTATAACACTTAGAAGATAGGTTTATAAATCTACTTTCAAAAATATCAGTCATTGAAGACCTTATTAAATGGTTCTATGTCGACACAAATGAAGTCACTATGAATTAAAACTAACTCTGTGATAATAATTAGCCAGTCTTAGTCATTACATATATGGCATCTTTGCACAAATCACAAAATGTTTTAAACACTCCACTTCTTCATTTAAAGTATTATTCTGAGGCTCAGAAGCAAAGCACAGTTTTAATATCAAGCTTTGTAATCCTGCTAAGCTGGGCAACACTTCAGGGCACCATTGTTAAGGACATTTGTGAAACAACATGTGGTGATCCAAGCTGTGTTATGTATATGACAGCTCCAGGTCATATATCAACCCTACACCACTCAGGAAGAGCTAGTGCTACCTACAAATTACTAATAAGGGGAATTGTCTGTAATAAGGAAGACATAAGAAAGAAATATTGAACTCACCTTAGAGATAAAGTTAAAATATTAAGGTTTATTGATTTAAACATAAATTAACACTGATGTTTTCTCATTGCACATCCAGTTGTCAATGGGAATAAAGGTATTTTTAAGAAAGGAAGGATTTTCATCCAATGATGAAAGGTTGATAGTAGTCTCTTCATATGATAATTACTCACAGTGTATCTGTCTGGTTGTTGTTGGGTGCTATGAAGTCAACTACAACTCACGGTGACTCTACAAACAACATACCTGAACCTTGCCTTATCTTATACCATTCTCACAACCTCTTGCATGCTCAAATTCGTTGTGGTAGTCACTCTGTCAATCCATATCACTGAGGTTGTAGCTTTCTCTCCCTGACATTCTACCTTTCCCAGAATGATGTTTCTTTCCAAGGACCAAGTCCTCCTGAAAATATGCCAGAAGTGAGACAATGGTTAACCATCCATGCCTCTAATGAGCACTTTGATTGCATATCCTTCAAGACAAATTTGTTCTTTGGACAGTCCATGGGATGTTCAACACTCTTCCCCATTGCTGCAATTCAAAGGAATCAATTCTTTTTGTTTCCACATTCACTTTCCAACTTTCAGATGAATAGGAGATAAATTGAAAATTACAGTCTGGATCAGGTACACGGTAGTCTTTGAACTGATAGGCTCTTTGAACTTTGGAAAGGTCCTAGACAGCAGATTCCCCAACACTTTCTGAAATAACAGGCCTTCAAAAAACTCTATGGATAACTGAAGATTATATCTATACTCAAAGTATATTATAATACAATACAGTGAAAATGATCCTTTGATTTTTAGATCACATTATTTTGTCTTTCACTAAATTAATCAGCATGATAAGAAGAAATGACTGCATTACAAATTAAAGACAAATTATGCAAACTGAAGGTCACAGCAAAAGGATCCTAGAATTGGTACAATTTTTTTACTAGGAGGTCTTTTTGTCAATCACACTAAGAGGATCAGTCAAGAAGTGAGTAAAAAGTCACAAATAGCAAAGAAAATATTTGTTATCAGATGTGTAATCTCCTCTCGTATGATTAACTGCCTCTAAAAACCTGCCAGAGGGTCAACTATGGGTCATTTCTGACTCAATAGTATAGAACGACAACAATTTTAACCAAGGGAGGTATAATGGCCTAGTGGGTAAGGAGTTATATTGCTGACCCCAAAGCAGGCAGTTCAAATCCACCAACTTCTCTGAGGGAGAAAGATGGGCAATCTCTTCCTAGGTGATTTATGTTTTTAAAAACTTGTTGGATAATCAGTTATATTGATTCTGATTAAATGGCAGTGAGTTTTGAGTGAATATTCTTAACAAGACTTAAACATTGTACCTTAAACTATTAGTCAATGACAATATGGTGGTATAAGAATTCCAAGGCATTTAAAACTAATTTTT
>NW_006399760.1:22037335-22064239 GCF_000299155.1 Elephantulus edwardii | reverse complement strand
TTATAATTTTTTAAATATTAAAGTAGATTTATATCACACACATTTGTTATTATTGTTGTTATTGATTGCCATCAAGTCGAGCATGACTCATAGTTACCCTTTGAACAAAGGGCCTAAAGCCTTTCTAAGACTATTGTAATTTATCAAAGTTCATAGAGTTTCAAGAGGCATGTTGTTTAGGAAGTGGATGTGACTTGTGCTCACTGTAAAATTCAATGGATGGCCACCCATGTGTGTTATGAACTTAACTCCACAGGGTTTTGAATGGCTGATTTTCAGAAGTAGGTTTCAGGTCTTTCTTCTCAGTAGATTGTTAGTGGACTTGAACCTCCAGTCTTGTTGTTAGCAGTCAAGTATATTTACCATTTAGTATATCCAAGGATTCCAAGATTTATACAATCAACATTTAGTGAAGACACAACCTTCAATATATCTATTATATATATTAAAAACATAGCATTTTTTAATTGTATTTATCCTTCAAAAACATTATATATATATATATATATATTTTTTTTATTAGATGCCATCAAGGTGAGTACAACCCATAGTGACTCTGTAAACAACAGATATGAAACCTGTTGTATCCCGTACCATCTTCACAATGTCTGACACACTAGATTTTATTGCAGTAGTCACTGTGTTAATCCATCTGGTTGAGGTTCTTTCTCTTTTTCACTAACCCTCCACCTTCCCAAACATGAAGTCCCTCTCTAAGAAATAGCCTCTCCTAGCAACATGCCTGAAGCATGTAAGACAAAACTTTACCATCTTTACTTCCAATGAGCATATATACATAACATATGCATATATATTTTTATATACATATACATGTACTTATATATGTATGTATGTATATATACACACATATGTATATATGTGTGTATATATACATACATATATGTGTGTGTGTTTATGTGTGTATATATATGTATGTAATATATATATATATATAGAGAGAGAGAGAGAGAGAGAGAGAGAAAGTTTAAAAATATATCTCTGTTGATCATCTTTATTGACTAGGAAATTGGCAAACTTTTCTACTTAAAACTTCTCCTTGTAAAACTGACGTTGATTTGACCCTTGTCTTTTTGGCAAAAAAATAAAAATAAAAAAATTGTTCCCCAATGGACCATGCAGAAGCCACAAAAGATTATCACATTTGGCTTATTATCTATGTACTGACAAGTACACCATTTTTCCATCTGTATTTATACAGAGTACGTGCATGTATAATTGAATAATCTTTGGGACAGAACAATTGAATTCCTAGGATACTGAATTGTTGCCAGAAGAAAATACCATAACCTAGTCAAGAGATGAAAGCAGTTCTTAACCTGAGTTGTATTAATGGACAAGAGAATTCTCTCAACAGAACAACTGTGGATAATCAATCACATTGAATTTGAGTTTCTCATTGAATCATCCTAAGGCAAGTCAATTATCTTCCAAGCTTAGAAATTTGCTAAGGTTCCTGTTTAACTAGACATTCTCCTACTTATGGTCCTGCTGCCCATTTTACTGCTCATTAAAACATCTATGGAAGACTGAACCAGAGTAGGGATGGAAATTTTATCTGGTGTTTCCATTCCCTTGTCATTTGCATTAGCATAAAATTTTTTTATTATTTGTGAGCTTGCTTTATCCACATGGATCTTAACTTCAGAGCCATGGATAATCAACTGCCAATCAAAGCTACTTTCAAAACAGCCATCATAAAGCCAGGACAAGATTTTCTAGTCATGCTTCAGATGGCCGTAACTACAAAGTCACTTATGTGAAATTTAAGAATCTTGAGTTAACTTTGATAACAGACTCATGTACTTCTTTGAAACTACAAGGGCAGCAAAGCCAGTTTAGGCAATGAAAATACTTTATACAGCATATAATCTTAAATTATTAAACAAGAAAGCTTTCAGTTTTTAATTATCCACTCCATTTAAAAATCTAAAAGCTGGGCTAGGTTTATGGAATTACAGATAAACAAAAAAGCCCACTTCCTTATGGTTTTATGCTCTAAGATTAGGTGAGAGTTGGTGGAATACTTCTCTTAGAGATCAGCTTTTATAAGAAGAATCATGCCGAAGGAAGTTTATGGACATGTGGAGCCAAGGAAAGGAGATGAAAACGTAACTGGGAGGAAAGAAGGTTTGAAACATAATAGAAATTCATATTTACCTCAAGATAGACGGTAGAGCAAATGGTAGAGAGTGGATAAGTTGAAGAAAATAAGAGATAAGATAATAGTGATCTTAGCATAAGGAATGAGAAGCTGAATAGATGAAGCTCAGTGGTTGAGGGACTGAATTGAGGGGCTCTGGGCCTGTGGTGAAGACTTCCTTTAATGTGGAACACTTTCAAACTTGTCTCTTTGGGAATTGTGCTTCTTCCATTGTAAACTTCTAGCTCTGCTCTCCAGCTTGAAAGACTTAATTATTTGTACTTAAATTTTTGTGAACCATTAAAATTTTCTCCAGTTGGTTTATGATTCCCCAGCCCCTTAGATCACTACTTTTACTCTGAGCTTGTGTTTACCTGACATACAAACTTAAAAGCTTACATTTTCAGAGGGAATATTAGCTTTGCCAGTGTAAGCACTACTACATCTTTATTTCCTTTCTGTCATTTCCAGATTACTATGTTTACTTGACTATTTCTGGTGATGGTCCTTTCTATACCAGAAAACAGACTGACAGCACCTTGAACTGCCCCATGTCAGAATTTATCTTCACTGGTCAACTTACTTCCGTCTTCCATCCATCTGATCCTCTGGCTCCTTTATTCTTTACCTACAAGAATCAGCTTTATAGCTTCAGGGAACATCCAGGTTCATGAACCTTACCATTTTGAACTTTATACATCCCTCTCTCCTTATTTAAGAGTCATAGTGTGTTAACTTATCTTTTCTCTTTTTAAATTACATATTTTATTGTTTTGCACACAAAAATTCATATACACTGTGTTTCATTGTATTAATAATTCATTCTGTGGTGTAGCTTGAAAGTGGGTGTCCCCCGAACAGAAATCCCATGAGCTTATATAAGTTTCTGGTAGGATGGGACTTTTATCTCACCCTAATCCTTTTCCCTTAACATAATAAATACTTCAGTACAAAATAAACAGTCAATCATTGGCTAGAAAAGACATTTTGAGTGGAATAACCTTAACATCACATTAATGCATGAAGATTATGTTTTATACAATCTTTAAGTACATTGAAATCCATTCATGTATATTGTATTCCCCCCTAAAAATAATATTACTATTAAATATTTGTGAAATCATGTAAGCCAGCTACTTCACACTTCATACCTTAATATTTCCATTTCCCCAGCATCTTTGCTACCCTCATCAGCAATTCTCTGTGTTTAATCCTTGACTCTAAAAATTATTCTATTTCCCTTAACAGAGAAAACTGTTCACTCATTATTTTTGTCATTAGGTGCTATTGAGTTGAGTATGGCTCATAATAATCCTATGAACAACAGATCTGAATCCTGTTCTATCTTGTACCATCCTTATCATTCTAGACACACTTGAGTCCATTGTCCAGCATATAATAGAGGCTTTCTTAATGTACTTCATGAAAACATACCTCAGTAAAAAAAGCTAAACAGATGATTTCAAAGGCAGGTCGAGAAGACAAAGTATTATAATAGAATGTGCAGAGAGCTGGAATTGGAGAATAGAAAGGAAATAACTTTCTCTACATTCTCCAGCTGAAAAATAAATTTAAGCCTCAAGTTGCAAGATTGAAAGATACTATGGGCAATATTGAATGATCCAGAGAGCATCAAAAGAACACAGAGGAGAATACACAGAGTCACTATACCAGAAAGAACTGACTGACATTGAAAAATTTCAGGAAGTACAATGTAAGCAGGAGCCGATGGTAATGAAGAAGAAAGTGGAAGCTGTATTGAAGGTACAGGCTAAAAATAAGGTTCAGGAATCACAGTGATAACAACTGAGTTGTTTAAATTAACAGATACAGCCTTTAATGTGCTCACCAGTCTGTGCCTGGAAATTTAGAGGACAACTGTCTAGATAACAGTTTGGAAGAGGTCAATATTTTTTCCCATTTCCAAGAAAAGTGATCCAACAGAATGTGGAAACTGTTGAACAATATCATTACTATTACATGCAAGCAAAATACTGCTGACAATTATTGAAAAACAGCTAGTACATATACAGTACATATGCAGGCAACTTACAGAAATTCATTCAAGAAGGATTGAGAAAAAGTCGTGGCACCAGGGACATCATTGCTGATGTCAGATGGATCCTGGCTAAAATTAAAGAAAACTAGAAAAATGTCCATTTATGCCTTATTGACTATGCAAAAGCATTTGGCTGTATAGATCATAACAAGCTATGGCTAAAATGGAGAAGAATGGGAATCTCAGAGCACTTAATTTTGCTCATGCATAACCTATACTTAGACCAAGAGGCTATTGTGCAGAGCAAGGGATGCTATATGGTTTAAAAGTAAAAAGAGAGTGTGTCAATATTTTATTCTCTCTATATACCTATTCAGTCTGTATGCTGAGCAAATTATTTGAGAAGCTTGGTTCTATGAAGAAGGATGTGGCATCAGCATTGGAGGAAGACTCATCAATAAACTGTGTTATGCGGATGACAAAACCTTGGTTGCCAAAAATAAGGAAGACATGAAACACACATTGTAGAAGATCAAATAATACAGACTTTAATATGGAATGAATCTCAACATCAAGAAAGCAAAAATCATTACCACTGGTCTGATAGGCAATATCATGATAGATGGGGAAGAGATTGAAGCTGTCAATGATTTCATCTTACTTGAAACTACAGTCATCATCTTTGGTACAAGCAATCAGAAAATCAGAGATGCATTGCATTGGGACAGTCTTACGTTAGGGACCTCTCCAAATTGTTGAGGTGTAATGTTGTCTCTGTAAGGATTAAGGTGTGTCTGACTCAGGCCATGGTCTTTCTGATCACTTGCTATGCATCTGAGAGCTGGACAGTGAATAAAGATGACAGAAGAATTGATGCCTTTGGGCTGTGGTGTTAGAGAAGAGTACTGAAAATCTCATGGACTGCCAAAAGAACAACAGATATATCTTGAAGAAATGACAGCTAGAATACTCTTTGGAGGGGAAGATGATAAAGCTTTGCCTCACATACTTCGAGCATGTTACTAGGAGGGACCAATCCTTGGAGAGAGACATTATAGTTGAAACGGCAGAGAGTTTGAGAAGGAGAGGAAGACCTTCAACCAGATGGATTAACACAGTGACTGCCACAATGGTCTGTAGTGTGTTAGGAAGTGTGAAGATAGTACAGGATAGGACAGGATTCAGATATGTTCTTCATAAGATCACTGTTGGTCATACTCAACTTGATGGCACCTAACAACAACAACATGGTGTCCTTCATTCTCATGTCTTACATTCTTTAAGCGTATTGTTAGGAGAGGGTATTCCTTGGAGAGGTATGTCATGCTTGGAAAAGTGGAGGGTTGATAAAAGAAATGAAGACCTTCAACCAGATGGATAGACATAGTGACTGCAACAACGGGCTCAAGTATGTTCTAAATTATGAGGATGGCACAGGATAGTACAAGGCTCAGATCTGTTGTTAATAGGGTGTCTATGAGTCACACATACTCAACTTGACAGCACCTAACACCAATATGTCCCTCAAAATTTGAAGTACTTTCAAATATCTTTCAACTTGTGACATAAACAAAAACTCAAAAAACTGAGATTTCTTGAGTATGAGCTTCCATTTGGGGACACAGATAGCTAGGGGGAGTATTATTTTCACCTTTTCTACAATTACAAAAAGAACTATGCAAAATGTAGTTTAACTTCTTTTCTAGACTTCAACAGAGGGCTGACATTTAGGACAACCAGTTAGGATGGAATCTAAGAATAGACATACTCCTGCTGGGAGTGATAGGCTAATAGGGTACAGGCAGCTATTTACTTAGAGTAGATGCAGCCAGATGCTGTGAGAAAAATTGAGCTGGATTAATTTATGAATTAGTGGTATTGCCAATTCCTTCATAGCAGCTTGAATGCATACTAATTAACATTTTTAAAAAACAGACGCTGCATTGGACATGCTTACCAGGTTGTGCCAAAAAGTCTAGAGGACAACTGACTATACAAGTGACTAAAAGAAATCCATATTTATTCCTATCCCCCCCCAAAAAAAGGTGATCCCACAGAGTAATTATTGAACAATATCACTAATACCACACACAAGCAAAATCCTGCTGAAGACTATCCAAAAATAACCAGAACAATACATTAAAAGAGAACTACCAGAAATACAAGCTAGCTTTAGAAGAGATGATCACACTAGAGACATTGTCACCAATGTCAATTGGATCTTGGCTGAAAGCAAAGAGTGCCAGAGGAATGCCTATCTGAGCTTCATGTATTGTACAAAGGCTGTGTAGATCACAACATATTGTGGCTAACCTTGAGAAGAATGGAAATCCCAGGACATTTGATTGTGCTTATGTGACGTATATACTTGGACTAGGAGGCAGTCATCATAACAAAGCAAGGAAACATTGCACTGTTAAAAATTGAGAAAGAAGTGCATTGGGGATGCATACTGTTATACCTTTTCAATCTGTATACAGAACAGACCATTTAGGAGGCTGGACTAAATGAGGAGGAATGTGGCATCAGGATTGGAGGAAGACTCATTAACAACCTGCGTTATGCAGATGCTTGTTAAAACTGTGGAGGACCTGAAGTGCTTGCTGCAGGTCAAGAACTGAAGTCTTCAATATGGATTGAAGTTGAACATCAAGAAAAGAAAAATTCTCACCACTGGGCCAATTGACAGCACTATGATGGATGGAGAAGAGAGTGAGGTTGTTAATTATTTCAGCTTGTTCAGATCCACAATCAACATTCTTGGCTCTCAGGGGCCTCTCCAAAGTGCTAAAGAGCAGTGGTGTCAGTCTAGAGACTAAGGTGGACCCCATCCAGTTTATGGTCTTCACAATTACTTGCTATGCATCAGAGAGCCAGACAATGACTAAGGATGACAGAAGAAGGATCGATGCTTTGGAGCTGAGGAACTAGAGAAGAGTACTGAACACATTATGGACCACCAGGAGAACAAATAGGTCTGTTTTGGAGAGGGTGAAAAAAGTTTCTCCTTGGAGGCAAGTGTTTTGAAGTTCCATTTCACATACTTTGGGCATGTGGCCAGGAGGAACCAGTGTAGAACAGGGCAGGAGAGAAAGACCCTAGATAAAATGATTGACATGGTAACTGGGGCAATGGGATTAAGTGCGTTGGAGTCAATGAGACTAACACAAGATAGGGCAGGCTTCAGAGCTTTTGTACAAAGGGTCGCTATGAGTTGTGGGAGACTCATTGACACATGACAATAGCAAGAATGGAACTGAATCTTGGTTCACAAAAGAGTGTAATACTCCAGGATGATGCAAATACAGGGGGTGGTTTGAATCCAACAGTAGTTCCCCAGTTCTTGTAATCTTTGTCCCCACCTCTCTCAGGTGTTCTCAGAAAAGGATGAGTAAGAGTTCTGAAAATATTTCTCTTTTGGTATAGAGCTGGGGAAGTAAAGAACCTCTGAAGACTCCTGAGAGGTGGGACAGGTTGGGATGCTCCACCAGGACCTTTTCCTTTGACCTCCTTCTCGCAGAGCACAAGCCTCAATTTATGGTTGAGGAGACAGGACAAAGTCCACAAACACAAATGCTCTAAGAGTGCCGGTGAAAGCCTATTGCAACTGGAAGGGAACAGGCATACATGCTGGACTACCACATATAAGTTGTAAAAGAACAACAATAAGGGTACAAACCCAAAATTCCAGCAACAGGGTTGTTAAAACTTACATATAAGCCCCTTCCTCCATCTGTCAAGCCAACAAGCATTAATCCTAAGAACCAGTGGGCTACATCTAGGGAAAGAAAAATCTAAAGCAAGTTGAGAAGGCACCGAATATAAAATTTCCTGGCATGCTAGCCCCTACCCCTGAACTCAATGTATTGTGGAAGAATTTGAAGCCTATGTGTCATGAGAGTAAACATAGTAACAACAAACCTAAAATTGAGCCCAACTCCGGAATCAAACTAATTGCTGTTGAATTGGAACTGGCTCATAGCTGGCCCTTCAGAGGTCTTCAGCCTTCAGAGACTGTAAATCATATAGGAGGAGATTGCCCATCTTTCTTTTGTGGAGCAGCTGATGAATCGTAACCACCTGCCTCTGGGTTGGGAACAAAACTCTCTATTAAGCCACTAAATTCACACTAAAAGCCTCACAGAAGAAAAATGCCTGCCCTTTTCCAGTCATACAAATTATGTTTCACAGTCTATACTCTGTACAAGGGGAGAAAGAAGAGGATTGTTATTTACACTGTTAATGTACAGCCTCAAAAAACCCAGGGAAGGTTGCTGTGAACTGGTAGTAACTGGACATTCCTAGAGAATTACATCATGCCTGGCAAAATAAGAAGTAAAAAAAACCTCCAAAACCCAACAACCCACCCTATCAAAAGGAAGGCTGTCAATGACATTAGATAGACTGAAAACATAGCTGAAGCAGTAGACTCCAATATGGCAATGACTATGAGCTTGAAGTCAGATTAGGAAATATTTTGTTTTGTTGTATATAGGCTCACTATGAATGAGAATCAACTTGAAAGCATCTAAACAATAACAAATATTGATGAAAGCTATCTGCTACATTTTTCAAGAAGTAGTTGGTGGATTGGAACTGTTGACATTTTAGGTAGCAGTAGAGTACTTTAATCATTGAACCATCAAGGCTATCACATCACCCTGAGTTGGAATTGGATTTTACAGTAATGGGTTTGATTTATCTAGGTTACTAAAAAAGATAACCAAGCTCTAACGGAGAAGGATAGCACACCAGCAATGGTGTTAGAGTCTGAGGAAACCCAGAATAAACAACCACACATGATCTTGTTCACACATTATATCAAATCTGATTTGTTTGACCTAAAAGAGAAAGTAAGAGCTGAAAGACTGTGTCAGCAGGACCCCAGAGCTAGGAAGTAAATCTTCCACAGTCATAACTAATCAGGGTTTCTCTGTTTCCTGTTCAGAAAACAGGCGCTGAGTCAGGAACCTGGGCTTCCCAGCACAGGCCTTTAGTGCACTTTGACGTAAACCAGGCGCCAGAGTTGATTTTGTTTTTGGGTTAGGGGCCTGAATGCAGGCTACACTCGACAAGAATTTTTCCCAAGGTGGTTGGTGACCAGGGACATCTCAGACTCTGGACCTAGTTCATAGTCTGTTCTCTGTCACCATCAACTAGGGCATATGAGCCCTGAGGTGCCAGGGTGTTTACAAATGCCCCACAACAGTGTGAACCCAGCTAGAACCAGAACCCTATCTGGTACCATTTACCTGTGTCTTGGTCTCATTTCTCTCATATTTCCCACAGGAGAGTTCCTAGCCTTTAATGTTATTTCATTTCCTTGCCCTAGAACATCCACTTCCCTCTGCACAATCATGCTTTCCACTCCATCAAAGTCAGAGACCATCACTGCTCAGGTAGTAATAAAAAGTTAACAGATATATCTTATAAACCACAGACAGAATGACATGAATAGATAGAACATTAGAGGCAGAGCCCAGATTGGCAGTCAATCAAAATGAGAAGAAAGAGCTGCAAACATTCCTTTATAGTTGGTTATTTCTTGAAGAGAGACATGCTTGAGGAGGTTGAGGGACAGTGAGAGAGAAGATCTTCAACCAGGTGAATTTTCACAGTGATTGCAGTAATGAACTTGAGGGTGTCAGAGACTCTGAGAAAGGCACAGGGTAGGATAGGGCTCATATCTGTTGTTTGCAGGGTCGCTATGAGTTGTACACAATTTTACAGCACCTAACAACAGCATATACTCAACACAGCTTTTATTCTGCTTGCAAATGATCTCATTAACATATTACTTTTCTGTGGGCTTACTATTCCCTCCTTTCAAGACGAAGATATGGTATCTTAGAGAAGTTACGTTTGTCCAGTATTATCCAGCAAGTAAAGGGCGGACAAGGGTACAAGTATAGATTAAGAAATCTTCAGTATCTGCTCTTTTTGTTTTCTATTTCTTCTAGGACAATAAGACAAATCAAAACAAAAATTAATTAAGCCAAATCCTCTATTTGATTTACTTTGGATATCTTTTAGTACAAAGAAATAATGTAAGGTTTAAAAATCCTTTGTCAAGGTAAAAGCTGAGCTGAAATTACATTTACTTCTTCTGATAGATTAAGTGATAGTGGTGATTATGAAGTGGGAAACAGGATGAGGAAAAGATGGGGAGTAGAATATGCAGAGAGGCATATAGGAAGGTCCCAATGTGTGAAGAGGAAACACAGGGAACCAAATGCAAACATTTGCTGCTTTATGACTTAACTGAATACTGGCTTTGTCTGTCTATAATACAATATGGAGGACTAGGGAGCCCTGGTGGCCTAGTGGTAAGGATTTGTGCTGCCAATCTGAAGGCACACAGTTTTAATCCACTAGTTGTTTTGTGGGAGAAAGACTGACAATCTCCTACATGATTCACAGTTTCTGAAAATCTGCTGGAGGGTTAGCTATGAATCAATTCTGACAATTTTACAGCACATAACAACGACAATTTAAGGAAGAAGGGAACCTTGGTGGTATCGCCTGTAGGAAGTCATACTATTAGACCAAAGGCAATGTCTTTCTGGAAGTTGATTGAAATTCAACAGGCTCCTTGTGAGAAAAATGGGCAATCTCCTCCTGGTGTGATTTAAGGCCTTGGGAATCCAATGAATCAGTGATGGCAATGAAAAATTTAGGGAAGAAGAAAACAATGACTAATGTATTCTTTCTAAGGAACAAAGTTAGGAAAGTTAGATCATCTTATATCAAAAAAATATATGACATTGCCAGTTTCTCAACCACTATCTGTGCCCAAGTATCAATTAAGATTTTATGATTTAGAAAAAAAAGATTTTATGATAGTGACAAAACCAACCAACATGCTTATTTGTAGATTGTGCAAACAATGGTAGGTGTAGAGGGGAAGGTGTCCTCAACTCCTAGGTAACAGTGTGGCTTCCTTGAAGGACAACATTGTTGGTTTCTAGGGGGAACATTATTCCTTTTCTTAAACTTGAAGAATTCAAAACGATTCATTCTTCTAAGGTTCAGGTTAAGCAAACAGTATTAAAATGAACACTTGGCATTTGGTTAAGCAAACTCATGTGATCCAGAATAATTGTTAAAAACTTAACATTTTCTCAGGAAAGGGAGTTGTCTTCTTTGAAGCAGATGCAGGTCCAATTTCTCATTCAGCTCTTGACTTCAATTGAATAAACCCTTATTGAAAGTAGTCTGCTGGGCTATATGTCTCCTGGAATTGATCTCCTTCAAGACACAAATGTTCTCCACTAATGAGATTCCTTCTTGTTATTGCATATAAAGGCACTAATATTTTCCTGAGAGTCTATGTAGAAAATTTATGTTAAGTGTGCATTCACCCATACAGAATAACTTGAGTAGCTATTTTCTCATTAAGGAAAACTCTTATCTAATGCATTACAGCAGAAGTTTCATTCTAAAGATAATCTCTCTCTGGTCATTGGGAACCTTATGAGTTTTTATAAAATATATTGATAAAAACAAATTGATTGTTATAAGATTTTTCTAGACTGATAGTGCCATCATTTGTAACCATAATTAGGAAATGCACTAAATCGATTGGCAAGAAAGTGTCAGCTGTTAATACAATTTTTTGAAGAGTGTAAATGAGAGAACTGGCGATTTCATACAGAGATGACTCTCCTGTCTTCTCTCAGTCATCATCTGTTTAGCTTTTGATAAGTATGTTTCCTGGTCTTTTTTTGAAGCACAAAGCCAAAGTAAAGGGGCTGGCTATGGTTTGGAATTAAGTCTGTATCCAGGGAACAAACGTAAGCTAATTGTTCCACCAGGGGTTTGAATCTGTGACCTAGACCTCATTACATCAAATTCCAACCAGCAGAGCTAACTAACAAGGAAGAAGCCCATGAGACAAGCCTAATGTCAAGTCTAAGGAAATATACAATACTCTGTAGAATCTCAGAATCACTGCCTCTGTTCTCCCATTAACGGAAGAAGTTTTAGAAGTACTTCCTGGGAGAAGTTTTGGAAAGGCCTTGGTGTCATTTGCCATTGAGTTCAATATGACTCACAGCAAATCTTGCTCTATCCTGAGCCAGCTTCATCACCTTTTACACAACTGATACACTGCCAGTCACTGTATCAATGCATGTTATCCAGTGTTTTCTTCTCTTAGGCTGACTTTTTGCCCTCTCAATAATTACATAATTTTCTAAGTACTAGTCCCTCCTGACAACATGCCCGAATTATGGGAGATTTTGAGATAGAAGACAGAAATACATTAAGATAAAACTATCACACACACACACACACATATATACATGCACATACACACACATATATACTTTTATTGAATATGGGTCAGTTGGGCCTGAGGGATGGGAAAGTGCTGTCCTGAAGGGACAGGCAATGGCCTCCACTGGCCTCAGCCAATCAAAAGGGAATGGGGTTCAGATCTCTGAATCCAGAGTGGTGGAGATGGGTGCTGAGAGGTGTCCAGTGCAGTAACGTGACCAATCCGGAGAAGCCGGCAGGAGCTCTGGAGGGAAGAGAGTTTTTCTTATAAATATAAGGTACCTTATAAAGTTAAAGGCTTCTTTAAGATTCAGCAACATGGATTTGGTGCCATGTTAAAACCACAAAGGATGGCAATGTTCTCTGAATTTAATGGAAATAATTAGTGCTATTTTCAAGAACAGAAGGAAAAATTTCATGTCTACTATAAATGTCACTATAGGGAGCTCTGGTGACTTACAGGTAAGGAATTGTATTGCCAACCCCAAGGTACACAGCTTGATTTCACCAGTTTCTCTGTGGAAGAACAATGGGCTATTTCCTCCCTCAATTTACTGCCTCTGAATATTCACTGGAGGGGCAGCTAGGGGTTGGGTTCAACTTGACAATACACAACAATAACAACAAATAGATGTCACAGTAAGAAAGTGACAAAAAACATTGGGACCATCGTCATCATCATGATCATTTACTTATGGGCAAAGGTAAGAATTAAGTTGACTTTCCGTGACCCTTCATTACTGAACAATATACATTCAATCAGTCATATGATCAAAGAGCTGCTTCCTTGTGGCAGAAAATGTCATGGGCGAAGAGTACAGAGATAAGCAAGAAAGACCAGACTGGTTTTCATGGAACCCTTATTACAGCAGTGGATTCTACTCAACAAACGAACAGGTAAGTGAGCAAAAGATAAGCAATCCTGATAGTGCACGATTTCTCAAACTACAAGAATTTGTTCTTCTAATGGCATAAATTGCTGAAATTTATAGATATGGTGTTCAGGCATGGACTGTATATTACAACAGGTCTTATTTCTCTTTACAATACTATGATTGAAATGTTCTAAGCTATTTTACAGATTTGTAAGTAAAAAAAATAAAGTTTTGAAATCACGCACATTTGTACTTGAATTCTGTCTCTTCTACTTGTTAACTTTCTGAACTTAGGCGATTTTTTAACCTGTCTGAATCTCAGTTCCCTGCTCTGTAACATGTTGCAGGTTTGCAGTATTTAATATTATAATATAAAGAAAGTACATGATAGTTAGCAAGCCCTCAAGAAATATTAGTTCTCACTTCCCAAGAACGAGAACAATGCCTCTTTCTTGCTTGCAATTACCAGGTTTGTCTTATTTTGGCCTGTTAGTTACAAAGAGTTGAGAAATAAAGAATTTGAGCTATGTGGTTTTGCAGAATGATTTTATTAAAACGTATATAGTTCTCCAAGAACATTGTTGGCTTAAGACATAAAAGTCAGTTCCATCACAGTCTTGCTTTCTAAGAGAAAATGAACCTTTGCTAAATCATGTTTAATTTTCCACTCATGATTTACAACAGTCTTTATCTGGAGGCATTTTTCTTCCCGCTTTTCTGAACAGACAATAGGATAAGGAAAGAGCTGCGTATTTAAAATCAAACTTTTCATCTCCTTGCTCTGATCTAAGCATTCCTTTATCGGGTAGAGGTTTGGTATTTGAAAAGCAAAGGAATCAAGTTTCTTGACATTCTGTAGTCTAAAACATTTATCAAAATAAACCCCAGGAGTTGGGGCAGGATGAGCCTTTGGGGAGCTGAGAAGAATGCTGTGCATGTGGCCAGGGGTGTGAAAGAGGGAAGGAGATTGCTCTCCAGGGAATGGCTTTCTGGACAGAGTTCCCTGGCCAGTCTGCTGTCTCTGTCAGTAATAAAGGAGTTGCCTTCTCAGCTATAGGCATCTGGCTTCCTCCCCAGATGTTGCTCTGTGGCCAGAAGTAAAGACAGGGAAAAATAACTAGGTGTTTTAGACGCAATAGCACGTGGGATGGTAACACTAATGAAAATACTATTATGTAGTATCATATATAATAGTTTGTATAGTAATGTTATAAAATCCAATAATACTTTACTGTGACACTCAACCCATTGCCGTAGAGTTGGAGTTGACTCATAATTGACTCTCCAGCACATTTTTGTAGACTATAAATCACACAGGAGGAGACTGTCATTTTTCTCAGAAGCCTTGGTGGATTTGCAGTGGCTTTGGGTTAGCAGTACAAGGGTGCTGCCAGAACTCCCCTTACGCTGTGATCAGCACTGTTATACGATAAAGAAAGATCTTGATGTATTTAAGAAAGTCATAAAAAAAAGAGGAAGAGTCTCAAGCAGAGATAGGTTGGCATTGTGACTAGAGGAGGGATTGCAAGCACAACAGGTAGAATGAGGCTGTTTCAGGACGAGGTGTGTGTCCATATGTTACACATAGAGTTCCTATGAGTTGTACTTGAACTGATGGCACCTCCCAACAACAAATTCATCAAGAGCCGTGCACACATTCCACCTTTGAGATGTTAATGAACACATTTTGAATCAGATACAATTATTTCCCCATTTCACAAAAAAAGGAAACAGAGACTTAGGAAAGTGAGGTAACTTTCCCCTATCCATCTCACAGGTATGTGAGGAAGCTGAGATATGAACCAGGGCAATAACATTTTGAAGTCTCAGCTTTCTCTCTCACACATGGACAAATCTATATTTGGCTTCATTTTCTTCCCTTGATTAGATGGCTTGAAATATAGTAGCATGATCAGTAATGATTATAATGTTCAAATGGCAACGTGTGCCTCTGAGTCCCTTTGTCTTCTCCAGATGAAAGATTGGGGATGAGCCTTTCC
The DNA here is from genome assembly GCF_000299155.1 of Elephantulus edwardii. Classification (NCBI taxonomy): domain Eukaryota; kingdom Metazoa; phylum Chordata; class Mammalia; order Macroscelidea; family Macroscelididae; genus Elephantulus; species Elephantulus edwardii. The sequence continues at coordinate 22,048,927 of NW_006399760.1, read as the reverse complement.
TCTGCATCCTAGCTGGTGATGTGTGCTTCGATGGGTTCTCGTTTAACTAGCCAATGTAGTAAATCAATTGAGTAAAAACTGGGAAGAATTTGTGATTTGAATTGACCTTCAAAGCCAATATATTTTATTTTTCTTTTTTATGTCAATTTATATTTTACTCATTGTGGCTTTTCCTTTTGTCAATAAATGACTCCATGACTATTTCCTTTTTGGGTATGTGAGCCCAAAACCCACGTGATTTCAGGCATAACCTTCTAACATTGGTTTCCTCAGTCTATCACTGAGCTTAAACCTTTGAAGTTTTCCAGCCTCATTTACTGCTGCACTCTGAGGTGAGAATTTACACTTTTTGACTTGTTTTGTGAATTAGTGGGACTTAATGATGTGACAGTTTATCAACAATTGAAGATATTGGTACTTAATTTCTTCTTATTGGACATTTCCCTCTAAATTTAGAACTTGAAAGTCACAGGAATTTAGGAAAGAATAACTACATGGCTTTTTAGATTTTTCGTATGCACATTAAGAATTGGGTGCAAATTGTTCACAGTATCTCTGTACTGGCCCCTTAAAATAACCAATAAAATACCAATCATGGAAAAAATGGCTATAATTCACTCACTCAGTCAAGACAACTTTAGTCAAGGCACCCAGTCTTAAGCTTCGTGGCTTTAGGCCAGTGTTAAAAAGGTCTTAGTCAGGCCAATTATGGCTTCTCTCCTCCCACCCCCCCAGAAGTTAAACAAAGTTGGACAAAGTCTCCTACCTCTGGTTCCAAAGGTAGCAGTCCCCAGGTCTGCTCTGTCTCATGTCAGGTCTCTGGTTCTCTGCTGAGGCTGTTGCTCTCTTAGACTTCACTCTGAGTGACTCAGGAATCGTTGGCCTCAAAGGATTCTCACTCTGTATGCTTTGATTCTTCTTTGCTGATAGTGAAATTCTCAATTGCTGCTTCTGAATCCACTCAATTGAATGGCAAGACTAGCCAATCCCCTTGTAAATAGACCAATCTACCCCCTTCACATGCTTCTGCCCATCCATGCAGCAAAATCAAACTCAATGGCTAGGAAATGGAGCTCTAAGTCTTTATAGAAGGAGGCTGCCTATCTTTCTTCCAAGGAATGGCTAGTGGATTTCAACCACCAAATTTTCAATTAGCATCCCAACACTTAATACATAGGTCCCTGTGGTTCCTTCCATAAGGGCTATCTAATTTTGGGCTATACAAGTTAATGCCATACTTTCCAACCTATTGAATGCACTAATACATCTGTTAGTTGAAAATACTCTTCAATTAGTCTGAGTAGTGAGACTAGAGGATGATGGGAAGTAGAATATATATATGAAAAAGGAATAGATGAAATGGTTTCAATTTTTTTTTAGTTCAAGGAGCTAAAATAATTCATTTATTAATCTAAAATACAGCATGAACACATACTGTCTCCTAAACACCATGATGGAAAATTGAGCACTTAAATTTTCAGTTTGGGGTTGGCAATCAACCACTCGATCCTATTTTGTACCACCCTTCACATCATTTTTGCATAATTCTTGCATAAAGTCCTTCCCTCATAGCTTGGCAGTTAGTAGTGAAGGCACACCAACAATTGCAATAGTTGTAAAATCCCAGCACCATAGAGATATGAGGCTCTCTTCTAGCTCTTGAAGACTTTGACTTGGTCTCTGCTTTCAGGGAGGTAATAATGAGCAATGGTTGTGTATATAAAATTCACACTTCTGTTATATATTAAGAGTGGTTCAAGCATGAGCTCTGATGGAATATCTTGTAATGTGTAATGCTAAAAACAAAAGGTCGTCTATCTCTACAAGATCAAATGCACCAGTGGTTTCTCAAGAGGCAGATGAACAGTCTTATTCCATTTAGATTTGTATTTTCACAAACTTAATGGAGGGTCATCATAAGGTGGAATAAAGTTAATAGCAGTAGTTCATGACCCTATAAAGTAGTGAGCGTCTTGGCCCAGGAAGGAATCAAATAGAGGCTTTCTGTTTGCAGATAGAGTTAGGGAGTTCTGTTTTAGAAAATCATTGTGTCAGATGCTTGTGAAGCCTCCTTACAAACTGGAAATGCTCCAGTGTCACAAGGTAAGTGTATTACTTTTCCTGATCTTCACAGGCCAATCAAGACCTGAAGTCTGTACATTTTACTAGAAGCCCTTAAGTTGAACTGAAGGAAATAAAACAAGTTTGAAGACTCTCAATGTACACAATTACTGTGTCATATATTTTACCCTAGTGGTCTGGTGCTAAAGAGTTTAAAGTGCTAAAAAGTAAGGCTATCAGTTTCAAGACTAAGGTACACATGATCCAAGCCATGCTATTTTCAGTGACTTCCCATGCATCTATCAGTTGCGCAATGAATAAGGGTGACTGAAGAAGAATTGATGACTTTGGATTGTGGTGTTGGAGAAGAGTACTAAATATCCCATGGACTGCCAAAAAACCAAACATCTCTGTCTTTGAGGAAGTACAACAGAGGTGATCCATACAGGCAGGACGGTGAAACTTCATCTCACATACTTTGAACATGTTGTCAGAAGGGTCTAATCATTGGAAAAATGACATTATGTTGGGAAAGGCAGATGGTCAGTGAATGAGAAGAAGACACCCACTGACTTAGATGGATTGACACAGTGACTGTAACAATGGGCTGGAGCATGTTAGAGATCAGAAGGATGAGACAAGGTTCTGTCTACTATTTATAAAGTCATTATGAGTCATAATCAGCTTGACAGCATCTAACAAACAGCAACAGTGCCAACAACAATATTGAATAATGGTTAAGCATTCTGGTACTGCCTGAAGATGAGTGTTTCACACCCACCAGATCTCCATAGGAGAAAACGGAGACTGTCCACATCTGTAAAGATTATAACATTGGAAATCCCATGGGGCAATTCTACTCTGCTGTGTAGGATCACTGTAAGTCAGAATCTACTCAATGTCAGTGCCAACAGGTGTCATCTATTACCTCAGTTTGAATGTTACTGTAGAAAGTTGGCTTCTTATATAGTTGAAATTCTTCCAGGGAGAACGAGCCAAAAATTATATTGGTGAATTAAATTTTTTGTTGCAGAAACCTCTCTCCTCATTATGCAAGAATGCTGTGAAGGGCGGTACAGGGTAGGATAGAGTGGTTGATTTCCAACTCCAAACTGAAAATTCAAGTGCTAAAATACTTGACAGTATTAACAAAATCCAGCTTAACTCTAAAAACTTTTTAGAAATCATTCATGAACCTTCTCTGAATCACATATTGGAGATTTTATTTTAGACATATGTCGTAGACATGGTAGAATTTTCCTTCCTGATGTTAATAATACTTACAGAGAAAGAGGATACTGTTCTACTGCATCTCATCAGAAGGTACAATTCCCATCATCAAGACAAAGCATAATTGAGGAAAGAAAGATGCAAGTGTAAAATAGTGAGGCATTGGTCAATGATGCAATCTCACTTTGAGAAAGTTCTAGTTCTTATGAATGCATGTGTGTTGCACATAAGTGATTTTGATTCCTTCTTCACTAATTTGAGGCAGCTCTGGTGGCCCAAACAGAGCATTTGGAATCCACCAGCTGCTCTGTGGGAGAAATATAGGTAATCTTCTCCCATGCAATTTACAGCCTCTACAAACTCACTAACGGGTCAGCTTTGAGTTGTTACTGACTCAAGAGCAATGTGAACAACAATTAGTTATAAATTCCTCAATGATGGAAATAGCGCTTTATAAGTCTTTATATACCCTACAGCATACATCTGTTGTTTATGTTTAGGATCTTGGAGAAATTACTTTCATCTTTTTATAAATTGATTTCTCCTAATGCCCAATGTTTTTAAGAGAATATCTGCTAATTTTTGTACTGTAATAGCTTATAAGTATAACTTTTTTGTTTTTTAATCATAAATTGATGATATGGTATTATTTAATGAGAGACTGATAAAGAAATTGGCTTTAGATGTTCAAGTGTATATTTCTACTCTGGTCTCTACTCAAATGTCCAGTTGCATTTTGGTTAGGTCTTTAAGAAACCCTTCATAAAAGGTGTAGAATCTGAGTTTTGTTGCCTTTTCTCTGCCAATGGAGATGAAGTAAGATCTCCAATTGCTATGCTGGTCACAGATACCTGAGCCATTTAATGCTGGACAGATCAGCATAAGTGTGTGACTGGGAAGCATTTCAGAGAAGCGGCCTTTACGGTTATACAATGCCAACAAAGACTTACTCTTCCAGGTTAAGAAAAAAAGTTGTCAAAGGATGAGAGGGGCTTTGAGGAGACAGCCAGGATTAGCAACGAGATAGAAAGGACACAGGGCCAAGGAAAAAGTATCTTTTTGAACAATGATTCCCTTTTCCAGTGTCCTTCTTCATCTCATTGTTACCTGTTTGCATAGCTAGTCACAAATCAGTGCTGCTACGTTCAGTCATGACCAATAGGCGATTTTTTTTGTAATGTTTAGGAAAACTTAAGGTTCAGAATTCATTCTTAACATTAAAAAAAGATTTTATTATTGAATATGCAAACTTCTCGTGAAGTCTTAGGTAAATAGTGCTATAATAGTATTGTGGTTAATAGGTGTTTAACTCTTAAAATTTAACACAAGATAGTGCTTAATAGAATTCTTCCAAGAAAATTAGAAAATAAATTATGTGTAGGAGACCTCTTAACCCTATAATGAATTCCTGCCTGTATGTGGTCACCATTGACAGGACATGGTAAGGTCCATGTGGAAGAAATCTATGTTGTAAGCATACCTTGAAATGCTGTGACCATTAAAGTTACAAATGCTAGATAAATCACAAGTGGACCATGTTGTTATTGCCCAGGTGGTACATTCATAACTCTGATTTATGGGTTAATATTTGAGTTTTCTGTTATGTAAGTGGAAACTATTTGACTAGGAAAAAAAATATTTAGCATGAGAGATGGTGCCACAGTATCACTTGCTTTGGGTCAATTTGTCTCATTGTGATATCTAATTTGAAGAAAATTAATTCCCAAGGTATAGCCCTATAAATGTTATTTTAAAAAAAATAATCCAATTTCTCCAGGAAACATCAACGGACTATGAAGGTGACTCTCATTTAGTTAACGATTACAAGGTTCAGGAGAGTAAGACAGACTCTTTTCATCCTGCCCCTAACTGGACACAGGGCAACTCCTGACCTCATCACAAGATCAGCTTGTTCCCAGATGTGAAATGATAGAGTGAATAGTGATGTTAAAGGGTCATCTATTTTACAATCTTTCAAGAGACTTCTGATTCCAGCTGAAACTGAGTAGAGTCTATCAGTCTAATGACCCTTCTAAGATCAATCTAAGTTGGATGTAATAGAACACAAATAAGTAAGCACAAAAGCCATGTAGGTTGAGATATTTGGAATAAGACAGCCAAGACTTGAAGTGCTAAGATCTCACAGAGAACAAATGTGTTGACTATAATTCATTGCTGCTTTCAACCCTTCCCTTGTGCATTGCACACTGGTTGGAAATAAAGCAGCATCCTAGTGTTCTAGCAAAGGAGGCTACCCATCTTTCTGACATGCAGACAGACTTAACAATCAGTTCAAGCATGTCAGAGATTGTGAAGATGAGGCAGATCTGTTGTTCACAGGATTCAGATCTGTGGTTCCTAGGTTTGTTGGCTCACTAGCATCTAACAACAACAATAACAGAACTCTAGCAGCCTAACTGAGACAACTTGGAGGCAAGGATTCTGAGGCTTCATCTGACATACTTTGGGCATGCTGCAAGGAGGGACCAGTCCTTGGAGAGGGACATTATGTTTGGGAGAGTGGAGAGACAGTGCAAGAGAAGAAGACTGTCAATGAGATGGATCAATTCAGGATTGGGGTAGTGGGAGTAGAAGTGTCAAGAGACAGTGAGGTTGGAACAGGATAGAACAGAGTTTAGGGCTCTTGTACATAGGGTTGCTATAAGTCATAGCTACTCAACATAACAACAGCAACGGCAGCAACAACAACAACAACAGGACACCGGAGAGCTTTGGTGGTCAAGTGTTAAGAATCTGCATTGCAATCCCAAAGGCACATAGTTCGAATCCATTAATAGCTCTGTGGGAGAAAGGTGGACAATCTCCTTTCCTGTGATTAACTTCCTCTGGAAATCCACTGGAAGGTCAGCTATAGGTCATTTCCAACTTGACGGTAAAAGGTTGGAGGATTTGAGCGCGCCCAGAGGAATCTTGTAATAAAAGCCTGGCAATCTATTAAAAAGATTAAAAATCACTACTCACTGAAAACACTATGGAACATACAGTTCTACTCTGACAAAGTAACCTCTTCAATTTGAATTGACTTAAGAACTGCTGAAAAACCCGACAGGACTTGAAGGCCTCTTGTGCTAAGAAGAGAAATCTTTGGAGAACTGAACACGACATCCTAGGTACAGTTTGTGCCTTTGGCCTGCTGATGGTACATCCACAGGATGAGGCTGACTACCCACAGACTAGTTACGAAAGAGGCCAAGCTGCTCTTATTTGACAAGCTGACATGACTGGGGAAGAACAGGAGCACAGGCTTGCCAAGCAGTTTCTTATAAAAATCCCAAACTCTCAGGATTCCTAAAGTACCATGATCTAAGAGAAAAGATAAAGGATGGGAAAACAAAGAAAAAATTCCACCTCATTCTATGAGGCCAGGAAAACCTTGATGTCAAAACATCGAAAGCGTATTTCAAAAAGGAAAATGGAAAGGCCAATTTCTTATATAAATAAAGAGTCAAAAAATTTTATATAAAATATCATTATTGTTGTTGTGTACCACTGAGGCAGAAGCAGCCCTCCTGTACGTCTTCAGAGGCAATTAACTGCATGGGAGGAGATTGCCCATCCTTCTCCTGTGGAACAATGGGTGGATTTGAACCACATGCCTTTGGGATTGCAGCACAGCTTCTTGCCGCTAGACCATTGGCTTTGTGGCTTAGTTGACTAAAGCAACTGTCTCGTACACAGGAGGTCCTGGATTCAAGTCCCAGCAGGGCCTTTCCCTAAAATATTTGCAAATTAAATAAATCATAACCAAGTTATTTTTTATTCTAGGAAAGTGTTGTTGATTTAGTATCAAAAATGCAATCATCATTATATATCACAGTAAAAGAATATGAGAAAATTACAGAATCGTTTCCAGAGGAGCAGAGAGAGTATTTGGTAAAATTCAATGCTTTCATAATAAAGCCTGTTGTTGTTATATGTTGTCGAGTCACTTGCGACTCATACTGACCCTGTGTACACAGCCCTAAACCCTGCTTAATCCTGTGCCAATGTTATTGTCTCTGACATAGCTACCCCCATTACCCCGGTCACCGAATCAATTCATCTCATCTAGGGTCTTCCTCTCCTGTACGGTCCCTCCATCCTCCCAAGCATGATGTCCCTCTCCAAGGACTGGTCCCTCCTTGCAACATGTCCAAAGTATGTCAGACGAAAGTTCAGAATCCTAGCCTCCAAGGAGCAGCCTTGTGTAACCCTCTCCAGGACGAACCTCTTTGTTCTCTTAGCAGTCCTTGGTATAATCCTGTTAGTAGCTATAATTATAAATAAATGACCTTGAACCAATAAAGGATATTTCTAAATAAAACTTAACTATTTAATAAGAAAATAGTAGACAAAGATATTTAGTATCTTTACTTCTGTTCAGAAAGTGTTGGTGCAATAGAATGAATGAATTTACAAACAAAACAAAATTAAGAAAAAAGAAAAATGTGGGAATTAGAAATTTAATGCACATTATTATTATTTGAACTAGATACAATGTGAATATGTTATTACTGTTGTGGGATGCTGTTAATTCAACGAGGATGCATAGTACCCCTATGAACAACAGATGGAAACCCTGCCCTTCCCTGTGCAATCCTCACACACTTGTCACATTCCACCATGATTTACATGGAGAAATTAAAAAAAAAACCCAAAAGATTAACACCCCACCCCACTATAAACAGCATTCTATGTCTTGTTGGGTGAATTAGCAAGATCGTTAAATACAAAGTAAACATACCAAAAATTCCATTTCCCCCTTCATATTAGTAGTTAGTAGGTAAGTAAATCCAAGCTCTTTGTTGTTAAGTTTTGACTCACTGCCAACTCCAGAATTTTCACAGAATTTTCTTAGCTATAATCTCTTTTGGAAGCTGACCGGCAGATCTTTCTATCTCATTGTTCCTTGATAAGTTCAAATTGCCAATTTTTAGAGATCAGCAAAACACCAAACTCAAACTCACTTCCATCAAGAGGATTCCCTCTCATGGAGAACTGTGGTAGGGCTGCTGAAGCTGTCAGTCTTGAGGAAGGAAACTGCCAGTCTTTCTCCCTGTGAACAGCTAGTGGATTTGAAGCACCAGAGATACATGTTCTTTTCATTGGGGGCACAACTAGCTATGCATCCAGAACACTGAGTCACAAGCAGTTTATGCCACTTGTGGGATCCAAGCATATACATTATTGTATTTTAAGAAAATGTTCTGCTTTATAAAGGCATTCATAAACTATAAGAATGAGTTTTTCAAACATTGAAAATCTATAATCAAAACCCCAAAATATTACTTGCAGTAAATGTAAGAAGACAAAAAGAAAACAGAAGTATGCCACTTCTAAGGATTAGAATATGCAATGATTAGAATAGGCATTTGTTCTCTCCAAATAGATGTTAATTCTACGTTTTTGTGGAAAATCAAAAGATCTTGGATAATAAAGAAAATAAGCAAAGATTAAAGTTGGAGCACTTCTGCCACCAGATATCAACATTTATCTTTGTTGTTGTTGTTTTGTGATGTCGAGTCGCCTGCACCTCAAAGCAACCCTATGTACAACAGCTCTAAATCCTGCCCTATCCTGTGCCAAGCTCATTGTCTCCGCCATACCTACCCCCATTACCCCAGTCACTGAATCAATACACCTCATAGAGGGTCTTCCTCTCTCCCCTCCCCCCTCCCAAGCATGACGTCCTTCTCCAAGGACTGGTCCCTCCTTGCAACATGTCCAAAGTATGTCTGACAAAGCTTCAGGATATTTGCCTCCAAAAAGCAGCCTGGTTTAAACTTCTCCAGGCTGAACCTGTTTGTTTTCTTAGCAGTCCATGGTATATTCAATACTCTTCTCCAACACCACAGCTCAAATGAATCCATTCTCCTTTTATCCTCCCTAGTCATTGTCCAACTCTCTGATGCATACATAACAAGTGATTGCAAAGACCATGACCTGTATCAGGCTCTCTTTAGTCTCCAGAGTGACACCATTGCTCTTCAGTATTTGGAGAGGTCCCTAAAAGCAGATTTTCCCATCGCAATACGTCTTTTAATTTCTTGGCTGCTGGTGCTAAGAGTGTTGACCATGGAGCCAAGCAAACTAAAACTGTTAATAATCTCAATCTCTCACCATCCATCCTGATACTTCCAGTTGGCGCAGTGGTGCAGATTCATAATTAAAGAGGTATGGTACTGACACACACATAGACAAATGAATCAATCAGCACAATATCAAGTTCAGCAAAAAACCCCCTATTGCTGTGCTTGTTAGATGCAATCGTGTTGAGCGTGATTTGTAGGGACCCTATAAGTAATAGACCCCAAACCTATCTTATCTGTTAAGCTGGGTTTAGAAGATGCCTTGGTACTGAGGATATCATTGCTGTTGTCAGATGGATCCTTGCTGAAAGCAGAGAATATCATGTCTATCTGTGTTTTAAAACTGACTATGCAAAGGCATACGTCATTGACTATGTAAAGACTGTGTGGATCATAACAAACTATGACTGACATTGAGAAGACAGGGAATCCAAAAACATTTAAATGTTCTTATACAAAATCTATACATAGACCAGAAGCTGTTGTTTGAACAAAACAAAGGAACACTGCACGGCTTAAAATCAGGAAAGGTGGGGAATCAGGGTTGTATTCTTTCTGCATCCCATTACTCTGTATTTAGCTGTATGGGGAGCAAATCATTCACGTAGCTCAATTCTATGAAAAGGAATGCAGCATCAGAACTCATACAGATGACACACTCTTGAAACAAATCTACATATATACAATTACTTGACTTTTAAGAAAGGTGAAACTTAAATGCACTTTGAGCAATGAATTTTAAAAAGTGAGTTGAGTTGGATTCACTAAATTTGATTAATGTTGTTGGGTGCTATGAGTATGACTCATAACAACCCTTTGAACAGCAGATGTGAGCCATGTCTTATCCTGTGCCATCATCATCATCTCTGACATACTGGCACACATTTCAGTAATCACTGTGTCAATCTATCTAGTTAAGAATCTTCCTCTCTTTTACTGACCCTCCATCTTTCCAAGCATGATGTCTGTATCCAAGAATTATTTTCTCCTAACAACATGCCCAAAATATGTGAAGTAAAGATTTGTCATCTTTGCCACCAAGGAGCACTCTGGCCTCACTTCCTTCAAAACATATCTGCTCGTTTGGAAATTCAGGGGATATTCAGTATTCTTTTCTAACACCACAACTCAAAAACATCAATTCTTCTTCTGTCATCCTATTTACTATCCAGCTTTCAGTTGAACAGAAAGTGACTGCAAAGCATTGTACTTCTCTGAGCTGCAGGGAAGTGCCAGGTGATGCAATGAACTGCCCAAGACTTTGTTTAGTCAAGAGTATAATAAGGTGAGAGGTAAAAAAAAAAAAAAAATAAGGTGAGAGGTATTCAGAGTTGAGTGTGCTCTCCACCTGTGCATTCTCATAGCTTTTATTGAGAAATTTCTCATTACAAAAGCAGAGAAATATGTTACATTGGTCCAAAGTGTTTTCTTACTATTTTGTTTCTTATTTGCTGGCTCTCCCTGTTCACATAACCACATCTTTATCAGAAGGCAATGTCAGCAGGAGAATGAAGATTTTACACACACACACACACACACACACACACACACACACTCCTATATGACAGAGTGCTCTCTTGTTTTGTAAACATACACATTTAGGGCAGAGTGTTCTCTTGTCCTGATTACATTTTCCACATTCTTGTAATCCAGGCAGCTCCTGCCTTGGTCAGCTTAACCCCTATGGGGGGGGGGAAGCCAAAATCTATGGCCTGAGTCAGGTATACCTTAGTTCTTTAAACTGATATGTTTCCCCTCAGTAATCTAAGGAAGTCCTTTATTTCAGACTTTCCCAGTGCGACATGTCTCCTAATATCCTGTCTACTGGTACCAAGGATGCTGATTATGGATGTAACTAAGATGAATTTATTGACACTTTCAATCTTTTCTCCTTCTATCATGAAGTTGTCTATTGGTCTTGTAAGAATTTTTTGCTTGTGTTGTGATGTAGTCCGTATTGAAGATTGTAGTCTTTGATATTCTATAGTAAGTGTTTCAGGTCCTCTTCATTTTCAGCAAGCAAGGTTATGTCATTTGCATAATGCAGGCTCTTAATGAGTCTCCTTCAAATCAGATATTATGTTCTTCTTCATAGAGTCCAGCTTCTTGAATGATTTGCTCAGCATACAGATTAAATAACAATGAAAGATTTTTTCTGTTTAAAGAGAAGAGTGAACTGGGGGAAGGGGTAGGCAGGGAGGAAAGTATGCAA
>NW_006399760.1:22030262-22031390 GCF_000299155.1 Elephantulus edwardii | reverse complement strand
TGCATCAAAAACTTTTTCCAACAGAATGAAATGAAAACCTACCGACTGGGGAAAAAACATTTGGCAATACCATTTCAGACAAGGGTCGCATAATAACAGTTTACAGAATTCTATAGGTCCTCTCCAAGAAAAAGACTGATAACACAATTACAAAATGAGCAAAAGACATGGAAAACATTTTCACAGAGGAAGATATTCAGATGGCCAAAAACACATGAAGAAATGCTCCAAATCACTGAAATTAAGAAAGATGCAAATCAAAACCATCATGAGATACCATTTCATTCCAGTAGCAGTGATAATGTTTAACAGATGAGAAGTAATAAATGTTGGAGAGGATGTGGTAAGATAGAAACTCTTATACACTGGTGATGGGATTATAAAATGGTACAACCACTCTGGCAGGCAGTTTGATGTTTCCTCAGAAATTTGAACATAGAAATTCTATATGACCCAGCTATTCCACTACTTGCAATATACCCTGAGAGAATGAGGATTCAGGCATAAATGGAGACTTGTACACCAATGTTCATAGCAGCATTATTCACCATCACAAAAACATGGAAACATGCCAAATGTCCAACCACAATAGAATGAATTGAAAAACTATAGTACATTCACACAATGGAATATTACGCATCACTAAGGAGCAATAATTTTGTAAATCACTCCTTAACTTGTGAGGGACTGGAGAACATTATGTTGAGTGAACTCAGTCCCATATGGACAAACACTGTACAAGACCATTACTGTAGAATGAGTATGAGGGTGGGAGCAGAGGGGTGAGGATGGGTAGAAGGGGGGTGGTTAATCATAGGGTTGCACAATTTGATGAGTGGGGGGTGAAGAAAGGGGGAAAGATCCAGTATGATAAACAATGTATATGAACTTTGAAATAAACCAGTGCATAAAACAAAACAAAATTAAAAGAATTATCATAAAACCACTAAATTAAATGTGCTTAATTAAATGTAGAATGTTAAATATAATATGCTTTAGTATAAAAAAAAACCCCATGAAGCTACTGAAGTTTAATGTAGAGACAAATCTCCATGATCTGAAGTTGAATAAATATTTCTAAAAAAAAAAGAGAAAAGAACTTTCCAGAAAGGAAAAGATTGATCAATA
>NW_006399760.1:22028998-22029897 GCF_000299155.1 Elephantulus edwardii | reverse complement strand
GTATTCTCTTAGCTACTTCCTGCTGAAAAGGGACGCTGTGGGTTTCAGGGTGAAAGTCTTCTCTCACTACTCTAAAGGGCCCCTTTGGCAGTAGGAAACACATTCTTGCTAAAATTTTAAAACTCTCTCTCTCTCTCTCTTTCTCTCTCTTCCGCCCCCTCCCTTCCCCCTGCCCCTCTCCATCTCCCTCTGTCTCTATCTCATTGCTATTGAGGTGGAAGTGATTCACAGCTGACCGTCCAGTAAATTTTCAAAAATTCACTGCCATTCAGTAGGAAAGGACTCATAGCTGAACTTCCAGTGGGTTTTCAGAAGGTATAAATCTCACAGGAGGAATCTTTCTCCTGTGTAGTCACTAGTAGATTTGAACTTCAGAAAACTTGACTTTTGCATTAGCAGCACAACTTGTAGACTTTGGCACTGGAGCTAAACTTCAAGCCATATTAAGCTTTTTATTTTATTTTAAAAGCATTTCTATTAATGTGAAGTTTTTGTAGCTGGTTTTAACTGCAAATTAGGTGGATTTGAACCTCCAGACTTTATGATTAGCAATTATGTGGATAAGCATTTTTTTTACCACCCTGGCATTCTTCAACAATGATACCTAGAGCATCTTTATTACCTCCTTTCCTTACTCCATAGCTTCCCACACACACAGAAAACAAAAAAAACAGACAAAGTGATCATCTGATGCATACCAAGTGATTGTGAAGACCATGAACTGTATCAAACGCACCTTAGTGTCCAGGGAGACATCATTCAGTACTTGGAGAGGTCCCTAACAGCAGACTTTCCCATGGCAATGCGCCTTTCAATTTCCTGGCCACTGGTGCCAAGAGTGTTGACTGTGGAGCCAAGCAAACTAAAGCTGTGTACAATCTCAATCTCTTCACCATCCA
>NW_006399760.1:22021299-22028550 GCF_000299155.1 Elephantulus edwardii | reverse complement strand
CAGAGTACAGTTGCCCCAGAGGGTTTTTTTATAGAAGCAGACTGCCACATATTTATCCCATGTAAGGGCTGGGAGGCTTAAAATACTGACTTATTACTGTGTCACTACACCTGTTTCCTTCTTCACTTCAACCTTCCCATTTAAAATAACTATTTCTTTTTTTATTTAAAATGCTGAACTATTAGTAATACAATTGTAAAAAAACAAACAAACAAACAAACAAACAAAAACCCACCAGAAAGACAAACAAAAAAACCCCCACACCAAAACCAAAAAACAACTCTGCTTCTGAAAAGTCAACCTTGACTCACAGTGATCTTCTATTTGGTTACTGTGGCTGCAAATCTTCTTGAGAGGAGAGTGAAAACATTTTGGGTGACAATACAGCACACAACACAGTACACCACTGGGGATCCTGGATATAGCCTACAGCTAGCTTTAATCATATCCATGATTTAGTTTAGTTTAGTTCTCAGCAGATTAGTGGTGGTTTATCATTAGCTTTGACAGTGTAAGCAAGGATCTAAATTGATAAGAATACAGTTCAAGGAATTGAGTTTGGTTTGGTATTGGGACCTAAAAATTAGTTTGTTTGAATTTGTCTCTGTATGTGTGCATGTTTTACTGACTACTATTTTATATTTTTTAATTAAGAAACAATATTGTGTTTAATTTTAAGGTACTTTAAACAAAAATCTATAAAAAATTATAGCTATATATAGTGTCTATTATAGCTATATATAGTGTCTATATAACCCTAATTAAAATCTTTGAAAAACACTATGGAGTATTTATGAAAAAAAAAAGTAAAATTCTTCCAATTATATGCTTCATTACGAGCAAGATACCAATGCCATCTCATCAAATCATTGAACTACCAGACCAGTTACTTAAATATAGTTCAATGTTGTTTGAGTGAATACATAATAAATGAGGGACTCATGACACTTTTGGTTGTTAATTATTGATTTTTTTTTTCTCACCTTCATTTTCTAGTAACAGGTAATCAAAGAAGTAGTAGGGTTTCTTGACGAACTTCTATTATTAGGACAGCCAACTTAACACTTAAATACTAGGGAATTTAACTAACTATTTTATTACCTATTAACAGAAGGTTCAAGTGAGAGAAAAAAAAATATTCAGAAGCATCAAGCCCCAAACCAAACCTATTGATTTGATAGAATATCTAATAACAGAGAAAGCTTCATATTTTATCATTAAATTTATGGATAACATATTATGATTTTTATTTATATTTCTTAGGAGTTTAACTTCCTCCAACCCCTAAAAAGAAGACAATTTTCGTATTTTCTTCCCCAATATGAATAAAATTCAGGTTATTAACACAAAACCTCAAAATTGTAAAATTGTAAAAAATGATAGTACCCTTTTGCTTCCTTTCTAGCAGCAATCAATAATAAGTCAAGGCCAATATTCAAATCCTCACTTCCCCATTAATGAAAATATAAAAACTCAAACTAGCTGTCATTGGGCGATTCCAACTCATCATGATCCTCCATTGGGTTTCTTAATGAAAAGAAACTACCAATTGTTCTCCCACGGAGTACTTGGTGGATTCAAACTGCGAACATTTTGGTTAGCAGTCTAAGGAACTAACCACTATGCCAAATAAACACATATTTCAGCTTTCACAGATTGCAAGTAAATTGTCTCACTTTCTTCACAAAACAAAACAAAAATATGTCATTGTTGTCAAGTTGGAACTGACTCATAGGTACCCTCCACTCAAATTTCCTAGTTTGCAATTTCATGAGTAGAGACTCCTCATCTTTCTCCCCAGAAGCCACTGGTGGATTCAAACTGCTAGAAAGGTATGATCTTTGGTTTAGCATGTCAACTCCCTACAGACTACACATCTCAAGCTTCCTTTTCTTTAGATCTCACGAAATTATGACATATCTGGTTATGAATGTTTTCCGGTACCATACACTCAACTGTTGGTCAGTTCTTCTAGGCTGAAATAATTTATGATAATCTTCAGTTAAAAGATAACCTAGCAATTCAAGAATGCATACCAATATTTGCCCCTGTTTTCACAATAGTTTTCTTCAAGATAATGAAACAAACTATAAAATTACAACTTTTAAAATATTTTTAACTTTTGTACTATATTCTGTATTATAACGTACATGTTTATTGGACTATTACTATGGAACAAAACTATCCAACAAAATACAAAATAATAAAGATAAGAGGAGAATACACGTAATGTTAGCGAATAGCTGGTGATATTTACATATACATAAGGTTGCTGTTGATAGGCAAACTGGTAACTGATTTACAATGGCTCTGTGTAACAAAAAAAGAAAAAAGAAACATTCCTTGCAGTACTCATGCCGTATTTGAGACCACAGTTGCAGCCACTGAGTTGATCCATCTCACTAATTTTCCCCCCTACTGTAGAATGAATTTACGTGTGTGCATATATAAAATATGTGTGTTTATATGTGTGTGCATGCATATGCTTATGCAAAGCCTATCCTTGGACCAGGAGGAAGTTGTCAGAACAGAGCAAGGAAATATTGCATGATTCAAAATCAGGAAGAGTATACTCCAGGGATGCATCCTATCTCCATATTTTTTCGATCTATATGCAGAATAGACCATTCAGGAGGCTGGAATCCATGAGAAGGAGTGTGGCATAGGACTGGAGGAAGACTCATCAACGACATGTGTTATGTAGATGACACTACCTTGCTTGCTGAAGCTGAGGAGGACCTGAAATATTTGCTGCAGAAGGTCAAGGACTGAAGCCTTCAATATGGATTGAAGCTCAACATCAAGAAAACAAAAATTCTTACCACTGGGCCAACTGGCAGATCATGATAGATGGTGAAGAGATTGAGATTGTTAATAACTTTAGTTTGCTTGGTTCTACAATCAACATTCTTGGTACCAGCATCCAGGAAATCAAAAGACAAGCAGCACTGGGAAAGTCAGCTGTCAGGGACCTCTACAGAGTACTGAAGCACAACAATGTCAGTCTGAAGACTAATGTGTGCCTGATCCAGGCCATAGTCTTCACTATTACTTGATATGCCTCAGAAAGCTAGACAGTGACTAGGGATGATAGAGAATTGATATCTTTGAGCTGTGGTGCTGGAGAATAATGTTGAATATACCATGGACTGCCAGGAAAAGAGGTTTGTCCTATAGAGGATGAAAACAAGCTGCTTATTCTGAGTCTTCATCTGACACTCTGAACATGTTGCAAGGAGAGACCAGTTCTTGGAGAGGGACATCATGTTTGGAAAGGTGGAGGGACAGAGCAAGAGACGAAGGCTCTCAATGAGATGGATTGACTCAGTGACTGGGGTAATGAGGGTAGTTGTGTTAGAGACAATAAGGTTGACACAGGATAGAGCAGATTTCAGGATTATTGTACATAGAGTTTCTATGAGTCACAGGGACTTGACAGCACATAACAACAATAACAACAACATGTGTGCATATTTGTTGAAGAGCACTGAACAACCAATGGACAGCCAAGAGAACAAACAACTTGGAGACGGTGCAGCCAGAGTGCTCTTTGGGGGCAAGAATAATGAGGCTTCACTTCACATACTTTGAGCATGTTGCTAGAAGAAGCTGTACCTAAGAGAGGGACATGATGCTGGGAAAGGGTGGAGGGTTGGCGTAGGAGAGGAAGGCCCTCAACCAGGTGAATTGACATGGTGACTATTGCAATGGGCTCTTGTGTGTCAGGAAGTGTGAGAAAGGTGCAGGATAGAACAGGGTTCTGATCATTTTTCATAGGGTTTTCATGAGTCATAATCAACATGATGGCACCTAATAATACAACAGCTACATATGTATAAATATATATATGTGTGTGTGTGTGTGTGTGTGTGTGTGTATATATATATATAATGTGTATGTTTATCTATATATGTAATATATTTATTCTTAGACTGGTGGTGTTTACATACATATTCTTTCTAAATTAATGTCTTTGTTTCTCTGTATATATGAATCTTTTATAGTAAAAACAGATGAAAGAAAACTTATTCAGTAGGAAACAAAGACAGTTAATACTAGTAAAATACATGTTGACACAAGAATTAATATCTAATTAAAACACATTCTATGGTTCAGCTCTGAAAGCCTTTTGTGTTATAATAATATAATAAAAATATTTTCTTTTATTGTTTTCAATTATAAAAATAGTGATGTATCTGTTTTGAAAGGGATTAGGGCAATCAGGAGTGATAGCTAATGTTTCTAAAGAACTAACACTCTTCTACAAAACCCAGCATATGTTGGAAACATAGAATGGGCTAAATAAATAGAGAAGAATCTGTTAAGGAGTTTGACATCTGTTGCACCTGGAGAAAAATACTTGAGTCAGGGGCAGGATTAAATAAGACAGTAAATTGAATTTAGTTTTAATTTTCTTATTATCCCCTATATGTGCTATGTTGTTTGTTGCTGTTAAGTGCCGTCAAGTTGTAGATGACCCATAGTGACCCTATGAACTAAAGACCTGAACACTTATGTAACTTTCTTCATTTCTCCAAGTTCATAGGTTTCTGGAGGCAAGCTATATCAGAAGTGGATGCTACTCCTGCTTTCACGCTTGTTTTGATTGGGGCCAATCAGATTTAAAAATCAGTTGTTTAACCTCCATGAGCTAAAGCTTTGAACTAAAGCTTTCCCATTTTGTCTTACCACACAAAAGGGTGTGACTGCGCTGCATTGTAAAATAAGGAACTTATGATTTCAGTTTTTTTAAAGGGTGTCGGGTTTTCTTGCTGTTCTTTTTCAATTTGCTGGAGATATTGGGTTAGAGAGTCAATAGTCTGTTTTTCCTGTCTTTTGATGTGTTTGCTTATTGCTATAAGTTGACCTCTGATTACAGCTTTGGCTGCTTCCCAGAGGTTTTGGCAAGTGGTGTTTTCATTGTCATTAGTTTCAAGAAACTTTTTAATTTCATTTTTTATTTCTTCTACTACCCAGTCATGTTCAAGCAAGGTGTTGTTCAGCTTAACAAGGAACTTATGAAATATTGTTCAAAATGGGTGACCCTGGAGGACATTATGCTGACTGAAATATTTCAGACACAAAAGGACAAATACTGAATAGTTCCACTGTTGTAAAATTAGACTGACATCAGGGTTGAGGGTAACTGAGAAAGATGGGATAAATAATATATACTGCATTGAAACAGATGAGAGAGAGAACTGCTTAAATGAGATACATGATTAGGTATTATTGTCATGACAGGAGCCCATAACAAAGGCTGCGTAGTGGAATGGACTTGGGGGAAGGATTGTACAACAATGGAAGAATTTTTCTTTTACTTTTCAAAGAGAAGAATGAACTAGAGGGGAGCGTTGGGTAGGGAGAAAATTTCAATCATTCATGAATGTAAATCCAAAATTTCTGTAAATTTTCATTAAAATTAATAATAATAATAAATTTGGAAAAAAGATGCTTCAAAAAAATACTGTTACCCTCTGGGGATTTCTATCAATACATTGAAATAAAATGTACACAAATGATTGAATGGAAAAAAAACACACAACCCCCCCCCAAAAAAAGCACTAAAAGGCCCTACTGGGAGCATTCTGCCACTTTCTCAAGTTCCAACCAGATTTTAAAACGAAGGTATGGTTTAACCTCCATGAGCTAAAGCTTTCCCATTGTGTCTCACCACACAAAAGGGCCCAACTGGAACCATTTTTCCATATCTGATAGAAATAAATTTCCAAAATAACGAAGATGTACGCTAAAAGTAAACAGATTATGAGCAAATATTTTTCAAAGAACTGCAGAGTACAGCTTCTTCACTTAATGCCAAGAATTAAAAATATTATAATGTATTATATGCATTATGATTTCTTCTTTATATATTATGTATTATAATATATAATAAGTGAAGCCAGAATGTTCCCTGGGGTCAAGGATTCTGAAGATTCGTCTGACATACTTTGGGCATGTTGCAAGGAGGGACTGGTCCTTGGAGAGGGACGTCATGTTTGGGAGAGTGGAGGGATGGCGCAGGAGAGGAAGACCCTCAATTAGATGTATCGATTCTGTGAGTAGAGTCGTGGGAATGAATGTGTTTGAGACGGTGAGGTTGGCACAGGATAGAACGGCATTTAGGGCTCATGTACATAGGGTTGCTATGAGCCACAAATGACTTGATGGCACATAACAAGCACAACCACCAAAACAACAATGTATAATAATACTTCTTTATGGAGATAACACATCCTTGTTTTCTGAAAGTAAGGAGGACCTAAAACACTTGCTGCAGAAGGTTAGACACTACAGCCTTCAATATGAATTTCATCACAATCACAAGAAAATAAAAATCCTTACTATTAGAATGATAGGCAATATCATGATAAATAGAGAAAAGACTGAAACCATCAAGGACATTGTCTTAATTGGATCCTGGCAAACTCCGTTGTCAGGGACATCTCCAAATGATTGAGCAACACGATATCAATTTGAGGATTAAGGTGTACCTGATTCAAGCCATCATCTTTCCCATCACTTGCTATGCATCTGAAAACTTGACAATGAATAAGGATAATAGAAGAAGAATTTATGCCTTTGTAATATAGTGTTGGAAGAGTACTTAATATCCAAACAAATAATCTTGGATAATTTGCAGCCAGAGAGCTCCTTGGAGGCAAAGATGGTAAAGATTTATCTCAGATACTTTTTGCAAGTTGCCAAGAGAGGCTAGTCCTTAGAGGGAGATATTATGCTTGGGAAGGTTGAAAATGGTGAAAGAAATGAAGACCCTCAATTGTATGGATAGACACAGTTACTACAGCAATGAACCTGAGTGCCTCAGAGATGGTGAGGATGTCATAGGATAGGACAGCATTCACATATTTTATTGCTATTCACAATAGAAAGAAAATGGAAACAACCCAGATACCTATCAAGAAATGAATGGATAGAGAAATTGTGGTATATTCACACAATGGAATACTATGCAGCATTAAAGAACAACAGCAGTTGTAAAATATGATCCAACACAGATGAGTCCAGAGGGTATTATGTTGAGAGAGATATCTCAGTCACAGAGGACAAATGCTTAATAAGATTGTTACCAAGACAACAGGAGGACAATTGAGGGTTTGAGAGTGGAAGATGGAGCAGAGAAGAAATAAACTGTACAGATAATGATAGATAAGGACCAAGACTAGAAAAAAAAATCTGTGGGGAAAAGTTGAGATAATGACGATATGTCAATGGTAAGAAGAAAGGAAG
>NW_006399760.1:21977617-22020599 GCF_000299155.1 Elephantulus edwardii | reverse complement strand
GAATAGTGCAACAATGAATGAGTGGAAGCCCAAAATCTCTGTAAATGTTTATGAAAATTAATAAAATATAATTATAGAAAAAAAAAAGAAGAAAGGAAGAGGAAATTACTAGGACTGGCTCAATGTAGTGGCTGGATGAGGGTGTGAAAGAAGAGGCAAACAGATGTGATGGGGTCTTAAAAGATCACTATTAATTAATTCTATAAAACACAATGTATAGAAATTATTGTATAAAACAAAATGAAACAATGAATGTACATGAATGAAACAATGCACACAGATTATTGAATAAATGGTAACGATTGTGTAAAACATATTACGAATGATAGAATCATGGTGTATATAAACAATTGTAATCAAGCCAATAAAAATGTGCTAAAAATTGAATTTGTATGCATGCTTAAAATGTAAGTGGGTTACATATCTATCATCAGTTAGTCAATTGTTTGTCTTAGTACAGGGAGCTATCATGGCCGAATGGTAAGAAGCTGCACTGCAATCCCAAAGGCCCGCCGTTTGGCTCCATCAACTACTCCAAGGGAGAAGGATGAGCAGTTCTCCTCCCTGTGTGACTTACTGCCTTTTGAAACTTGCTATGTGGTCAGCTATGAGTTGGTTCTGACTTGATGGAAAAACAATGACAGTATATATATGGTATATCTTTCCATGTATAAAACCAGTAAAGAAACACTGCCAGAGACACTGAAACATCTTTAATATAATAATACAGTAATAACAATCATTTTCTGGTTTAAGTCACAATGTAGCACCCGATTTTTATTAGGAACCACTGAACATACATTGAATTAGAACTATAATAGGTTTTATGGGAGTTTTATGGGTTCCTAAACCAAATTGTGTGTAACTCAGATGTTGGTAACTGATGACTGCCTGTTGGTGTATATATCCTTATACATGCCCAGCGAACAAGGTTGTGTCATCTGCATTACTCAGGTTATTGATGTCTCCCTTCAATCCTCATGCCACATTCCTCTTCATAGAGTTCAAATACAGCCTCTTGCATAATTTGTTCAGAAAACAAATAGGTATATAGAGAGAACAGAACCTTGACACACACCCTTCTTAATTTTAAACCATGCAATGTTTGCTTGCTCTGTTTGAACAACAGCTTCCTGTTCTAGGTTCAAGTTTTGCAAGAGCACTATTAAGTGCTCTGGAATTCCGAGCCGTCTTAATATTAGTCATAACCTGTTAAGATCCACACAGCCAAATGCCTTTGCATGGTCAATAAAGCATAAATCGACATTCTTCTGGTTTCCTTTACTTTCAGCCAGGATCCATCTGACATCATCAATGATAACCCTACTGCCATGGCCTCTTCTAAATCCTCCAACTCTAGCAGTTCCCTATCTATGCACTATTCTAGCTGTTTTTAAATTATCTTCAGCAGTATTTTGCTTGTATGTAATATTAATGATATTTTTTGATAGTTTTTTCATTCCATTGAGTCGCCTTTCTTGCAAATGGGAGCAAATATGAACCTCTTCCAATCTGTTGGCCAAACAGCTGTCCTCTAAATTTCTTGGTATATAGACTGGTGAGCACATCCAAGGCTGCATCTGTTAATTGAAATAAGTAGATTGGAATTCCATCAATTCTTAGGGCCTTATTTTTTGCCAATGCATTCTATGCAGCTTCAACTTTCTCCATTACCACTGGTTCCTGCACATATGGTTGTTGTTCTTGTTAGATGTAGTCGAGTATGACTAATAGTGACCCTATGAACAAAAGATCTGGACCCTGTTCTATTCTGCACCATTCTCACATTACCTAACACGAGAACCCATTGCAGTAGTTGCCATATCAATCCCCTGGTTGAGGGTCTTCCTCTCCTTTGCTGAGCCTCCACCCTTCCCAGAATCATGTCCTTTTCCAAGGAATAGCCCCTTCTGGCAGCATGCCAGAAGTATGTGAGGCAAAGCCTCATCATTCTTGCCTCCAAAGAGCACTGCAGCTATACCCTCTCGAAGATCTGTTTGTTCTTTTGCCTGTCCATGGGATGTTTAGTGCTCTTCTCCAACACCAGAGCTGAAAGGCATCAATTCTCTTTCTGTATTCCTTACACATTATCTAGTTCTGATATTCATAGCAAGTAATTGAAAAGACTATGGCCTGAATCAGTCACACCTTAGTCCTCAAACTGACATCACTACTACTGAATAATTTGGAGAGGTCCCTAACTGCCTCAGTTTTTGAAGCTCATATGGTACCTCCTAGAATCTTTTGCTGTCAGTTCTTTTTGGGATAGTGACTTTATATTCTCTCCATCTTCTTTGAAGCTTTCTGGGTCATTCAATATATTGCTCATAGCAATTTTCCATACTATCAGTTGAGGCTTAAATTTGTTTTTTAGTCCTCTTAGCTTGAGAAATGCAGAGCAAGTTCTTCCCTTTTTATTTTCCAATTCCAATTCTCCACACATTCCCTTATAATACTTTGTCTTCTCGTGCTGCCCTTTGAAATCTGTTCAACTCTTTTACTTTGTTGTTTTCCCTTTTATTTTGGCTTCTCAACATTTCAGTGCAATTTTCAGAGTCTCTTCTGACATCCATTTCAGGCTTTTTGTTTTCCTGTTTTTTAATGAACTTTTTGCTTTCTTCATTGATGATACCATCCCATAACTCATCTTGTCTTCGATCATTGGTGTTTAGTGCTTCAAACCTATTCTTAAGATGATCTTGCCATTCAGATGGAATAGATTCAAGATCATATCTTGGTTCTTGTGGACTTGTTTTCATTTTCTTCAGCACCAATTTGGCCTTACACATGATTAATTGATGGTTTGATCAATTGATTGCATGTTCAGTCAATTTTAGACTGCAAGATTTGGTAAACTTTTCAATTTCTCTTTCTTTGATTCTAGATGTCGGAGCGTATATTTGAAGAATAGTTGTATTAACATGTCTTCCTTGTATGTGTAAGGGTACTATCCAATCACACTCAACATTGTACTTCAAGAAAACTCGAAATTGACTTCTGACTATGAATGCAACAGCATTCTTACTAATTTTTTCATTTTCAGCATCGTATACCATATGATTATCTGATTCAAAGTGGGCAAAGTTAGTCCATCGCACTTCAATAATGCCTAGTATGTTGATGTTCATGAATACTATTTCATTTTTTTCAGTTTCTAATTTCCATCATTCAAGCTATGTACATTCTATGTTCCAATTATTAAAGGATGTGTACTGTTATTTTTACTCTTTTTGACTGACTTCCAATTTGGACTCCACCACTACTACTGTAACTATCTGCTTTCCTCTACTGTTCATAGGGTTTTCAGAGGCCTGCTATTCAAGACGTGGTTGACCAGTCCTACTTCCTAGTGTATTATAATCTGGGAATTCTACTAAAACCTGTCCACCATAGGTAATCCTTATGGCATCTGACACACCAGTGGCATAGCTTTCAATATCACAGAAACTCACAAGTTATCTCAATTCAGCAAATTGACAGACCAGTGCTGTGCCAATTAGGACAATGATCTCCCCAAAAACAACAAACTGATAATTTAGTTTGTTACTCTAATAGCAAATCAGTCTTCATCAGGCAGCCCGTCGGCCCAGCCTACTTTTAATCACAGAGGCTTGCCCACAGGGCCTGAATTGGTTTGAACAAGAGGCTTCCAGCCTCCAAATGATTATTAATTGCATAAAAAATTTACCAAACAGCATACAACATATTATTAATTAAAATCAAGATAACTAAACAGTTTACACCTGATTGTTAATGAAATTTTTAAAAAGACCTACCTTCTGTACTTTTTATCTTCTATCTTCCTTGAAGCACATGTAGAAAAAGGCAGCCTTCAATATAAATTGCATCTCAGTGTCAAAGATTCTGACCAGCATCATGATAAAAAAGATTGAAACTGTCAACAGCTTCAATTTATTTGGATCCATAATCAGCACTTTTGGTACCAGCAGTCAGGAAATCAGAAGACATACTGCATTAGGAAAGTCTGCAGTTAGGGACCTGTCCAAATTATTGAGGAGTAATGATATCAGTTTGAGGACTAAGGTGCGTCTCATTCAGGCCATGGTCTTTCCAATGACTTGCTGTGCATCTGAGAGC
The DNA here is from genome assembly GCF_000299155.1 of Elephantulus edwardii. NCBI lineage: Eukaryota > Metazoa > Chordata > Mammalia > Macroscelidea > Macroscelididae > Elephantulus > Elephantulus edwardii. The sequence continues at coordinate 22,016,501 of NW_006399760.1, read as the reverse complement.
TGGACAATGAATAGGAATGACAGAAAATAATTGATACCTTTGAGCTATGGTGTAGGAGAATAGCATTGAAGAGAACAAACAAATATGTCTTGGAGAAGGTCCAGCCAGAGTGCTCTTGGGAAGCAAAGATGATGAGGCCTTGCCTCACATACTTCTGGCATGTTGTTAGGAGGGGATATTATTTGGACAGGGACATAATGCTCAGAAAGATAAAGGGTTGGTCAAGGAGAGGAAAACCCTCAGCCTAATGAATTGACTTGCTTCATTTGGCTCTAATGTGTCAGGAAGTCTGAGGATGGCAAGAGGACAGGACAGGGTTCAGATGTGTTGTTACTAGAATCGATATGGATGGTCCTCAACGTGATGGCACCTAAAACAACACCACTTGTGCACATGTACACACACACCCCCTCCACCCCTGCTTTTTTCTTTTCCTCTGAAAAAATAATGGAAGAAATTTCACGGAGAATGGGCTCTTTTGGACTAAATGCCAATTTCAAGATGCCTAGCAGTTCATAGCTTTCCATGAATTTAGCCTTTTACATCCTTCACAGTGCTTTATCTATGTGCAAAAAGTTAATTCTTTCTGCAGCATTTCTCAAAAAAAATTCAATCTTACTTCAAATCCCTGAGTTCAGAAACATCCCTGAAGAAGAAGTCAGAATAAATGAGGCCATCATTTCTCTCCTTCAATCGGTCTCCTGCAGGCTCATGGGCTCCCTTGGGCTCACCACTGGTTGAGGCAGCTGCTTCCATTCAGCTCCATGCTCCTCACTCCTCATAGTCTGGCAGCCACCTTACGAGTTGAGTTCAGCCTCTCAAGCCAGTGCTTTCGTCAGGAAGCATGCCATTTCCAGGTTGCCCTGCTTCCTTAAAGCCCTTAGGATTCTGGTTTATCCAGTTTTTTTTCTCCACCACGTGTATAGGGAGATATCTGGATGGCACAAAAGATTTTTGCTTGACTGCTAATATAAAGATTGACAGTTTAAATTCACTCAGTGACCTTTCAGAGTTTAAAGGCCTAATGATCTCTGTCTGTGAAGATTATAGCTGAGGAAAACCTATCGATCAGTTCTACTCCATAACATGAAGTTACCATGAGCTGAAATTGGCTTGATGGCAATGGGTTTGATGCTATTGTATATTACTTATTTTTAACTCCAAAGTAGGTGATTTACTTTCTCAAACTCTCTTATCAACACTTTATTTATTTATTTTAGATATTTGAAATACAACTTTATTCTAGTTCTAAATGAAAAGGAATGGGGATGACAGTAACAAGCAAGATTTTGCCATGGGATATTGTGATTTGACTGTGGCAGTCTTGTATTTGAAACTGAAGAAGAAAGCAACTGCCTTCCAAGACAGTTAAATATGCAGGTCTAAAAGATGCAGGGTTTCTTTAACTGTGACACTCACTCATCTCCTGGATAAGAAAGTGCCAACTTTTCATTTTATCAATCTCAATAATATTTTATCAGTCCAAAATGTTGAAACAAATGGTATGTTGCTGGCTTTGATATGCATTTTCTCCCTTATATACAGAAAGTATATTTATTGTCCATTAGTATTTCTTTTGTGAATTTTCCATTTTCATTGTTTGCCATTATTTTTATTGGCTTATTTTTTATTACATTTAGAAATAGGAACCCTATAGATTTTTTTTAAATATAAAATATTTGTCCTTTGTGTCTGTTGCATGTACTTATTCTTTTCTACCATCCAACTTGTGTCAAAAAACTTTTTCTTAAAGAGAACTTAAAAATGTTTAAGGATTAGTTTAGTGGTCTTTTCTTCTGATATTCTTAATAACCTCAAAGTAATGATAACAACTACATCATGTCTATTGTACTAGAAGCTATGGTGGTGACATGTTTAAGACACTGTATGGTAAACAAAATTTCAGTCATTGAAACTCACTAACTACTCTGTGGAGAAAGAATAGCAGTCTGCTTCCAGAATAATTTATGGCCTTGAAAACCCAATAGAACAGTTCTCTCTGTTACAGGATTGCAATAAGTTCAAAACGACTTAATGGCAATGGCGACTAATTTTGGGGGTTTTTGTTGTTTTTGTTTTCTTTGTGTGTGTGTGTGTGTGTGTGTGTATGTGTGTAGTTGTTTATTGCTACAGATTTATATGATTCAGTCTCTAACGAAATCTGTACATAAATTTGTATTTTTATGGTAAAAAAGCTCCTAGCTGGCACTATTGGTTCATACTGGATTGTTAACTTTAAAGGTGACAGGCCAAACCCACCAAGACGTACTTTTGAAGAAAAACCCTGGTGATTTGTTACCAGTAAAACTATAGCCAAGAAGACCCTATGGAAGAATACTTCCATTCTGCAGCTAACAGCAATGTCTAATGAACACAATGGGTTTTACTCAATGCCATTTATTTTTTTTTTTTTGCCCTGATTCAAAATGTTTTTAATATCATGCATCAATATAGATTGCATCTCAATATCAAGAAAACAAAAATACTTGCCACTTGTCCAACAGGACACATCATGATGCGTGGAGAACAGATTGAGTCTATCAATGACTTCATATGATTTGTATCCACAATCAACACCCTTGGTACCAGCAGTCAGTAGATAAAGGAGATGTATTGCACTGGGAAGAACATCTCTAGTCAAGGAACTTTCTAAATTATTGAGAAGCAATAATGTCAGTTTGTGGACTAAGGTGCACTCAATTTTAGCCATGGTCTTTTCAGTTACTAGCTATGCATCTGAGAGTTGGACAGTGAAAAATGAGGACAAAAGCAGAATTGATGCCTTTAAAACATGGAATTGAAGAAGAGTAATACATATCCCATGGACTGCCAAAAGAATATATATGTTTTGAAGAAGGTGAATGCTCCTGCAGGCAAAGATGATGAAGCTTCAACTCACATAATTTGGCCATATTGCTAGGAGATATTATTACTTGGAGAAGGATATCATGCTTGGAAAGGTGAAGGAATGGTGAAGAAGAGGAAGATCCTCAAACAGGTGGATTGACACAATGACTATAGCAATGGGTTTGAGTGTGGCAGGGATGATGAGATGTTACAGGATAGGACAGGATTCAGATCTCTTGCTCATAGGATTGCTATGAGTTGTACATGACTGAACAACACCTAACAATAACAACAACGTGCTGTTGTTGTTGTTATGTGTCGTCGAATTACTTGAGACCCTATGTACAACAGCCCTAAACTCTGCTCTGTCCTGTGCCAATCGCACTGTCTCTGATACACCCATCCTGATTACCCCAGTCACTGAATCAATCCACCTCAAAGAGGGTCCTCCTCTTCTGTGCTGTCCCTCCACCCTATGAAGCACCCTCTCCAAGGACTGGTCCCTCCTTACAATGTGTCCAAAGTATGTCAGACGAAGCCTCAGAATCCTTGCTTCCAAGGAGCCGCCTGGTTTAACTCTCTCTAGGATGAGTCTGTTTGTTTTCTTTGCAGTCTGTGGTAACCTCAATACTCTTCTCCAGCACCACAGCTCAAAGGCATCGATTCTCCTTCTATCCGCCCTAGTCATTGTTCAACTCACTGATGCAAAGCAAGTGATTGCAAAGACACCATGGCCTGCAACAACAACGTACTATGCATTAAAATGTATGTATATTTGCATGTTGGTTTGGATTCTGTATTTTTCTAGTTTGCTCAAGAAGCCTAAAGAATTTCTCTAAAATTATAGTAAAGCGGGAAATCACTCCGAGATCCTGAGCAGATGGAAGACAGGAATGGGGGAAGGTGGAAATGCCTTTGTGTAGACATTTTAATTTATTTTTATTGCTAAACTATATAAATATGTTACAAATTTTAAAGGAATACAAATACAAACTGCATAACCAATTGAAGTTACATGCTACTTCAATAGACTTTTTTCTCTTTTGCCAATGTTTATTTTCAATTTCTTCATGAATACTGTAGAATTATTCTTTTAAAAATGCTAAGCATGTATGCATGTTTGCACATTGTGATAGCAAGTAGAAAATTAACTGCAAATAGACTGAAGTCATTGTTCAGATTTCTGATGCTTTTCATCAACAAATTGCCAATTTTGAAGTCATGGAATATTTTTAGGGTGATTTGCCAGGCTTGCTTGAGAAAGAAATACAGTTGGAATCATTCTTTGTATTTTTCACTTCCCTGAGGTGGTTCTCTTCATTTGCATATTGCCTCAGGGAATCACTGTTTAACCACAGGAGGTTTGACCCACCCCCCAGGGACCATCTGGGAGAGAAGCTTCACTACTCAGTCACTAACTGAACTGCAAGAAGCTGAAGACTACAAGCCTATGTGTGCTTTGAATCCTAACATGGGTCTTGTTCAGACTGAAGAATCTTTACAAACATGTAATATGTCATTACTATATAAATACAGGGTTTTCTCCTTTCAGAATAAGATTCCCTATATATCTCTGAATTTTGCACATAATTTATACTATTGTAACTATTTTGAGCTTTGGTGGCCTAGTGGCAAGAAGCTGCTTTACCATCCCAAAGACGTGCAGTTGGAATCCACCAGCTGCTATGCAGGAGAAGAATGGGCAATCTTCTCCAGTGTGGTTAACTGCCTCTGAAAACCCACCGGAGGGTCAGCTATGAGTGGGTTTTGACTCAGTGGTATACAACATTGTTAACTATTTGGTTAAGTGAAAGGATGATAGTTCAAACCCAGCAACTTCTCCCTCAGAAGGAAAATTTACAACCTCAGAAACCCTCTGGAGGATGTTCTTTTTCAGTCTATGCTGTTTTTAGATGCTCTCCAGTCAGTCTAACTCCTAGTGATCCCATGTACAACAAAACAGAACACTGCCCTGCACTGTGTCATCTTTACAATTTATGATGTGCTTGAATTCATTGTTACAGGTAGACACTCTGTAAATTCATCTCATTGAGGGTCTTGCTTTCTTTCCACTAACCCTTACTCTTCCCAAGCGTGATGTTCTTCTTGTTCTTCTTTAACGATTGACCTTTTCCTGATAAAATGCCCAAAGTGTGTGAGACAAAGAAGTCTCATCATCGTAACTTCTAATTAACTTCCTCAAAGAGAGATTCATTTGGTCTGTTGGCAGTTCATAGTATATGGAGTTGTCTTCAAAACATCACAGTTCAAAGGCATCTGTTTTTCTTCTATCTTCCTTATTCATCATCCAACATACAGATGCATCTGAAGCAATTCAAAATACAATGGCTTGAATCAGGTGCTTCTTAGTCTTGAAACTGACCTCTTTTCTCTCTAGCGGTTTACAAAAGCCCTTGACAGCAGATTTGCCCAATGCAATGCATCGTTTGATTTCTTGACTGCTGCCTCCACGGATGTTGATTGTAGATCTGAGTAAGTTGCAATTCTTGACAATTTCAATCTTTTCTCCATTTATGCTGGTGCTATTTATTGATAGAGTTATACGGATGTTGGTTTATTTCTTTCTGAAGGATTTATAGTCTTTGAAGTTGTGTCATCATCATGATACTTTTTGTTATAGAGATTTACTCCAATTCCAATGCTGAAATTTTCATCATAAAGTCTAGTCTTTTGAATTCTTTGCTCACCACACAGATTAAGTAGGTATGGTGACAGGGTGTAACACCGACAGTTTTTCTGCTTCTAAACATAAAGCACATTCTTGTTTTATACAGACTACTTCTTGGTTCAAGTATCGTTTTCACATAAACACAATACAGTGCTCTTGAATTCCCATTCTTCTCAATTTTATCTGAATATTTGAACCACACAGTTGAATGCCTTTACAGAACCTGTAATGTACAGGTAAACATCTTCCTGGTATTTTTTGGTTTCAGCCAAGCTCCATCTGATGTCTGCAATGATATTTCTCAATCCATATCTTATGAATCCAGCCTAAATTTCAAGGCAGTTTCCTAGCAATATATTGCTGCAATAGTTTTTGACAAAATTGTCTCTAGCAAGAAGTATCTTATACATGATAACAAAAATATAGTTCTGTAATATCAAACTTCTGTTTACTTATCTAATTTGTGGTTTTTGTTTTGGTGGTGGTGTTTTTTTTTAATGGACACACTCAAATTTGGATCTCTTCTAGTCAATTGGCCAGGTGGCTGTCTTCTGACTGCAATGACTTAGACAAGACAAGTATGTATTTATTTATTTTCATATAATGAGCAATGAGGAGGAAGGAAGTGCACAACTGCCACTAGAACCATTTATATATCTTTTCTTTCTGCTGTCCTAAAGGTCTGGACCTCAATATAATATGTTCTTATAACTCCACAATGGAAAAAAGTACACAATGGCAGACTGTATTGCTGCATTTGTCACCAGTTCAGGGACCAGACTTTTCTAAAAACCATTTTTGGAAGCCTTATCAATGAAAACTACATTTTCTGCAAGAGAAGACGGGAAATGTAATCTGTAAGATATTTGCACCACTTCTCCCCAAACATTGAGTTCTATAACTTAGCAGGAGTTTCCTTTGGAGGCAAGCATGATGAGGCTTCATCTCATTTACTTTGGACATATTACCAGGAGGTGCTATTTATTGGAGAGGGACATGATGTTAGGAAGGGTAAAAAGTTGGTGCAGGAGAGGAAGACCCTCAACCAGGTGGACTGACATGGTGACTGCTGCAATGGGCTCTTGTATATTGGGAAGTGTGAGAATGGTGTAGGACAGGACTGGGTTCAGATTGACTCGATGGCACATAACAACAACAACAACATGAATTAGTACCTTAGTATATAAGGTAGTACACTGCTATCCCAAAGGCAATGCCTCTCTGGCAATGACACCTTGAAAGAAAGATGGTCAATCTTTACAGCCTCCTGAAAATCTCTTGGTGTGTGTGGAGTTTATCTTTCAATATGTATTTTCCTAAGCATTATTTGACTTTGCTATGTAGATGGGCATCAATATTTTTAATAGGAAAACAAACAGATTCATCCTGGAAAGGGTTAAACTGGGAGGGTCTTTGGAGGCAAGGATACTGAGGCTCCGTTAACATACTTTGGAAATGTTATAAGGAGAGACTGGTCCTTGGAGAAGGACATCAGGCTTGGTAGGGTGGAGGAACAGTGCAGGAGGGGAAGGCCCTCTATGAGGTGGATTGATTCAGTGACTGAGGTAGTTGGGATGGAAGTGTCAGAGACAGTGTAATTGGCACAGGACAGAGCAGAGTTTAGGGCTGTTGTACATAGGGTCCCTATGAGTCACAAGTGACTCAACTGCAAATAACAACAAAAAACAACAACATGTAGATGGGTGGGAATATGCTAATGGATTGTTTGAGACTATCCACAAGGGGATTGGCCGTTACCAACAATTTTCTAGGGGATTGGCTAGTCTCACCACTGAACTGAGCAAGCCAGCAGTGAAAGAGAGTTCTTTCAGCACCATTTAAGAAGCAGCAGCAAGAGAATGTAGGAGCCTTTCTTGTTTTTGCTCCACCTAAGGCAGGAACAGACAAGGCTGGACTGGAAACCTGATGTGAGATGTGATGTTGGGATGAGGGGAGGAGAGCCAATATTGACAGGACTGAGAACTTTGTTAGAAAACTGAGGGGAAAGAAGCCAATATTGGCCGAACTGAGAATTTGAGAACACTGGCCTAAAGCTACAAGGCTCAAGGCTCAGGAGTCTGCATACACATTTCAGGAGCTACTTTGACTATATTCTATTATTAATTTGGGTTATAACCCTTTGACTTCCCCACTATGGTTCTGTACGATCTGTGGACTATTGCATCAGAGTTGTGACACATCAAAGCCAAGACTGGTGTTGAGAGGAGAAGAAAGAGGTATGTCTGACCTCATGGGAATTGGTTTTGTGTTACTCATGCTATGCAGCCCTTGCTCTTTTTATAGTGGTGGATTAGCTATGAGTTTGTTTCCATTCCATAGCAATCAGTTTGCCTGAGTGACTACCCAAATATATTGAGATTAGATTAGCAGTAGGGATGTTACTGTGGTGAAAGTCAGATTAAGGGTATCTTTGACACACATGGGCAACTCAGAGTTTCTTGTGATACAAAGCTTTCCAAGGCATGTTTTTGCAGGTGTACATCAAGTTCATCTTGGTGTGCTGAAACAGTAATGAAGTGAGTAAATCATGAATGTTTGATAAATTAGGGTTCAGGTCAGGAATAGTATTTCCTTTTTCCTTTATCTTATAGCCTTTGTTATTTTTCTAGAAATATACAGAAAAGGAAATAAAATTCTTAAGTATGATGTAAGAGAGAAAGATAAATGCAAATTATGTTTATTTTTGACAATTAAGTTTTGTTCTGTTGACAAAAATTAAAACTACAGATGCAGCTGGAATTCAATGTTAAATTTTTGGTTACAATATTCAATACTTATCTGATAAACACATTTGGTGGGTGCTGTACAAGTCTATCTTTACATAACATACCTATCTTTTTACATAACTTTAAATGTGTCAGTTTTGGCCATAGTGGATTACAGTGGTTATTTAACTCAAGTAGACTGGTTATATATTCTTATTGTTATATATTCTTATCAAAAGTTAACATTTACATAATATGCATGATTGATACTTGCTATCATGCAGGATGCTTTTGTGATGGTCATTAACCACATGTCTATTTCAATCTAAGATTGCTTTTCTGCTTCTGTCCGACACAAAGAAAGCTTCTTTTTGTTTCCTCATCATCCAGCTCTGCTAGATGAATTCACCAAGTTGAGATTCTGAGGGGCCTTCACATTAGCAGGATCTACAAAGTGCCAGAAGGGCACTCATCCTGCTGGAGGAGCCTTGGCTCGCGGGCCTTTTGGTGTGGTTGCCACAGCTATCACAGCTGCTGATTCTCCGCTGTGAGTTCTCATGGGAAGGGAAGCGCTTAAGGTGACAAGGGCTTTATTATGAAACTGACATTGCCATTTGCTTGCTTTGATATCCCCATTTTAATCTACCACACCTAGGCTTAAATAGGACTTTCTGTTGGGAAGATTCAGAGCCAGTGGGGGATGGGTAGACAAAGTTTTATTCTGAGAACAATCAGGATCTCAGATTACACAGCCATTGAACCCATAATTACAATTTCTCCCTGGATTTTGCCATCATTTCCTTTGGCTGGAACAGATGTCAAGGGGCTGGATTACTGTGTCTGTCACATACGACATAAGAGGACCACTGACTATACACACACACACACACACACACACACACAAATGTACCAATTTTAAAACTGCAATTAAGATACAGATCCCATTAGCCTGATTCCTTAGTGAAGTTTAAGTATTCGTGTATCGTTAACTGACACATCATTCAGTAGCCTTACAGATTTTCCTTTTCTTTAATGATCTTTAAGAACTATCTAATATAAATTCTAGCTATAAGTCCCTTATCTGACATATAATTACCAAATATTTTTTCCCAATCTGTGGCTTGCCTTTTTACTCTGTTGGAGAAGTTTTTAGATGTGCATAGGGATTTGATTCTTAAAAGGCCCCAGTCATCTATTTTATCCTCTCCTGGTTATAGACTTTTCAGGAGGCTTGGAAGACTGTTTATGTTGTGAATTAGGACTTCTAGAGCTCTTCCAAGCGTTTCTTTAATGAAATGTAAAGTTCTTGGTTTTAGTCCTGGGTCCATGATCCATTTTGAGTTTGTTTTTGTGTATGGAGTAAGGTGTGGATCTTGCTTCAGTTTTCTACAGATAGTTTTCCAATTTTGCCAACACCATTTGTTAAAAAAGCTGTTGTTTCCTCACTTAACTGATTTCATCTCTTTGTCAAAAACCAATTGACCATAGGTAGATGGGCTGATTTCTGAATTCTCTATTCATAACATACTCGAGCACCACAGCAAGATAAACGTAAATAACCCAATTGGAAAATGGGCACAGGATATGAACAGACACTTCACCAAAATGGCCAAAAAATACATGAAGAAATGTTAAAAATCCCTAGCTCTAAGAGAGATGCAAATTAAAACAACTATGAGATATCATCTCTCCCTAACAGAGCAGCAAACAACAAATGTTGATGAGGTTGTGGAGAAACTGGAACCCTAATTTACTGTTGATGGGAGTATAAAATGGTGCAACTGCTATGGAAGGCTGTATGGCACTCTCTCAAGAAGTTTCAAACAGAAATACTATTTGACCCAGCAATTCCATCACTGGGAATATACCCTAAAGAAACCATAACTGCCACCCAGACAGACATACGCACATCCATGTTTATTGCAGTTTTGTTCAAAATAGCAAAGAGTTCGAAACAACCCAAGTGCCCATCAACAAACGAACGCATAGAGAAGCTCTGGTATAGTCACACAATGGAATACTATGCTGCATTGAAAAAACAGGAACTCATGCAATATTATTCAAAATGAGTGACCCTGTGGGACATTATGCTGAGTGATATATCTCAGTCAAAAGGGCAGGTGCTGCATAATGCTACTATTGTAGAATGGAACTGACATCAGGGTTGGAGTGAGACTGAGAAAAATTGGATAAATTATGTATACTGCATTGAAACAGATGAGGGAGAGAACTGTTTGAAAGCAATACATGATTGGGTATTATGCTTATGACAACAGTCCAGAAAAAAGGTTACATAGTGGAGTGTACTCGGGGTGCGGATTCTATACCAATGAAATAATTTTTCTTTTACTTTTCAAAGAGAAGAGCGAACTGGGGGGAGTGACAGGCAGGGAGAAAAGTGTAACAGTGAATGTATGGAAATCCAAAATCTCTGTAAACATTCATTAAAATTAATTTTAAAAAGGACTATCTATTAATATTAATATCTATTAAATATTAATTACCAATGAGTAACTTCACATACATTCAAATCATGTACACAATGTAATTGACACACAACCTTCTCTGGGGGAAAAAGCTGCATAGCGAGAGATAGAGGAGAATGTGTTAGTTGTGGGATTACATTTTATGTATTTCTATTTTCTTTCATATGTACTGTGTTATCAATGATAAAGAAGTCTTTAAAATTCTTCCTCTGTATTTGCTGTGGTTGTTTTGGCCCCTATCCCTATTTTTAGAAGAATATAAGAATCTTGTTTCTTTTTTTTTTTATGAAATTCCATTATCAACAGAAAAATATTAGATTGTGTAGGTTGAGAAAGAGCCGCTAAAGCACAGTTCATGTATTTAATTAAATTTTCTGTGTTCAAAGGAAATATGTTTGCCCACTGTTTACAGTTTTTTTATAGTTATAAGGCTTTCAGTGTAAAGAGAAAGATTTTTTAAAGCATCTATTACATTTTTCTCTTCCTTTGCATGCATTATCTTATTTAATTCTTAAGAAAACCTATTCACTAAATATTCACTCCACTATTTCAATGTCATTGCGTTGGAACTGACTCATAGCTAACCCTCCAGTAGGTTTTGGGGGGCTGTAAATCACATAGGATTAGATTGTCCATATTTTCCCCTCCAAGAAATCGCTAGTGTATTTGAAAACTCAGAGAGCCATCTTCTATTTCAGGTTAATATCATAACTAGCTATGACTACAACACCAGAGCTCTTTAAGGAAATATTACTAATTTTGTTTTATAGATGAAGGTAAGAGGGTTCCTTTGTTTGTTTGTTTATTTGTTTAACACAGAAAGTAAATTAATGATGTGATGCAGGGGAAAGTTTCAAGTTCATAACTGAAAGGTCAGTAGTTGGAAGCCACTATCTGCTCAACAGGATATGGGCAGTCTTCTCCCACACAGATTTACAACCTAGGAAACCTCTGGAGAGTATCTGTGAGTCGGAATCAACTTGCCCTCAGTGGATTTGGAATAAAAAAAACTGAGAAGCTATGGTGGCACAGTTATTAAAATCCTCAGCTGCTAACCAAACGAGGAATTGAACCCAGTACATGCTACGGGAGAAAGAAGGGTGGTTGGCTTCTGTAAGGGTTATGGCCATGTAACCCCTAGGGGGCAGTACTAGCTGGTCCTTTAGAGTCATTATGAATAGGAATGGAGGGTACTAAGTAACAAGATTAAAATTATTTCTTCAAAGTGAATGATTCACAGGTTTTAAAACAAAATATTTTTTAAAAAATGTATACACAATGATAAGGAAAATTTATCCTGAAAGATCTTTGGCCAAATTCCCATATATGAGAATGTATAAAATACCATCATAACCTTTGTGGAGTAACCACTAACTTTTTCACTAAGCAACAAGGAAAAAATGACCACAACTGTGATAAATAAGTCACAGTAATTATCTGCTTCATTTTCTCTAGACAAGGATATAGATATACACATAGACATAGATATAGACAGATACATATAGAGACATAGAGATAGAGATATAGAGATATGATATATTAATATAAATACCACATACTATATATGTGATGAATAAGGAGGGACTGGTTCTTGGAGAAAGACATCATGCTTGGAAGAGTGGAGGGAAAGAGCAGGAGAGGAAGACCCTTGATGAGTTGGATACTGGGACAATGAGGGTTGGTGTGTCAGAGTCAGTGAGACTGGCTCAGGTCAGGGTGGGCGTCAGGGTTATTGCTATGAATTGCAGGGAACTCAAGGCACATAAGAACAACAACAGAAACAACATAAAGGCAAATGGAACACAAAACACAAGTTATCAAGAAATGCTTTGCTTCAGTGAGGCTGAGCCTCCTTTCTAATGCTGCCGCTTACAGTGGAGAGGATCTGTCTGTTGAACTCTCTAACTTGAGGGAGTGGAGCTGAAATTGGAACTCAGTTCAGAACATGTTCACTCTTTGAGATAGTCATCAGATAATAGGAAAAAATGTCACCATCTACACCCAAATTGCACTGGGAAGGTTGGCTGTCAGGGACCTCTCCAGAGTACTAAAGAGCAATGGCATCAGTCTGGAGACTAAAGTGCACCTGATCCAGGTCATAGTCTTCACAATTGCCTGCTATGTGTCAGGTAGCTGGACAATGACTAGGGATGATAAAAAGAGATTGATGCCTTTGAGCTGTGGAGCTGGAAAAAAGTTTTGAATATACCATAGACTGTCAGGAGAACAAATAGGTTAGTCCTAGACCTGGTGAAGCCAGCCTGCTCCTTGGAGGCAAGGATTCTGAGGCTTTGTCTGACATACTTTGGGCATGTTGCAAAGAGGGACCTCTCTTTGGAAAGGGAAATCATACTTGGAAGGGTGGAAGGACGGAGAAAGAGAGTGAGACCATCAATGGGACGGATTGATACAGTGACTGGGCTAATGAGGGTGGGTAGGTGTGTTGGAGATAGTAAAGTTGACACAAGATACAGCAGGTTTCAGGACTCATAGGGTCGCTATGAGTCTTAAGCAACTCGACGGTGCATAACAACAACTCCCAAAATGTGGGTGGACACTTAAAAGTACAAATTTGACAAGTAGAAACCTGAGGCCAGTGACTAATCTTCATATTCTAAGTGAACAATTTTAAAGCAACAACAGATACTGACCCTCCATTAATTTTTTAAGGCTGAAATTGAAACTGGAAGAGATCGTCTGTTTTGTCCACCTCAGAGAAACTCATGGGTTTAAGTAGATGGAAACCTCTTCTCTTCGGGTTAGCAATCCATCACCTTCTGAAAATGGTTGTAAAACAACAGAAACAACATTATAAAGTATCTTTGAAGGTTTCTTTGAACAGAAACTTGCATTTATTATATGCTACTTTCCGTCTTTTAAGCTATGATGTATCATCAACTTGGAATTGACTCATAGCTGATTCTCTAGTGGATTTTCAGCAGCAGGAAATGACATAGGAGGAGATTGTCCATCTTTCCTCCTTGAAGTGGCTAGTAAATGTTAACCATATACCTTTTTATTGGCCAAGTAACTCCTTAACACTGGGCTTTACATTTTAAAAAGGTTTGGCTTTCATTTCTACCTTCATCAGCACTTCTTCCCCACCCCACCCCCCAATTATCAGCAAATAGCCATATTATTAATTACTTCAGAATTTCTTTATGCAAAAATAAGTACACGCCCTAATGTTTAGTTCTTTTCCTTCTTTCTTATGCAAAATGTAGCCTCCTATAGACCCTTCTGCACTTTGATATTTTCACTTGATTGTGTCTCTTTGATATCATGAACACACTGAGAGCTTTGCTTTTATCTTTACAGTATTTCACAGCACGCATGCACAGTTAAATAAACCATCTCCCTATTGGTATAAAGTTGTATTATTTCCAATCTTTCACTATTATACTCAGTGCTTATAATAACTTCTACATATGTTACTTCATGCACGTTCATGGCTTTTGCCCCAAAATAATCAAAATAAAGTCAGACCGTACCAAGAGAGTCAGCTTCAATTTTGGTAAGCTTCCAAATGAGAGAGCTCATGTGGGTTGTTCTTACCACCTAAAGTTACTCATTTATTTCTTCACTATGCATCTTCTTTGGGCAAGAAATGGAGATCTCATATATAAACAAATACAACCTATCCAAGTATTTGGTATAAACGGACATTATCTGTCATGTATAGATCCATAAGGCTGTCTTTTGGCCTTTGAGAAGAGTTGCTTTCCAACAAAAATACTGCAAGAGAAGGCCATTTCCATGCCACTATTGTTGTTAGCATTTTTCATGTAGATTTCTGATTTCTGGTGACCGTTTCCATAATAAGCATGGAAAGCCTATTCTAGAACCCAGGTTTTTCCACTTTAACCTCTGTTTCTGCTGCACTTTTGGGAGTTCTGGTGGCCTAGTAATAAGAATCTGCACTCTGAACCCAAAGCCACATGGTTTCCAAAGGCACTGCTGCTCTGTGGAAGGAGGGGCTAGGTCCTCCAGTGTAACTTACTGCCTCTGTAAACCAAATGGAGGGACAGCGCTGGGTCAGTTCTGACTCGATGGCACACATTGCTGCAGAGGTGGAACCGGCTCATACCTGACCCTGCATTGGGACAGGAGGCTGCAACTAGCACAGGAGGAGATTGCTCATCATTTTCCCCTTGAAAGTGCTGGTGGATTTGAACCACCAGCCTTTGGGTTAGCAAAACAACTCCCTAGGGGTTTAATCCCCAGAGCTTTCATTCTGAAGACTTTTCTCCTGCAGTGACTCTTGTATGGATTATTTTCTTTATAAGCCTTTTCTCAGCATCTAAATTCCCCAAGTAGCTGCTCATGTGCCTTGAATTCTCTCCTGTCTGCATGCTGCTGTTATGGATCTCTTTAAACTACCCCCTTTGGTACCTGACACCATAGCAATGCTTCTTGGGAGTTGCTATTGCCAATGTTTTCTCAAAAAAACCCTTTGAATAATTAGTTTCATGGATTTAGTTTTTGATGCTTTATTCTCCTGAAAAGGCAAAAATTCACTTGTTGATTGCCTTCGATTTGAAAATGACTTATAGCAGCCCTATGAACAAAAGGCCTTAAGCCCTCTACAACTATCAACATTTATCAAAGTTCATAGAGTTCCCACAGGCATGTTGTTTAGGAAGTGGATGCCAATTCTGCTTTCAAACCTGTCACAGTATATTATTGTTGTTATGTGCCTGCAATGTATAGTGACCCTATGTACAGCGGCTCTGAACCCTTCCCTGTCCCGAGCCAGTCTTACTAATTCTGACACTCCAACCCTCATTGCCCCAGTTACTGTATAAATCCATCTTACCTAGGGCCTTCCTCTCCTGTGCTGTCTGTCCACCCTTCCCAGCATGATGTCCTTCTCCAAGGACCATTCTCTCCTGGCCACATGCCCAAACTAAGTGAGGCAGAGCTTCAAAATTCTAGCCTCCAAGAAGAGACTTGGTTTCTCCCTGTCTAAGACAGACCTATCTGTTTTCTTGTTTTCCATGGTATGCTCAAGACTATTGTCCAACACTAGAGTTCTTTTTTTTTAACCTTTTCTCAGTAATAAAATTTATTTCCTTGCTTAATCATATTTTCTTTTTTTATCTCTTACTTCCTGCTTTCTTTTACTTGGATTTACAATCAATAGCCATGGTAGCTGCAGTAAAAAAAAAAAAAATAAAATAAAAGATGTGTTGCATTGGGGAAGTCTGTTGTCAAGGACCTTTTTAAAATGCTAAAGAACCAGAATATCAGTTTAAAAACTAAGGTGTGCCTAGCCAAGCTGTGGTATTTTCAATCACTTCACACACAGGTGAAAATTGTACAACAAATAAGGAAGAGTGAAAGGGAACTGATACCTTTGAACTGTAGTGTTGATGAAAACTATTTAATATGGATTGCTAAAAAGAACAAACAAATTTGTCTTAGAGTAAGTGCAACCAGGGTATTTCTTAGAAGCAAGGATCACAAAACTTTGTCTCACATACTTTGGGTATCTTGTCAGGGGAGCCTAGTCCTTGGAAAAAGACATTAAACTTAGAAAATAGAAGGTCAGTGAAAGAGAGAAAGACTCTTAAGATGGATGGATACAGTGACTACATCAATGGGTTTGACATGGCTAAGATCTTGATGATGGCTCGGGATAGGACAGGACTATTAACAACAACAACTCCTGGGCTCTATGAGGAGAAATGAGGCATCAGGATTGGAGGAAGATTCATCAATAATCTGTGTTATGCGGATGACACAACCATGATTGCTGAAACTGAGGAGGACCTGAAGGGTTTGCTGTAGAAAGTCAAGGACTGCAGCTTTCAATATGGATTGAGGTTCAATATCAAGAAAGCAAGATTCTCACCACTGGGCCAATTGGCAGCATCAGGATGGATGGTGAAGAGATCAAAATTGTTAACAGTTTTAGTTTACTTGGCTCTAGAATCAACACTCTTGGCACCAGCAGCCAGGAAATTAAAAGATGTATTGTGATGGTAAAGTCTGCTGTTAGAGATATCTCCAAAGTACTGAAGGACAATGATGTCACTCTGGAGATTAAAGTGTCCCTTATCCAGGCCACAGTCTTTGCATCATTTGCTATGCATCAGAGAGCTGGATAATGACTAGGGATGACAGAAGGAGAATTGAGCTCTGGTGTTGGAGAAGAGTATTGAATATACAATGGACTGCTAAGAGAACGAACAGTTTTGTCGTAGAGAAGGTTAAACCAGGCTGTTCTTTGGAGGCAAGGATTCTGAAGCTTCATCTGATATACTTTGGACATGTTGCAAGGAGTGACCAGTCCTTGGAGAGGGACATCATGCTTGGGAGGGTGGAGGGACAGTGCAGGAGAGGAAGACCCTCTATGAGATGGATTGTTCAGTGACTAGGGTATTGGGGGTAGGTGTGTTGGAGACAATGAGATTGGTAAAGGATAGAGCAGGATTTAGGGATGTTGTACATAGAGTTGCTATGAGTCGCAGGCGACTTGGTGCCACATAACAAAAACTATGAGTTAGAAACACCTCTACTACAATTAGTACTATCCTTTTTCTTTGCCACTTCCTAAATAACATGATGATAGTTATAGACAGGCTTCAGGCCTTCTGTTCATAGTGTCACTATGAGTTATGTTCAACTCATCAATCAACAACAACCTTTTTCTTTGTTCGCCAGTGAATAAATTTCAACCCATCTGGTCTCTGTGCAAGTAACATCTTCTTCCACTGCTTTTTCAGCCTTCTGGCATTTTGAAAGCTAAGTTCTTAAACATGTAAAAGACCTTCCAATCAACTGTGAATCACTTACTGATTTAGATTGCTTAATTATAGTAAAACAAGAGTCAATATGACTGCAATCACAATGTATTAATACTTCAACTGGTTTATCAGCTACTCAGAGGCAGTAAATCACATAGGAGGAGGCAGCCCATCCATCTCCTCAGAGCAGCTGGTGGATTTCAGCTACATGTCTTTGGGATTGCAGCAGCTTTTTACCACTAAGGCCACCAGAGCTCCCCTCAATTGGTTTGAGATGCCTCTTAATAATTCTTTAGTCATTTGTCAGTTTCTTTATAATAGAAAGTAAGAGTTCTGATTTTGGTTTTGTGTGATTTGGTATGCATATTAATCCAATAAAAGCAATGGATGTTGGAGTCTGGGTAAGGTGGAAGCCAGCCAGGGAAGGAAAGGAGTGGAAAATGCAAGAAGACCCTCAAGACCTGGATTAAACAAAGCTGTTCCATTGAATTCCAGCTCTTTCATGGTTTGCAACATTATGGTCACAAATATGTCCTTTTCCAAGCTATGGAGGTGGTGGGTTTTCACAGTGTTGCAAAGGAAAACACTTCTATGAATTAAAATTCATTTTTCTGATGGAAGTGAACAAAACAAATGCACCAGCAAAGGCATATGATTTTCCCCCAGTTGTTATAGTTACCTTATGACGATTAAGTATTTGTTTTGGCAATGGTATTTTGAAGGAAGGAAAGCAAAATAGTAACTATTCAGCAACAAAGAGAGAGGAAATTACCTTCAGCCAGATTGCAATGCTAAAATTGTAGTTAAACTGATGGCCTGCTTGATATTATAAGGCTGATTACTCTCTCCTCAGGGGGGTATTACAAACAAGGATTTACTATCAAAATATTTTTTATTTGTCTGAAAACTAATTTGCCAAGCCTGGAGATGAGAGGTATGGAGCAGATGGGAAAAGCAACCTGTTCTCTCTGCCTTTAAGGAATCAGCTGCAGAGAGAGCCAGTGAGTTGAATGGAAATGTCACTTGAGCCCTCAAGCTCCATAAATACAGGCAAAGAAGACAATACCAATCTCCCAGCTGCAGCAGGAGAGTCACCCCCTCTTGCAGCAGGTATTAAACATTAATGACCGTTTCTGTAATCAGGGCCGAGAGCTCCCTTCACAGGAGAGTCCCCCAGTTGTTTAGGTGGTGTTGGATTTTCAACAGCAGCACTGTTTCACAATTTCCCCTCCTCCCCCCTTTTATCCCTGTGAGAATCTTCGGCCTGGAGGTAATGAAGCATTTCCTTTATCACTCTGTATCATTGAAATATTTATCTGATTACTTGAATAAAAGATTGCTGTAACAATAGGAACTCTATCCCTGCATATATTAAGACTTCAAAAAGAGAGAGTTTGAAAGGAAGCTTAATGAATAAAATAATAGCAAATCATTTGGCAAGAAACTTTACAAATGACAACGAGTAGTGTGATAAATTGCAGCTTGTTTACAGAGCGTAAACTCAACACAGGATGTGAGCCTGGGACTAAAAGTCAACCAACAATTGGCCTGTGGGGTAATAATTCAGACATCAATAGCTTTAAAAGGTTTTTTCCCCCCACACATTCAAACATTTCTAAATAACAGCCCTGCTATCTGATTGATTCTAATAGGGTCATTGAAGACAAGATCGATTCAATCAGGCAATTTCTCAGGATGCATGCCATGTCATCTTGGGTTTGTTACCAGGTAAGAACAAAGTGTATAAAGGTTTAAAGATACTCAAACCAAACCAGTTGATGACGGTTAGGTTGAATGAGACCCACAGTGGCCTTTGTGTGTGGGGCAGACCTGTGCTCCAGAGGGTTTTGGCTATTTTTTTGAAAGGGGATCACCAGGCCTTTCTGCCAGGTAGCTTCTGGTTGAATGCAAGTTATTAATTTTTTCAGTTATTAGCAGAGTGGGTTAGCCATTTTTACCATCCAGAGATTTGCTAGAAATATAGATGGCTCCCAATACCTGCTTGCCTTGTTGTGGAGAGTTTAACCTTCTCAGAGGACTTCTTGGAGTCTACCCACAGAGGACAACTTGAATCCACAAAGAGCTCTTGTCCTTACTAACTGCAGTGGAAGGACACTTCGGAGACTATTTCTTCAAGGCCCAACAGAATTGTATTTCATTTCTGCCACAATAGTTGTCTCAGTGTCACTGGAGCTGGACAGTCAAGTCACCTGAAGAAATCCAGTGACATTATAGTGATGGTGATGGTGATGGATTCAAAGCAGCCCTCACAGAAAGTGAGGGAGCAAAACACCACCACAGTGTGGTGGAACTCCTAATGACTTCAGGACATACATGTGCACTCAGCCTACCACAGTGCATGCACACCTCAGGATGGAGGAAATGGAGCAAGTTCCCATGTTACCACATAGTAACATTAGGTGGAAGTCTGATGCACAATGTATCGCATGTCAAGATGCTTGAGGTGGGCAGTTCAAATCCAGCAGCCACTCAGTGGGAGAAAGATGAGCAGTCTTCCGTGAAGGACAGCCTTGGAAACCAATAGAGGGTCATTATGAGTCAAAATAGACTGAACAGCAGTGATTTCGAGTTTTATTGTCTTCTGTCGTAAGGTTATTTGAAAGCTTGGTTTGCTCAGCTTTTTTTCTTTCTGGTGAATTGTGTTAGGATCTATACTGCTTTCCTTCAGTCTCTCTTTCATCCCAGCTTATTGAGTCTGCTATAACAATGGTGGACACTTTAGTCTATCCCACAAGGGTCACTAGATCCTCTCATGATTGTCTGACTGCCAATGGACACATGGGGAGAGGATCATTGTCTGAATTCAATGGCCGGACAAGTAAGGACAAATTATCAAATGATTACTTGTTACATTCCTAGATGTATACAAAGGGAATATAATTTTTGCTCTCTAGTTACTCTATGTTTCATAAATAATAGAAATATTTACAACTATCTCGTGGCTTCATGGTATGAAATTGTTCTGCTAACCCGAAAGCATATGATTCAAATCCACCAGAAGCTCCATGAGAAGAAGATGAGCAATCTCCTGTGGGAGGATTAGCTATGAGTTGGTTTCTACTCAGCAGTACATAATAATAACAATAGTCAGTTACTGTTTGAAAATAGTGTCCTAAAAGAAAGTTTCTATTTCTCTCTGGATCTACGTTTCTTTATCTTTTCTTTTAAAACCAGTGTCTGGTTTTCTTTTTACGGTGGTTTTAGGTTTTGTGGGATTCCTTCCTTCCTTCCTTCCCTCCCTCCCTCGCCCCCTCCCTTTCTGTCTTCTCTTTCTTTCTCACAGAGTCAGGTTACATGTACTTTCAATTTTCTTTTCTATAAACTATGGTTATTCATACAGGGTTGTCATTAAAACAAGTTGCCACAGCAATTGGTTTGGAATTCCTGTTATGGTACAAGTGACTAATGCTCTCAAGTGCTAGAAGATTGGAAGTTCAGGTCTGCCCAGGGACCCCTAAGAAGAAAGGTCTGATTATCTACTTCTGAGAAACATCAGCTGTTGAAAAAACAGTTCTACTCTGATACAGAAGGGGTCACTATAAGTAAGAATTTACTCACCTGAAGCTTGTTGCTTAATTGTTTATTGTTATTCAAGTTAAGGACAGAACAGAAATGAAATAAAAACAATGACTTATAGCTGCCCCGGCAGTCACTAACATGCTTCCTTTTCCCCTTTTCTACTCCTTTAGACCAGGAAAGGAAAAGACATAGGGCACATTTGAAATAGGCACAGAAATGTGTCACCTTTGGGTGTAGCACTTAACAGTAGTCTACCAGAGAACTTTCTAGATCATTTTCGAACAACTTACATGAAGTTTTTCTCCACTCAACTGGTTGCATTTGTGGAAGAAACCAACAGGACGGCAGAAGCTGGGTGATCAGTTCTTGTTGTCAGACCCTCCACTCAAGGTAAAATTTCTAGTCTTTCAGTTAGCCACACGGAGATAGGTATCATGCCAATCTTCTATACTCTCTGGTATTCTTGATTGTAGATAACGTCTTACTTAGCACTAAAGCTATTTTACCCCCTGTGCAAACTTCTGGCTTAAGCTTTAACATTATTTTAGCAAATTTTCTTTTGCCAGTCCCTAATAGATTATTTAAGGGCATCCTTACATTGTCATTACAATTTATTTTGATTAAGAAACCTATCTTCCATGTTCTTGAAATAGTGAATAGCTGCTGTGAACATTGATATACAAGTTTCCGTTTGAGCTTCAGTTCTCCTTTTCTTGGAGTATATTCCAAGCAATTGGAAGAGCTGGGCCACGTGGAATGCCTATGTCCAGCTTTTTGAGGAAGTGCCAAACTGCCTTCCAGAATGGTTCCCACCAACAATGTATAAGAGTTCCTATCTTGCCACATCCTCTCCAACATTTATTACTTGCTGTTCTATTCAACTTTGCCACTGCTATTGGAGTGAGATGGTATCTCATTGTGATTTTTATTTGCACTCTCTTACTGCCAATAACTTTGAGTATTTGCTCACATGTCTGTTGGCCATTTGAATATCTTCCTCTGTGAAAATGATTTCCATGTATTTTACTCATTTTGTAACTGGTTTATCAGTCTTTTTCTTGTTGAGGCCAGGAGTATTTTAAAACTTTCATTATGAGACTCTTGTCTGAAATAGTACTGCCAAATGTTTGTTCCCAGTTGGTAGGATGTCCAACCACAGCAAATGGATTGAGAAGTTGTGGTACATTCATACAATGCGCAGCATGCAGGAGCAATAATTTTGTAAATTATTACCTAATTTGGGAGGGACTGAAGACCATTATGCTGAGTGAACTAATTCAATCCCAAAAGGACAAATACTGTATAAAAACATTATTGTAGAATGAGTATGAGTATCCAAGCGGGGGGTGGGGGTAGAAGCAGAGGACAGGTGGGTGAGTGGGGGGTGTTAATCTTAGGGTTGCACAATTCATTTTTGGGGGGATGGTGAAAGAAATGGGAAGGATCTTTTGTGAAAAAAAATGTATTCAAACTTTGTAAATAAATTGGTATAAAAAGAAAAAGAAACTTACCTTCATAATCATCAGAAATGCATATTTATATTTACTATTTCTAAATAGCACTGAACCAGATATGAAGTCATTATCAAGCAACATAGTAATTTAACAGGGAGTGTGTGTCTCTAGTGAAAGAGCTTTCTCCAAAAGAACATTTCTTTCCCCTGTTCTACCCTCAAATAGCAGGATTTAAGATTTCTTGCTTATTTGCTGTTTCTCTCTCTCCCCCCCTCCCTCTCCCTCTTTTTCCTTGTCCCTTTCCCTCTTCCTCCCTCTCTCCCCCCTTACTTTGTCAATAGACTCATGGCTGACCCTTTAGCAGATTTTTTAAAGTTCTAAATTATTCCAGGGGAGATTGTCTTTCTCCTGCATAGAAACTGACCATTTCAAATTATCTACATTTAGGTTGACAACTCCACTCTTCACCACCAGAGCTCTAGTCCATGGTGTATTCAATGTTCCTCGTCAATACCACAATTCAATGGCATCAGTTCTTCGGTCTTTCTCATTTGTTGTCTAACTCTCCGTGACTTGAGTCTGGGCCAGGCATACCTTAGCCCCCTAAGTGACATCCTTGCTCTATTGCACATTAAAGAGGTCTTTTGCATCTAATTTTTCAATGCAGTAAGTCCTTTGAGTTCTTGACTACTGCTTCTAGGGGCATTGATTGTGGAGTCAATAAAATAATATCCTTTTAATCAATCCAAATGGAAACATAAGAAATTTCAATCTGTTCTCGGCTTGTCATGATGTTCATTGGGCCAGTTGTGAAGATTTTTGAGACAAAGAAATCTTGAGAGGCTGATGAAGCTTAAAGACCAGTCTTCAAGCATACCTCCAAACTGGAAGCCAGAATTTCTATCAGATGAACCTACTAAATTTGTGACTAACCTTGCTCTCATCCCCAAAGGTGGAATCCAAATTCTCTCTATATGTTTTTCCTCTGTCTTCATTCTTTTCTTTTATTTCTCTTTTATTGCTGTCTTGCAAATCTACCTTCTTGGTTATAACTACATAATCAATGTTTCTTTCCACATTTATCTACTGCAGGTCTCAATTCATATTCAACCAAATGATCTATGATTGACGGAACCCTGGCTTTTTAACACTGAACTTTTTAGTTATAGTGTATCAATAACTTTTGATAAAGTATGAGCCTAGACTCTTGAATCTAATAAGGTGATATCCAAATATAGTCTATACTTAAAAGTTGATCAGCCCTTTTTTGGTTGTTATTTTAATATTGTCCTGCAGAAATGCTCAGAGTCTTGAAATCCTTACCTATTTAATCTCATACATTTCTTGCCATGGAATTTCACTTCTTTAATTTAGCTTCTTTCAAATTAAAAAAAAACCAACTTACTGAAAACATACAAACAGGTAGAATTTGAATAACTTTATTGTTGTACTTCTGTCTACCACCACCCTCAGATGTCTGGCAATAGAATTGGAGAAGGAAGAGAGGGCAAGGCATCCGATATAGAAGGTATTTCTATCACAGCAATGCCAAATAATTTTATAATTTCACCTTATCCATATAGGGAGTAAGAAGCTCATTCACTTGTAGAACAAAGGTTTACTATAGACCTACTCTGTGTCCGATTCTGTCCCAGGTACTGGAAACAGACTAGGGACTTCATGGATTTCAAAGTCTAAGAGGAGGCAGATTATAGCCAAAGAGAAGTAATGCAAAGTCAGAGCCATGAGGTGTAATTAAGCCAGGTGAGTGATCTAGGCTGCAGATGGCCAAGGGCATGCAGGAATTACCAACTCTCTAGACTCAATAAAGGGCATGTAATTGCAATTGTATTGAGTCCAGAGGGAGGGTCAATGTTGGGAAGGTTGAGTGTATCATCAAGGACAACAAAAAATGAAGAGTCCCACAGAAGAGTGTCACATCTTTAGTCCTCATGAAACAATATGATAAGGTCAAGAATTTGGCATCTGGGCGAGAAAGTAAACAGTTGAAAATAGTGGTAAGGGCAAATGCCTGGATACATTGGTGCTCATCACCATTTCTTAGTTTTGTGACCAACTGAGATGACTTTCTTAAATCTTTCAGAGCCTCATTCCTCATCTGTCAAGCGCAGGTAATAGTGAGACCAACAGGTATTTAGTCTTTACTTTCTACCTAGCTCAGGACTAAATGCTTTACATATTTTATGCTCAAAGAGCCTTATAAAGTAAGTACTATCATTATCTCTGTATGAAGAATGAGCAAACTGAGGCGTGGAAAGATTAAAAACCTGCCAGAAGTTACCTACCCAGTTGTAACCTCAAATGGACTGTCAGGATTCTCCAACATGTTACCTTTATGCTCTTTATGGTGCTTTTTGTTTTTATTTGCTTTTCTTAGACCTTGACTTTTTTTCTCCCCAACAAGGTGATTGGGACTAGAAACACATTCCTTGAGCAGTAGAATTGAGCCTGCACTTAAATTCCCACAGAAGTGGTAAATCTATGGATTATGTGGAGAACAGCTGACCTTTCCTGGCATCACTCTGAAGAGATGGCATTAGTCTTAAATTACCTGGACTTGAATAAAAATGTTTCTTTCCTAGGGTGTGGTCACTCTCAGGCTTGCTCCATGAATCCCTTTCATGAAGTTTCTTTCCCTTCTGGTACAGTAGATTCACCTTTGTCTAGAGCCAGACTATGTTGCCAGAGTCGAGACTATGAGAACTGCTGACCCTTCTGCCTGTTAATTCTAGCAGGGACCAAGAAACGCTCACAGGTAGATCCTGAAGCCTCTTATAAGGACCAATGGTCCTCCAGTCACCTCCAGTGCATGGTGAGCTTGTGTATGTTGGAGTAGAACTGTGCTCCACAGAGTTTTCAAGAGCTGACTTCATTTTTATTTTAAGTTGCCAGATCTTTTTTCCAACCTCCAGCCCTTCAGTTCATAGGTAATCATTTGTTTGACAATTTATTAAAAGAAAAAAAAAATCAAACCAAACCAAAAGCCACCACTCATACACCTCAAATTCACTACCTTTGAGTTGGAACTGACTCATAGCTACTCTCCAGTGGATTTTCAGAGGCTATAAATAAATCCTACTGGAGGAGATTATCCTTTTTTCCCCCTGAAGTGTAGTTGGGAGTAGCATCGGACCACCTGCCTTTGGGTTGGCAGTGCAATTCCTTACATGCTTGGCCACCAGAACTCCTCAGTTATTAAATAGAGGGGCAGAAGAGAGGCACATTCAAGTCTGTGTAGTATCACACCTTCTCTCCAGTATGCATATTCTAGCACCTCTGCCTCTCTTGTGGATTAAAGAGATACAGAAAGTATCATCTGACTGCCTGGATGGTATACAGCCATACACAGTTTGTTCTTGACTGTTAACTAAAAGATGATAATGTGAACCAGCCTAGAGGTGCCTCAGATGAAAGGCCTGGCAAACTGCTTCTGAAAAATCACCTCCATGACAGCCCCGTGGAGCTCAGCTCTACTTTGCTGCACATGGAGTCTTGTGAGTCAGAACTAAATAGATGCCAACTGGGTGTTTCGTTAACGTGAAGTATTTACTCTGGAGCCTGATGGAAATTTTCCAATAGTTATTCTTAACACCTCAGCTTCATATCGCACCCACAAAATAGATATTGCTAACAGCTGTTGTGTTTTGCTTTTTAGATGAATGACTCTTGTTAGTAAAATTCTGTGCCAAGTTCCTATCTTTCTGGCCCCTCTTTCTGGAATTTGCAGAACTGCAGAAGGTGGGGGGGCAGGAAAGCAGAGTTTTTCACTGAATGAATTACCTGGGCTGTGTGCAGGAGTCCTGTGGAATGGATGTGATGGTGTTAATAAATGAAGCTTTTCCATTTGTTGGGATCAGTTTCATGTGTTTGTCATCTTATTAGGGCTTCTCTGGAAAGGACTTATTTGGAAAAAATCCTGAGGACAGGCTTTTCAGTGGCAAATGACAGAGGACAAAAGGACAAGGGAAGTCTTGGAGATACTTTGAGCAGTTTGACCAAATTTAAACTTTCCAGGGACTTGGAAATTGGTTATGGGCCCTAGCGCTGAGTGAGGTAAAACTGATGAAAGGTTAGTGGATTGAATCCATCAGTCATTCCATGGGAGAAAAATACAGCAGTTGCTCTCATGGAGAATTACAGTCTCTGAAAGCGGATAGGGCAGTTTTACTCTGTCCTACAGAATTGTTATCATCACAATTATTCAACAGTAGTGAGTTTTGGGGTCATTTAAGTGTTAGACTACAGAGGTGATGGTTCAAACTCACCCAGAGTCACCTTAGAAATAAAACTTTATCTGTTTTTGAAAGGTCACAGCTTTGGAAACTCTTGAGGTCACTACCAGTTGGAATCAACCTAACAGTCTCTAATAACTGCTTCAGAGACAGGAAACGAGGCACCGGGCTATGGGTCAGTACAGTGACTTGGCCCAGCTATGGAGGCTGGAGGCAGTTAACCAAGAAAGGAGAAAGTCGAAACTGCAGACCGCACCTCTGCTCGGAGAGCAATTTCCACATGGGCACTGTAGTCCGAGCAAGGGCACATTTTAGCCACCAGAAAACTGAGTGGTGACTTTTTAAAGTAGATGTCTCAGCTTCCAGATTGTATTTTTAGTCACAAGAAGACTTAAAACAGATCTGATAAGAGCTACAGTGACATTTTATTTTTGTAAGTCTTTTTTTTTAAAATTTTTCTTTTCTGAAGAATGTTTCATACAGGCTTCCCAGAAAACAACAAAAAATTGAGATAATGAAATGAGAACCTCATCCATCCCATTGTGATAGGGAGCTAATGCAAATGAAGAAGTGTTATTTACTTATGCTATTTTTTTTTAATATAATCAGCTGAATAAGAACAAAAAAAGCGTGGAAAACGTTACATGTGTGTTTTTTTGTGAGGTTCTCATTTCTTATTCCTCAATTCCTAACTACGCATGTTCCTCTTTACCCAGCCTAACAAAGCCCTGCTGGTAAAAAAAATCTCATCAATACAGAAGCTGACAGGATCAGACAATAGACTTTTTGCTAATTAATATTTAATGGGCCTATGGATTTTTCCTCAGCAGCTGGAGTGCTAAATAATAGTCAATTAGCAAATGTGTTAATTAACTCTAATTACACAGCACATGAGCTTCTCCGAGGATTTTTGCTTTATAGATTTACGTGTGAATGTTCCACCACTCTTCTTGATCACGCCAGGCAGCTAATTAATTGATAAGTAATAAGTTGGTCTCTCAATGGCATGTATTTAAAAATAAAACACAGCTTAGTGTCTGATCACTTTAAAAATGATCTTTAAGTGTGTAGAATAAATCTGACAACTGCTTTTTTAAATGACCTTCTTTTAATCACTAGGATGCTTCTCATTTATGGGTGAAGAAGAAGGAGGAAGAGAGCTTTACGAGTTGTGTGTCTCTGTATGAGAGAA
The DNA here is from genome assembly GCF_000299155.1 of Elephantulus edwardii. NCBI lineage: Eukaryota > Metazoa > Chordata > Mammalia > Macroscelidea > Macroscelididae > Elephantulus > Elephantulus edwardii. The sequence continues at coordinate 21,988,565 of NW_006399760.1, read as the reverse complement.
AGAAATACAGAAAGAAGGGATGGGGGGAGAAAAAAAGGAGGAAAAGAAAACACAGAGGAAGGTGGTTCTTTGTGAAGAGTCAGGAGTATCCATTTACAGTATGCAAAATCATGAACTCCAGGAACAAGGGCAACCAGTATGTGCTGTGCAATTAACAGCAATCTTCTGAGCTTCACGTGCCAGTTAAAGAAAACACATCTGAACATTGTATGGCACCTGCCGCCCGGGACAGAGAATGCTCTGAGGAAAGAAATTAACATAGCGAGCAGCCTTGTACATGGTGTGGCAGGAGTGGTTAGATCAAAGGCTATGGATGGCAGCAGCCCGGCCACTGTTACAGTGCCAGACGAGGTTCCTGAGGGCATTTGGAGAGAAACCCTCCGAGGGAACTCTGAGGGAACAAAGTTGTTTTTTTTCAAATAAGATGGTGGTCACAGAATTGTGTTATTCTTTTAAAGACTTCTGTATCTCCCAGTTTACATTCACAATTTATTGCTGTTACCCTTTGCTTCTTGTTTAGTTACTGAGAGTGTTTTAAAAATATCTTTTTAAAAGTTAAAACTGATTCTTCAGACTGGATTTGTTTGATACTTTAAATAAGACCCAAACAATCTGTTTTGAGTAAACCACATGATTTTACTCTGTCTTGGTGGCAAAAGGGTTACAAAATCTGTCATTTTCTTTAAGAACAGTGTAAAGAAGCAGAGAGAAAAAGGTAGTATCATGAAAATACAAATTAAGAATTGCAGATCTTTTTTTATCTGTTTATTATAGTTATTGAGAGGCAATCACATGACAGCTGCATTTGCCCCTTTCACAATAGGTTCCAGAGAGCAGTAAGAATATGTGAACACCTTCTTTTTAATTAGCATAAACTTTCAATTACTGCCTTGTAATAAGTTTGGCCCTAATGGATGGGACCCTATTTTTGTTGTGCCTACTAGTACCCTGGTCACCTGTTTGGTAAAAAGTTGTGCTTCCAACCCAAAGGCATGAGGTTTAAATCCACAAGCTTCTCCAAGGGAGACAGATGGATAATCTCTTATGATTTCCTCTCATTGTTGTACCTTTGAATCAGAACCAACATATAACTCGCCCTGTTAATCCCACAGGAGGAAACTGCCTATGTTTCTTCTGCATAACAGCTAGTGGATTGGAACCACAGAGTTTGAGTTGGGAGCACAATTCCTTACCACTAAGCCACTAGAGCACCCTTTGTGATTTATAGCCTCTGAAAAATCTGCTGGAGGGTCAGCTATGAATCAGTTCCAAGATCGCATATACCTACAACATCAGCCAGAGTGATAGGTTTATAGAAGGATTTTAGAAAGCCTTGGAAGTCCCTAGGTAATACAAATCATTAATAGACTCAACAGCCACTCAAAACATAGACAGTTTGAGGGCACCTCAGAAGAAAAGTCTGGGAATCTTCCTCCCAAATTATCCATTAAGAGCCCTGCCGAACATTCTCCTGCTCTGACACACATGTATTCCCATGAATTGGAGTTGACTCAATGGCAAATGGTGACTGGAAGCCATGAGATCATGAATGAACATGAGTTACTCTGCAAACAGAGCTGAGTGCCTGGTCCAGAAGAATCAGGCAATGTGATAAACAAATGTCTGGCTGCTCATGTCCAACAAATCTTGTGGCCCATCTTGTGAGAGGAGTGCTCTGTCTTCAATCTCCCTTGCTCAGGCAAAGAATCAACTTGTGTGGGAGATAACAGAAAAGTTGGTGCCACGATGGCATCAGAGAGGGTGCAGCAATTTTAGTGGCTGTTAGAAGAGCCGATGCTCAGTGTTACAGCAAGCATGGTGCACCCAGGTCCTCAGATACTTCAATGGCTGCCAGGGTCAGGGGAATCCGCCTTGCTGAGAAAGATGGCAAGGAGTCAGGAGAGAAGGTAAAGGAATGGGTCATGCTGCAGAAAGAAAAGGGAGGAGAGAACTAAGGCTATGAGGAGTTAGGTGTTTCTATAGCCAGCTGACTTTTTCCTGTGCTGAGCTTTAGGCAAAGCAGGTTTGTGGTGTTTGGGTTGATGGAACAATGTTGCTGGAAGTTTCCATGGCATCTGTTGTTTGGGACATCACTGATTGTGCCTTTGGTCTCTGCTAACTTAGATGCTAATTAAGTTATTTGAGAGTAATTCTTACTGTACATGTCAACTCCGTGAGGTGCTGGAATTTTCCTTATAAGGCAACATGTGTATCTCCCAGTCCTGATTGGATAAGGTCTAGTGTTTGCCCTTCTCTGGAGCCTATACCTTAAATAGGCCCAAGTTGTGCTCTGATTGCTTATTTGGAGTGGTTCCAACAGAAACTTCAAAGCGCTTTATGATTTTTAACTTCACCCTTCCATATCCTACTTTGAGCTTTCACCTAAAATTATTGAACAGCTAGCTAACTCCTACTCCTGACAATCTCACATCCTCTTAACCTTCCTCTTCACTCAGGTCGTTTGCTGTGGCAACCAGGCACGAGCAGGTATGACTTGAGAGCGCTGCAGCTCTTCTGAAGCCTGTGCAAACCCGGGAGTATAAAGGAATGACTTTTGAGCTGCCTAACAGTCCTGGCAGGATTTGGATGCCTTGTATTGGCTTTCCCTGATTGATTCTTCCTGGTTTTCTCTTCCTGTTCCCTAGGATCAATACCTGCACTCTCTTATCTCAGGCCTGTATTTTGGAGAGAATCTAGACGGTGGTAAATTCAAAAGTCCATTTGGAACAATTATGGCAAACTAAAGTAGACAGGAGTGAGTAGCCAGAGAATGTGCACAAGAGAAAACAGAGGAGCAGAAACTAGCCCTGCAGTGCCCTGTGGATCTGGTAACCGATTTTAAAGGGACACAGGAATGCAGAGTCTAGAGAAGTTGCTTAGGGTCTTTTCAGTGTGCAGAGTGCAAAGAGGCTGCTTTTAGAAGGGAGCAAAGGCATTATTTAGCCACCTGGTATCGTCTTCCATTGTTAAAGGGGAAACTCAGCATTTCGCCTTCTGTTAAGTGGAAAATAAGCCATGGACTGAAAAAGTGGAAAGATAGTCCTTCTTTTTCTTACTCTCTTTGCACTGATATAAATTTCACCTAAGCAACGTTACAAAGTAAGCCTAACTACAGTTGTGAGAGCTTTTTGGTTGAGTACTGGTATCTCTTTGCTGCAGTAACAAATTAACACGTGTTTATTAGCGAAAACAATAGAGTTTTGGTCAGGAATCTGACATGAGTCTCACAGTGCTGAAATTAAGGGTTGCAGTTTCTGGAGGCAATTGAGTAAACACACAGAGACACTATGAACAACTGATCTGAACCTTGTCCTATCCTGGATCTTCTCAAGCCCATTGTTGCAGTGACTGCATCAGTCATTTCTTTCAGGATCTTCTCTTTCACTAACTTTTCTACCTTCCCCAGCATGATATCTTTTCCAAGGCTCTAGAAAAAAAAACAATTTCTATGCTTTCCCACCATCCTAGATGTTGTGTACATTCCTTAGTCTGTGGCTTTTTCCTTCTTTTCTTCTCTTAAAGCTAGCAATGGCTGATTGATTCCTTCTGAAATCACCATGTACTGCCTCTTCTATCTCTCTCCGATTTTAAGGACTCTGATGATTATATAGGCTCCTTCAGATAATTCATGATAATCTCCTCTTCTCCAAGTTAGCTGATTGGCAACATTAACTGTGTTTTGCCAGTAATTTAACATACTCATAGGTTCTGGAGAAGGTGCAGCCAGAGTGCTCCTAGACTGCAAAGATGATAAAACGTTGTCTCATATACCTTGGGCATGTTGCCAAGAGATGCTATTCATTGCTGTTCTTGTTGATTGCCTTTGAGTCGAGCACAACTCATAGCGACCCTATGAACAAAAGGCCTGAATCCCCTCTGTAACAACTATCTACATTTATCAAAGTTCATAGAGCTTCTGGAGGCATTTTGTTTAGGAAGTGGATGCCACTCGTGCTTCCATATTCACTGGAGAAAGACATCATTCTTGGGAAGCGGAGGAAAAGAGAGGATATACCCTCAACCAAATAGAGAGACACAGTGACTACAGCAATAGGCTCAACTGTGTCAGAGATTGTGAAGCTACCACAGGACAGGACGGAGTTCAAAGGGTCACTGTGGGTCATATTTGATGGCACTTAATAACAACAAGAGTAGGTTCTGAGGATTAGGATGTAGATATTCCTTGTATATATGTGTGTGTTGTGGAGGAGAATTCTATAACAAATTCTTCCAAAAATCTTCCTTTCAGATTGAAAATTTGCTGACCTAAAAAATTTTTAACCAGACATTTATAGAGTTTGACTTATACTTCAAGGTTGAATCAATTATCTTCAATTTAAAACCTATATTGAACTTGGACATGTAGAAATATACTTTTCATTGATATGATTCCTAAAATGTACATTCTGCTCGTGTAGCACTCAGACACACATAAAGAAAACACATTATAGATCATTCCATGAGGCTGAAATCTTTGTTTTAGAAGGGAATTGTCATAGCTATGTTTATAGCTTTATTTTAGAGGTGCAGAAATACAGGACAGTGAGTTTGAACAGAATGATAACAGAAATTCAGAGAAAGAGCCACATCTCCAGACTTCCTGATGGGAAGAAAGATGTTATTCTCACCTTCATATCTATTGACATACTTAGCATAGCACCTTTCAGAGTATGTTGGCAGGAGAGTTTCTGCCATTAGCTAGTGGCTAGATACAGAAAAATGTATTTAATCTTTCAGGTCTCAGTTTTCTCACCTACAGAATAAGGATGGTGTTTGTCTAGGTGTTCCGTAAGGTTTCTGTCAATTCTAACTTCCTAAGGCTCAGTTAACTACTGGATCTAGTGGATTTATTTTAAATTTTGATTCTTTGTTAAAACTAGTACAATTATATCTTCTCTTGGAGTTTAAAAGTTTCTATAGACTACTCAATGGAGCCAAGCTAATCTTCACTTAATCATGAAGTTGTGGGGAGCTGTAATGATCCATTATGCACTATAGTTATCTGTGGTCTAATCGATCTTCCTCTTCTTAGTCTTCCAAATTACTTTACGCAATTGAGAACCAATTCAGAGCAGAGACATGCCAAATTCTGAGCAAGAATCCTTAGAGATAAATATATAAAAGGATTAGTCTATTCTCTTAGCTTTTGGGAATTCACCACTTCTCTCTTCCTTGAATGAAAGAAAAAAGTTTAGTGAGCCGACTTAGTGAATGAATTCCGATACATTAGATGTATGCATTAATTTCCAGGACTGGCAAAACAAATTATTGCAAATTAGATGTCTTTAAACAACAGAAATTTACTCTTATACTGTCAAGTGGAAACTGACTCATATCTGATCCTCCAGCAGGTTTTCTGAATCTATAAATTACACAGAGAAAAGTCAGCTTTCTCCTTCAGAACCCTAGGTGGATTCAAACGATCAGAAAGGCATGCCTTTGGGTTAGCAGCTCAAGTTGCCACCAGGACTCCCTGTTGTTGTTAGGTGCTGTCAAGTTGTGTATGACTCACAGCAACCCTATGAATAACAAAACAGAATTCTATATCTTTTTGTCATTTCTAACATACTGGAGCCCATTTCAGCAGTTATTGTGTCAATCCATCTGGTTGAGGGTCTTCCTCTCTCTTTCTGATCATCTCTAACTTTCCAAAGATGATGTCTCACTCCAAGGAATAGCCTCTTCTAAAAACATGCCCAAAGTATTGAGATGTAGTTTTGCCATTCTTACCCCCAAGGAGCATTCTGGCTATACTTTCTACAAAATATATTTGTTTGTTCTTTTGACAAACCAAGGTGTATTTAGTATTCTTCTCCAGCACCATAATTAAAGACATCAATTCTTCTGCCATCCTTTGTTCATTGTCCAGCTCTCAGATGTATAACAAGAAATTTAAAATCATGGTGTCAATCAGGGACATTTTAGTCCTCAAACTGACATCATTGTCTGTCAGTCACTTGGAAAGTTCCCTGACTGCAGACTTTCCTTATTCAATATGTCTCCTGATCTTCTAACTAGTAGTATCAAGGGATTATGGAGCAAAGAAAGAGAAAGTCTTTGACAGTTTCAGTCTTTTATCATGATATTGTCTGTAGGTCCAGTGATAAGACTTGGGTTTTTTTGATATTGAAAAGTTGGATTACATATCAATATCAAGAAAACAAACAAAAAAATTCATCAAAACTTTCTAGATGTCCCAAATTAAAGTGCAAAATAAGGGTGCTTTATCTGTATGTCATAAGGGAGAATTTTTCATGTAAGCACTCCTTGTATTGTTAGACTTGAAGACTTATCATTTCAGTCCCTATTTTCATTTTCACAAAAGGTTCTGTTCTCTGTCTTCTCTTGGTCTTTCTATAAGGACATTACTCATTGGATTTAGGATGTGCTCTAATCTATTTCAAGAAGATAAACTATGTGAAGAAGATTAGAAGAAGACTCAACAATAGAGTGTATCATCTACATTATACAACCTTGTTGTAGGAAGTGAAGAAGACTTAAAGCATTTCCTGCTGATGATCAAAGATTTCAGTATGGGTTATATATATAAGCTCAACATCATATACACAGAATCCCTCCTCACTAGACCAGTAGGCAGCATCATCATGGTAAATGGAGAAAAGATTGAAGTTATTAACAATTTAATTTTACTTGAATTTTTCATTTTACTTGGTAGCAGGAGTCAAGAAATAAAAACAGGTGTTGCACTTGCGAAATCTGCTGTCAAAAAGACCTCTCTAAAGTTCTAAAGAGCAAGAATATAATTTTGAAGCTTAAGGTGCACCTGATCAATCCACAGTATTTTCAATTGCTTCCTATGCGTGTGAGAGTTGCACAATGAAAAGGATGTCAGAAAAATTAATGCCTTTGAACTGTGGTCTTAGCAAGGAGTACTGAATATATATGTACCATGGGCTACCAAAAAAAATGGTCTTGAAGAAAGTGCAACCAGATTGCTCCTAGGAATTAAAAAAAAATCGTATAACTTCCTCTCAATTACTTTGGGATTATTTTCAGGAGGGACCTATCCTTGAAGAGAGGCATCATGCTGGGAAAGGTCAGTGAAAGAGAGAAGGACTCTCAACAAGATGGATCAGCACAGTGACTACCACAATGGACGTGACAGAAATCATAGGGATGTTGCTGGATAGGGTAGAGATCAGCTCTAATGCCCATAGGAACATTACAAGTCATAGTTGACTTGACGGCACCTAAGAGTAACACCAGTTAATTCAGCGTGACTTCATTTTTATTACATCTTCAAAATTCTATTTTTAGATTGAGTCACATTTGTAAGATATATGTGGATATAAGTTTTACAGGGACACCCAGTACAATCCACTGGTTTGTCAGTAGGTTCTGTTCCAGACTGGCTCAATAAAGTACATTTAACAATTAAGTGAGTCATAAATTTAGTGCCTAGTGCATATAAAAGTAATCTTTACCATATACTGTAGTCTATTGAAGAGCTCTGGTGGCATGGCGTGCAGCATGTTATCTGGCTAACCAAAAGGTTTCATATTTTCAACAGTTCAAATACACCAGCAGCTAAAAGGGGAAAAGATAGGCAATGTCATGTTGTTAAAATATTTATAAGCTGTGAAACCCAATGGAGGGTGATAATGAGTTGGAACTGACGTGATATTGACTTGGCAGTGACTTGGAACGGGTTACTGCTGTTATGTACTGTTGAGTCATTATAGACCCATAGCTGACCTTCCAGTTGGGTTTTTTAGAGTCAGTTCATTACATGGTACGAGATTGTCTATCTTCCTTGCATGAAACAGCTAATAGATTTAAACTGTGTAGTTTTGAGTTGCCCGTACAACTTCTTTTGCACTGGCCAAAATATTGTCAGGGCTAAATATGCCATAGCATTTTGAAAAAAATTGAAATATTTTGAGGATTAAAAAAATGTGACAGAGACATAAAGAAAGTATATTCTGTTGGGAGGGGGAAATGGTAACAATAGATTTGTTAGAAAGAAAACTCACTCAACTCATTGCCATTAATTTGGAATAGTCTTATAGCTGGGTCTCCCAGAGGCTATAGCAAATTACATGGAAGGATCTTACCCATCTTTCTTCCTCAGAGAAACTGGTGGATCTGAACCATGGACCTTTGAATTGGTAACACAAATCCTTGCCAGTTCCTTGCACAGTAGGCCACCAGAGCTCCCTTGCTACACATCCAGTTACAGAAATCTTCAATTGGTATACAATGAAGTACTTTAAAAAGTCATTAAGGTGAAAATTGATAGAATCTGTAGTTAATCTCACTCCTTCCACCTACACTATTTTGAAATGAGGAAGAAGGAAGACAGGAAGCAACACTACCAAAATCATAAAAAAACTCAGAAGAAAAAGATATGGGAGGGCAGATTATTATTTTGTAATATTTAGTAAAATAACTGTCATTGCGATTATGGATCTCAAATATATAAATACTATGACCTAGAAGGTACAAGGACATTGCTCTTTTGTATCAATGTTACATGTAAATAAGCATAGTAATGTAGCTGGACTTTTATTCATCTTCACTGATATTTGGTAGAGCAAGGATAAAAATGAAAGCAAGTCTTGTAAAATTTCAGTATTCAGGCTCAGTTAAAAACTAAAGAAGTATTTAACTATATGATAGTTCAGAAACAGAGGAACAGAATTATTTCTTCAATTCCTTACATCATTTGGGATCACATCCTGAGAAATAGAACTCAGAATGAAACAAATGAAGGTAGGAGTTTTATAAATATGTGTTTTTAGGATTATTGAATTTTCTAATTTACTGTCTCATGATAAAAATTTCTGCCCTTTTGGGCTAAACAAATAAAACTTCTTGTTTTAATAAAAATTGTGTATTCTTAAGGGAGAAAGAAAGAAATTAGCTAATTAGATTTATTTGATAGCTCTATCACTGCATATGGCTAAGGATTTTTCTGAATATTTTTCAAATACCAACTTGTTCAATTAACTTTAGATAGTAGAACTCTACAGTCATAATACAGAGACAAGAAAATTGTCACTGTGACTATTAGGAAAGAAAGGAAAAGCTGTGCCACTCTGGAGGAAATGAAAGGACTGTCGGGGTCACTTTAAAGTAGGAAAAACTACACAGAAGGATGAGGAGGAAATTAGTATATGGGGAGGCCCCTAGAATGCCTATCTGTATGCTTTCCTATGTAGCCAAACCATCAATCTTGGGTTCGTACAGCACTGTAGCCCAGAGGCTGAAAGAGAGAAGCAGCTACACAAACTGTTTGGAGTAGATAAAACTGAAATGCATCACAGTAAATCCTCAACATGCCTAAAAATCTGGCCCAAAGGTTCCAATTTAGCAGGAGCAAAACAATAAAATCCAGGGTGAGCTGTCGAACCGCAGAACACATTCACTAAAGTCATTACTAAAAATAATTAAATGGATTGTTGGTCTTAGAGGTTTCAAAAGAGAAGAAGATGCATGCCAGAGCCGTCCATACATTTCCCAGAGGAAGGACAAAATCTATGAATAAAATTAGGTCCAAGCTACAATAGGTGATCAAGCAATTAATGCACATGAAAAGAACACAATTATAAGCCACAGTGAGGGAACACACAATTTATTTTCTGCAATTGATTTCTTAGATCCCATATTTCAATAATGTTGATAATGGGCTTTCGTAGCTCTAAAATCACGAGACTTGTAAAAATACCTTCTGCATGAAATTATTGAGGAAATAATCTTTTTTTGTGAACAGAGGCATAGGAAAATAAAATTATTTTAAGCTGTTTGCTTGGTAGCTTATAGGTTTCAGGGCTGTGAGTGACACTTGTGTCCAAATGAATGAGCAGAGAATTAGCTAACAAATCTGACCAAGGCATAGTTGGAAAAACATTAAGTGTTTAGTCAGGAATCTTAGAGCCTAGCTCTGAGTTTCCTTTTGGGTGACCTGGGTTAATCATTTGGTGTCTCTGGTCCTTAGTTTTTCACCTATAAAATGAGATCATTGATAAGAAAATTGGTAATAACAACAGCCATAAAATGAGATCATTCATAAGAAAATTGGTAAAAATAACATTTTTAAGTGCTTAGTATTTGCTGACATTGTTCTAAGCATTTTATACATATTGACTCATTTAATCCTTGCAGTGACCTTAACAAATGAATTCTACAGTCATCCTACATTACAATTGAGAATCTGAGGGACAGTTGAAAGACAGAAGATTATGGACCTAAACCTGTTAGTGATAGAGATGAATTTCAAAGGCAGTCTGGATATAGAACATAAGCAGTGACCTCAGGACAACACTGGCTAACAACCAAAGTGTTTGCAGTGCTCTGTATAGTATTGCCGAAGTCCCTGTGTGGTACAAATGTTAGTGCATTTGCCTGCCACCCAAAGCTGGAGGTTCAAATTCACCCAGAAGTACCTTGGAAGACTGACTTGGTGTCCTGCTTAAAAAAAAAAAATCCGCTATTGAAAATTTTAAGGACTTTAGTTCTCCCTAAGAATAGAACATATGGTGTTACAATGAGTTAGAACAATTTGACTAAAACTGGAAATGTTGTTAGTTGCTGTGAGTTTTGTGGTGTCTAGATATCCCGGGTAGAAATGAAGAACAGAAATGCTCCATGGGGTTTTCAGGGAAGAGCTCTTTCAATAGCACAATTCCCTGTCTGTCTGCATACCTCAGGGTAGATTCAAACCACCAACCTCTCAACTAGAAACTGAGCTAGGAAATAGAGCTTTAACTATCTGATTTTTAGATACATGAACTTTCTAGATACATTTCTTTTTCAACTCTCTGTGTAATGATTTTTGTGAATGATGTTAGCTAGATCAACCTCATTGAAGTGCCAGATATTTTCTTTCTTACCTGTGAAGACTATAGTTGTTGTTGTTATGTGCCGTCAAGTCGTTTCCGACTCATAGCGACCCTATGCACAACAGCCCTAAACCCTGCTCTATCCT
>NW_006399760.1:21910910-21973788 GCF_000299155.1 Elephantulus edwardii | reverse complement strand
AGGGGCCAATTCTTGGAAAAAGATATGCTGGGAAAGGTCAGAGATATAGAGGAAGAACTTCCACAAGATTGACTGACACAATGAATGCACCAATGGGCTGAAGGTTATCCGTGATCTTGAAGATGGCACAAAGAGCAACGCTCTGTTCTGTTGCTTATAGGGTCACAATGAGTCATAGTGTACTCGCTGGCATCTACCAACAACAACAACAACATGTAAGGGGGGGGGTAAGTGTGTCAGAGATAATGATGTTGGCTCAAGATATAGCAGGGCTCAGAGTTGTTGTACATAGGATTGCTAGGAGTCACAAGTGACTTGAGGGTGCATAACAACACAGCATAGGAGCCCTGGCATTATATAGTGCATTACATGTCACTTTGGGGATTAGAACCCACTAACCTCTCCATTAGAAAGATAGGTTGTCTCCTCTCATAATATCTTCTTGTTAGATGCCATTGGGTGGAGCTCTGGTGGCATAGTGGGTAAAAAGTTGTGTTGCCAACACAAAAGCAGACAGTTCAAATCCGCTAGTTGCTCCATGGAAGAAAGATAGGTTTGAATTTGTTCCAACTTTACAGCACACCAACAATAATGCAACGTGAAAATAAAATAAGAACAGTGTGTATTATGCAGGTTGCATCTGGTTCACAACTATTTTAATAACTGTTCTTGTAAGGTGCCATTGACTGGCTTACTGGTAAAGTGTACTGCCAACCCAAAAGCTTGTGGTTCAAATCCACTAGCTGCTTTGATAGAGAAAGATGGGCAAACTCCTCCTGTGTCATTTACTGCCTCTGAAAGCCTACTGGAGGGTCATCTTTCAGTTAGTTCTGACTCGATGATACAAAACAACATTTTGGCAAAGTTTGTAGGGAGTTGTTCTCTTAACCCAAAAGCCTACATTTCCTGGCAGTTCATCAACAGCTCTGTGGGGGAATGAGAACAATCTCCTCCCTTGCAATTTACAGCCTCAAACACCCAACACAGGGTCAACTATCAGTCAAAACCATTTCTGTGGCAATAAGAGAGAGAAATTCTTAAGTTTTATTATGTCTGAAAAATAGCTTTGAAAAATATAGATGCTTGGGAGGGCGGAGGGACAGCACAAGAGAGGAAGACCCTCAATGAGATGGATTGATTCAGTGACCGGAATAATGGGAGTAGGTGTGTCAGAGAGAGTGAGATTGGCACAGGATCGAGCAGGGTTTAGGGCTATTGTACATGGGGTCACTGTGAGTTGCATGTGACTCAACAGCACATACAATAACAACAACAATTTATCACTGTCCCAACTCTAAATTCTTAATAATAAAATAGAAATAATGTTCAGAAAATTCTTAAATATACTTGCATTCCAAGTGGATCAAGGAAGAAAATTAGAGAAACATTCATTTAAAGTTTTATATAAAGGCTTATCCAAGACAACCTATTGTGGAGAGAAAACATTAACTCTTGTTACAGAGTTTACTTTCAAAATCATTATTTGTATAATATCAGTAATAATAATAATTCACTGCCAGGGAGTTGATTCCAACTCAATGAGTCTCCATTAAGTTTTTGAGACAGGAAATCACGTGGAAGGGGATTGCCCATTTTCCTCCCATGGAGGGGACTAGTGAATTTGAATATACAGTCACACAAACTTTGGGTAAACAGGGCAACTGGCTAGGAACTACACCAGAGCTCCCTAATCGTTAACATTAATTTTGTATTTTAGGTTTTCCAGGCATCAGGTATTTAACTTGACCCATTTTATTAAAAAATAACCACAAAAACAATTAAAAAAATTCAATAGACATTACTATCTTGTACAAAGAGGAGAAAACAACAGATTGGAGAAAACAGTTTCACTTCCAGTAACAACATATGATCAAGTCATAGCTGGTAACTGTCTACGGCACCCTGTGTGCTTCCTTTTTTAATCTACTTCTGTTTCCCTTCCCACCAATCCTTTTCTTTCCTTTTTGTTTTCAGTCTTTTCTACCTTTGCCAGTTAGTAACTGGTTTTAATTTTACCTTTTCTGTACCCCATGCCTTAAACAACTGTTTGTCACAAAGCCTTCGATTGACTCTGTGAAGGCAGAGCAAATTAGCTCCCCAGGGCAGTTGTGAGCTAGCACCCTGCCCTAGGTCTGTTTCCCAGCCATCTGCATTATTTCTACAATCATAAATGTCAGAGGTGGGTCTGAACAGACATTACACAGCTCCTAAGGTCAAAGAAGGGTGGGGGGGGAATTGTATTTTGATGTATATGATAGCTAAAAAAAAAAGTCTTTAAACATCTTTTTTTCCCCTAATGGCTATGCATTAAAATTCCCTTCCTTTCACTAAATGAGAAGGAGCTCTCTGGTGGCTGTGTGGTTAAGCAATGAGTTGTTAAGGAGGACTTGGGTTTGAATACAACAGCTGCTCTGCTGAAGAGGTGGCATTCTGCTTTCATTATGAGTCACAGCTTTGCAAACCCAGAAGGGCAGTACTACACTGTCCCTCACAGTCACTAGAGTTGGAATCAAGACCACAGCAAGAAGATTGTTATTTCTGTTTGCTTCACTGAAAAGAAGGATCATTCCACAAAAGCAAAGCTGTTCAGGGGGCATTCTTATTCAATTAATGACACTATCCTAGGGACATTTTAAGAGAACGATTAAATAAATGATATACGGTAAATTATTAATTAGCTAATAAATGATTAAAAATAACTTCAAACATGAGGGGAAAGTCCTACACTAAGTGAAAACAGTAAGCTAATACAACAAAATAAATTCTGAAAAGAAATATAACAAAATGCTTACTTTAGTTTTCATGGAGTTAGTATAATAAGGGTTTTTCTTTTTTTGCTTGTTTTGTCACTTTATTTTCTATGCTTTTCTTAATAATCAGTCATTGCTCTTATAATTTAAAAAATTGTTTAAGTTGGGTTTTGTTTTGTTTTGTGTTAATAAGAGTAAGACTAGTACTATTTCTGTGACCTGCAAACTGCTCTTAAATGCACACACACACATACACTTTCTGTTGTGTACCATTGAGTTGGAACTGACTCTGCCTGACCCTCCAGCAGGTTTTCAGAGGCAGTACATCACTTAGGAGACTGCCTGTCTTTGTCTGACAGAGTACATTGTGCATTCAAAACATGTGCCTTTGGGTTTGCAGCTCAGCTTCTTACCACTAAGCCCCTAAAGTTCCCTTAACATGTATATGTGTATGTATGTATAGAGACAGAGATAGAGATAGAGATGATATATAGATATATATATATATATATATACACACACACATATAATTTGATTTGTATTGGTTTGTATACAAAATTCTTATACATTGTGTTTCATACTTTCCCGCTCACATTGTGTTTCATACAATATTTATATACTCCAGTCAATGGAAATAATTGACATCAAGTTATAGCCAAGTCATAGCTGATCCCCCAGCAAGCTTTTAGAAACTGTGAATCACACAGAAGCAGGTTGTATTTTTCCTGTCCAATTGCTGGCTGATTGGGACTGTCAGGGTAATACAGCTTTTGGGTTAGCAGCACAACTCCCTATGGGTTACAATACCATAGCACTCGCTCTATCTATCTATCTATCTATCTATCTATCTATCTATCTATCTATCCACACTTGTATGTCTGTGAGTAGATGTATATGTGTACATTTATACAAAGTGTTTATACATAAATATTTTGTACTTGCTAGCAAAGCAAACCAGAAGATGGAGGTTGGTAAATTTTAAATGGGACAGAAACACCTGAATTGATGTAGGAAGTGGTAGGATGAATGGGAAGCAAGAAAATAATTTTTTGTAGAAAATATGCTTAATAGACTAGTAATTATAATCTCTTATTCACTGATGCATTGCTAGAATCTAGCACAAATTCTCAGTAATGTGTTTGTAGCCATATGAATAGGACAGTGGGAGGCAGTTCTACTCTTGATATGTGCAGGGTTGACATGAGTCAAAGGTGACTCAACAGCAACTGATATAGGGGCATCGGCAGTTTAGAACTCTAACATTCATTCCTTCCATGTGGGAGACCTGAGATGTATTTCCAGCCAGTGCGCCCCAACCAAAGCCACCCACTAATCTACCAGTAGAGGTTTTTGGGTTGCTAAAATACTAAATAGATTTCGGCACAGTTTCAGATTAAGACAGACTAGGAGGAAAGGGCAGGAAATCTACTTTTGAACAATCAGACAATGAAAACACTATGGATCACATTATCCATAATAGTAGCTTTGAGTCAGGACTAACTCAAAGGCAGTTAACTGTACTATCGGTGGCCACCAGCACTTCCGCTTCACAATTGGGCAAGTTGCTTGCAGATCACAGTTTTTCTTAGAAATGCAGACCTGTGGAATTCTGGCTGGTTCCATCAGTTTATGCTTCATTCATGGCTCATTGAAGGATCAATTTTGGTTATTCATAAATTCCAAGCAATTTCTTCTACCATTTGAAATGTTTCTTAGCATTTTTCTCAGGCATTAGATGGTAGGAGATAAAGAAAATCGACATTGACAACAACAAAAACAAAAAATCTCCATCCCCACTACCTTAGGATGGTTTTTGACTTATGACAACCTTCCACTGAGTTTCTAAGGCTATATGTATAATTTTAAATTTATTTATATTGGCTGTATACAGAATTCCAAAAATTGTGTTTCACACTTTCTTGTTCATATTGTGTTTCATACAATAATTGCTATACATTGTGTTTTATAAATTTAGTTCTCATTGAACTATGCCCACCATTACCCTTTTTATGTCTCCATTGGATCTTTCCCATTCTTTCACCCTGTCCCTCCACCCACCAAATTGTGCAATGTGGTGATTTTCCCCTCCCACTCTCACCTCTCTGGTCAGACTCCTTTCCCTTTGAACACATTTTACTAGTTGTTGTTGTGTACTGTTGAGTTGGAACCTACCTGTAGCTGACCTTCCAGTGGGTTTTCAGAGGCAGTTAATCACACAGGAGGAGACTGCCCATCTTTCTCCTGTGGAGCAGCTGGTGGCCTTGAACTGCAGTGCCTTCAGGATTGCAGCACATCTTCTTGCCACTAGACCACCAGAGCTCCCTATTTCACTAGCTATCCTTCTATCTTTACACTAATGGTCTTACACAGTATTTGTCTTTACTAGATGGAGTTAGTTCACTCAGTGAATGCCTTCCAGTCTCTCCAAAGTTATATAATATTTTTTGAAATTGTTCCTCCTGACTGCTGCATAGTATTCCATTGTATGACTGTACCACAATTTCTCAATCCATTTTATTTTGAGTGTACATTTGGGCTGTTTCCCTGTTCTTGTGATGATGAATAATGCTGCTATGAACATTTGTGTACTAATCCACATTTGTGTCTCAGTTCTAATTTACTTTGGGTATATTCTTAGCAGTGGAATAGTGGGGTTATATGTAATTTCTATGTTCAACTTTTTGAGGAAACATCAAACTAAGACTGCATCTTAGTGAGAATAGGTTACCTCATCTTTCTGACTGATGGGTTCAAACTTCTGACCTTCCAATACACAAAGCACACTCCACTAGGTCCATAGTATAGAATAAAAAGTTGGAGAAAATATGCCATCTGTTATTCATGTAGGTGACATTTTGATCACTGGCAGCTTAAAATCATCCATGTGAGCTAATTACTTTTCACTTTTAGAACAGTTCATTTTGGGAGTTTCAGAAAGAAAACAAGTTGCCTTATTTCTGTGTAAATAGAAAGCACCAGAAAGAAAACTAACAAATCACACCCATCTATGACAGCTGATCCAGAACACAAATTTAAATCAGCCTCCAGCCCCTTGCTTTCCTTTGAGAGGAAGATTCTGATCAGTGATGGGCAAGGTGTTGCTTCAAGCCAGCCATTAGGAGGTTGAAGTGACATAGTCAATTTCATTGTCATATTCAAAGCAGAGAACCTCCCAGCCAAGGATAAGCCTAATTGCTTAAGCATATCACCATGTGTCAAAATTCCTAATTGATTTCCTACTCATTAAAGCCATTTTCCTTCTTCAAGTCCAGATTGCTGGGTGAACATACTTGAGTGCTGATGACTAGCAGTACCAGACTCAGACTCTATAGATTGTGTAGGGATCTATAACACAGTTGAAATAAGCTAAGTTAAATGAATCATAGAGAGTAAATCATGAGGCCACCGGGGGCCATTTAGGTATATTCTTTCAGGATGGTATTCTTCGAAGGTTATTTCTATGGGTTAAATATCTATTCTAAAATCATATACGATACTTTTTTAAAAACCAGAAATACCTGAAGATTAGACTAAGTATCACATGACTTTTTAAATGGCTACAATATATTTTCTTTTCTGTCTCACAAAGAAAATTTTTGTTTGGTTGCATAAAAAAATTGTATGCATTGTGTTTCATACTTTCTTTTATTCACACTGTGTTTCATACAATGATTCTTACACATTGTATTTTATAAAATTACTCACCATTGAACTATGCCAACCATTATCTTGTCTTTTCAGGTCCCCACCAGATCTTTCCCATTTCCTTTGTGCATTATATACATTTTTTTTATAGATTGCATGTCTTCCCACCTTGTGCAATGCATGCATGCGTTGTTTCTCCCTCTCCCCCTTCTCCCTCTACTTCTCCCTCTCCCTCATCCCCCTCCCTCTCTCTTTTTAAAGTTTTTCAACAATTTTATTTTGAAAATAAACCCTGAAAATGAGCCTAAGAGAATTTTGATCTTTGAGAATTTGCTCTTTGGTAGACAAGGATTATCAAAAGAAGGAAATTTTTATAGTATGCTTTACGGGTATCCTCCACGTTTTTCAAGTACACTTCACGGCACTTCCTTTTACCAAATGCCTGCATTACTATTATTTCACTAAGAAATAACAAAAGAAAGAAAAACAAAAGTACTTTTATCTAAAAAGTAGTGAAAAGCAAACTGAGCATTCCATGTTTGTTTTTAATGAGCTGTCAAAGAGTCAA
The DNA here is from genome assembly GCF_000299155.1 of Elephantulus edwardii. NCBI lineage: Eukaryota > Metazoa > Chordata > Mammalia > Macroscelidea > Macroscelididae > Elephantulus > Elephantulus edwardii. The sequence goes on along the minus strand of NW_006399760.1, from coordinate 21,966,825 downwards.
AGCATATCCCCAGCAGGGAGATTGCGTAACCAAGCTCTGTCCCTGAAAGTGGAATGTATCAGCATCATATTGCCGTATTTTGAACTGATCCTGTGAACATTCTAAATTGTTGCTGTTCTTAGCCATCTTTGAGTCAAATATGATCCATAGAGACCTCAAGAAACGTGGATTTTTTTACGCTTTCCTGTGCCATCCTCATCATCTCTGATATATATGAGCCCTTTGTTGCAGTGTGGAGTTGGTGTGTTGGTCCATCTCTTTAAGAGTCATCCTTTCTTTCAATAGCCCTTACCAAATATGATGTCTTTTTCTAAGGACTGGCCCCTCCTTACAACATGCCAACGTGTATTACATGAAGTGTCATCATTCTTGCCTCTAAGAGGCACTCTGATTGCACTTTCTCCGAGACGAATTTGTTCATGATATATTCAGTGCTCTCTCCAACACTACAACTCAAAGGAATCAGTTCTTCATATACCATCCTTATTCATTGTCCAAATTTCAGGAGCATAACAAGTGATTGAAAAGACCATGGGCTGAATGAAGTGCACCTTAATCTTGAAACTTGTATAGTTGCTCATTAAAACTTTGGGCGGGTCTTTAATTTCTGGTTTTTCAGGTGCAATGAGACTTTTGATTCCTTGGTGTTTATTTTTTATCTAAGTAAGATGAAATCACTGACAATTTCAATCCTTTCTCCATCTATCATGATGTTATTTATTGGCCCAGAGGTGAGAATTTTTGGGTTTTTGATGTTAAGATGTAACTCACATACAGGCTGTATAGTCTGTCTTTGATCTTCTGCACCAAATGCTTCAGGTGCTTTATGGTAGTGTAGAATTGACTTATCTGTTCAAGAATTTGGTTCAGTAGGATTTCCAGAGGCAGAAGTGAGTTTGCACCAAATAATAAGCTAAATTATTCAGTTGGTATATTTTGTCCATTTTATACAAAGTGTGGAATGAAATGTACATGTTCAAGGAGGGCTCCGTAGAACCAAATTATACTACTACTCTGATTTGCTTTCCTAGGATACTTGACATCCCAGAGATCTCATCATCCCTTCCTCTACCAGTTTTTTTTCTCTCTCTTATTCTGGTTAATTTAAGAAGCTTGGATTTAACTCAGTGTAACTTTAGAAAACATGTTGGTACAGCTTCCAAATACCTATCACAAAGATCAGATATTGTCATATGCTACCATATACTGAGTTGACCGTGGAGCCACAGTATACAACACAGTATATGGTAGCATATGACAATATCTGATCTTTGTGATAGGTATTTGGAAGCTGTACCGACATGTTTTCGGTCAACACTCTTAGCACCAGTAGCCAGGAAATCAAAAAACGTATTGCGATGGGAAAGTCTGCGGTTAGGGACCTCTCTAAAGTACTCAAGAACAACGGTGCCTCTCTGGAGACTAAGGTGCACCTGATACAGGCCATGGTTTTTGTAATCACTTGTTATGCATCAGAGAGTTGGACAATGACTAGGGAGGATTGAAGGAGAATTGATGCCTTTGAGCTGTGGTGCTGGAGAAGAGTACTGAATGTACCATGGACTGCCAAGAAAACAAATAGATTCATCCTAGAGAGGGTTAAACCAGGCTGCTCCTTGGAGGCAAGGATTCTGGGGCTTCATCTGACATACTTTGGACATGTTGTAAGGAGAGACAGGTCTTTGGAGAGGGACATAATGCTGGGCAGAGTGGCACAAGAGGAGAAGACCCTCTAGGAGGTGGATTGATTCAGTGACTGGGGTAATCGGGATGGATGTGTCAGAGGCAGTGAGATTGGCACAGGATAGAGCAGGGTTTAGGGCTGTTGTACATAGGGTCACTATGAGTCGCAAGTGACTCGACGGCACATAACAACAACAACAACAACAACCATATACTGCTGCTAAAAATTATCATTGTCCAACTAGACTCCTTTTCTAAGTTCCATAGTTATCTAATCCTAATAGCAATGTAACCTCAAAATTTATAATCAGTATTTATGATATGTATAGCTCATATTTATAATAAAGGAGCATTCTAGGGGAGCTCTGGTGGCCTAGTGGTAAGGAGCTGCAACTACAATCCCAGAGGTGCATGGTTTGAATCCACCAGATGCTCTGCCGGGGAAGGAGGGACAATCTCCTCCTGTACCAGTCAGATCTGATTTGATAGTACACTCACACAAAAATAATAAAAAAAATAAAGGAGCATTCTGATATTGATTACAAACTCAGGTGTATATATATCACTTACATTCATAAAACATTTTGTGAAACAGTACTTTATGCACTTTGGGCATTGTGCAAACATTACTTTCTTTATAGGCAATCCCAAAACAATCTGTGGCTAAATCTCCATAAGTCCTATTGTATTAAAACTGTACTAGTGCCATGAGGACAAAGTCAGGGAGCTGTAGCCTCTGGATAAAGTAAGCTGGCTTGTTGAGTAAATGTGCACTGGTAGTTTGATGGAGACTGTACACACCTGGGCACAGAAGAAAGGAACACTGGGAGTGTGGAGACTGGATGTGCGTGGTGCAGGGAGGGCGGGTGGAGATGGCTGTAGTCTTAGCTGCAGCTACTCTGTTGGTGTTGTGGCTTCCTGATCATACGCAGCCACTGCCTCCTGGAACCTGAGGCTGCAAGCACCTAGGGCTGGTCAACACCATCAGTAAACTCAGCAGGAGGAGAGGAGCTATAGCATGTGCTAACCTTCTCCAAGGGCTAAAGGCAGAATGCTGCTCCCTGGGTGATGCCAGCACGAGGGGACAGAAGAGATGCTGTGGGTGTTGGAATGTACCTGCTTTGCAGCCCTGCTGCTCTTTTATTCTGGAACTTTTGGGTCGTTAAAAGTATTGTAGTTTTTGTGTACTGTTGAGTTGGAGCCAACTCATTGCTGGTCCTCCAGTGGGTATTCAGGGGCTGTAAATCACATGGGATTGGCCATCTTTTTCCTGAGGAGCAGCTGGTGGATTCAAATGGCATGCCATAGGTTGTCAGTGCAACTCCTTACTATGGAAGAGGTGATTTTCCTTAAAATGAAACAAAATTTTGTGAAGCTAATGTCTTCACTATGAATTGAAGCTCAACATCAAGAAGACAACAATTCTCACCACTGGGCAAAGATTGAGGTTGTTACCATTTACAGCTTCTTGGCTCCATAATCAACACTCTTGGCACCAGCAGTCAGGAAATCAAAAGATAAATTGCAATGGGAAAATATGCTGTCAGGGACCTCTTCAGAGTACTGAGAAGCAACAACGCCAGTCTCATACAGGGCATGACCTTCACAATTATTTGCTATGCTACAGAGAGCTAGACAATGACTAAGGATGACAGAAGAAGAATTGATGCCTTTGAGTTATGGTGCTGGAGAAAAGTCTTGAACAAACCATGGACTGCCAAGAAAACAAATAGGTCTGTCTTGGTGAGGGTGAAATCAAGTTTCTCCTTGGAGGCTAGGATTTTGAAGCTCTGTCTCACATAATTTGGGCATGTGGCCAAGAGGGACCTGTCCTTAGAGAAGGACATCATGCTCTGAAGGGTGGAAGGACAGCACAGGCAAGGAAGACCCAGGATGATATGGATTGATACAGTAATTGGGGAAATGGAAGTAGTCTTTCAAAGTAAGTGAGACTGGTTCAAGATAGAGCAGGCTTCAGAACTGCTGTATATAGGGTTACTATGAGTCACAGGCAACTTGAAAGCACATAACAATAATGGTACCATCGATAAACTTTAGGTCTTATACTGTGCAAGTGGATATGTGATCTAAAAACCTTTTTATATAATATTTCATATGGTTTCTTAACATTTTAATTTTATCCAATCTAAATGTTATTTTATTTTGAGATATTTTCATTATTATTTCCTTCCTCTTAACAGCAATACATTATCCAGTTGTTTAAATTCTGCTGGACTCTAAATAAGAATTTATTTAATGAAAGAGTTCTACTCAAATATCTTGGGAAAATCTTCTATTCCTGGGGAGAGGGGGGAGGAAGAAAGAAAATTAAAAAATCCTGAAAAATTTCTTTCATTTCCATAACAAAAGAGAAATTAAAGATTGTATAGTAAATTTTTCATACTAGAAATTTACATTTCCCACTGGTGACTCCCTTAACTTTTGCCTTGTACACAGAGTTCCAACCTTCCACTACTAAGTTGTAAAGGGAAAGAGCTGGTACAAGATTAATATGTAGGTGCTCATTACTAGGCTTATGTTATAGAGGAATTTTATCAGTTAAGCAGGCAAATTATCCCAAACCCAAACCTGTTGCCATCAAGTCAATTAGCCACCATGCAGAGCTGCCTGCAGTGTTTCCAAGGAGAACCATAGTCATATATTTCTTCTGCGGAGCATCTGGTGCATTTGAACAATTGACCTTTCAGTTAATTGAGTGTTAACATACTTTGCCACAAGAACACATAGTTGAGTTAAAGGGACGTTTAGATACAGCTTTCTAAATTGGAATTTGGGGACTTATGAAACTGGGGCTATGACTTCTAGTTAGAAACAGAGTGGCTCCACCACTCTTGTTGCCTGATAAAGAAGCAAAACCAGTCCTGAAATTAATAAAATTGACAGCGGTGGGCTCTATTTTCAGAACTTCAGAAACTACATAACACCAGGGTGGAACTGTAGTTGGAACCCCAACCAGATAGCTGAGTCTGGTCTCACAGTGAGAATGGGGCACATTGTAGAGAAGAACTCTTCTCATAAGACTGAGGGATTTGTTGTTGTTTTTTTTCTTATATAGCAACCTTATGCAACTAGTAAGAAACCTTAGTGCCACAATAAATAAGAGAGGTTTGAACTCATGAGCTACTCCATGAAAGAAAGTTGTGGCAATCTGTGTTCTTAATATTACCTTGGAAGCCCCATGGGTAGGAAGTTCTAGTCAGTTCTATAAGGTTGTTATGAGTCAGAATAGATTCTGCAGCAGTGAGTTAAAAAGGCATGCATCTATTATTATACTTAAGTATTTACATTCTAAAGATTCTTTCAAAAAAAGTTTCCTTGCCTTCAAAGAAGTCCATTCCACCTTTCTTTGCCTTACTACTTTGTCTTAATTTCTTCCCTGTTATTTAAATACAGAGGGACAAATCATGAACTTGAATTTGTTCTAATTGTCTCTTCTTTCCTCTTTTCATCAAAACAGTACTTCTTTAATTTAATGGCAAAATCTTCAACAAAGTTAGTGTCAAAAGAATTAAGAGCATGTTAAAAAATGATATATCATAATCACATGAGATTTATACCAGGAATACAAGAATGGTTCAATCTTATAAAGCAAATGATTGCAATTCTTCACACAAACCAAAGGAACAGAGACACCTGATTATTTCAGTTAATGGAGAAAAGGTATTTCATAACATCCAACATCTTTTCTTGACAAAAACTCTCAGTAAAATAGGAATTGATGGGACATTATTCAACATAACTAACAACATGTATACAAAATGGGAGAAAACCCTCTGGCTTGAGGAAAGGAATGAGACAAGGATGCCCACTGTCTTTATTTTCATTTAAAGGTGTACAAAAAGCTTTAACCATGTCAGTAATATAAGAAGGTGAAATAAATCTATGAAAATGGAAAATGAAGAAGTAAAATTCTCTCCATTCACAGGGAACACTATACTTAACATATAATATCCAAAAGATTCAGTAAGAAAGCTTCTGACATGGATAGAATTCAGGAATTTTACCCTGTATTCAGGGTACACACAAAACCAAACTTATTCCTTTGAACCAACAAAGAGAAAACTGAAAAAGAAAGAAATAACATCATTTATAATAGCCCCAAAAGGATAAAATACTTTGAAATTAGCCAAAGGTATAAAAGATCTGTACAAAGAAACCTACAAAACACTAGTGCTATACAACAAAAGTTAAAAATACCTCTTAAAAATATAGTGATTATTACAGACACATATATGAAGATTTAACAATTTGAACTAAAACTACTGATGTGGACAGAAAATATGCACACTAATGTTCACTGAAATATTCACAACAGCAAAGAGTTGAAAACAACACAATAATCCTTCAATAGGTGAGTGGACAAATAAATTATTGTGTACATACGGAGTGGAATATCATGCGGCCATAAAGAATATTAAAGACTTTTCAAACTATGCTGCAATGTAGATGAGTCTAACTGGTCATTATATTTAGTGGAAATGTCAATACTACTCCAAGTGATCAATAGATAGAGCACAATCCAAATAAAAATGTCAAATTGTTTGTTGAAATGTCACCAATTGTATATGGAAAACAAAAAACCTCATATAACCAAAACAACATTGAAGAAAAGGAAAACCAGGACTCCTACTTTCCCTGATTTCAAAGCATACTATACAGTGACAGTGATCAAAAAAGCCTGGCATGATTTCAATGACAGACACATAGAACAATGGAATAAAATTGAGAACCCAGATATAAATATATCAGCAGATGATTTTTTTTACAAGGAGTCAAAATCAATTCAATGATTAAGAGTCAACTCATCAAAAAACGGTGCTAGTAAAACTAGTTAGTTATTTAAAGAAAAGGGAAATTTCATGCCACTCATAAAAACTAAAAATTAATATAAAGGTCTAAATGCTAAAAAACCCCAAACAAAACAAAACAAGACAAAAAAGCCCAAAACAAAAACAATACACACCAATAAAGTTCCTGGAAAAAATATAAAGATAAAACTGTAAAGTCTCTTTTTCACTAAAAATCACCAAACACAAAAATTACATAAGCAAGGGAAGGCAAGACATAAACATGCTAAAAATTAAATCATTAAATATATCAAAAAACTTTGTCAAGATTATAAATGAAACTGAAACAGAATAGTCACATTGGAAATAACGAGAATGCTCATTGTGAAACACATTGTGAAAAGTAGACCCAATGTCACTCAATATTATATCTAGAAATTATTTAATAAGAACTGAATTTGATATGTAATTTTTTTCTAAAGGCACAGTAAAAATATTTTTAAATCTTGAGTAGACTTAAAAATACATTAATCACTATATGAAAAAGAGCCAACAATGTAGAAGCCAAACCTGAAGTTATCCAAACTGACGCATCAGCAGTTTAAAAGAATAGTGAATTTCAACACCTTTTGGTAGACTTACGAAGTGGTCTAAATTCGTAGGCAGAAGTACAGCTTTGCACGATTATGTGAAGGAGAAACACATATCTATTTAAGCCTTCATTTATAAAAGAAACAAGCAACATTACTAGTAACTTATCTACTGATTGATGCTACTACATACTCTTAAGCCAGAAGATCAGGAAAAGAAAGTGTTCAGATCAGGCTTTGAAAGATTGTGGGTATACGTACCACCAGTTTTAGCTACAGTAAAAACACGTTAACCTCACTACAATCAAATAGGAACCAGCTCCTAGCACAGGAGAAAACTTCCTGTAGTTTTTCCAAGGAGTTTGTGGCATGTTTACACCACCAGAGAGGGTGATCTTTGGGTTAGCAGCACAGCCCCTTCTGGACTACAGCAATAGTGCTCCCTACAAAACAACTGAAGGGTTATTGGTATTCTTTTTATATTAGCCTTTCATACATTTTTAATTTCATTTCAAAGGGAAAGAAAACTTTCTTATCTGATTAAAAGTTCCTTTTAAAAATTGTAGGCTTAAATACCACTTAAATTTTTTAATTTTAAATACAGGAAGCTATCATCTTAAGTAGATCCAGAACAGCATACATAAAATTTAGATTGTTGCTCTTTTAATAGTTTTCTTTTTAAAAAGTGCTTCTCTTTTTGAAATTTAAATATAAATGGATGACTTTCTCTTGTTAAAATGCTATTAATATTAAAGAAACTTCATTTATGGTGTCTGTGGTAGCCACAGCAAAATGAGACTTGCTAATAACTAGTATCTTTGTTAAGCTTTTTAGTTTTAGCAGATGTGACCTCATACAAGCCAATCCTATGGTGGTTTAATCCTCTAGGACTTGTTTTCATTGTTATTCTAGTCTAATTTTTCATTCAGAGGTTGAAATTAGTTTTCCATGTTAATTTTCTGGTTCCCTATTGTTTTTCCCTTTTTAAAGTTGCATAATTTAGCAACATTTCCATTTGGTTTTACTATATTTGGTTTATATGCTTATTTATTTTTTTTAATTTTAGAAAATTTTACTCCTTGTTACAGAAATGAAATTCTATGTCAAATATTTGTTTGCAAACGTGTCTGCTGTGAAAATTTTTTGTGTGATTTTTTTCCTCCTTTATTTTTAAATTAGAAAAGGAATCTATTGGAATTCTCCAAGTTATCTGGCAATTCAATCAGCTGCTGCACCTCATTTAGGTGAATTCAGCAATTGCCATGATTTGCATCATTAACTTCTATTTTCTCATCAGTTATAAATGATGATTGATGTTGAATGTTCAGAATTATAGTCAGGATGAGAGTCTAGCCAGTCTATGAAATGCCTAAGACCGTGTGAACACTTTCTTCAGTCTTTCAAATGATTACATAGTTTCCAATCTTGAATACTTTCTTATATTATTCAACTGCTAGGGGTTTTAGGTACTCAACTTATTTTACTTTTGTAAACACCACTATTTTGAGTCTGTATACACATATACCAGATGCTAAAATAATTGCTTTAGTTGCTTATTTGACAAAGACAAGAAATCAAGACATGCCATACAACAACAATGAAAGTCAAATATTTATGATGACTTACTCAACTGATTCCGTTAAATGCTTTGTTTCAATGAACGTGTGTAGAAATATGAAAAATAATATGTGGAACTAATGTCACTGTTGGGTACCATCAAGTTGGAACGAACTCATATATGTCCCTCAGTGAGTTTTTCAGAGGCAGTAAATCATATGCAAGGAGATTGTACATCCTTCTCCCTTCAGCCAGTGAATTTGAACCACATATCCTTGTAATGGCAGCACAGCTCCTTACTACGAGGCTACCAGAGTTCTCTAAAACTAATGAAGATTAGATTGTTGTTGTTGTGGTTATGTGCCATCGAATTGCCTGCGACTCATAATGACCCTATGCACAATTATCCTGAGTCAGTCTCACTGACTCCAACACACCAAATCTCATAGCTCCAGTTATGGTATCAATCCATATCATCAAGGGTCTTTCTCTCTTGTGCTGTCTCCCTACACTTCTGAGCATGATGTCTTTCTCCAAGAAATGGTCCCTCCTGACCACATGACCAAAGTATGTGAGACAGAGCATCAAAATCATAGTCTCCAAAAAGAAACTTGGTTTCACCCTCTCCAAGACAGATCTATTTGTTTTCTTGGCCGTCCAATACTCTTACAACTCAAAGGCATCAATTCTTCTTTTGTACTCCTTAGTCATTGTCCAGCTCTCTGATGCACAGCAAATGATTGTGAAGACTATGGCCTGGACGAGGCACATTTTGTAGGCTGACATAGTTGCGTCTCAGTACTCGGAAGAGGTCCCAGACAGCAGATTTTCTCAGTGCAATTTGTCTTTTGATTTCCTGACTGCTAGTATCAAGAGTGTTGATTGTGGTGCCAAGCAAGCTGTAACTGTTACAATCTCAATCTCTTCTCTGTTTATCATGGTGGTGCCAATTGACCCAGTAGTAAGAATCTTTGCCTTCTTGATGTTGAGCTTCAATTCATATTGAAGGCTGCAGTTCTTGACTTTCTGTAGCAAATACTTCAGGGCTTCTTCAGTTTCAGCAAGTAAGGTTGTATCATCAGCATAGTGCAGGTTGTTGATGGGCCTTCTTCCAATCCTGGTGTGACATTCCTCCTCATGAAGCCCAGCCTCCCGAATGATATGTTCTGCATATAGATTGAAAATGTATGGAGACAGGACACACCCCTCATGTATTTCTTTCCTTATTTTGAACAATGCAGTGTTTTCTTGCCCTGTTCTGAGTACTGCTTTCTGGTTCAAGTATAGGGTTTTTTTTGCATAAACTCAATCAAGTGTTGTGGAACTCCCATTCTTCTCAAGGTTAGCCAAAATTTGTTTTTATCCACACAGTTAAATGCCTTGGCAGAGTCAATGAAACACAGATAGACATTCCTCTGGTAATCTTTGCCTTCTGCCAAGATCCATCTGATATTGACAATGATGTCCCTAGTGCCACAACCTCTTCTAAATCCAGCTTTTATTTCTGGTAGTTCTCCGTCAATGCACTGTTCCTGTTGTTTTAGGATAGCCTTCAGCAGGCTTTTCCTTGTGTGTGTGATATTGTTTGATAATTTCCACACTCTGTTGGGTCATTTTTTCTTGGAATGGGAATAAATATGTATCTTTTAGTTGGCCAGGTAGCTGTCCTCCAGTTTCCTTGGCACAACCTGGTGAACATATCCAGGGCAGCATCTGCTTGCTGAAATATGTCAATTGATATTCCATCAATTCCTGGGGCTTTACTCTTTGTCAAGTCTTTCAGAGCAGTCTGAACTTCCTCCTTCATCACCATTATCTCTTAATCATGTGTTGTTTCTTGAAATTCTTCTATGTCAGCCAATTCTTTTTGGTACAGTGATTCTGTATATTCCTTCCATCTTCTTTTTATGCTTCGTGGATCATTGAATATTCTGACCTTAAGTATCCTTAAGTATTGCAACTTGAGGATTAAATTTGTTCTTTAGTTCCTTCAGCTTAAGAAACTCTGATAGAGTTCAGCCCTTTTGATTTTCTGACTCCAGCTTCTTGCCCATTTCATTGTAATACTTTTCCTTATCTTCCCGAGCTACCCTTTAAAATCTTCTATTCAGCTCCTTAACTTCTTGATTTCTTCCCTTTACTTTGACTTCTCAGCATTCTAGCATAATATTCAGAGTCTCTTCTGATATCCATTTTGTTCTTTTCTTCTTCCTTCATCTTTGTAATGACTTTTTGCATTCTTCATAGATGATATTCTTGGTATCTTCTCACAGCTCATCTGGTCTTAGTTCATTAGTGTTCAAATCTGTTTCTGAGTTGCTTTTTAAATTCTGGGCTGATAGACTCAAGATGAAATTTTTATTCCTGTGGAGATTTGACCTTCTTTAGCTTTAATTTGAACTTGCATATGAGTAGTTGATGGTCTGCTCCACTATCAGCACCTGGCCTAGTTTTTACTGCTGATATTGCACTTCTCCAATGATTCCTTCCACAGATGTAACAGATCTGATTCCTGTGCATACCTTCATATGAAATCTATGTGTATAGCCTGTATTTATGTTTATTATAAAAGATATTTGCTGTGAAAAATAATTGATTGTGCAGAATTCTATCATTCTATCATTCTATCCTTTACCTTATTTCTGTTTCCATGGCCATGCTGACTACTGATCTTTCTTCTTAGTTCTCAACTTCACATTCCAGTCATCCATTATTATTAATGCACCTTGATTGCATGTTTGATTGATTTATGACTGTAAAAGTTGGGAGAAATAATCTTTTTCCTCCTTTTTGGCTCTAGTTGTTGGTGCACAAATTGAATGATAGTAGAGCCTTGTGGCAAGAAGCTGTGTTGTAATCCCAAAGGCATGCAATTCGAGGCCACCAGCTGCTCCATGTGAGAAGGATGGGAAATTTCCTCCTGTGTGATTAACTGCCTCTGAAAACCCAACAGAGGCTCAGCAATGGAGCAGTTCTGACTCTCTGGGACACAACAACAACAACAACAACAACAACAACATAGGTATGCCTATGGATGCTATCCTGTCACTTACAATGTCGTATTTCAAGATGGATATAGAAATGACCTTTTTAACTGTGAAAGTGACCCCATTTTTTTCTCACCTTTTCATCTCCAATATGGTAGATCATATAATCATCTGATTCAAAATGTCCCATGCCAATCTATCTTATTTCGCCATACCCATTGCACCCAACTAAAACTTAGTTCACTTTCTTCTCAAGTGCACAGGGTGCATTCTCCAAAATTAGGGCACAAAACAAGCCTCAAAAATTTTTTAAAAGAAATAATACAAAGTATTTTTTCAGATCAAAATGCCATAATATGTCAATATTTATACATTCCATTTCTTTCTTGACTATGTCCAGTTTTCCTTATGTTCATGTTTCTCACATTCCATGTCCCAATCGTTACTTTTTACTTACATCTCATCTCTCTTCTTTGTGTTTCCAAATTTGAGGGCTCAGCCTCAGTTCCCTATCTGTTAGTCTACTCTAAGAGTACTATATTGTACATAGGGGTTTTGAAGGCCTTTTATCTTTCACAAATGGAAGGTCAAGCCTTCTTCCTGTTAATTTGGATGCTTAGCTTTAAAATAATATCTAACAGCCAAGCATTTTACTGAAAGGAGCTGATGAAAAACACTTTCCCTTACAGAAATAACCAAATACAGTGTCCCAACCCTGTTCCAAGCACGTGTGTCTATCCCTGCAACATCAGGATCCCTTGCACTCCTGCCTACCCCATCTAGCACCTCCCTCTCCACAGCCACCCCTTGATATGACAGTTTAAATCACAAGTCACTTCTGTGATATCTTGTGCCTTACACCACTGCTGGTCTCTCATTGCTGGTGCTTGTCTTGTGTTTAGGAAGATGTAAGTCCAAATTCCATGTACCAGCTTCAGGTAAAGGTTTTTGTCTGGGGCAGTACTGGGAAAGGTTCTTGCCTCTGAGCTTCTGCTGCGCGACTGTTATTTTGTGACTTAGTGTCTCTGTTCTCCTTTTTGCACCCACTGCTGTCTCTATCAGATAATTTCCAAGGTTAGAGCTATGTCTCTTCTAGATCTGGTAGGATGGTATTGTTTATTATAGAATTAAATTTCACAAGTGTGACATTATGAAATTTTATGGGAAGAGCTCAAAGAATGGGACTTACCGATCTTTGGTTAGGAAAAGTAATTCTATTATATAACTAAGAATTTTGGAACTATTATTATTATTTTCTTATTTTAGTAATGCAATTGCATAAGATGAGATTAAAGTTATGGTAGCGTTGTTAATAAAAAATTGTATTATAGTAAAAGACTTCTTTGTAAATAATCTAGCAAATATCATTGAAACTATTGGAGAAAGATTTTATAAATTGTATGCTGCTTACCTAAATGATAATTATTTTTTTGAATACAACTTATATTGCTGCATTTGGGAAGACACAGGAAGCTTGTTCACTATGAACTATCTTGCTGTGATCAGTAAAAACAGGAAATGTTAATTTAATGGTATCTATTTCTATTACTTTTTTGTTCTAGACAAATCAGATTAGTAAAAAATTAATGGAGAATTATAAAAGTTTCAACGTTTTCTTCATTAACTACTGAAATAATAACTAATTCCGAGGAGGAAAATGAATACCATTTTAATAAGAACAATTCATTTTGTATACAATGGATAAGTAGATTATAAGCTTACTTGGTAGGGGAACCATTTGAGTTTGTAATTTGAACTAAGACTTAATATTCATCTAGCAAATGTCAGAATCCTTAATAATTGTTATTTTAAGTCATAATTTACTGCCTGCCTAACATGGACAAAGCTCACACAGGCAAGTTTGTAATAAAAAGAAGTCTAAGCATTATCTCTAGGGACTTTGGTGACTATGCTCCAATCCCAAAGGAATGCAGTTCAAGGCCACCAGCTGCTCCACAGGAGAAGGATTCACAGTCTCTTCCTGTGTGATTAGCTGCCTCTGAAAACCTGGTGGAGGGTCAGCTATGGGTCAGTTCCCACTCTAAGTTGGAGGAGTAGGAGAAGGAAGAGGAGGAGAAAAAGGAAGAGGCTGAGGAGAAAAAGAGGAGGATGAATGTACCATCTTAGAGTTTAGACATAGAATTGAACATTACCACAAGTCAAGGCAAGAAAATAAATCAAACAGCATTTATTTGACACAAACTTTGCAACTTACTTCCATTGGGTAAGTTATGACTCACAATGACCACATAGAACAGAAGAAACTGTCTCACAGAATTTCCAAAGCTGTAAGTATTGATGGCTGTATATTTCATGTCATGGAGCAGATATTGGGTTTGAATCACCAACTCTTCGGTTAGGAACTAAACACTTGTCTTTGTCACCATGGTGGTGTTGTTGGGTGGCATCAGATCAAGCATGACTCATAGCAATTCTATGAACAACAAATCTGTACCCTGTCCTATCGTGGGCCATCCTCACCATCTCTCTGATACACTTGAGTCCACTGCTGAAGTCACTGTGTCAATCCATCGTAATGGGATCTTCCTCTCATTTGCTGACCCCACACCCTTCCAAGCATAATATTATTCTCCAAAGAACGGCCTCTGCTAGAAACATGTCCAAAATATGAGAGAAAGAGCTTTGCCATTCTTGCCTCCAAGGAACTCTCTGGCTATACCCTTTCCAAGATAAACCAGTACTTTCTTTCGGCAGTCAAGGGAATATTCAGTACTCCTCTCCAACATCACAACTTAAATTTATCAATTCTTCTTCTGTCTTCCTTATTCATTACCCAGCTCTCAGATGCATGACAAATAATGGAAAAGACCATAGCCTGAATCAAGTGCACCTTAGTCTTCAAGCTGACATCATTGCTTTTCAGCATTTTGGAAAGGTCTTAGATAGTAAATATGCCCATAGCACTATGTCTCCTTATCTCCTCACTGCTGGTACCAAGGGTGTGTTGCTGTTGTTGTGTAGCATTGAGTCAGAACTGACCCTCAAGTTATTCTGACTGAATAATTGTACTGTTACTAACCTGAATTGTCATTTATTAACTTCCATAATAAATTCCACTAACAACAACAACAACAACATCATTATGTGTATGGTCTATGAGTGCAGTGTGACCATTGCAATGGATCAGAAGATCACTGAATCTAATAACAGAGCAGTGAGAGTCTTGGAAGAGGTTTAGGGAATTAGTGGTATAATTGACAGAAGTAGAAATAGGAGCATAGGAGTATGTCTGACTTCATGTTGTTGTTACTTGATATCATCAAGTCAAATATGATTCATAGTTAACCACCGTACAATAAATCTGAACCCTATCCTATCCTGTGCCATCCTCACACTTCTGACACATGAAAGCACATTATGACACTCACTAAGACAATATACCTACCTGGTCAAGGGTCTTCCTATCCTTCTCGGACCCTTTACCTCTCTGAACATCATGCCACTCATCAAGGAATAGCCCTTCCTAGCAACATGCCCAACGTATGTGAGGGAAAGCCTTGTCATCTTTGTCTCCAAAGTGCACTGTGGCTGCATATTCCCCAAGACATTTTTCTTTGTTCTTTTGACAGTCCATGGGATGTTCAGTACTCTTCTCCAGCACCACAGCTCAAAAGGATCCTAGCAAATGATTGGAAAGACCATGGCCTGAATCAGGCATACCTTAGTCTTTAAACTGATATCATTACTCAATAACTTAGAGAAGTCCCTAACTGCCAACTTACCTAGTGGGATATGTATCTTGATTTCCTAATTGCTGGTATCAAGGGTATTAATTGTGGATTCAGGTAAGATGAAGTTGTTGACAATTTCAATCTTTTCATCTATCATGTTATGGCCTATCAGTCCATTAGTAAGAATCTTTGTTTTCTTGACACTGAGATGCAATCCATATATTGATCTTCTGCAACAAGTGCTTTAAATCCTTCTCACTTTCAGCAAAGTTGTGCCATCTCCATAATGCAGTTTATTAGTAAGTCTCCCTCTGATCCTGATGCCACATTCTTCTTGAGAGAGTCATCTGGCCTGGAGGCTGCAAAGACTTACCTGGAAAGAGCCAGGAGAAGCAGAAATGGAG
Organism: Elephantulus edwardii; assembly: GCF_000299155.1. Classification (NCBI taxonomy): domain Eukaryota; kingdom Metazoa; phylum Chordata; class Mammalia; order Macroscelidea; family Macroscelididae; genus Elephantulus; species Elephantulus edwardii. The sequence continues at coordinate 21,951,104 of NW_006399760.1, read as the reverse complement.
CACAAAGCAGGAATGACAAGCAGAGGCCATCAGAGATAGCTTTCCTTGAAAAGCTGCCAAGGACCAGTCCACAAAGTCTGGCTATGCTGTTCAGGAGAGATCTGTGGACAGTCTTAGCAGGAATCAGTGAGATGTTTAGAGCCCTGCCACAGAGGAATTTAATAAGTGTACACAGAAGAAAGTGGGCTCCAGGGGAAAAAGGCTCCAACAGAAGATCCCAAATGGCTTTGAGACACACCTTGGTGAGGAGATTCTGTTCTGTGCCAGCCAGCTGGCATATATGAAGGCAAAAAAAAAAAGTTGTCTAGACATTGAGTATTAGGGAAACCCTAAGCAGAATCAATACTGAGCAATTTCAGGAGCTGCCTTAATCAGATGATTCAAGGGCTTCTCCCTGGAGAGTGGACACCAGACCTCACTGGGTCATTGAAGACCAAAGCACTGAACAGAAGCCTCACTTTTGAACCAAGACAAATAACTGATAAAAGGTCAACTGAATCACCAGCAACATTCTAACTTAAATTCCGCATACTCAGTTAAAGAAAGAGGGTGAAAACCAGGGAAAAAGCACTTGCTGCTATAGAAATGTGTATTTTAGAGATGTTTTTATTTTTTTTTAAATTTTCCTGAAGTAAAAAGTTTTTGTCACATGAAATTATATTTAAAAGATAAACAGTCTCATCCTGATGGTGGCAGGTGAGTGTAGGTTGAGCTATACTTTAATATGTAAGAAAGCTTCAAGAAGAATCATGAAAAATAGTCGAACATTCCAATCATACATATACACAGAGTTCTTAGCTGATTAAAACCTGGCAGCATGCAAGGATGTTTCAATTAAAAAAATAACAAAACCCAAACAAACAAGAAACCCACTATCACCAGGTTGACCCAGACTCATAGAAATCCTATAAGGGCAGAGTAGAATTGCCCCACCTGGTTCCCAAGGCTGTGAATCTTCACAAGAGTAGACTGCTTCACCTTTCTTCCAAAGAGCACCTGGTGGCATTGAACTACTGGCCTTTGTCTGTAACTGAATTCTTTAACCACCGTGTAACCAGGGTTTCTTATATTATCTCAGTGGGGCACAAACTAGACTGGGTACTGGTTGCTCTTAAGTCCAATCAAGAAAGAAATCCAAGGAAGTGGCTGACTCTTTTATGGGCACAGGACTGGCATTCACTATCTTACTGAATATGAGGAAAAACCTTTTTGTGTTGCTCATGTACTGCTTTTTACAGTCCAAAAGCACAGTCACTTAAACGGCCCGAGAGTGGGCAAATGAATAATAATGGAGCTAACTCTCATCTCATGCAATCAAGTAGATGTTATCCTCTATTGAGATATGTGGCGTATGAATCTCACCTAATCACAGTAATAAATAATAGGGTAATTTCCATGCCAGCTGCTAACGGTTTCCTCGCTTCTAACCAAGGTTTTATATCACTACATTTCTACCTGCAGGAAACAATGACATTCTCAGACCAATTTTTTTAAAAGTCTGCACGTTTCAGTTTTATTGCAGCAGCTTTTTATGGGTTGTCTCAAAGTGCAGGGTTGAATTTTTAGGTCCCTTAGAGAGGGAAATATGATCAAAATGGTATTGTTAATGGAGCTTGATGTAGCTATTATGGAGGGGGAGTTCAGTATTTCTCTCCCAAAGGTGTCTGTAATGAGGGTTGGAGGACTCTGAATGTTAAGTCTTTTTCGAGGCAATTTGTACTATACTTGAAGGAGACTGTATTCCTTACTTACAGATTATATGGCTATGGGTTGATTCTATTTTGGTGCTGTGGGTTGGTGAGTTACAAACTAGTTAATTGAGGAAAAACTAACCTAAGGCTCTGGATCCAAGATGATATAATAAAATGATAAATCTTTTTTAGGTAGTTTAGGTGAGAAGCATTGTAGAGACAGTGTAATGACTTTCAAATATTCTCCATTTGTTCTTTCTCTTATCTCTGTGTTATCCCAGATAATAATTTTATTATCATGTCTCAGAGTGGATTTCTCTTTACTCTAGTGCCTTAACCTCACCTCCTTTATACTTACAGATGCTTGCTGCACACTTGCCATTTTTTTGTCGCTTCTCAGATTGATTGTATAACTATTTGTTGTATAACTATTTGTTGCCCTTATTAGGCTGTAAATACCTTTACATGTAAATCCCTTTCTACCTTACACAATATCTATGACACTATTTAGTATATTTACAGGTGCAGAAATTTAAGATGCCCCCCCCCCATAAAAAAGCTTTAATGACAAAATCTGCAAGTGTGTTGTGTTAGGTGCAGAGCCAAGACTGGAATCCAGGCAGTATGGCTTCAGAATCCACGGTGCCTTAAGCATGGTTTATTGAATTGAGAAGTTGTGTGTGAAGAAACACAAACAGCATAGGATTGTGCTATTACAAACAGAGAATGTTCTTTGGGAAATGTTGCCAAGTGCCTCTGAGTGGACTCCAACTCTCAATGGCCTTATGAATAATAGATGGAAACTCTGCTTGATCTTACATCATCTTCAGAATTGCCATTGTGCTTAATCCCATCGCTGCAGTCACTCTGTCATTCCATCTCACTAAGGGTCTTCCTCCCCTTCACTGACTTTTTGCTTTTTAAAATATAATGTCTTTCCCCAGGCTCACCTAAGTCTCCAGAGACACACCGTTGCTCTTTAGTACTTTAGAGAGGTCCCTAACAGGAGTCTAAGGTGGGTCTGTTACAGGCCATGGTCTTTACAATCACTTTTCATGTGTCAGAGAGCTGGACAATGACCAGGGAGGATAGAAGGAGAACTGATGCCTTTGAGCTGTAGTGCTGGAGAAGAGTGTTGAGGGTACCATGAACTGCTAAGAAAACAAACAGACTCATCCTGGAGAGGGTTAAACCGGGCTGCTCCTTGGAGGCAAGGATTCTGAGGCTTCGTCTGACATACTTTGGTCATGTAAGGAGAGACCAGTCCTTGGAGAAGGACGTCGTGCATGAGAGGGTGGAGGGCAGGCGCAGGAGGGGAAGGCACTCTGGGAGGTGGATTGATTCGGTGACTGGGATAATTGGGATGGGAGTGTCAGAGACAGTGGGATTGGCACAGGACAGAGCAGAGTTTAGAGCTGTTGTACATAGGGTCGCTATGACTCGCAGGTGACTCGATGGCACGCAACAACAACAACAACTTTCCCCAGGACTGGCCCCTCTAGATAATGCCTTTAAGGGGCACTTTGGCAACACTTCTTTAAAAATAGAGAGAGATTTATTTTTTCTTTTAGTAAGCCATGGTATATTCAATACTCTTTCCCAACCCCATAATTTTAAGGTATCTGTTCTTCTTTGGTCTTATTTATTTATTGTTCAACTTTCACCTGTCTATGAAGCAATTGAAAATTACCATAGCTTGGATCAAACATTTCTTAGTTTTTAAATATCTTTGCTCTTTTAGCCTTTAGGTCTTCTGATTTATTGCCTGCTGTTACCCTAAATGTTGATCATGGACTCAAGCAAAATGAAATCTTGGGCAGTTTCAATATTTTCTCAATTTATCTTGCCTTGGCCAGTTATGAAGACAGTGCTCTCATGACCTAATTTGTAGCCCTCTGCACTGCTATCCAAAATGTTGGTGGGTCAAGTTCACCAGCTTCTCCCTGAAAGAAATACGGGCAGTCTCTCATAAAAAGTGCACCCTTTCAAAACCTGAAAGAAGTTTTCTATATGAAATTGACTCAAGCTCTGTGAATTTTCTTCGGAAATGAGTTAGATAAATTGTAGGATGCTTTTAACATTCTTGTCTCTATAAAGACATACCATATCTTTTTGGACCCTAGAAATCATTCAAAGAGAAGAAGGATTGCACATTATTAAATCTACTACTAGGGGCCTGAGAAAATCTCCTACTGATATCCCCAGCCTTCTTTTAGGTAGCATCTTTGTACTGCCAGTGACAACAAGACAGTTCTCATCAGCAAAAGGAGTAAGCATAATTAGACTATCCTTCCTATTACTGATTGGGGAAAACAAGCCTGACATAGCATACTGCTCTTACACTAAATGATAGATTTTTGCTGAAGAGAACATTTACTATAATACTTCATTTACATCTCTTCATGATGGCATTTTAAGACTTAACAGTTTTTAAATTGCAAGAGAAAACTTGGATAAACACTTTGCTCAGTTCCTTCAGCATATTTTACTGGTGGCAATGCATATGCAGAGTAAGAGGCTAATTTCGGATCTAGACAGGCATTCTTCTCGGGTCTCTGAATGACATTTTCCCAAACTAACTGCTGAACACTTCAGAAATGACACCTGTGATGTCTAGCACAGGTTGTACAAAATCTACATAAAAGAGACCCCAGTACAGATTGTCAGATGAGTGCTGGTGTGCCCTGACTAATGGAAAGTTGTGTGCCCATGAAATCAGAGAAAAAGAGTTGAAAATATCTAGGCTCTTTAATTTTACCTCCACAATGTGGGTTCTGGATTGAATTGTGGCCCCTTCAGTACATATAAATTGATATTTTATCCCTTGTGCCTGTAAATAGAATCCTTCCTAGAAATTAGAGTTCCCTTTTGTTATATTAATGAGATCATAACCTCTCACTACCATCAAGCTGATTAGGGGGATTCATCTTTCTTTTTGCCTCGTTGCCTTTTGGTTGGGAATAACACATAGCTAGCCATCCAGTGGGTTTTCAGAGACTGTAAACTGTACAGGAGAAGACTGTCCATCTTCCTCCTATGGTGCTGCTAGAGGATTAAAACCGTCTTAGAGGCACTGACTTTGAGTGAGCAGTGCAACTCTACATTTTAGGCCTCCGGGTTCCCTATGTCATGTTGTAGTAAAACAAGCAAGCAAACAACTGGTCTCTGTGTAGACCTTCCTGATTCATGGAAACTCCTGTGTTACAGAGTAGAACTATGCTCCGTAGGATTTTATTGACTGGTTTGATTAGAAGTTGATTATCAGACCTTTCTGCTGAGGTATGTCTCAAACCTCCAACCTATGGATTAGAAGCTGATCATTTTAACTATCTGCAACCTCCAGGGACTCTTGTTTTCAGATTTAAGTGGATCTGAAACATAATGACTTCTAAGCTGTGTCTTCGAAAAAGAGCCATAGAAGCACAGAGATGCACCCAGAGAGATCATATGTGAAAGTCCACACAGAACAGCCTAAGAATGCCAAGGAGTGCTGACAGTGACTGGGGAACTTTAGCAGTGTGGCCCATAGGACATTGCGCTGCTATTAATTGTTGCTGTTGTGTACTGTTGAGTCAGAACTGACCCATAGCTGACTCTCCAATGAGTTTTCAAAGACACTGAATTGCATGGGACCATATTGTCCAGTTTTCCACCATGTAGCAGTGTTTTCTAGATGCTTCAACTACTAGACATCATAATAGATAAAGAAGGATCCTTGTCCCATCCTGCCAAAGTCAATTTGAACTTCCAGCCCCTTGCACTGTGAGATGAGGAATTTCTGTTCTTTAACGTCACTCATTTGTGATATTTTCTGTTATGACAACATTAGATAGCTAAGACACGTGGTAAAGAAATAGAGTGTATAAATGAGAATTATTCTAATGACATCTGCTAAAACAATAACTGTCAGAGATGATGATGGCACAGGCCAGCACAAGGTTCAGGTCTATTGTTCATAGGGTCACTAAGAGTCATACTTGACTCAACTGCACCTAACAAAAACAACAACAGAATAATAAGAAAATATACATATTGAAAATAATTGCTATTATTATTGTTAGATACCATAAACTAGAAGAGGACTCATAACAACCCTATGAACAACAAATATGTACACTTCCCTAACATGCACCATCCTTATCACGCCTGACACACTTGAGCCCATTGTCACAGTCACTGTGACAATCCATCTGACTGAGAATATTCCTCCCTTTTACTTTCCTTCCACCTTTCCAAACATGAGGTTCCTTTCCAAGGAACAGCCCTAACAACATGCTCAGAATATATGAGATGCATCTTCTTGATCCTTCCTTCCTAGGAGTGCTCTGGTTACTTTTTCTTCAAGACATCCATGGGATAATCATCATTCTCCTCATTGATTCTTTTCTTATAATTTGTGTTCATTGTCCAGAATAACAGGTGATTGGAACAACTGCTACATAAATCACATGCACCTTGGTCTTTAACTGACATCATTACTCTTCATGACTTTGGAGAGTTCTCTGACAAAGGACTTTCCCAAAGCTATACGTTTCTAGATCTCCTGACTGCTGGTACCAAGGGTGTTAAGTGTAGATCTGAGCAAGATGAAATAGGTGACAATGCCAATCTTTTCTCCATCGTGATGTTGTCTACTGGCTCAGTGGTGAGGATTTGTTTTTTTCTTGATGTTGAGATTTAATCCACATTGAGGCTGTAGTCCTTGATCTTTTACAGCAACTACCTCAAGTCCTCTTCACTTTCAGCAAGCAAGATTGTGTCATTTGTATAATGCAGGTTGTTGATGAACCTTCCTCTAATCCAGATGTTACACTCATCTTCATAAAGTGCAGGTTCTCTAATGATTAGGTCAGAATAGAAGATTGAATGGGTACAGAGTAAAGATATAGCCCTGACACCCTGCAGCAGGCTATCCTAATTAACACCCAAGTATAACTTATCTTGTGTGTTTTGTTGTTATTGTTGTGATGTGCTGTTGAGTTGGAACCAACTCATAGCTGACCCTTCACTGGGTTTTCCGAAGGTATAAATCTTACAGCCTGAGATTGCTCATCTTTCTACCTTAAATCACCTGGTAGATTCAAATTTTCTGCCTTTGGTTTGACAGTGTAAATTCTTGCCCATTAGGCCATCAAAGTTTCCCTTGTCTTGTTTATGCAGTTCTATCCCATAGAGTTGGAACCAACTCAAAGCTGACCCTCCACCAAATTCTCAGAGGCAGTAAATCACATGGGAGGAGATTGCCCATCTTTCTTTCATGGAGCATCTGGTTGTTTCAAATTGCACGCCTTTGGGTTGGCAATACAACTACTTACTAAAAAGACCCCAGAGCTCTCTTGTGTATATTGTACTGACCAAAAGCTGATCCTCTGACAAGTTTTCCAATGCATTTGAACACTTCAGAGCTGGTGAGCTTCTTACTAGTAGGGAGCTGTGTTGATCTAGTGGTAAGAAGCGGTGTTGCATTCATAAAGACATGCTTTTGGAATCTACCAGCTGTTCTGCAGGAGATGGATGGACAATTTCCTTCCATGTGATTTGCTACCTCTGAAAACCCAGTAGAGGATCATTTAGAGATCAGTTCCCATATTGTTGTCAGTGTACAACAACAACAGACCTTACTCCTAGATCCTCATTCTGTAAGTTAGATAAATGTAGCTTCATCATCAGAGTAGTATCTATCTGATTATGTGAATTAAGAGTATGTATAAGGGGAGGGGTTAATCAAAGAAAATAAATAGTGTAATTAAGAAATAGAAATAAACCTTAACATTAAATTATAAAACAAAAAGTTGAAGTTGAAAATCAAGCCAGTTGCTACAGAAATCAAAGCAAAACTCCATTCCTTTGAAAAATTTTTGAGTTGTTGTTATTGTTAGGTGCCATCAAGTTGAGTATGACTTATAGCCACCCTATAAACAAATGCTATGAACCCAGTCCTGTCCTGCACCGTCCTGACACACAAGAGCCTATTGTAGCAGTCACAGTGTCAATCTACTTGGTAAGGATCTTCTTCTCCTTTGCTGATGCTCAACCCTTCCCAACATCATGTGCCTCTCCTAGGAACAGCCCCTCCTAGTGACAAGTCCAAAGAGTGTTAGGTGAAGCCTCATCCTTATTGCCTCCAAAGAGCTCTCTGGCTATACCCTATCCAAGACTATCTGTTCATTCTCTTGGCCATCCATGGGATGTTCAGTACTCTTCTCCAACACTACAGCTCAAAGGCATCAATTCTTTTCATCAATCCTTATTCATTGTCCAGGTCTTGGATTCATATCATAGCTAATAATAGGAAAGACTATTGCTTGAAACAAATGTACCCTATTACTCAACTTGGAAATATCCTGAAACTGATATCACTGCTCCTCAATACTTTGGAAAGGTTCCTAACAGCAGATTTTTCCCAGTGCAATGTGTCTTCTTACTTCTTGACTGCTTGTACCAAGGGTGTTAATTGTGGGTCCAGGCAAGATGAAGCTGTTGACAGTTTCAATCACCTCTTCATCCACCATGGCAGTGCCTATAGGTCCAGTGGTAAGAATCTTTGTTTTCTTGATATTGAGAAACAATCCACACTGAAGGCTGTATTCCTTGATCTTCTGCAACAAGTGTCTCATGTCTTCCTCACTTTCAGCAAGTAAAGTTGTGTCATCTGCATAACACAGGTTATTGATGAGTCTCCCTCCAATCCTTATGCCACATTCCTCTTCATAGAGTTCAGCTTCTCCTATAATTTGCTTAGCATGTATATTGAGCAGGTATGGAGATAGAATACATCCCTGATGCACTCCCTTCCCAGTTCCAAATCATGCAATGCTCCCCTGCTCTGTTCGCACAATGGCCTGCTGATCCAGGCACTGGTTCTCTATGAACACAATCAAGTGCTCCAGGATTACCATTCTTCTCAATGTCAGCCACAACTTGCCATGATCCACACAGTCAAATGACTTTGCATAGTCAATTAAATAGACATTCTTCTGGTATTCCTTTCTTTTAGCCAGTATCTCTCTGACATCAACAATGATATATGAAAGGATTTTGAGTCAATCTTACCTAGATGTTGAGTAAGGGTCAAGGAGACTTAAATGGCATCTGGGGTATAGTTAGTAGAAAACTTGTGAAATCTGAAATAGGTATAAGGTGAAACCTTTTTAGAGAAGAAAAACAAATATACTTTCCTCTAATAGAAAAACAATAGAAAAGTTGTGAGACTGTACCCTGTCAGAGAAGGAAAAAAATTGTGAGATCTAGAAAAAAAATTAGCTCATGCTTTCATATATTTCAGTGTAATTCAGTTTTTATTACTCAACTTGAAAATATCAAACAATATCATTAATATCACACGCAACTAAAATATTGCTGAAGAGTATTCAAAAACACAATAAATAGTACATAGAGAATTGCCAGATTTTCAAACTGGTTTAGAAGAGGTCATGACACCAGAAATATCACAGCTGATATAGCATACCAGAATAATGCCTGTCTGTGCTTTATTAATTATGCAAAGGCAGTTGACTGTGTGGATAATAACAAATGAAGGCTAACATTGAGAAGGATGAAAATCTCAGAATGCATAATTGTGCTCATATAAAATCTATACTTAGACCAAGAGGCTTTGATGTTAAAAAACCTAAGGAACACTACATGATTTAACATTAAAAAAGATGTTTATCTGGGTTGTATATTTTCTCAATACCTATTCAATCTGTATGCTGGGAAAACAAATAAGAAGCTGAACTCTATGAAGAAGAATGTGGCATCAGGATTGAAGAAAAACTCATGGTGGAAGGCTTCTATGGATCACACCTTTATGTCAAAGATACAAAACTTCTCACCATTGGACCCATAGGCAACATCATGATAGATGGAGAAAAGATTGAAACTGTCAGTGACTTCATCTTGCTTGGATCCGTAATCAACACAGTTGGTACTAGTAGTTAAGAGATCAACAGATGTATTGCACTAGGAAAGTCTGTAGTCAGGGACCTCACAAATTATTGAGGAACAATGATATAAGTTTGAAAGCTAAGGTGTGCTTGATTCAAGCTATGATCTTTTGAATCACTTGCTATGAACCTGAGATCAACAAAATGAATACAGAAAACAGAAGAAGAATTGATGTCTTTGAGCTATGGTGTTAGAGAAGAATACAGAATATCCCATGAACTGCCAAAAGAACAAACAGATATATCTTAGAGAAGGTGCTGCTAGAGTGCTCTTTGGAGGCAAAGATAACAGAGCTTCACCCACATACTTCGGGCATGTTACTAGGAGAGTCTGTTCCTTGGAAATGGACATCATGCTTGGAAAGGTGGAGGGTCAATGAAATAGAGAAAACCCCTTGGCCAGATGGATTTACATGGTGACTGCAACAATGAGCTCAAGTATGTCAAAGCTGAGGAGGATTGACATTATAGGGCAGGTTTCAGATCTGTTGTGCATAGGGTTGCTATGCGTCATACTCAACACAACAGCACCCAGTAACAACAACAACAACAGCAACAACTCACCGTCCTCAATTTCATTTCAACTTCTAGTAGCCCACCATCAGGTTTCTAAGGATGTATAAATATTAATGGAAGGAGGTTACTCATCTTTTCTCTCATGCAGCCACTTAGTGGATTTGAACCACTGGAGATGCAAGGTCTTTGGTTAGCAGCACATTCTGCTATGAATGGCATCGCCAGAGCTCCTATTCTATTTTAAGCACCTAATAATTCTCACATACTTTGAGTACGTTGTCAGAAGGGACCAGTCTTCGGAAGGATGACATGATGAGCAAGATGATAGGTCAGAGAAGGATAGGAAAGTTGTCAGTGACATGGGTTAGCACAGTGATTACAACAGCAGCTTAAGCACAGTGGAGATGTGAAAATAGTGCTTTTGTACAGAGGACCTGTAGGAGACAATGCCATCTCTGTGGCATATAACAATATCAGTGTGTCAATCTTCTAGATTGGAACACCTCAATGGAAAAACCGTGATACTTAACTCCTACTGTGCTCTTACCAACAATCTTAAGTGAAGGACTCAAGGCCACATAACAACAAGTAAACGTGGCTCTTGAGGTTTTAAGCTATTTCTGAATATTCCATGACCTGCCTGAAGAACAAATACGTCTGTTTTGTGGGAAGTAATGCTCCGTAGGATCAAGGACGGTAAAACTTTGTCTCACATACTTTTGGCAATGCATTCTTAGAAGGAGGCATTCTTAGAAAAAGGCAATATTATGGGAAGAGGGAAAAGTCAGTGAAAGAGAGGGGGGTTCTCCAACAGCATAGATTGACCCAGTGACTGTGACAATGGTTTTACAGTCTCTGGAGCATATCTGAGATGTGAGGATGATACAAGATGGGGCAAGATTCAGATCTGTCATTTATAAGGAAGCTATGAGTCATAGTCTACTCAAAAGCACCCAACAACAACAACAACAACAATACCTTGATCAAATATTTCAAATCCTTGCTTTGAGACAAGTAAAATATTAACCACATTTATAAGTGAGACATTTGGGTTGAGTGATGAAACATGACTGATCGAAAACTTGCTCAGAGTGATAGAGGAAACTATATGTTTCATATATCTGACAGCTCAAATATTGTTTCTTTAATGTAACACGGTTACCTTCAACACTAGACATGAAAAGCTGTTTGTATTTATTTCTAGTGTTACAAAATACTACTATGAAGTTGTGAAGACGCTAGAACAATAATGTAGAATTATTGCTAGGTACCATCAAGTTGCTTCTGACTCACAGTAACTTTCAATGTAGCAGAACAAAAACCTGCCTGGTCTTGAGCCGTTCTCACACTCCAAGTCAACATTCACTGCAATGCAGTAGATTCTGACTCATAAATACCCTCCCTTGGACTTCCAAGGCTGTAAACTTTAAGGTAGAAAACTTCTCATCTCTCCCTCAGAAGGACTGATGGATTTTAATCCCCAACTCTTGTTTGCAGCCCTGTATGATGCAGTGTAACTCCAGGGTACCCGAGCCTTTATGTTTAGATCTCATTGTAGTTGTTTTTATGCTCTTGATGGGGACTAATAGTAACCCTGCATAAGAGATAAGAATTACTCCACAATGTTTGCAGAGTTGGGATCGTTACAAGAATGGATCACGAAGTCTTTTTTTTCCTTTGCAGAGCCAGAAGAATTTCTAAGCATTTGTATATTAGCCAACTATTCAACTGTTGCATCAAGATAGGCTTAAGATTTTCCAAAATATGTTGCTATATTTGAATAGGGCATTATGTTGGAGATTTTTTAAGAATAACTTTATTTTTCAAATTTGATGCATTATTCTTTGTATTCACTGTATCTAGCTAAACAGCAAAAAAAGAACCAGACAAATCAAATTAATAACTTATTAAGGTGTCAGTAACACACTCTCTTATTAGGATGGATGAGAGCATTTAAGAATAACCACAATATGAAAAATTCAAGTAATTCTCTTTAAGTGGTTCATAATTTCCTGGTTCTTATTACTTCTTTCCTCCCCCACACCCACAAGCTGCAAGTTAATAGAAAACAGGAACATGTTGTGATGTGTGTGTGTGTGTGTGTGTGTGTGTGTGTGCCCGCACACAGTGGATTCAGGGTATTGCATATGCCTTTCCAAAGATTGGTTATTCTATTCAGTTTACTTGGAACTCAAGAAAGCAGGAAACACATTTAACTCTGAAGCATCTTGGGAATAGGTCACATAACACAGTCAGGAACCTCTCATAACAAATTAAATATAGCCAGGTGCGAGAGAAAATAAATTCCATATGTTTAAAAATTATTTGAGCAGATAGAATTTCACTAGAAAATGTAAAGGGAGTCTGGAGTGCCTTTCATTAAAAAATTTATAAAACTATAACATGTCTGATCACCATTGCTCATCTGTGAATAGGGAAAATTTACTATGGTGGTTATTTCTTCAAAGTATTTGTTCAAACTAGACTATGATTTACTCACAAGTAGGTGTTTCTTCTCTCATGAAATTAGTATTTTAATAAAATGTCTATAACCAAAGTTAATGTTCTAGACATTTTTTTGAGAGATGGCAATGTGCCCAGGATCTGAGAAGGTGGATGGAATCCTACTCCTCTTGAAGACGAACTCAAAATGTGTCTTACTCTGTACTAGGCACATTCCACAAATTGGCCCCATCTATGCTCACAGTAGGCCCATGAGGTCCTATTATCATCGTTCTTGGACAAAAATGGAGATGGACAGTTTTAGTAATTCATCAAATTCCCTCACCCTTTGTTGCTGTTGTTAGGTGCCATCAAATTAAGTACAACTCATAGCAAAGTTTCTTACCACTGGTCCAATAGGCAATATCATGATGGATGGAGAAGAGATTGAAACTGTCAACAGTTTCATCTTGCTTAGATCCACAATTAACACCATTGGTACCTATGCTCAGGAAATAAAAAGATGCATTGCAGTGGGAAAATCTACAGCTAGGGAACTTTCCAAATTATTAAGGAGTAGTGATGTCAGCTTAAGGACTAAGGTGGATCTGCTTCAAGCCATGGTCTTTCCAATTACTAGCTATGAATCGGAGACCTGGACAATGACTAAGAATGACAGGAAAAGAATGATGTCTTTGAACTGTGGTGTTGGAGCAGAGTGCTGAACATTCCATGGATGGCCAAGAAAACAAATAGAAATGTCTTGGAGAAGGTACAGCTGGAGAGCTCTTTGGAGACAAGAATGATGAGGCTTCACCTAACATACTTTGGGCATATTGCTAGTAGGGACTAGTCCTTGGAGAAGGACATGATGTTGAGAAGGGTGGAGGATCGGTGAAGGAGAGGAAAACCTTCCACTGGGTGTATTGACAAGGTTACTGCTGCAATGGGTTCTTGTTTCTTAGAAAGTGTGAGGTTGGTGCAGGACAGAGCTGGGTTCAGATCTTTTGTTCATAGGGTAGCTATGAATCATATTTGACTCAATGATATCTGACAACAAAAACAACAACATAGCAATCCTGTGAACAATGAATCTGAATCCTGTTCTATGCTGTGCCATATTCATACTTTCTGACAGAGTTGAGGCAATTGATGATAACACTGTATCACAATTTGAATCCAAGTATGGCTGTTTACAAAACATTTCTTCTGGGTCATGCTTTCTTACCATTGACAAAATCATAAGGTGAGGAAAAGCAGAAAACTAAGAACAGTCAAATCAATGCTTATCCTGCTGAAGGGTCAACTATGGGTCATCTCTGATTCAACAGCACCCAACAACAACAGATAAATATAGTAAGGATAGAACAAGGTGTGATTTGGGGATGGTAAGGGGGAGAAATAGGGAGGTGGAGCTACTCAGCTGTCTCCTGACCTGCTAGGTGCTTCTTTGCTGATACTCTTCAGCCTTTCCCTTCCACTGTCAGACCGTGCCATGAACCTGAAGCCTAGTTCTCAGATGACGCCCTCTGCCATTTCTCCTCCATGAAGGACCTGTCACTTTACTTTGTTGTCTTACATTATGGGGCTGTCTCCAATCACCTCTTCCTCTGGCTTGTCACATCCCATTATCAGAGTACATGATTTTTTTTTCTTAAGAAAGAACAAGGGGTTACCATCAAGGCAACAAAGACTTACTTACGGTGACTCCAAGAGTGTCAGAGTAGAACTGAACTCCTTTCAAGGGCTGTTTTTGGAAGTAGACTCCCATACTTTTATTCTGAGGCCTTTGAGTAGAATTGAACCTCTTACCCTTCCGATAGTTGCCAGGTCTATAAGCCGTTTACATCATTCTAAGACTCTACTTACTTTCAAGGTGTTCTAGGAGCTGCAATGATTGTATAAGGAACAATGTTGGGAATAATTTTGTTATATAATTTTATATAATTTAAATAATTTTTGTTTAACCTGGTAAGACACTGTGCTGTACTCCCAAAGGCTTAAGGTTCAAATCCAGCAGGTTCTCCACAGGAGAGGGACTGGCAATCTCCTTCTGTGCAATTTGCTTCTAAAAATCCTTTGGAGGGCTATCTATGAGTTGATTCTGACTTATGACACAACAACAACATCAGCAACAGTAGGAAGATTGATTAAGTCTGTAGTTAGAGAAGAAAGGGCAGTGTAAGTGTGCATGTTGTATGTTTAACATCTCCACAGGATAATCAAGCTTGGTTCTGCTTTCTAAAGTCTCTTTCAGCTAAGTGGGTAAAAAAAAAATCTTGCCATCTCAATGCATAATATACAATAAGTATAGATAAATGTTGTAACTGGTATTGGTGATACAAATAGGAATATTAAATGTATTATCATAGAGTATATTTTTATACATATACAATCCCAACAAATTGTGGCTAACATTGAGAAGAATGACAAATGAACATCCCAGAATACATAATTGTGCTTACGTGAGATTGTCAACAATTTCAGCTTGCTTGGTTCCACAAACAGCACTCTTTGTACCAGCATTCAGGAAATCAATAGATGAATTGGAATGGGAATATCTTCTGTCAGAGACCTCCCTAAAGAATTTAATAGCAATGATGTTGGTCTATAAACTAAGGTGTGCCTGATCCAGGCCATAGTCTTCTCAATTACTTTCTATGCACCAGAGAGCTAAACAATGAATAAGGATGACAGAGGAAGAATACATGCTTTCAAGTTGTGGTGCTAGAGAAGAATATTGAATATATCATGGACTGTCAAGAGAACATCTGGTTTGTCCTGGAGAGGGTGGAGGGTGAAACCAGATTGTTCTTTGTAAGCAAGGATTTTGAAGTGCCATCTGACATACTTTGGACAAGTTGCCAGGAGGGACCAGTCCTTGGAGAAAGATATCATGATTGGAAGATTAGATTGACATAGTGACTACAGTAATAGGGTTAGGTGTGTCAGAGAGAGTGAGATTGCATCAGAATAGGACAGAATATGTATGTGTGTGTGCGTGTGTGTGTGTGTGTGTATAAAATATATATTGTATGTACATATTTTCTCTGTCTTTATATGTTTACTCTATATATTCAAACTAGTAGTATCTTCCATAGATAAAATCACATGCTAATAGCTTGGTCATTTGTTAACCAATCTGTTGTCTAATGACTTGGGCAAGAAAGACAGATGTTGGAACATATTTTAAAAAAAATACAGACAGTTAAGAATATACCAAAAACACTCAGAATCCTTGCTTTAGAGTTGTCTATATCTGTAAGTTGGCTTTATTTGATTTTTATTTCCCAGCAAGCACTGTTAATTCTTAGCAACTCTTCACAAGAAGTTACGGGTCCTTTGAAGTGTGTTTGTGTGTGTGTGTGTGTGTGTGTGTGAGTGTGTGCGTGTATAAGACCAATTTTCTATCAGTCATTCTCTGAAGCATAATTTGCAGTTTCAAGGTAAGGTGTACCCTGCACTAAGGGGGCTGTCCCTTCTCTCCATGCCATGTCCTTAGCTATAGTATTGGCAGTGAATTAATGAATACTGTTGTTAGAACTGTGTGCTGCAATAAGGGACATCTCCAAGTTGTGGTTGTGAAAGAATGTGTTCAGAAATGCCTACAAAGAAATTGTCTTTCTTTGTATGTATATTTTCATTTTAAAAAATAAATGCAATGAACACAGGTTAAGCAGTGAAATTAGGTTTGATATCATACTGCTTTTAACTTCTTAATGTAGTTTCTCAGGCTTGGCAGTTTGTAGCTGCTAGCTGCTAGATAAAGGAGTCCTGGTGGAGCAGTGGTTAAGTGCTAAGTTGCTACCCAGAAGATCAGAGTTTTAAATCCACCAGTGGTTCTTTAGGAGAAATATATGGAAGTATAATTCCATCAAGATTATAGCTTTGAAATCTGTTATATTCAGGTTGAGAGGGTCACTGTGAATTACAGTCAACTTGAAGGTCATTATTATTGTTAGGTGCCACTGAATCTAGTACAACTTCTTATGACCTTATTATGAACAACCAATCTCAATACTCTCCTGTCCCATATCATCTCCACTGTTTCTGACATACTCAAGACCATTGCTGCAGTCACTGTGTCAACTCACCTGGTTAGTCTTCTATTTTGTCACATTTATACCTTCCCAAGCGTGATATCCTTCTCGAAAGAATAACCTCTTCTAGCAACATTTTCAAAGTTTATGAGATGAAGCTTCATTGTCTTGGCCTCCAAGGAGCATTCTGACTACACTTCCTCCAAGACAGATGTGTTTACTGGTTTTAGCAGTCTGTGGGATAGTCAGCATTCTTCTCCAACACCACAGTTCATAAGCATCAATTCTTCTGTCATCCTCAGTCAATAGCCAGCCCCCACATGCACAGCAAGTGACTGAAAAGACCATGGCCTGAGTCAGGCACACCTTCATTCTCAAAAGGACACAATTACTTCAATAATTTGTAGAGGTCTCTGACTGTAGACTTTTGCAGTGCAATACGTTGCCTGATCTCCAGACTACTGGTACCAAATGCATTAAACCAAGTAAAATGAAGTTGTTGATGGTCTCAATCCTTTCTCTGTCCATCATAATATCACCTATTAATCCAGTGGTAGAGATTTTTGTTTTCTTGATGTTGAGTTGACATCTATATTGAAGGCTACAGTGTTTAACTTTCTGCAAAAGTGCTTCAAGTCCTCCTCACTTTCAGCAAGCAAGGTTGTATCATGTGCATGTGTGTGTGTTGGTTGCCATCAAGTTGAGCATGACTCCTAGCAATCCTATGAACAAAAGGCCTGAAGCCTTTCTATAACCATAGTAATTTATCAAAGTTCATAAAGTTTCCAGAGGCATGTTGCTTAGGAAGTGGATGAGAAGGTTATTGATGAATCTTCTGCTAATCCTGATGCCACATTCTTCTTCATAGAGACCAACTTCTCAAATAATTTGCTAAGCATACATCTTTTTATATTTTTTAAAAAGTTTTGTTAATATTATTAATTTTAACATAAGCATACATCTTAAATAGGCATGGAGAAAGCATTCAACCCTGATGCACACCGTTCCTAATTTTATACCATGTAAAGTTCCCTTCCTCTCTTCAGTCTAGATGTAGGTTTGTTTGTGTTCTTTTTTTAACTTTTTTTTTATTTATTATTTTTGTGTGAGTGTTCCGTCAAATCAGATCTGACTGGTACAGGAGGAGATTGTCCCTCCTTCCCCTGCAGAGCATCTGGTGGATTCAAACGGTGTGCCTCTAGGATTGTAGTTGCAGCTCCTTGCCACTAGGCCACCAGAGCTCCCCCTAGATGTAGGTTTTGCTTGAGCAAAAACAAGTATTCTAGAATTCCACTCTTCTCTGTATTAGCCATAATTTGTTATGATTCACACAGTCAAAAGCCTTTGCAAAATCGTTAAAACACAAAAAGGCCTTATTCTGGTATTCTTTGCTTTCAGCCAGGATCCACCTGACACGAGCAATTATATCTCTGGTGCCACAGTTTCTTCTAAATCCTGCTTGAACTTCTGGCAGTTGTCTATTTATGAAGGCAGTAGGTAAGATTTATGCTTGGGCTAGGGTTATTCTAGAATCTTCCTTCTGTCTTTTTAACTTCTTTCCACAGCAGCAAGTGATCTCAGTTTAAAAATTTAGGTGAAGGACGTATCTCTCTGAAGTATGACTCTGGCTTATCCTTGATCCTTACTCACAGCTTCAGTAAAGTGCCATAGAGCTGAAGTTTGAAGCAAGTACCACTTAATTTTCCTCCTTTTGAGTTGTCACACAATGGGTGGATACATGTTTAATCCATTTATCTTCTCGCTACCTTGTATATTTATCCATCATTTCATTTTCAAACATGAGTTGTCGCTTATTTTAGCAAAAAGCTTTCATGTTATTCTCTCTTGAGAACAAAGGTGGGTTAACCTGAATGATCAGTGAATGACTTTCTAATATCAGGGATAAAAAGGATGTGGTTAGATTAGCGTACTTTTTACTAGGTAATAAAAGAAATATTTTCCTTTTTATGAGAAATTTTGAAAGATATTAAGATATTAAGTCTATGTTTCTCTCTTCTTCTCTTTCACATTCCACAAAACAACTTGAATTAGCTTTTAAAAACCAAGTCAAGATTCAGGTCACTCCCATGGATGTATGCTCTGTATAGTAAGGCAAGACCTCAGGCTCAGAAGGTGTCTGCGTTTGGCTTAATGCTCTGCTGTGGTCATATTAAGAATATATTTTATCATGTTTTTAGAAAGGTACCCAATGTTTTTATTTTGCACTTGTTGTTCTTAGGTGCTGTGGAGTTTGCCCTGACTCATCATGAACCTATGTGTAATAGAAAGAAATACTTGTCCAATCCTATGCCATTCTCATAATAATTGTCATGTTTGAGACAATGATGACCTGTTTAAGGAAGTTTTATAAACCTAGACAGACTGCTAATACCAGAACCAGAAACATAAGGGAAAGTATCAGTGAAAGTCAGGAGGGGAGGAGTAGGACACAAAAATAAATTTCCAACTTTGAAATCATATCTTTGCAACAGGCTTAATTATGAGGCTTATAATGTGAACACTCAGAATAAGTGATAGACTTGTAGTTTCATTAGTTGAAAAAATGCTTTTCAACATCTCATGCTGATACTTTCTCAAGTTCGTATTTCTTTACGCCTGCTCCTTTTTTGAGCTCAGATAATCACAATATGATAATAAGCCTATTGTTCAAGAGTTAGAGTAACTGGATAAATGAAATTGCTCTTATCCTAGTATGAAACTACCTCCCTTTTCTTTTAAATGTCCTTTCATCCACCTACTTATTATCTAAGTGATATGCAACTAATATGTAGGTGCTTAATATTTCATTTAAAAATATAAATAGTAAGTTTGATTAGTATTGCAATCTTTCAAGAGATATACATTATTTCATATCTGTATGATTTGGGGATACATAATTTTCAGCAGTAGTTATTTTCTTTTGCTTAAGCCATATTGCTTTTTCCATCATCTGTTCACTAAATATTGCTCTAATTTATTCCTTGCTGGACCAGAGTATATTTTTCACTCCTTCTTCTATACTTTAATGTCTTTTTGGATGGATATTCACTGCAGGGTGAATCAGAATGTCACTAAGAATTGAAAGTAGATGATGAGAATGGCAGGGAGACTCAAACTATGGGAGGACAGATCTCAAGTTCCCTAGCTACAGATCCCACCATGGCAAGCTGACAAAGGCCATAGAGGAGGACAAAGGCCAGGACCACTCTAGGGCACACTCACGAAAAGGAGTAGGGAACACAGCCCCCAAAGACTGAATATTTAACTGAAAGAGATACTGAGGGCTGTTATTTATATGACCCTGGTTAAATTTTCCTACTGACCCAGGGAACAGTGGCTGAAGAAGATCAAAGCAGTCTGAAGAATACAGACCCTAATTTATATAATATTATAGAAACAAGCTTTTGTATGCAAATATAGTTTCGGTATTAAATTGTGATGTTAATAAATCGGCTACATACAGAGCTCACAAATTGACTCTCAGTCTGTAAAGTTAAAGGAAAAATAGAAGAAATATACTAAATAAAAAACTTCCATTTCTAGAAAAGACACATAATTAACTCCAATGTCTGGTGTATTTGCTTGGGGAGACCTGGTCTGAGGATTTTTTCACCTTTGTATGTGCAAATGGTATATGATGTCTGCTCTGTGAAAATGCCAATGCTCTCAATATTCAAGAACCAGCAGAAAGTGCCAGAATACAGACATGTACTTTTTTCTGGATTTTGCTTATGACCATAGCCCACCATTGAGAAAATAGCTTAATAATCTACATAAAGGAGTGGAAATATCCATGAATCATGGTAAGCATAATGGGTGGGAACATTTTAAGAGTTATTGAAGGTATTCAGGCTTAAGAATGGAGAATGACCTCAGATGAAGCGAGAAAAGGACATGCCACATTCTGTGATGCATGAACGATCAGGGACTTCCTCTTCTCTTCCTTTGAGGTAATTTACACAGTCTATAATAGCCTTTTAGGACCAGATAATATTTCAGTTTGCCAAGAAAACTTGAACTGAGAGAACCAGTATATATGTCTCTTGAATTGCAAAAAGGAGAGTTTAACAATTTGCCTGTGGTGCATCTGACTTGTGATGTGGAACCAGTTAAGGATAGTGATTCTGTAGAGCTTCAAGTCCTCATTAACCTATTATGAAACTGGAGAAATTTCTTGAGAGAATGTTAAAAAAAAATTGACCTTCTGATATTTTCTTCCTGTCAAGCATTCAGGTCTCAGAGAAGCTTGTCAGACATGTTAGTGCTTTCAGCAAAGGTGTGTTCATGAGTGGAGCTTCCTAGAAGGCATGTCTATTCATTTGGTAAATACTTCTTGAGAAACTACTATATATTTCAGGTATTCCTGAAACTTTCCTCTCTGCCCCTTTGCTTTTGAATAACTAATATAACATAATGATGATCTTTGATAGGATGAGGTGGCATATGTACTATCCTTATTCAAATAAGGAAACAGTATATCTTAAACCATTGAACATTCACTTTTATTATTGATCATTGTTCATAAATTGTATATTGCACATATTTTTAATAATTGATGGTATACATATTTAGATCTGTTATTTGTTATTTATGTTTATGTTAGTTATTATTCATAATTTACTTCAACAAAAAGACAATATATACAATAGAATTCTAATGCATTCCATGTAAGGATCCATTAGAAAATATTTTCTAACGTTTTCCTTTGTTATTCTATATTTATAATCAAATTGTGGTCTTGGCTGTTTTGTATTTATGGTTAAGTTTGAGAGAGTAAGCTTGTACGCTATCAGCAAGAAATGTGGAATGCGAGTGTATCTGAAACAGGACCTCCTTGGAATCTGCTGCTTGCTATAACATAAATACTAAGAGTAGGAGCCATTAAAGAAATTAACTTATTGTTAGGACAGTCCTGAAGGCTAACATCCAAATCTTGGTCTTGGCAGCATCAGCTCCCTCCTCGATAGTCTTTCTGGATCTTCCTTGTGTCTGATTTCTAGAGGATCCTCACAGACTGTCTTCCCCAGTTTGTGCTTCCCAAGTATCTAATCTGCCTTTTGTACCTTTAAAACTCAGATAGTGATCAGTTTTAGAACATACACCACACTGGCCTGACCTCATTAATATAACCAAGAAATCTTATTTCTAAATAACACAGATGTTTGTTGTTAGATGCCTTCGAATTGAGTACAATTCATAGCGACCCCTATGAACAACAGACATGAGTCCTGCCATATCCTGTGCAATTCCCATCACCTCTGACACAGTTGAGTCCACAGTTGTTGGGTCTCCAACACACATACTAAAAGCAAAACCAAACCCACTACCACTGAATCCATTCTGACTCAAATGACAACCCTCAGGTTTCTGAGGCTATAAATCTTCACAGGAGGAGATGCCTATCTTTCCCCCATAGATTGTCTTGAGGATTTGAACCATCAATCTTATGGTTAACAGCTCAACCCATTATGCGTTATACTCCCAGGTTCCTTATACATTTACTAGAGGGAAATTATAGAATGCAGGGTCAGAGCTGTGGTCTTTTTAGAAATAGGAGGATTATAGGCTAAGAGAGAAGTTTTTGTTTTTTTCTTGAACATAGGGTTAAAATTAATACACTCCCTGTATTTATTAGGTAGCCTCTACTCTCTACTGAAGTCTTACTTTCAAAAAAAGTTGTTTCCACTGGCCGTTAAGATATTGCCTACTAGTATGTTTTATTGCACTAAAAAGGATTCTGACCATCATACAGTAGATATTATTGCAAAGTGATAACGTTACTGTTTATTACAGTTACACTTCACTTTTATAAATAAAAAAAATTCTTATATACGTTGGTATTTACATAATTTTCTAATTTTCCTCTTAAAATAAATTCTTATAAGTAGAAATTCTAAATGAAGCTTGTCCACATTTGCATACATTTGAAAAATACCACCCATTAATGTTGTCTCCAAATTTGTCTTCACCCAAAATGTGTAAGAAAATCCATTTTCCAGTACCCACAATAGCTTCAGGAGTCATTTAAAAAAAGAATAACAAACTCTATCTGTTTCTTAAAGACTGAATTTTATACCCTTTCAAAATTCGTGTTAACTTGACTTGGCTATATTTATAAATATTATGTAATTGTTTTATATTTTTTTATCTAATATAATCATATTGTGCCATAAATAATAATTTCTATAATGTTAATAGGTAGGATTCAATCTACAGATTTAGGCTAAGTCAATCTCTTTTGAGATATGGATGAGATTTTTAAAAGGTCATGACCACACCAAGTAAAAAGAGCCTGAAGCAGAATGCATCCTTTGGACTTACAGTCTCTGTACGGAAGATTTCTTAGAGCCAGGGGAAACTCATTATTGAGTTAGAACCAACTCACAGCCGACCCTTCAGGGAGTTTTTGGAGGCTGTAAATTGCACAGGAGGGTATTGGCTATCTTTCTCCCCTTTAGCGGCTGGCAGGTTCCAACTGACTGAGAGGTGCCTCCTTTGGATAAACAGCATAACTCCTTACTGACTACACCACCAGAGACTGGGCAGGGGGAAGCCAGGCTGATCTCCAAGGTAGGCTGGGTCCACTGATATTGAAAGAAGACAAAGACTCTCCCTGACAGGCAACAAAGCACAAAAGCAAACCTTCTCCTAGGACTGGTCCTTTGAATTCAGACTTCTGGGCTCCTATGCTGTGAGAGAACAAATCTGTCCAATTGCAGAACACTGCTACAGCAGCACTAGATAACCAAACCTTTGCTTTCCTTTAATCATTAAAGAAGTTAATATTGTTGTTACTTTGATGGTTCAAATTTATTTTGAAAATGTGCTTGTTTTACCCTTAGATTTATAGTATCATCTCTAAAATATATAGTAAATTGAATGCATTAGAAGAAAGGCTATCAAGCCCCTTTTAACCTCACAATAGCCCTCTGAAATAGGCAAGATAAATTTTATTGTTTTCATTTGAAAGAGAGAGAGAAAGAGAAAAGCTGAGCTTTCTTTTTCATTAAAACAAGCGAATGATGGACGCCATGGTAAAAACCTGGCCTCATGCACTCATTCGTGCTGCTTCCTATCGGCCACCTCAGTTCACCAGAACAGCAGTTAACAGCAGCTATAATTGAACATGAACACTATCCCATAAAACAAGATAAGCTGATAGGGGTGACTTCAAATGAAAAGCTGCCATTTCCTAGAAGCAATTCAGTGAGCTGCTGTGAAGCACCAAAAGGGACTGAGACTCTTACTAAGCAAGTAGAAGAAACCATCTGCTCCATAAAATAGTTGATAAAGGAAGCATCTCCTTAACCTGTTTAACACTTTCCCTTTGTGACCTCAGTCGTCTATAAGCCTGCAGGTCAAACACCAGAATGCTTAACAAAGACTCAAAGGAAGAAATAGGCATTAAAAAGAAGTAGGTAATAATCTTCAATTTTGTCAATATAATATGTGAGAAAATTTTTATGTAAATGTAATTTAGAAAACATTTTAAACCTTAATTTCTAATAATAAGGACTATTTGAGATGAACAAAGTTGCATATAGTTTTGTGAAGAATTTGACAGTTCCATAGCAGCAGATATATCTATCTATACTGAAGTAAATTCACTCTCATTGGGGGGGGGAAATACATTTGTTGTTGAAACTAAAAGGAGAAAAGGAAAGAAGTGTGAGCATCCAGGACTTTGTTAGTGCCAAGTACTTCTGAATAATTTCCTGTTTTCTAGTTCTTTTAAAAGATCCTTACATCGAGATAGAGTAAGTGATTCAGAGGAAGACCTAACTGGTTTAAAACAAATGTAAATAAACTCAAACATTATGAACTATCATAGGTTTTAGAATGATGATTTTATATATGTGCTAGCAATAAGCTTAAGGAAATTTCCTCTGGGAAAGAGGGAATAATGCCAGAAATAATTGCTAAAGAGAAAGTGGTTTCAGGAAAAGATTATTAACCCATAATTCCCCTGCAGACATATAAATACTGAGGAAGTCTGCATTCCACTGGGATTTTCGTCACTTAGTCCATGGTGTTAGCAACGAAATCTGAAATCTCTTCCATTAGCCTTCAGAGCAGGGCTCAGAGGAAATGTAAACCAGATGAAGTCTGTTTTCTGAGAGCCAGTGTTGGGGCTGTTGGTGAGGTCCCGGGCTCAGGGTGAACAGAGAACACACAGCCACACTCCAAGCACTCTAACCTTACCAAGCCCTGACATGGAGAGAAATGAGTGCTATTTACTCTGGCGACCACTTGGCTGATAGAATATAGGAGGTCAACTAGCTGGCTTTGAAACTTAATTTACTGTCCTCTAGATTCACATTGTATTTAGTTGAGAAGCAAGAGTTGCCAGAGGCTCATATTTATTTTCCTGTGACCAAAGCTAAAGGAAGCAAAAGTGAATTTTGGAAGCATCTATTACGTGCTAAATGCACATTAACCATTAGATTACAGAGCTGTGCTGAGGCCCTGAGTCATTTTGCTGGCAAGTCAGATTAGAGTGAAATGTATTAGAGATGAAAGAGGGTGTCAGTTTCCAATGTGGCTGTTCCTCTGATGCATTTGCAATACGAGAAAAAGATGTCTTAGGAAGGGAAGTGGTAATATTTGTGATATCTTGCTTAAGTGTTTATTTTTCTAAAATGGAAAAAAATGTACTAGTTCTATGTTATGCACTGCTCTATGTATTCATAGAAGTATTCTCAAACAACTTGTATAGTTTTGAAATATATTTTTTAAAGATGTTATTAAAATGTTATTAGATGAGTATTTCTATTTGAACAGGGTAGGTTATTGATAATTCAGTGTAGTGAGATTTGAAATGTAACTGACAATTCCTCTGAAGAATCAGGCTGGTTCATCTTTGGAGAATGGGAAATGGAATTTCTTATTTGCAAAAATTAACTCTAGAGTACTGAAGAGCAACGATGTCAGTCTGGAGACTAAGATATGCCTGATACAGGCCATGATCTTCACAACTACTTGCTGTGCATCAGAGAGCTGGACACTAACAAAGAATGATAGAAGAACGATTTATGCCTTTGAGTTGTGGTGCTGGAGAAGAGTATTGAACATACAGTGAACTCCCAAGAAAACAAATAGGTCTGTCCTGGAGAGAGTGAAACCAAGCTGTTCCTTGGAGGCTAGGATTCTGAAGCTCCATCTCACATACTTGGGTACATGGCCAGAAGGGACTAGTCCTTGGGGAGGGACATCATGCTTGGAAGGATGAAGGGACAGGTCAGGAGAGGGAGACACAGTATTAGACGGATTGACTCAGTGACTGGAGAAATGGGGTTAAGTCTGTCAGAGACAATGAGGTTGGCACAGGATAGGGCAGAGTTCAGAGGTAGTGTACATAGAGAGACTATGAGTTGCAGGTGACTTGATGACATATAACAACAACAAATAATTCTATCCCAGGAGAGATCCTCCACCACCACCAGTTGCTGGCAAATCAATTCTGATTCTTGGTGACTCCATGTACGTCAGAGTGGAATGGTGCTCTGTGTGGTTTTCAATGACTTCTTTTCTTTGCAAAGTAGCAGGAACCTGCTTCTAAAGTGCCTCTGCGTGGATTCAAACTTCCAATCTTTCAGCTAGCCATTAAACATGAACATTTACACAATCCAGAAGATAAACAAGCTCCTTTTCATTCCGTAGATTTAAATTAGATAGCAAGAGCCCTGGCAGTGAGAGTGTTAAGTTGTGGTTATTGTTGTTATGTGCCATTAAGTTAACAACAACTCATAGCAACTTTAGGAATGACAGATCGAAACCTTGCCCTATGCTATGCCATTTCTCTGTCTTACTCAAGCTCCTTGAGGTAATCACTGCATCAATCCATCTTGTTGAGTTTCTTCATCTCTTTCAGTGACCCTCTACTTTTCTCAATGTAACACATCTTTGATTTCTTGACTGCTGCTGCTGTGGGAGTTTATTGTGGATTCAAGTAAAATGAAATCATTGGCAACTGCGATCTTTTCTCCATCTATCATGCTCTTGCCTATTGATCTAGTGTTGAAGATTTTGTTTTCTTGAAATCAAGATGTAACTTATATTGAAGATTATAGTCTTTGATCTTCTGCAGGAAGATCTTTAAATCTTCTTCACTTTCTGCAAGCAAAGTTGTGTCATCAGCATAATGCAGATTGTTGGTGAATCTTCTTCCAGTCCTCATGTCACATTCTTCATATAGTCCAACTTCTGGAATGATTTGACAGTACACAGATTGAATTAATATGGAGGAGTAATAAAATCCTGAAACACACTTCTACTAATTTTAAGCCATACAGTGTTCTCTTGTTCTGTTCAAACAATGACTTTTTAATCTATGCATAGATTTCAAGTGAACAAAATTGTGCTCTGAAATTCTCATTCTTCTCAAAGTTAGCCATAATATGTTATGATCCACACTGTCAAATGTCATTGCATAGTTCTTAAAACACAAATAGATATCCTCCTGGTATTTTCTGTTTTCAGCCAAGATCCACCTGCCACTAGCCACTAGCAATAATATGTCTGTTGCTGTGGCCTCTTCTGAATCCACCTTGAATTTCTGACAGTTCCCTGTCAATGTACTGTCTGAATAATCTTCATCAAGAGTTTACTTGCAGTGATAGTAATGATACTGTTTGATAATTCCCACATTCAATTTGATCCCCCTTTGCAGGAAAAGGCAAATATATGGATCTCATCCAATCAATTGGCCAGGCAGCTGTCTCCTATATTTATTTAGAATATGTTTCCTGAAACATCTCAATAGATATCCCATCAATTCCTGGGGTCTTCTTTCTTGGCAATGCTTTCAGGGCACCTTGGGCTTCTTCTTAAGATTTAAGCACTTGACTGCTGTTAACAGAAACGCTGGTGGCTTAACCAACCTCACAACTCTAAAGGTGAAAACACTGACAGTCTGCTTTCATGGATATTACAACCTAGAAAATTGGATGAGTTTTAGTCCTATTTTGTCACAGGGCATCGATAAAAGTCAAAATTGTTACAATGACACTAACATCAACAACAAACCTGCTAGTACTTGTTAGTAAACCTTTCATCCCTGAAACTAGCTCTACAACATGGACAAGATGAACTGTGGTGTAGTGCTGGGTAAAGGAAGGGCCTCCAGCCTGAGCAGACCCCCAGGACTGGAGAAACAGTCATTTAAGTGTGATGTACCCATAATGTTCCATGAACAAGTTGGAGTGATGTGAGCATGTGCATCTATGGAGGATGACTCTAAATCCTGGGCTTAGGGTAGAGAGAAAAGTTCCTGTGACACACTAGAATAGAGAATTTAAATCATCAGAAAGCCACAGCTTCTCGAAAAACTATGCTGGTCAAAGCAAAGTCTGAATAAGCAAGACTGGTTTTAGACAAAGATCCAATACAAGACATCAGTGAGGCTCAATGCCTATGCTAATAGTCCTTACCTTGAGCTATGTTAAAAACCCAACTATACTCATTGCTTTCCTGTCAAAATGAATTCGTACTTGATTGGCTTTCCATTGGATTTCCAAGGCTGTAAACTGCACAGAAGGAGACTGTCTAACTTTGTCCTGTGAATCTGCTCGTGGATTTGAATCACTGAAGAGATGTTGCCTTTAGGTTAATAGTGCAATTCTCTACTGACTATATTACTCTGCCAGATGATCTAACTAACTATCATTTATCTATCTATCTATCTATCTATCTATCTATCTATCTATCTATCTATCATCTATCTATATATCTATCTATCTATCATCTATCTTTCTATCATCTATTTATCAGAACAGTACACCAAAATCCCAGAACGACTCCTTGGTTTTGCCTTTTCCCAGTTTATACAGGCAGACACTAGACATGTAGATTCACAATGGTGTTTCAGCATGATAAATACTATTTCAATGGGTTGATTTATTCAGATGTTAATACAACACGATACTAAAAATCAATAATGACTGGAGTTGAGGGCTACAGAGTCTCTGTACAATTTTATTGGCTGCTGATCACTTTGGCTTTCTGTGACATTTGAATAAAGAGATTTCTCTAGAATTTGGAAGGGTTTTGTGATTAATTTTTTAGACAGTGTCTCCTTTTGGGACGGTCTCATGACTAATAGTTGAGACGTCTCACTGAGCTTGTCACTCCTATGCTACGTATCTGCCAAAGTGGCACTGGTGACAGTGGGTTGACAGAGCTCTTGATATCTTGATCCTTTGCTCAGTGAAGTTGTCTCTTAGTTCAATGGTGCCGGGTAACGTGAGCATTACTGCTTTAACAGCCTAGTCCTGCACTGTTATTTTAGTAAGTCTCTTCATCTGAGTCTACTTTGCACCTAAAGTTAAGAACAGTCTAAGGCTTAGCTGGCCACACTGTGATGAGAGCCAGCACATTTGTGCCCAAGCTTCAGAGTGTGCACACCTGATGATATCTGTGTTATTGCTTTATCTGGGCAGATATGTGCTGCAAAGAAAATGTTAAAATACAGCTGCTTTCCCAGGAATCAAATAGATTGAAAACACATTCATCTTCAGTAGATTCAGATTAAATATAAAACCTCTTGGAATTACATGCATGACTTTGGTTCATTTATTTTTTTTTAAATTTGTGGATCTATATTGTGGAGGCGGGCATGAGAGTTTTTGACTTTGAGAATGTTGGTATAGTGGTTATAAATAATTGGTGCTGTTGCCTAGTGGTTAAGGAGTTGTTCTGCGAATCCAAAGGCAAGTAGTTCATACTCACCCATTACTCCTTGGGAGAAAGATGGGCAAACTCATCCCATCCAATTTACAGCCTCTGAAAACACATTGAGGGGTCAGTTATAAGTCAGTTCTGATTTGTTGGCCTATAACAACAATGGCACCATTTATTTAAAATATTAATAACACCTAGCAAGTATTTAAGGATTGCTCATGGAGTTGCTATGAATCGCACCTGACTCAATGACACTTAACAAGTGGTGCACTAGTTAAAGCCGTTGGCTGCTACTACATAGAAGGTTGGCCACCCAAACCCTCTGCTTCCCTGTGGGATAAAGATATGACAATTCACTTTCATAAAGTTTACAGCCTAGAAACCTTTGTGGTAGTTCTATTCTGCTGTAAAGGATCAGTCTGAGTCATAATGGACTCCATGATACACAGCCACCCAAACTAGGATTATGGAGCTATTTTCCTGCCTTGGAGTAAAATCTTTTGCAGTGCAAGACTATGACTATTTTGCGTAAATGCTGAGCAACCTCAACCCTTTTCCTGTGTTAACATCTCCACTTTATCACTTTCATTTGCCAGGAACATTTCTGCTGCAGAGTGTATAGCACTGGGAAGCATTTAATGAGTTATCAGCAAACACTGAAGATAAAAAAGAACTTTGATTGAATTTCATAAGCTGCTTAAGATTCCTGTGTTCTGCAGGCTGCGATGAATGTTTACACTTCTGTTAATAAAATTCTCTCAAGCAGATGACAGGTACCAATTAAAAGCAATCACAAAGCACACTCTTTCCAGACTCCCTGAAGTCGAACCTTTAAATGCTGGTTTGCAGGAGAGCTACTTGACATGGGATATCTTTGATCAACAGCAGTTTCATCTGCCGGTGGGGAGCCAATTCAGCTTTCCCAGTGTAGGAAAGCTGGATGAAATAGAACACTAACTTCCATGTTTGCCATAACATAGGGAGTGATTCAAGCTGCTAAAGCAGTAGATACCTGGGTGTCTTATTTAGAAGAGGCTGAATTGTGGTAATAAATAGAAGCAGACATATAAAAAATTGCTCAGATGCTGTAAGTTGTATTTCTTACTTAAACTCCTTGCAAGTGTATCTATTTAGAAACTGACTCTCAGTTAATGACAGTCATCATGACATCGGGTCTTCAAGCTTTTGGTCTTCCCATCATTCTGTGCCGTCAGCACCAAGCCTGTAGATCCACTTCTTAAAGAGTTTGCCTTGAGCATGTGATTTCTGCTCACAGTCTCTTAACTAAAATGTAATTCCTGACTTCATTGGAACCTGACAAATACAATTGTGCTGAAAATAGAAGAAAATAGGAATCTGATGAACATTTCTTAGTTGCCACAATATTTAACTATAGTTCCTACAAGATAATTTCTTTTGGAAAAGAACTATTGAAAAGGATTTGCCCACTGTTCCCAGATACAGTTTATTGGCAAAGCAAGAAAGGGAAAAAAGAGCTATAATTGTCTGGGTGCATGTCTTAGCCTAGATCCTTTCCTATCAACCCTGTCCTTTCTACAGGCTCTGTCTCCCCAAGAGAACTCGGAATTAGGGTGCTTTTATTCTGGGTGCTCTGGCAGCCCAGTGTTAAGGAGTTGTACTGTCAACTCAAAGGCATAGTGTTTTAATTCATCAGCTGTTAACTGGAACAAAGATGGACTATCACCTCCCACATGATTTACAGTCTCTGAAAACCTGCTGGAGTATCAGTTATGAGCCAGTTCCAACTGAATGACACACAACAACTAGCGTTCTGGCTGTAATTGACAACTTTTGTGTTGTTCTTGTTGTTGTATGCCGTCGAGTCACTTGCGACTCACAGCAATCCCATCTACCACAGCCCTATATCCTGCTCTATCCTGTGCCAATATTATTGTCTCTGACACACCTATTCCTATTACCCCAGTCACTTAATCAATCCATCTCTTCGAGGGTCTTCTTCTCCTGGGTTGGCCCTCCACCCTCCCAAGCATGACGTCCCTCTCCAAGGACT
Organism: Elephantulus edwardii; assembly: GCF_000299155.1. NCBI lineage: Eukaryota > Metazoa > Chordata > Mammalia > Macroscelidea > Macroscelididae > Elephantulus > Elephantulus edwardii. The sequence continues at coordinate 21,919,759 of NW_006399760.1, read as the reverse complement.
AGTCTCTCCTTGAAACATATCCAAAGTATGTCAGATGAAGCTTCAGAATCCTTGCCTCCAAGGAGCAGCCTGGTTTAACCCTCTCTAGGATGAACTTGTTTGTCCTGCTAGCCATCTATGGTATATTCAATACTTTTCTCCAGCACCTCATTTCAAAGACATCAATTCTCCTTTTATCATTCCTAGTCATTATCCAGATTTCTGACACATAGCAAGTAATTGCAAAGGTCGTGGCCTTAATCAGATACACCTTGGTCTCCAGATTGACATCATTGCTGTTCAGTATTATGGAGAGGTCTCTGACAACAGATTTTCCCAGTGCAATTAATCTTTTAATTTCCTGACTTCTGGTACCAAAAGTATTGATTGTGGAGCCAAGCAAACTAAAGCTGTTAACAATCTCAATCTCTTCACTATCTATTATGATGCTGTCAATGGGCCCAGTGGTGAGAATCTTTGTTTTCTTGATGTGGAGCTTCAATCCATATTGAAGGCTGCAGTCCTTGACCTTCTGCAGCCAGTGCATCAGGCCCTCCTCAGTTTTAGCAATCAGGATTGTCAGCATTGTGTCTGAAAAAGTTGAAGCAATCTTATAAATATTGATGTCAGAAACTTAATGGCAAGTTCCTATGAGCTGGAATCACCTTTGAGAGCAGTGAGTTTTGGTTTGAGTAAACATACTTTTTTGACAAGATATTATTTTATACAAATTTTGGGGTGTGAATATTATATATATCTCAAGAGTACTGAAGAGCAACGACGTCAGGCTGGAGACTAAGGCGTGCCTGATCTGGGCTATAGTCTTCGCAATTATGTGCTATGCATCAGAAAGTTAGACAGTGAATAGGCTTGATAGAAAGAGAATTGATGCCTTTGAGCTGTGGTGCTGGAGAAGAGTGTTGAATATATCATGGACTGCTAGGAGAACAAACAGGTTTGTCCTGGAGAAGGTGAAGCTGGAATGCTCCTTGGATTCAAGGATTCTGCAGCTTCGTCTGATATACTTTAGGCATGTTGCAAGGAGGGACTGGTCCTTGGAGAGGTACATCATGTTTGGCAGAGTGGAGGGGCGGCGAAGGAGAGGAAGACCTTTGATAAAATGGATCTATTCTGTGACTGGAGCTGTGGGAATAAGTGCGTTTGAGATGGCTAGGTTGGCACAGGATAGAACAGAATTTAGAGCTCTTATACATAGGGTCGCTATGAGTCTCAAACGACTCGATGGCACATAACAACAACAACAACAACAACAATATATATTTTGCAGATCACAAATATGATTGATTTGTTCCTAATGGTGTCATGCTTTGTGTGTGTGTTTTGTACATGTATTTTGTGTTTGTGTTTTTTATAAATTTATTATTATTATTATTCATTTCAGTGAACATCTACAGAGACTTTGGAATTCCATTGATTCATTGTTGCACTTTTCTCCCCACCCACCCCACCTCCACCCCCAGTTCGCTCCTTGAAAAGCAAAAGACACACTCCTTCATTGGTACACAATCCCCTCCCCCCCCCCGCAAATCCCCACCCCCACCCCAAGTATACTCCACTCTGCAACCCTCATTCCGGACTCTTATGATAATCATAATGCCCTAAAATATATTCATTTTCAGCTATTCTATTCCTGTCATACTTTTGTAGGTCAGTTAGAACTGAAAAATCTCTTCTTACTTCTCTGTCCTGCAAGGAGAGGTCTGGCTGTGTACTCCGAAGAGAGGTTTATTGTTAACCTAAAGGCCACACATTTCTGAAGGTTCAAATTAATAAGCTGCTTTGTGGAAGAAAGATAGGCAATCTTCTCTTGTGTGATTTCAGCATTTGAAACTCGATGGAAGATAAGCTACGAGTAGGTTGCAACTTGATGGCAATGAGAGGGATGTGTGTGAGAGAGGTTAATTGAAGGACAGGGAGACTCTGGGGCACAGTTGGTCATAAATTACCTGCTGGTCTCTGGAGGTTTGAATTCATTAGCAGCTCCACAGAAGAGAGATGAGTAGTTTCTCCCTGTTAAAATTTACAGCCTTGGAACTAATGCTGTGAGTTGGAGCTACTCCTACTCCAAAGTAGTCAGTTTTTTTTAAAAATTAATACAAGAAAGACTTTTTTGATGATTAAACAGCTTCATTTGCAGCAAGCAAAGGTAATTATGACGAAGTTTGTTCCAAGCATCACTGCTAACCAAAAAGTCAGCTGTTTGACTCCATCAGGTGCTTAACAGGAGAATGGTGTGGTTTCTGCTTGGGTTAAGAGTTACAGTCTGCTTCTGTTAAGATTTACAGATTGAAAAGCCCTCAGATAGTTCTAGTCTGTTCTATATGGTCATTGCAAATAAGGAATGATTCTATGATAGTGAGCCTAGGGCTGAGGTTGAATTCAAGCTTTTCAAAGTGAAGGCAAATTGACATGAAAAGGGGCTTCAAACATGTCAGGACCCTGCTCTGAGTTGGCAGCCTATCATGCTGCTTTGGACGTGCGTGACTCTACACAGTCCTGTTGATTGATTATCCAGTCTCACACAACCAGCTCCTGGAAGGACTTATACTTCTTCAGAGTCTCCAGTTCCAGGATTTCATCCCATATTTTTCCCCCTTCTAAATATTTGTGCTAAATCACTCAAATTGTAAAAATCCCAATGCATTCAATTTTTACTGAATTGACCATTAAAGAACAACCATGAAGCCCTGTATTTAAGTAAAGTTGTCTATAAGTCAGAAGCTGTAATTTAGGGATGGCCTATGTGTGTGTATATGCATGCATATTTGTTATTATATGTGTATATATCCATTAGGAACTCTGGTGAGCTAATGGCATATGATAAATGCACAATATTTTATTTCACTCAATAGTCTATAAAGTCAGTTTTAAGTGTCTTTTACAACTTATTGCTAGCAGAAATTTGTTAGATTATCCCAAAGTTTCTTTAAGTCTTGGAAGATATTTAAATTCTCTTTGCAAATTCATTCCAATGAGCAACAATTATGAATTTTGAAAAGCTTCAAATCTGCATGAGCTGCAAACTCGGATTTAAATGAGCTGATTTACAGAAATTCTTTTGTTTGGGTGAAAGAATCTCAGCCTTTCATTAAGGTGGGTGGGTGAAGATGAACAGTAAAAGGGTAGACCCCTAGGACTAGTCCCATAAACTTATGTCTGAACTCTCTGCAAATGACTAGCTAGTTAAAGCTGAAGGCATCACATCAGTGATAGGACATTGGTGACAACACTGAGGAGGAACCTTCTTCCTACTATGAGTTCCTTTCCACGGCCATGGTCATGGTAGTGAAATCTCAGGGCATTGTAAACACTTCAAAGGCATAGTGGGGATTTATGACTGATTATCCTTGTAGAGAATATCATTGGTCCAGACATTAAGTTCTTAAAGTGAAAATGGCCCTGAGAAATATAGTTTTCCATTTTCTTTAGTGGTAATGAGGTTTCCCAAGGAATTCTCAGAAATGAATATGTAACTCTTTGACTTGTTAAGTGTGGGCCCAGTTGAGATTGACTTGTAGCAATCCTATGAACAAAAATCTGAACCTTCCTCTATCCTGAGTCACCCTCATGGTCTCCAGTACGCTCCAGCCCTTTGTTACAGTCACCATGCTCATTTTGTTGAAGATCTTCCCCTCTATCTCTGATGCTCCACATTTCCCAGAACGATGTTGTTTCCCAAAGACTGTTGCCTCCTCATAACATGCCAAACTATGTGTGACAAAGTTTGACCGTCTTTGCCTCTCTGGCACTTTGACTCAGCCCTGGAAATTTTAAGGCTCATATTTATGGTATTTGGGTTAACATGCTTAATATGATCCCTTCCAGGACATGCAGACTCAAAAAGCCTATTTATCACATGACTAAAATATGTCATGCAACAATTTGACTATTTACTTTTAGATAAAATTTCAATAGAGATAGAAAACTAGTTACTAACAATTACAACCTTTCCTAAATCTACTACTTTTCTGTGCCTTATACCGATTTTAGGATTTTTAATTCTAACTGTATCAGCTTTTTTCCCCTCCTGAGCTTTGTTTTCCTCAACTTTATAAAATTTGTATTGCTCCGTCTATATAGAAAAAAGGGGGAAATTCTGTAAGACCTGATAATGAAACACACTTAAGGAGTGGCTGCCCTGTATCATGTGAACATCTATATTGTAAATGAGGGCTTCCAGGCAAGCCTAGTGGGTGTGGCATTGGCTTAGCTCTAAATTCTTTTACAATAAGAAACATGGAGGAATTTGAGAGGTAGAAAGGAATGGCTGGTATTGAGAAGAACAGAAAGACCCCAGACAAACATAAGGAATCTCGGGAAAAGAGATGAATGATCAAAGTTCTCTGGGGTGAGGGTGACTTACAAAGGATTTTGCTGTAATTTTTGTCTGAGGTAAATGCTATCTTACTTTGAATCTCTAAATCTCCAGTGAAAATTTAATTTGCACTGATTGGTGATTTGGGAAACCGAGGAAAAAAAGGTTGTATCTAATTTTGAATCAATGAAAAAAAATGAAGTAGATGAGTGAGATTTAGAATGCAGGCAAATTGGTAAATTAGACACAGAAGTAACCTGCAAGTGTCTATATCATCTATAGTTATATTTATATGTTGTTGTTGTTTTGTACTATAGAGTTGGAACTGCCCTGTAGCTGACTCTCTGGTGGGTTGTCAGAGGCAGTACTCACAGAGGAAGAGATTGCCCATCCTTCTCCCATGGAGCAGCTGGTGGCCCCGACCTATCATATATCTATATCTATCTAAATCTATAGCTGACCTACCCACTACCTCATCCCCAGAATCTCCAGTCAACAGTGTAAAAATGAGTTACTGTCTCTAGGATTGTCACCAAAATAATCAAATAGAATGCCCAGTTAAATTGGGATTTCAGAAAAATAATGACTTATGAGGGGTGATAAATATGTTTCAGGATATTTAGGATAATATTGAATTTTTCCAGGCAATTAATTCTATCTCTTCTCCACTGTAGCTTAAAAGCCAGTATTTTAATAAACTTGAAAAGTCAAAGTGAGGTCACAGAACTAAAACACTGAAGGAAAGATATTCTCATTTGTAAGTCACACCTCTATTTCCCAACTCTTATTGAAATTGGGGGGGAAATGGCCAGGAAGTTTCAGAATATATTAGAACATGGGTTTCCAAACCCAACTGGGAGCACTTGGGCCTTAGAGAAATGTTGAAAGACAAGTTTCTTGTAAATGAAAATTTAAAGTGACTCACGTTTTTTTAAGGAATTACTTAGAGCATGACATCTTAAGAATGTTTTCTATGACAGAAAAAGTACTTGGGACATAAAGGCAAGATAATAATCTGTAAGATGCCACAGCTTTGAGAGAATAATTTTCCAACACTTCTGGGCCTTATTTTCATAAACCTAGGAAAAATGAATGATATCATTTTTTCTTTGACACCAAGTTATTTCACAAATGACCTAAATCTGGCCTCCATATTCCTTATAATATACACAACAACATTTTTAGTCACCAGGGAAATAAGAAAGCCATGAACAACAGTTCGTTGAGTAACAATGAAGTTAATAAAAATGGGTGTTACTGTCTTTTGTACAAAGTTGCTGAGAGTGGGTGGAGGTAAAATTGGGCTGTGAAAGTCAATCTTGGGTCTGTTATGAATTCCAGTGCGGAGGGGCCCAGAAAGGGTTTCTTCCGGGGCAGTGCTGAGAGTCTGAGCTCCTCTTATAGAGCACAGATGTTCTATTGGAAGGAAGTAATTCAGATCACAGGCTGGGCAGCATCCAGGGTCATGAACTTGGAGTTTAAAATATCTGTCTTTGACCCCACCAGCCAGTTAAGATTTCCTGCTGACCCTAGAAATTCAAAGGATTTTAACTTAGCACAAAAGCTTGCCTCCCCTTCACACTCCAGATGTGTAACAGAAAATTTTCAGGCTTTGAAACAGGTAGCAAGTCATCTGTGGTTTCACTGTTGTTAATTAAGAAACTAAGGTCAATACTTACTATAATAGAAATGACTAAAGTCTACCCCTCAGTAATATAATGTGAAGGGAGCAAATATGGTTTTTTAGAGTTAGATAAATGATGACAGTAAGGAGAGATTTTCAAAATAAGAGCAGCTGTGTTATTGTTAAAGAAAAGAGGCAGCTGGAATTCATAGGATCTCAGTCTGGTCTATGGCCCAGTAGACTAAATTTTAAAACTGATGGTCAAGTGTTAGGGCATACAAAACCCATGAAACTCTAATAGGAGTTGTTACTGACTTATTGGCCATGAAACTAGTATCAACAAAAATTTGGAGAGTATTTCTCTGAATTTGGAGAGTATTTTTAAGATAAAGCATTAGTTCAAGGCTAATTTTTAAAACAAGGTGTAATTATAATAATATAAAAGTGAACAATGTGTCAAAGATTTTCTTTAACTCATTAATTAAAGGGCTCAATAAGATGGTATAACAATGTGAGAGAAATGTCAAAAAATGCCTATTCCACAAATAAGTGACACAACAGACCATGGAAATTACCAAACAATATCATTAATAGTTGTGTTGCCAACCTGAAGGTTGTTGTTGTTGTTGTTGTTATGTGCCGTCGAGTCGCCTGCGACTCATAGCGACCCTATGTACAACAGCCCTAAACTCTGCTCTGTCCTGTGCCAATCGCACTGTCTCTGACACTCCCATCCCAATTATCCCAGTCACTGAATCAATCCACCTCATAGAGGGCCTTCCTCTCCTGCGCTGTCCCTCCACCCTCCCAAGCATGATGTCCCTCTCCAAGGACCGGTCTCTCCTCACAACATGTCCAAAGTATGTTAGACAGAGCCTCAGAATCCTTGCCTCCAAGGAGCCACCCGGTTCAAATCCACTAGCTACTCTACAGGAGAAACATGGGCCATCTCCTTCCCTGTGGTTTACAGCCTCCGAATGCTGGCTGGAGGGTCAGTGAGTTGATTCCTTCTTGATGGTACATAACAACCACAAAAGTAAAAATCTTGCTGAAGTTAATTAAGAAACAATTGCAAGAGTACTTTAACAGTAAATGGCCTGAAATTCATGGCAGATTCAGAACAGATCAAAGACAGGAATATCTTTGTTGAAATCAGATGGACTCTGTTGCCAGGAAAAATGATTAGAAAGATATTTACTAGTGTTTTATTAGCTATGTTAAGACGTTTGACCGTTTGGATCATAATAAAGTATAAATCAGCTTGTGGCACTCCGGAACACTTAACTGTGCTCATGTGGATTAATTGTGCTCACGAGGAATCTGCACATACCTCAAGTCAGAACAGAACACAGGAATACTGCTTGGTTTAAAATCAGAAAAGGTGTGAGGCAGGGTGATAGTCTTTCACTATTATTATTTCATCTTTATACTGAATAAAAAATCTGAGAAGCAGGACTGTGCGGGGAAAATATGTGGCATTAGTATTTGAGGAAGAATCATTAATAGCCTTCATTATGCCAATGACAGCCTTGTTTGCTGACAGTAAAGACTACTTATTGATGAAGGTCAGACTCTAAATTTCAGTATGCATTTTAACATCAAGAAAATAAAAATCCTCAGAATTAGACCAATTGGCAACATGATAAAGGGAGAAAAGACTGGCATTGTCAAATATTTAATTTCATTTATTTACACACTTAAAGCCCATGGAAGTAGAAATCAAACACTGTTTTACATTTGACAAATTTGTCCTAAGGCCTCTTTAAAATGTTACAGAGCAAAGATGTAACCTTGAGGACTAGGGTATGCCTGATCCAAATCATGACAACCACAATCACCTCAATAAATTTATAAACTAGACCGTGAATAATAAAGACTGAAAAAAATGTGATTAATACCTTTGAATTCCGGTGTTGACAAAGAATATTGCATACTTACAATATGTTGTGCTGATAATTCGAAGGTCAGCAGTTTGAATTCACTGGCTGTTCAAAGGGAGAAAGATGAGCAGTCTTCCATAAAAATTTACAACTTTGGAAACCCAATAGGAAGTCCTAAAAGTTGGAATCAACTTGCAGTTAACTGCTGCTGTAAACCCTCTGGAGGATTAGCTATGGGTCAGTTCCAATCTGAGGGCACACAACAATAACACAACATTTTAAACAAACAAAATTGTGTCATTTACATAATACAAGTTTTTAATGAGTCTTCTTAAGATCCTGATGCTACATTCATCTTCATAAGTCAGTCCGTGAAAAAACTAGTGCAAGGTAGAAAAGCAGAAATGTCTATATAGTGTCAGAGAAACAAAGGATGGTAATATAAGAGTGCTAACACAAAAAACTGACTAATATAATACAAAGTAATAAAATCACAATTTCTGCTCTTACCATGTCTACAAGAAAGACATTCTCTTTACCTCTACTTAATCAAAATAATTGTTAATTCTTCTAGCTTCTGCAAGATAACATCTAACCTTCTTGAATCTAGACCCTTACCAGTACTAAATAATAGAGTAAGCTGTTGTAAAAAAATTGAAAAAGTAAGTAAACAACTTCCAACCAAAACCCAGATGGTTTTATAAGTGAATTTTTTCAAACATTCAGAGAAGAACTGTAACCAATTCTACATAAACTATTTAAGAAAATAGAAAAAGTTGGAATTCTCCCAGACTCATTCTTTGAAGCAAACATACTTTTGAAACCAAAGCCAGGGAAAGATACCACTAAAATAGAAAACTATCATGAACATAGATGCAAAAGTCCTGAATAAAATCTTGGCCAATAGAGTCTAACAATACATCAAAGAAATAATTCACCATGACCAAGTGGGATTCATAATAGGTATGCAAGGATGGTTCAACATAAGAAAAGCAATCTGTGTAATCCATCACATTAACAAACCAAAGAA
>NW_006399760.1:21893798-21907500 GCF_000299155.1 Elephantulus edwardii | reverse complement strand
TAATTAGGTATTATTTTCATGACAAGAGTCCAGAATAAGAGCTGCATAGTAAAGTGGACTGGGGTGGGGTAGGAGGGATTGTATAACAATGAAATAATTTTTTTTTCTTTTCAAAGAGAAAACTTAGCTAGGGAGGGTGTGGTTTGCGGGGACGAAAATGTGCAACAATATATGAATAGAAATGCAAAGTCTCTGTGAACTTTCATTAAAATTTCAATTAAAAATATGAGAAAAAAATGTTAGCTAATTTACCGGTGGTTCCAAAACTTAAATGTGCAACAGAATTACCTGTAAAACTTATTAAGGCATAGTTTTCTTACTCAGCCACTCTGGGGAAGCTTTAAGAATTGTCATTTCTGTTGAATTCCTCAGTCATGCTTATTGTGCTGATCCTTTCTTTGAAAATCACTATACTAGTTTGACATTAAAATTATAATTAGTACTATCTGCACTTATTTTCAGATACTGAGTCACCAGGATTTTGTGAAATTGTGGAGAATCTTTATCTTTTGTTTTATTTTAATTTTATTTTGTTTTGTAATTGTTGAAATCATGCACAGTAAACATACCAGTTTACATTGTTAATAATTTCATTTCACATGAATGTACAATCAAATCCCTGATAAAAATAGTCAAGAAATCTAAAGGTGTGTTGTGTTGGGAACATCTATTGAAGAACCTGTACATTATGCTTGGAAAGGTGGAGAATCAGAAAAAAAAAAGGAAGACCCTCTACAGGATGAATTGACACAGAGACTGTAACAATAGGCTCAAGCGTATCAGAGATGACGAGGATGGTTCAGGATAGTGAGGATTCAGATCCATTTTTCATAGGATAGTTGTGAGTTGTGGTCAGCTTGATGGCACATAACAACCCCAAGAACATATTTGATATGTATCATTAAATACTTGTCTGAAAATCATGTCTAATTTTATGCAAATGATATTTCAAGATGATGTCATTCTAATAATAGGTGCTTTGATTTGTTAAAAGACTGCAATGCAATTGAGGACCTGAGAAGAGTCAAGGTGTGATGTAGGAAATGTTTTGAATTGTTTTTTTAATAATACTAAGGAGTTCTATGGTGACTTATTGGTAAGGAATCGTGACACCAGCACAAAAATGCGTGGTTGCAATCCACCAGCTGCTTAGAGGGGAAAGAGGGACAATCAACTCCCATGCAATTTACTGCTTCTGAGAACCCACTGGAGGGCCAGCTATGTGTTGGTTTTGACTTGACAGTACACAATAATATACCTTGTCTAGGGCTTTCTGGTAGAGCAATCCATAGGCAAATTACTGCTAAACCAAAGACGGTGCCTTTCTCATGCTTTGAAGCACCTTTACAAGAGAAAGATGAGCAATCTCTTCCTATGTATTTTACAGCCTTTGAAACCCAATGGAGGGTGAAACAATAAGTCAATTCCTAAACAATGATCCTAAGTGGGTGGTAAGTGATACCTTACATTAAACCTTACCCGAAACGTTCCAGTGTGAGCTGTGTGGCTAGTAACCGTTCTCCCAGGCGCTATCTTTGCATGGATTTTCACTTTTACCTGTTTCTTCCTTCCTTTCTCTAGCCCTCAGCATTCTCCTCTGCCACCATGCTACCATAAACACCAAATTGTAAAAAACAAAAAAAAAACACAACAAACAAAAAAACCCCAAAAACCACCAAATTGTATTTTTTCTCCTCAGAGCACTATACCATACTTCGTGCTAATGATTGAGAATTAGAGGTAAAAACATAATAAAGCCTAGAGAACAGAATTAAATCATCTTTTTTAAGAGAAAGTGGAAATTAACCCTGAAAGATTTTTAATTATACTGTGTTTTGAGCTTCATACAAATGGCCCAAGGGTAACTAATTAATTTCCACTTGCCTTTAGGGGTTAGTTTAGTGGAAAATATTTGATAAAAGAAGGAAGTGTAAGGAAGACTTTTTATCTTTGCCAACTTTCGAGAAACCCTTACAGGAAATATACATGGATATTATGCAATTTTTCTAAACTGGAATACATAAGTAGGATCTCTGAGGAATTCTTGTGCTATGCTTTCAAGGGGTAGGGACTTTCTATGATGTTTCAGAATTTTCTAAATGCTCATATAAATTTGGGCAATAGAGAGTTCCATAGAGAGATGTAGATACATTTATAGTGCCATACAAAGGAACTACCATCAACTAGTTGCCAATTCGTCATATTATTCTTGCTTGTATGCTGCTATAATGCTTGAAGCAATGCAACCAATATTTCATATACAAACACTGTCTACATGATGGGCTGGTTTCAAAGAGATTCCAGACTAAGGCAGACTAGGTAGAAGGATTTTGTGATCTATAGGTAATTGAGCACTGAAAACCTTATGGTTAGAAAAGGAATATTATGTGATATAATGTAACAAAAGATATGCTCCCCAGTGTTGAAGGAATTAAAAATACAACTGAGAAAGAGAATTTCCTCCTCAAAGTGACTTCAACTCAACAATGTAACTCAATACTATTTAACTTACTCATAGCTGATCCACCAGTGGATTTTTTCCCTGTGGAACAGCTGGTGCATTTGAGTTGACAGCACAACTTCCCATCTGGTATCAAAAGCTTAATATCCTTTATTTTTTACATGGAACAGTTCACAATGAGAAAAGACAGTGGCAAACATCCACCGAAAATTGAAATATGGAAGATGAAGTATGAATCAAAGAAAATTCAAAATCATCAAAGGTTAATAGATAAAGTTCAATATCCTAAGAATTAATGAGCTGAAATGAATATTTTAAATTGGAAAACTGAATAATATATGAGCCACTTTCTAACAGAAGATCAAAGACTTCAAGATTTTAAGAATGACAAATATAAAGGGATTGACATTGCATTCATCATCTAAAAGAACATTTAAAAATCTATTCTAAATCGCAGTGCTAACAGTGAAAGGAAAAAAACTACATTTCTAAAAGGAAGAGCAGCTGATATGATTATTATTCAAATTTTTGTACTAAGCACTATTGCAAAAATAATTGAAGAATTTTAACCAATTTCTGAAGTCATAAATTGCTCAAATGTGTAATTAATATGTAATGATAATTACTGATGATTCATAAGTAAAAGTTGGAAACAAAGAAAGAGGATTGTTACTTGCAAGATATGATCTTCATGATCAAAATGATTGCAAAGATTAAAGGATAGAATTTTGGAAGATCAACAGTATGTTCATTGCAAATATTTTTTCAGCAAAATAACTGATGGTTGCCTCGTGCTAAGAAGCTGCACTGAAATCCCAAAGGTTTGCAGTTTGAATTCACAAGCTTCTGTGAGGGAGGACAGGCAGTCTCCTCCTTTGAGATTTACAGCCTCTGAAAATCCACGGGAGTGTTAGCTATGAGTTGGTCTGACTTGACAGCACACAACTACAAAATGACAAATATAGACATAGATCATAACAAATTATGGCTAACCTTGAAGAACAGAAATTATAGAAAACTATGCTTATGTTAAACCTATCTATAGACCAAGAAACAGTTATCTGAACAGAATAAGGACACTCCATGGTTTAAAGCCAGGAAATGTGTTTATCAGAATCATAGCCTTTCTTCATACTTATGCTACATGGTGAGAAAATTATTCAAGAAACTGGATATATGGAAAATAAAGGGTCATCAGAATTGGAGAAAAATTCATCAACAATCTGTGTTATAAAAGTGACATAACATTGTTTACTGAAAGTGAAGGCTGATTACAACTTTCAATTTGTATTATATTGCAATAACAAGGGGGAAAAATCCTCACTACTGAATCAATAGGCAATATCATGCTAGATAAAAAAAATGTTTGAAGTGTCAATGATTTCATTTATTTGTATCTATATTCAACATCCATAGAGTAACAACAGCCAAAATAACAAATGATGTGCTGTATTAGGAAAATCTGCTATCAAGGACCTCTACAAAGTGCTAAAGACAAATTAAATTAGGTAAATCTGCTGTCAGATACCTTTCCAGAGTACTGAGAAACAATAGTATCTGTCTAGAGACTAAGGTGCATCTGATCCAGTCCATGTCTTTGAAATCACTTGCTATGCGTCAGAGAGCTGAATAATGATTAAGGATGACAGAAGAATTGATGCCTTTGAGTTGTGGCGCTGGAGAAGAGTCTTGAAAATACCATGGACCACCAAGAAAACAAAAGGTCTGTTTCGGAGAGAGTAAAACCAACTTTCTCCTTGGAGGCCAGGATTTTGAAGCTGTGTCTCACATACTTTGGACACAGGACCAGGAGGAACCTTTTCGTTGAGAAAGACATCATGCTTGGAAGAGTGAAGGGACAGTGTGGAGAGGAAGACCCTGGATGAGATGACCTGTTTTAGTAACTAGGCCAGTGGAGGTAGGTGTGTCGTAGTCAGTGAGACTAACTCAGACAGGACAGATTTCAGAGCTGTTGTATCGAAGGTTGCTGTAATTCACAGGTGATTTGATGGCACATAGCAACAACAACAGAATGTAGAAATTATTGAAAAGTTTTCTGAAGACAATTACAAGGACAGTTGTAGTAGCATGTTTACTGGCTCTCTCAGAAATTCAAAACAGATTTAAAACAGAATATAAAATAAAAGTTATTGCGATTCTTATAAAATAGATCTTGGTTGAAAACAAAAAATACTAGAAATACATTCACTTGCTTTTACAACTTGTTATTGTTGTTCACTTGTACTGTCGAGTTAGTAGTGACTCATAGCTGACCCTCCAGCAGGTTTTCAGAGGCAGTAAATCACTCAGGAGCAGATTGTACACCATCCTCCCATAGATAACCTGGTGGAACCTCAAACCTTTGTGTTGACTGGGTAAGCCTTTACCATTAGGCCACAGGAACTCTTTTTTTATTACCTAGTAAGAAAATATTTGAGTTGGTGAGTTAAATTACTAATAATAATAACAAATTCTACAATAGTAACAAATTACTAATATCCTTGTGAAGAATGATAACATTCATCAAGTTAACTATATCTCAGAGCTACCCTATGAACAACAGACGAGAACTTTGTCCTAGCCTGCGAATTTGTCATGGTCTTTCATGTACTCAAACCCATTCTTAGTCACTGTGTTCGTTCACCTAGTTGGGGAGTCTTTCTTTGACTTTTCACCTTCACAGTATGATGTTCTTTTCCAAAGACTGGTTCTTCCTGATAACATGCTAAAAGTATGGGAGATCAAGTTTCACCTTCCTTGCCTTTAGAGCAAGTGAACATCCTGGTTGCATTTCTACCAAGACAGACTTGTTTGTTCTTTTGGTAGGCCATGTGATACTCTATTCTTTTCCAACACCACAACTCAAAGATATGGGAATCCTGAATCCCTGAATTGTGCTCATGTAGAAGGGGATACAGCATGGGTTAATATCATGACAGATATGCCTCAGGTTTGTATTCTTTTACCATACTTAATCTGTGTACAAAGTCAAGACACTGAACTATATGACAGAGAATGAGGCACTGGAAAAAGACTCATCAGCAACCTTTGATATACAAATGACACAACTTTCCTTCCTCAACTAAAGAAGATTGAAGGACTTACTGATGAATATCAAAGACTAAATGATTCTCTATGGTGTACACTTCAATATAAAGAAAACAATAGACTTCACAACTGAGCCAACAGTCAACATCATGAGAAATTATTTTCTTTATTCATTGTCAATTAATTTATTTTACTTAGATACATAATTGATGTTCATAGACATAGAAGGCAATTCCTATGAAAGTAATGTTCATAAAATCAGCAGTTCAGAATGAAAAAGAAATGAAATTGCATTGTTTACAGTCCTTAGGGAGGGACATCATGTCTGGAAGGGTGGAGGGACAGTGCAGGAGAGGAATAACCTGGATAAGATGGATTGATTCAGTGACTGAGGAATGAGGGTTTGGTGTGTCAGAGTATAGGTTTCGCATAAGCACAATCATGTGTTCTGGGATTTGCATTCTTTTCAGAGTTAGCCACAGTTTGTTGTGATCCAACATAGTATTGGAAATAATAGGAAAGCATGAAAATGCAAACCAGAATAATTAAGACCAAAATAGTAGACGTGCCCCACACACCAGTACATTAAAAAAGTAGAATGGAAGAGATGGAACAGAGAATCAGTGAGCTGGAAGACAACAGCCTCACTAGAAATATAACTGAAGAAAAATCAGAGATGAGACATAAAGAAAATTAAGAAAACATTAGAATTATGTGGGACGGCACAAATGGAATAACATATGTATTATCAGAATTCCAGAACTCAGCTGTGACAGGGAAATCACTGAGAAGCTTGTGGAAGTACTAGAAGAAAACTTTCCAGGTATTTTGAAGAATGGAAAATCCACATTCAAGCAGCACAGAGAACACAAAATAGACTCGACTAAAAAGAAAAACACCAAGACATAACAGTAAAATTCTCCAAATTAAAAGATAAAAATAGAATTTTAAAAGCAGCATGAGAAAAACAAAGAGTTACCTACAAAGAGGAAACAATTAGATGAAGTTCTAATTTCTCAGAAGAAACCATGAGAGCTAGAAGACAATGGGATGCCATATACAGAAAGTAGAAAGATAACAATTACCAGCCAGAAAAGCTATCAAATTCAAAGGTGAAATTAGATTTTTTGCAGAAGAGAAGGATCTTAAGGAATTTGTGAAAACAAGACCAAAATGACAAGAAATTTTAAGTGAAGTCCTACACACAGAGATGCCAAATGAAAGTGAATGGACCCTAGTAACAAGAAACAACAGAAAAAAAAAAACACACAGCAAAATGGCAAAAGTAAAACTTGGCCTGATAATAATCACACTTAATGTGAATGGACTAAATGCACCAATTAAGAGAAAAAGAGTAGCAGAATGGATAAAAAAACAAAGGCTGTCAACATGTTACCTACAAGGAACACATCTAAAAAAGGAAGAGAAAGACAGACTCAAAATCAAAGGCTGTAAAAAAAAAATAACAAGCAAATGGCAACGTAAAAAAATAGGAGTGGCAATACTAATCTCTGATAAAATAGATTTCAGATTGAAAACTACCATCGAACATAAGGAAGGGCATTACATACTGACTAAAGGCACAATACATCAAGAAGACATAACTTTGGTCAACGTCTATGCACCAAATGATAGAACTGCACAATACATGAAAAAAAACAAAACGGTTACCCAAACTGAAGAGAGAAATAGTCAGCACCACAATAGAGGTAGGAGATTTCAACACACCACTATCACCAAAGTTTAGGTCAATTTAAAAAACACTCAACAAAGATGCAGAAGTAAACTATACAATCAACCAACTCAAACTTCTAGATATAGTCAGAGTACTACACTTAACTAAAACTCAATTCACTTTCTACTCAAGTGCACATGGTACATTCTCCAGAACTGACCGTGTATTAAGACACAAAGCAAGCCTCAACAAATTATACAAAATTTGTATTATTATGAAATAATACAAAGTATTTTCTCAGACCACAATGCTATAAAACTAAAACTTAACCATGGAAGAGTGAAGCTTATAAAACCACCCATGTGGAAACAAAATGACTCTCTGATAGAACATGATTGGGTTATAAAAGAAATAAAGAATAAAATTTAAAAGTTCCTTGAAACAAATGATAATAAAAATACAACTCAACAAAACTTTGGGGACACAGATAAGGCAGTCCTCAGGTTGCTGTTCATAGCAATAGGCACACACATAAAAAAAGGAAGAAAGAATTATTAATGATCTAACTCAACAACTTCAGCAAAAAGAAAAAGGTCAGCAATATAATCCTACAACCTCTAAAAGAAAAGAAATTATAAGGACAAGAGCTGAAATCTATGAGATAGAAAACAAAAAAACAGTTGAAACCATCAATATAACCAGGAGCTGTTTTTTTGAAAGGGTCAATAAAATTGACAAACCAATGGCAAATTTTAAAAAAGAAGAGACACAGATAACTCAATTAAGAAATGACAGAGTTGACCTCAAAACACAACCAGAGAAAATGAAATCAATAATGTCAGAATAATATGAAAAGCTATACTCTGATAAATTAAAAAATCATAGAGGAAATGGACAAATTACTTGAAACGCTTCCCCTGCCCAGACTGAAAAGGACAGATATAGAACACTTAAACAGACCCAACACAAGACAAGAAATTGAAAAGGTCATAAAAAGACTTCCCCATAAGAAAAGTCCTGGACCAGATGTCTTCAGAGCTGAATTCTACCAAACATTCAGACAGGATTTAGCATCCATTCTACTTAAATTAATTAAAAAAATTGAAAAGGAAGGAATGCTTCCAGAGTCATTCTATGATGCAAGCACAACTTTAATACCAAAACCAGGCAAAGATAGTACCAAGAAGTAAAACTACAGACCAATATTTCTCATGAATATAGATGCAAAAATCCTTAAGAAAATCCTAGCCCATAGAATCCAAAAGCACATCAAAAAAGTAATTTACCAAGACCAGGTGAGATTCATAACAGATATGCAAAGATGGTTCAATATAATAAAAGCAATCAATGTAATTCACTATATTAACCAAGTAAATAACAAGAACCATATGATTTTTAACAAGTGATGCAGAAAAGGCATTTAACAAAATCCAACACCCCTTCCTGATAAAGATATTCAGCAAAATTGGAATAGAAGAAAATTTCCTCGACATAGTGGAAACCAAGAGCCAACATCATTCTCAGTGGAGAAAGACTAGAAACATTTTCCTTGCAAACTGGGACCAGACAAGGATGCCCACTGTCACCATCTTTTCAATATTGTATTAGAAGTGCTTGCTAGGGCAATACAAGATTAGAGAAAGAAACAAAAGGCATCCAAATCAGCAAAGAGATAGTTAAACTGTTGCTATATGCAGATGATATAATAGTGTACACAGAAAACTCCAAAAACTCAACAAAAAAACCTGTTGGAGTTAATAGGCGAATATAGTAGAATGGCAGGATATAAGATCAATATCCAAAAATCAAGGTACTCCTCTACAGTAATAAAGATAACTCGGAGAAGGACATTAAGAAAGCAATACCATTTACAATGTTGTTGTGAAGTGCTGTCGAGTCATAGATGACTCATAGTGACCCTATGAATGAAAGACCTTAACACTTGTTTAACTTTCATTGTTTCTCCACATTCATAGAGTTTCATACACAAGCCATTTCAGAAGTGGATGCCACCCCTGCTTCCAAGTTTATTTTAATCAGGAAGCTCCACCAAATGTTGTTCACCATGGGTTAACATTATTGCAATTGACACATCAGTGTCACAATGTTTAGCATCACAGCAATCATGAGTTACCCCTGTACAGCAAAGGGCAAACCATTGCTAAGTCACTTGAAAGAATGTTTGATCAAAAACAATTAAAACCAGGCCTGAGGGCCTCAGATTAAAATCACCCACCTTTAGCTTGGTAGCATAACTTTCTATCCACTAGGCCAACAGAGATCTCTAGTCAACCACAAATTGAAATACTTGAGAGGGAACCTAACTGGAGATACAAAAGACTTATACAGCGAAAACTACAGAGCATTTCTGCAAGATACAATAAAAGACCTCAAGAAATGGGGAAATGTGCCTTGTTCGTGGATAGAAAGACTCAATATTGTGAAAATTAAAAACCTACCAAAAGCAATCTACATGTTCAATGCAATCCCAATCCAGGTATCAAATTCATTTTTCAAGGAGATTGAAAGGGAAATTATGAAATTTATTTGGAGAGGCAAGAGATCCTGAATAAGCAAAACACTTTTGAGATACAAAAGTGAGGTTGGAGACATAGCACTCCCTGACCTCAAAACCTACTACACCACAGTTGTAACCAAAATAGTATGTATGGTACTGTTACAATGGCAGGCACATAGACCAATGGAACAGAATTGAGAACCCAGAAATAGACACAACCAGCTAGGGTCAAATGATATTCAATAAGGAAATCAAAGCTATCAAATGGGTAAATGACAACCTCTTCAACAAATAGTGCTGGCAAAATTGGACTTCCACCTGCAAAAAGCTGAAACAGGATTCACATCTCACACCATACATAAACATCAACTCAAGGTGGATAAGAGACCTGGGAGTAAAGCCCCAAACCATAACTTTCATACACAGTAGGATCGAGCTTTGAAGTGCTAGTCCAAAGTATAAAGAGACTGCCAAATACAATCAGAAATGCACGATCTAAAGAGGATAAAATTGATGCATGAGACCTTTTAAGATTAAATCCATGTGTGCATCAAAACCTTTTTCCAACATGGTGAAAAGGAAACCTACAGACTGGGAACAAACATTTGGTAATACCATCTCAGACAAGAGTCTCATAACAAAAACTTACAGAATACACCTGGGCCTCCACAAGAAAAAAGACTGACAACCCAATTACACAATGGGCAAAAGACATAGAAAGACTTTTCACAGAGGAAGATATTCAAATGACAAACAGACACATGAAGAAATGCTGCAAATCACTGGCAATAAGAAAGATGCACATCAAAACCACAATGAGGTACCATCTCACTCCAGTAAGAGTGGTGAAGTATAACAGAGCAGCAAATAATAGATGTTGAAGAGGATGTGGCGAGAAACAAACTCTTACACATTATTGGTGGGATTGTGAAAGGTGCAATCATTCTGGAAGGCAGTTTGGCGCATCCTCAAAAAGCTGAACATAGAAATTCCATATGACCCAGATATTCCAGTACTTTGAATATACACTGAGAAAATGACAAAATGAGGCACAGATTTTTACACCAATGTTCATAGCATCATTAGTCACCATCACGAGAATATGGTAACAGCTCAATTGTCCAACCACAAACAAATGGATTAAGTATGGTACATACAATGAATACTATGCATCACGCAGAAGCAATGATTTTGTAAATTACTACCTAACCTGGGAGGGACTGGAGAGCATTGTGCTGAGTGAACTCAGTCCCACAAGCATACATATTGTATAAAACCATTGTAGTTTGAGTATAAAGATCCAAGAGGGGTGGGAGATGTTGGAAGCAAAGGGATGAGGATGTGAAAGGGGTGAGGGGATTAATCATGGGGTAGTACAATTTGATGGGGTGTGGGTGAGGGAACTTGAAAGAATTTGTTCTTAAAAACAAGATGTTCGAATTTTGTAGATAAAATAATAGAATTTTTTTTTAAATGTGATTTTTCAATATGGACCACCTATTCTGATTCTCTGAGCTCTTGTGGCCTGCCTAGTGGTAAGAAGCTGGATTGTAATCATGAAGGCACCCAGTTCAAGGCCACCAGCTGCTCTGCAGTAGAAGAATGGGTAATCTCTTCCTATGTGATTAATTGCCTCTGAAAACCTGCAGGAGGGTCACCTATGGGTCGGTTCCAAGTCGATATACGTAACAACAATGTGCTTATTCTGTAGTCTCTAAACCTTCAGACACATGAAATATAGTCACAATTAAAAACAAACATACTGATCCACAAAACTAGTCTCATTTTTAGATCATTTTTAGATAGCTTTTGTTTGACTGCATGGACTTTATAACACCTAAAATCTGAACATCTTAAAGAACTTGCTGAAGGCCTTTTGCCTGCTTAATTGGCGTGTGGGTTGGTTACTGTCTCCTAGATTATGCTGATTTTTTATTTCTTCACAAGTACAGGTTAATAGTTTTAGTCTAAATGTATGAAAATTATTCATTAAATAAACAGAGATGTTATGAAACCCTGAAGAGGAAAGAAAGGGAGAAAATGTGACTCAGATCTTATGAAAACCATAAATTTGGAAAAGGTGAAGAGGTCAGTGAGTCCTCTGAAAACCTGAGCCTTCCCAGGAACGTAAAATTATCTTATGTAATGATCCCCACATACATAACTCAAGGCTCCGGCAGATTAGCTTGATGTACTCTTTGTGATGTCTGCCCTGGTGGTAATAACACAGGCAGTATGACTCAATGCACAAAATTCTTTCATCTCTGTGAACCATCCTATAATGCATGGTTACTCTGGAATGGTTTCTGCACTTTCTTCCTTCTCAGTGAAACCAGAACAGGCTATGTAAACAAGGAAAAGGCCCCCTCAGCGCATAACTCTCATAACAGTAATGAACTTCAAAGACACTTGTGGTATTCCATTCACAAGTATTTCTAATTTGGGGCAGATGTACATATGCAAAACTACACAGTCAGCTATAATTGGTATTTACATTGTGAAACTTGTGTGCCCAAGTATTGCTCTCTTGCTTGCCACAGTTGTAATTTGTTTAGAGAAAGTATTTTAGGGTTGAGGGAGCAGGGAGGTGGGTGACAGCCTTTAGGTTGGCAGGCTAAATGTGTGTGTGGCCTTAAAGAAAACCTTCTTTGAATGAGAATTCTGACTGTGGATTTTCATCTGCCAGAAAGAATGCTCACGGGATATTATTGGCATATAAACTCCTTTGCCTGGAAATCAGGAGGGGGAAGAATTTTCAGAGATGCCCTGCAGGATGTCTTTTGTGTCTTAAGATGCATTAATAATAACTGTGTTTCTGTGTAGACAGAACTTCACTTCCCCCACCCACCATCTTGCAAAGTGCAATTTCTTTATTGGTCTAAATCCAACTCTTCTGTATCAACAGTCTGTGAGACTGAGAGGGAGGTGGGAGAGGCAGAACATCTGGAATCAAGCACCTTGTTTCTTATCCCTGACATTTAATTATAATAAACATTTTTCTAACTCTCTTCTAATTTAACAAGTGCTGAGGATTATCTCTCAAATCTATTATTTTTTGTCCACGTCATACTGATACCATCTTAATCCAGGTACCATCTCTCCATGCCTAGAAAATCAGGTTACTGCCTTCTAGCCTTCAATCTTCCATTACTGCATGGTCAAAGGATCTTCCTAAAACTCCAGCTTAATTGAATCACTTTCCTGTTCAAACCTGGTACTTTCATGAGCAAATATTTGAGTGCCTAACCAGTTTCTGTCAAATAGATCATGACCCATAGTGACCCTATGAGCTTCAGAGTGGAACTGTGCCCCAAAGGGTTTTAGTCACTGATTTTCCGGAAGTGAATCCCCAGGACTTTGTTCTGAAGAGGATCTGGGTGAACACAAGCCTTAAACCTTTTAATTAGTAACTGAGAGTCTTAACTGCTCATACCACTCAATGACTGGATTTGAATGTCTGCTGTTTTAAATGCTAATTCTAGGACCTTAACTATGGACTCTTTTTTTTTTTCTAGCTTGTCTGTTCTTACTCTGCCCTGCACATCAATTGAGAGTTGTTTTACCACAAACTTTTGCTCACTTTTTCCCCCATGTAGAAAGTCTTCCTCTCTCTTTGTTATTTCCTAAGAGCCTTCTTCCCCTGGAAGCGCTGATCTAATGCCAGTTCATATGCAGTTCTCCAGGACCCTTCTCTGGCCCACTGCTCTCTCCCTTCTCCACAGTTTGGCTTCATTTTGCCAATTGCTGTCAATTATTATTGAGCTGCCACTATTTGTAAGGTGAAAGAAAGGCAATTTTATTAGAAATGTCCCAGAGAGTGAGACAGGTTATTTCTCTGAAAGCAAAATGGGAAAAAGCAACTATTTAAATACTTTTGAAAGTGACCCTGTTTATTTTACTTGGTGAATTAGCAAAAATTCAAAATTTCAGACAGATAAATTATGTAAAATCATACATCATCTTGAGCAATGCTCAATAAATGATCATTTTGGAGGTTTAT
>NW_006399760.1:21859713-21891908 GCF_000299155.1 Elephantulus edwardii | reverse complement strand
CTTGCCATTCCTGGACCCGAAGCGCTCCATGGCTTCCACAATGTTCATGCCTTCTTTCACCTTGCCAAAGACTACATGCTTGCCATCCAACCATTCAGTCTTAGCAGTACAGATAAAAAACTGGGAACCATTTGTATTGGGTCCAGCATTTGCCATGGACAGGATGCCAGGACCTGTATGCTTCAGGATGAAGTTATCATCATCAAACTTCTCCCCATAGATGGACTTGCCACCAGTACCATTATGGTGTGTGAAGTCTCCACCCTGGGACATAAACCCAGGAGTGATTCGGTGAAAGCAGGAATCTTTGTCACCAAATCCTTTCTCCCCAGTACTCAGAACACGGAAGTTTTCTGCTGTCTTTGGGACTTTATCTGCAAACAGCTCAAAGGAAATGCGACCTAAAGGTTCGCCATCAGCGGTGATGTTGAAGTACACGACGGGATTGACCATGGCTGGGACAAGCGTAACAAAGAACTATACTGCTGAGGCGACGGCGTCTGCAAAGCAGCTGGGTTTTTGTTTTTTGGTTTTTTTTTTTAATAAATGATAATTTTGATTGGAAAAAAGAATTGTCATTATTGATTCTGCTTTTCATGTTGTGTCTCCACTGTAATTATAAGTTCCTTGAGAGTGGTGGAGGTGTTGTATACTGTCAAGTCGGAATCAACCCACAACTGACCCTCCAGTGGGTTTTCAGAGGCTGTTAAGTCCTACAGGAGATGATTACTCAACTTTTTCCTGTGGAATAGCTGGTAGATTTACACTGTGTGCCTTTGGGATTGCAGCATAATTTACTACCACTAGGCCACGAGTGCTTCCAGACTTGAGAGTTGTTGTTAAGTAGCATCAAGTTGAGAATGATTCCCAGCGACACTATGAACAAAAGATCTGAAACTTATTCTACCCTGAGCCATCCTCACACTTCTTGACACACAAGAGCACATTGCAGCAGTCACCTTGTCAATACACATGATTGAGGGTCTTCCTTTCCTCTGCCAACCCTCCAGTCTTCCCAAGATCATGTTCTTCTCCAAGGAATAACACCTCCTAGAAGCATGGACAAAGTTTGTAAGGCAAAGCCTCATCATTCTTGCCTCGAAAGAGCACTCCGGGTGCACCCTCTCCAAGACATAACTATTTATTCTCTTGGCCATACATGGCATAGTCCAACAGCACAGCTCAAATGTGTCATTCTTTTCGTAACATCCTTATTCATTGTCTAGCTATCAGATGTAAAACAAGTAATTTGAAAGACCATTGACTGAATTAAACTCACCTTAGTCTTCAAACTGACATCACTACTCCTCAATAATTTGGAAAGCTGTCTAACTGCAGATTTTCACGGTGCAATGTGCAGTGCATCACCTTATTTCCCAAGTGTGTGTACTAAGGGTGTTACTTGTGGATCCAAGCAAGATGAAGCTATTGACAGTTTCAATCTCCTCTCGGTCCATCATGGCACTGCCTATCAGTCCAGTGATAAGAATCTTTGTTTTTCTGACATTGAGATGCAATCCATACTGAAGGCTGCATTCCTTGATGTTGTACTCCTTGAGAGTTGTTATGTGCTATTGAGTTGCCTATGACTAATAGCAACCCTAGGCACAGCCCTAAATTCTGCTCTATCCTGTGACAATCTTATTGTCTCTAACACACCTACCTCCATTACCACATCACTTACTCAGTCCATCTCATCAAGGATATTCCTATCTTGTGCTTTCCCTCCACCCTTCCAAGCATGATGTTCCTCTCCTAGGACTGGTCGGTCCCTCCTTGCAATATGTCTAACGTATGTCAGATGAAGCTTCAGAATCCTTGCCTCCAAGGAGAAGCTTGGTCTCACCTTCTCTAGGATTAACTTGTTTGTTCTCATAGCAGTCAATGGTATATTCAACACTCTTCTCCAGCACCATACCTCAAAGGCATTAATTCTTCTTCTCTCATCCCTAGTCAGTGTCCAGCTTTCTGATGAATCATAAGTAATTGCAAAGACCATATCCTGAATTAGACTCACCTTAGTTTCCAGACTGACTTTTCTGTAAAATGCTCTAGATAAATCTGAGCTTTCAAATTATGACAGACAAGGAAGAAGGATTAATCATCCACTTCTGAAATAGCAGGCCTTCGAAAACACTGTATAACAGAGCATACTTAGACGAGCAGATATGGCAACTAAGACTGAGTCCTCAAGTATGGAAACACAAAGGGTGAGGAACAGTTGTAAGCAGATACTAGTGATTGGAACACAGGATGTGTGAGAAAAATAAATGTAGGAAAATTGAATATTATTAAGAAAAAAGTGCAACAGATAAACATTGAGACTCCTTGAGAGTAGGAACATATATTTCTTCCACGTTTGCATGTTGCAAAGTTTAGACTATCATTGTTTAAAATGTATGATAATTAGTTGAAATAGCATGTATTTATTAAAATGTATGATAATTAGTTGAAATTGAATGTATTTACTATCAAAGGAACAGAATCTTATACATGAAGAAAAGAAATCTGCTACTAATTGCACCAGTCAGAAAATAAAAATCACAATAAAAGTTCTGTTTGTGGTACAAATAAGTGTTGTTGCAAATGAACTCCTGTTCTGAGTCCATGTCAAAGGGAATCATCATACAGTTGTCCCTCTTGGAATGATACCAGCAGCTAATTTTTTCTTTATTCATTTATTTTTACCAGTAACTAATTTTGTTAGTGATTTCCATCTAGAGTCATCCAATAAGTAGGCAATTTATGTAAACTGAGCTCTCTCAGATTATTGACAGAACATATTTCTTTGCAGTAGTATGACTAAGGCTTACCATCTTTCCTAGCTGTTGACTAGAGTTCTGGTTCTTGGATCCCCAATACCTTCCTGCAGAGGCTTCACCAATTTGTTTACTTCTTTAAGACCAAGAAGAGAGAGTCTCTTTCTCCAACATAAGAAGGAGTTTTGTATCATTCCACATTGTAGTATAATTAAGGCAATGATATTACAATACTTTTTCCATATTTCATTAACTAGAAGCATGTCATATGGTCTCTCTACTCTCAAAACAAGGAAGTATGTTGTTGTTAGGTACTGTTAAGTCATAACCAACTCATAGCTGACTCTCCAGTGGGCTTTCAGAGGCAGTAGGTCTTATGGAATAAGATTGCTCATGTTTCTCCCACAGAACAGCTGGTAGATTGGAATGTAGTGCCTTTCAGTTATCAGCACATCCTTACCACTAAGCCACCAGAGCTCCCTAAAGGGAGTATATCCAGGAGAAAAGATCATGAGAACCATGTAATAATTCTGTTATCTCAGCATGTATATAGTTATAAAGTTATACACTTTCATAATCCTTGTTATTTATAATGTCTATTATCCATCATAAGTCCATAGTATTTATTAGAAAAAGTCCTTCCAGTTTTCCACCATTTATGAATTCCCAGAAGCAATAATTTTATGCAAACTTAACTGAATGCTTGATATTTATTTCCATATGCTACAAATAAACTACTCCACAACTAAGCTACCAGAGATTCCTGTAGGGAGTACACCAAGGAGACAAGATCATGGGAACCATGCAATTATTCTGTTATCACAACACATATATGATTATAAAGTTGTACACTTCCATAGTGCTTATTATCTATACTGTTTATTATCCATTCATTATGTAAAAATACTCATAAAAGTTCTTCCAATTTCCCACACTTTATGAATCCTCAGAAACAATCATTTTATGCACACTTAACTGTGTCTTTGATATTCATTTCCATAAAGTCTTGTGGTCTAGTGGTAAGAAACTGCACTGCAATTTCAAAGACACAAGCTTCAAATTCACCAGCTGCTCTTCAGGAGAAGGATGGTTAATCTGTGTGATTTACTGACTCTGAAAACCTGCAGCCTCAAATATGGGTCGGTTCTGACTGAAATGTAAACAGCAACAACCAAATAAGCCAAAATAAAAACAGCTACCACTGAGCGGATTCCAATTTATGAGAACCTCAAGTGTGCCAGTGTAGAACTGTGCTCCAGAAGGTTTTTAACTGATGGGTTTTTATCAGATCATCCTTCTGAGGTGTCTCTGGATGTCTTCAAACTTCTAGCCTTAGAAGCTAAGTGCTTACACATTTGCTCCACCAAAGCATCGTAAAACAAAACTCAAAGTCATTACTTGTTGAATTGCTTCTGATAACACTTGATTGGGTTTTTGAGGTTGTAACTTATAATGAGAAGAGACTGTTCATCTTTCTTCAACAAAACTACTGATGGGTTCAAACATCCAGAGCCACTTGGATTTTTATTAGTACTTAGATTTGGGTTCATTTTAGGGAGCACTGATGGTCTAGTGACAACAAGCTGTGCTGCAAACCTGAAGGCATGCAGGTAAAATCCACCAGCTAGCTCCATGGGAAGAGGATGAGCAAATTCCTTCACTGCAATTAACTGCCTCTGCCCCTGAGAACCTGCCAGAGGGTCAAGTGTGGGTCGGTTCTTACTCGATGGTACACAACAACAGCACAACAGTGCGATTTGCTCCAGACAATGCCCTGGGAGCTCTCTTTTGTACTTTGAACCACCCAAGACTCCTTGTCGTAGCCGGCTATTTTAATGAACTTTGGTGGATCATTTTCTTTCTGAATCTTTGGGATTTTCTATATACAGAATCACATAATCTTCAAAGACAGAAAATTTTACTTCTTTGCCAATCGCCATATTCTTTATTTTCTTTTCTTGCTGTATTTTTCTGGCTAGGATTTCCAACACAATATTGAATAGGAGTGATGATAGAGAGTGTCTGACAACATAGTTTAATGCATAGTTATCACTGATTAATTTCTCGCTAGCATGCTTTCAGTTGCAAAAATCTCTGATACAATAAGACTCATCAAAGATTTTATTAATTCCATTCTTTTACGGACATCATTGTCAGAATTTTCTACTCTATGTCAATTCTGTACAAGTTTTTTACCGAGTCTGCTGCATAGCCCAGAGCCTTAGACTGCATTTCACCATCATCTTCTATCTTCTCTTTTGTTGGCTCCCATTTCCAGGATTTCATCTCATTTTCCTTTTGATTGTTTGTATGAATGGACCATTTCTTCCTATGCATAACTTCCGCAGAAAAATTCCATTGGTGATATACTGACACTTCATTTATCTTAAAATAGCTGTATTTTATGTCAGACCAGTTTGTCAGTTTAATTAAACAAAGATTTCTAGGTTGGAAGAGAGCTTCTCGTAAGAAGCTGTGCTACAATCCCAAAGGTGCTCAGTTTAAACTCACCAGCAGCCACTAGGGAGAAGGATGTATAGTCCACTCCTGTGAAAAGTACTGCCTCCAAAAAGCCCCTGGAGAGTCAGCTGCGGGTCAGTTCGGACATGACAGGACACAACCACAACACGTTGGAAACAATATTTTTCTTAGAACTCTGAAGGTGTTCTTTGACTTTCTTATTGAGTTGCTGCTTGCTATTCAGATTCTTGATGCTTTTTGAACCTGGCTCTTTTTCTTTTAACATGTGAAGGACATTTTTTAGCATTTGTTGTTAAAATTTATATATTTCACTTTTCTCAAAATTCCTGGTAATGTACCTTTTTCCTTTTTTTTTTCATTCACAACTCTTTATTTTCTAGAAGAATTTGTGTGGAAATGCGAGTGGTATTATATTTTCCTTGAATGTTTGGAGGAGACTTTTCTTTATGTGTTGATTTTTAAATTAACTCACTGCGCACCAGTCTGTTCAGAAGCATAGTCATTCTTTATTGGTTTCTGGAGCCTCTCTGGTGGTTCAAACACCAACAGTAACCCCTCGGGAAAAAGATGGGCAATCTCTGCCTCTAAAAACCTGTCAACGGCCAGAAATTTTCCTCGTGGTAACCTGGCAGTTTGAATCATGAGGTCTAGAAACTTGGCGTGGACCTGGGAACATGAAATCTCTCGTATTTTTATCTTAAGTAGACAATGTTTCACTCACTGGTGGAACAAGCTGGTTCAACTAAAAACTTCTGTGTCATATTCAAGCTGTGTAACCACAACTCCAGGATCCACTGCTTTAGGACCTTTTCAAACACCATTCTGGCATTGAAGACCAATGAAAAAGTTGGTGGGACACGTTGTTTCATTTTTGTATTGGCCAAACACACAGATGCAAAGATAAATGTCCTCCTTTTCTTTTAGCCCTACTCCTGGACAAATTACAGAGGGGCTATCCAGAGTCAGGGTGCATTACTGCGCCTTCACCTTCAGCATCTGGGCTGGGTGGGGCGCCAGGAAGAGACCCCAGCTGATGACTTGAGAGAGGCTAGGAGACAAGAGACGGGCTGGGGTGGGGAGGGGATGAGATAGTGCCTGTGGTGGCAGCTGTGGCCCCGACGCTGGAGCCCACGGTCCCGCCTGGGTCCAGCTGGAGTAGCAGCCTTTTAGGAGTCTACTTTTGGTCTCTGCATTAAGCGCTCGTTTGCAACCTTTCAAAGTGGGAGCTTCTGTATTTCGTTCAATTCTGGGAAATTTTCTCAAACTATTTGATAATTTTAACCTTTCATATTTTTCTTTTTAGAAAATCTGTTATTTAAATATTAGACTTCCTTGACCATGCCATTACTTTTGTAATATTTTCTTTTTAAAGTGTATCTCATTTTTTTTCTCTCATCCGATTTCTGTATGATTTAATCAACTTCACTTTTCTAGGTTTCTACTTACATGGTTTCGGGGTTTGTTTTTTTTTTCCTTTTTGCTATCACATTTCCATTTTGCAAGAGCTCTTTCATTTTCTGAATTGTTAGTAGAGTGACCTCTTGGGTTATTATAACAAATAAGACCTAGTTGTGCCAATTAGATATTATTCTACATCATCATAAGCGGTGTATAGTGCTAAGAATAGAAGAGAATGCAGGGTCTAGTCAAGTTCACAATTCTTGTTACATAGGAAATAAATTTACATTTTTAAATCTCATCAAGTTCAAAGGTCTTTATCATTAGATAAAAAATGTACATTTAGAAATCATTGGATTGTCATCATGTACGAAGATCATGATAATTGCAAAATAAATTGGCACATCTTATTTCAAAGGTATTTTATTTTAAAACAAAAATTAATGTAGATAGTCAAAGAAATGAAAGATCCAATCAAGCAATCAAAATGCATGTAAGGTTTAAGCTTAATCTAGAAATAAGAATAATTTGAATGCATTGATCTCTGAGCTGGGAGACAAGTTCCTTTTTAAGTTAAGCAGGTTATAGCATAGATTCTATAAATGTTATGCGGTATTAACCACTCTAGATGTCTAAAATTCCAAAATCTCCAGCTTTTTCTAATTAGTCCTTATAGACTTAGAATTATTTTAGAATTTTTTTATATTTGTCCTAATAGATTCAGAATTTTTTAGAATTTTTCTTTTACAGAGAGAGTTCTGGTGTCTCCAGTCCAAAGGCAAGCAGCTCGAGTCCACCAGTTTCTTAGGGAGAAAGATGGGTACTCTCCTTCTGCATGATATCTAGCCTCCTCTGAGCACCCACTGGAAGGTCCTGAGTCACTTTTGACTTGAGAGAGGTAAATTTTAAAGAATAGCTTATTTTTCTATTAACACAGAATTAGTGCACATTTTTTCTTATGTTTTTATGATGCTTAAGAGACTACATTCTGAGTTACAATTTGGAACTTAAAATTGAAAGGACAACTTAAGTGATTAATTTAGATATGGTTGTAATTAATAAATGTATTATTAGATGCATGCACCTTATTGGCACATTTAAGTGAGCTTTGGCTATATTCTATGTATAAGTGTAATATTATGGAGGTTTTAAGGTGTGTTTGTAAATTTTTTTATGATCCTCTCATTGAGAAGTGTAATCTATGGCTTTTTCATGGTTCTTAACTGATCTTATTGACTAATACTGTCTCAAAATTCCAAGCTTCAGCAAGACTTCTAGGATGATGGTTTCAATGAGTGACATCAACTATCTGTAGGTGCCATGTCTATCCAGTTATGATTAGGCAATATATAGGAGACATTAAGGAAATGTTACATCAAAGGTGTGTATAAATTAGTAGAAAGCAACTTCCTTTTATTATTTGATAGATAAAATTGACCAAAGAAATCATTGAGAATACTTTATTTAACTATCTTCTCTCTTCTAAAAGACCATGCTTCCTTGAACTGGGAGTCACTATATTTTATCTCACATCTACTGACATCATTTTGTAGTGTCAGTAGGTCAGGGAAATCTTCACTGTCCTTAATCAGTCCAACCTTTAGCTGTACCATTCACTCCAGGGACAGGGAGTGCCAGTTACAAGTTAGGGAATTCACATGACTTGCTGCACTTTAAACCAATTGACTTGATGGTACTTAAAGGCTGATAATGACTTATTACTGACTAGGAAAGAATTTTCTGTAATTCAGCAGAATTAGATTTGAGTGGATACCAAGTAAGAACAATAACAATACTGAGTTCATTGTGCTGCTGCTTTATCTTTTCTACTATCAGCTTTGGTCTAATAAGGTGTCACCCATTCATTTGTCTTTGAATTCCAAATTTTTGTGATTGTTTGCTTTTCTATTTTTATTTATTTGGGTTAAGACTCTCATTCTAATTTTAATCACCTATGGGTTTCTAAAGGAATGCAAGTAAAAGCAAGGATTTGATTTAACATCCTTAGCAGGATGCCTCACCATACCATTCAAGTTTTCTGTTTGTTTACATTTATAAAACAAAAAAAGTTTTTATATACAAAAATGTCCCCCATCTTTAAAAAACTCAAATAAGTTAGTATATATTTTAAGAGTTTCAATTATGCCATTTAATCCATTTTTCTATATAAACACTATTTATTCAAGCATCAAAACAAATACAAATACTTTGGGAGTGTTATTAAAATTATATTTTGCAAACATACATTCATGTGATACACACACACGTATATAGAGTCACATATTACTTAGTCTTTTTTTACAGATACAAAAATATTTCCCAGCAGCTGCATTTCTGTCAAGATTCTGTTACTAGAGTAAATTACATGCCCAGCCATATAGATGATACACAGCAAATTAAAAGAGAGTTTCCATTTTCTTTATGGCTCATCCACTAACATTAGGAAAATAATCACTTCTCACGATCACATGGATCCTTGAGTTACGGTTTGATTTGTCCTCTTTCTACCCCCTTCCAAAAGATAAATTGTGTTATCTGTACTTTAGTACAGAAGATGAATTTGTGTGTGTGCGCATGTGCGAGCACACACACACGCACGTCAAGTTGAAAAACAATTTGCATATAATAAAAATAATTGCCAAATGCTACTAATTAAAGGACTTTTTCTGTAGGTATTCACGCTGCTATCCCAAAGGCAAGGCAGCACCTCTCCGGCACTTTGAATTTGCCACCAGCTCCATGGAAGGGATATATATAGGCAAGCTCCTCCAGTACAATTAACAGCTTCCACGACCCCACATGGGGTCAGCTATGAGTCAGTTTGTACTCAGATACCATGAACTTGAGCTTAATTGGCTAGAAATGGAATCCAAGCTGCACAGTGGTTAAGTCAGAAGTCTGATGGCTCCAAGTCACGACCACTCCATTGGAGAACTCTGAGGTACTGTACTTCCTTGAAGAATTACAGGCTTGTAGACCATCTAGAGTAGTTCTACTCAACCCTATAGGGTTGCTATGAGTCAGAATTGGCTCAAAAGCAGTGTGTTTGGGTTTTAAAATTCATTAGAAACTAACACATCCTTTTTAAACTAACATTACTTTTTAAATACCTGGCTTTTACTTATAGTATTAAAGGAGAAAATATCATCTATTTCTGAATGTTACACTTGCTACAAACTTTTTTGTATACCAGCTTATGCCAGTGATTGGCTTCAAGTGCCTGAACAGCAATAGTTTAAGGGTAATTCTTTCCCTTTCCATTATTTATCCCAAATTCTTGATGTTCTATAAAACAATTTCTGGAAAAGTACATTGATGATATTCTATCATAATTATGATTAGTAAAACCTACTGGACCTCTCAAGAGTACTGAAGAGCAACGATGTCAGACTGGAGACTAAGTTGCATCTGATCCAGGTTATAGTCTTTGCAATTACGTGCTATGCATCAGAGAGTTGGACAGTGAATAGGGTTGATAGAAAGAGAATTGATGCCTTTGAGCTGTTGAATATACCACAGACTGCTAGGAGAACAAACAGGTTTGTCCTGGAGAAGGTGAAGCTGGAATGCTCCTTGGAGTCAAGGATTCTGAAGCTTCGTCTGACATATTTTGGTCATGTTGCAAGGAGGGACTGGTCCTTGGAGAGGGACATCATGTTTGGCAGAGTGGAGGGGGCGGTGAAGGAGAGGAAGACCTTCAATGAGATGGATCGATTCTGTGACTGGAGCAGTGGGAATAAGTGTGTTTGAGATGGTTAGGTTGGCACAGGATAGAACAGCATTTAGAGCTCTTGTACACAAGGTCGCTATGAGTTTCAAGTGACTCAATGGCACATAACAACAACAACAGCAACAACTGTCATCATGTGCGACTTTCCATTTTATTGCTCATGAATGGAATCACTTTTACTCACATGACCTTTTAAAAGAGTGGAAATTGAAATATAAGTTAAAATTTCTATCTGAACTAACTTTTGACTTTGATATAGATGCAGACTTCTCAGCAGTTGCCAAGATCAGTGTGAGCCATGTTTCTTCCTTTCAAAGTTTTTCTTTAGAAAGCAATTTCATTTTTTAAAATAAAATTAAAAAAAATAATTAAGAGGCTATGTGAAAAAATCAAGTGCCAAAATCTGATCATAGTTGTTAAATGATTGTGCTGACTGAAGCTGGATGTGGGCATTTATGCATCTTTCACTTGTGAAAAACAATTGCAGAGCTTGTTTGTAAGCTAATCAGTGCATCCAGTTTTCTTCATTCCATGGATAGAGAGAGTCTTAACTGTCAGTGCACCAAGCCCACCTCCTGCTTCAGGAAATACAACCTGTTACGGCTGTTTTGTATGTCACTTATGGAGATCCCATGTGCCAGAGTAGAGCTGTGCTCCATAGCATTTTTAATGGCTAATTTTTCAGAAGTATGTCACTAGGTCTTCCTTTTGACACTCTTCAGAGTCCACTAGAAAATACAAACTTTTCATTAGCAGCACAACAAATTAACTGGCTACCCCGTAGAGAGACTTCCATAGCCAAAGCAAACCTTTTGAAATAAGAATACAACACAACCTGGACAATTTAAACAAACAAAAAAGTATTAAAATATGAATCTTAATTATGCAAAAAAATCAGAAAATTGTATCTTGCACTTGGACTATTTCAGGTTTTTTGACAGATTTAGCTTCGAATACAGGAGTAAATGATGTGGGTTCTGCATTATTGACTGATGTATAACACAAACTGGAAACACATGTTTAGCTTTCATTTACAAATGAAGAACTGTTTAAGAGGGGTAATGGGATAGCTGAAAATAAATGACCCTTGAGATAGCGTAGGCTTTCCAATTGTAATTTATCAAAACATATCTTGTGGGTTTAATCTCAAATATAACTCTATTTTCTACTTTTATTGTTTACTTTGAATCATTTGAAATATATAGGAATAAACAGAAAATAGCATAAACAGCAACCATGAATCTGTCATTCAGACATAAATTATATTTTACCATAATTTTCACATAATACATAAAAATGTAATAAAACAGTGAAGACCAAATATAAAGCCCCATCCCGCTCCTATTCTTTGCCATATCAACTGCACTGAAAACCATGGAAATTGCTCCCATGTAAATTTTCAGAGTTGTTCTCTATTTAAAGTAGTGTTTGAGCATTTAGACTATTAAAAATGTGGAAGGTAAATAAATGGTATACACAGCATGAGTTTTGTATCATTTACTTCTTTTAGTCAACACAGTTTTATTTTGGAGGTTTATACTTATTGCTAGATACACAAATATATCTAATCCATTCAATTTTACTGGTTGACAAAAGTTGTTTGTAGGTATAAACCAAGTTTTACTGAGCCATGTTTCCAAAGGATACTTAAATTGCTTCCAATATTTTATTATTACAAACTACGTTGCTAGACATATTTATTCATGAATCTCCTTTCAAAAGTATCTCTAGGGGAGTGGTTTTTGACTGGAGGTGACTTTGTGCTTGGGAGATTTTTGACAAGGTTTAGAAACAGAGTTGTTATACCTGGGAAGGGGATGCTGTAAGTACCTGGGGAGTTGTAGAGATCTGTGACATTGTTAGTTATATTACCATGCCCAGAACAGCTTCCTACAACAACAACAAAAAATATCTGATCCTAAATGCTCCTCAATGGCCATTTGATAATCTCTGCTGTCATTTATGTAATTGCCTTAAATGAAACTCACTGCCATTGTATTTATTCCAACGCTAAGTGACCTTGAAAGACAGAATAAAGCTTCCCACATGGCTTCCAACATTGTACATCTCACAGAAATCACCTTTCTTTCTCAGAATTGCTAATGAGTTAAAATTGTCACCTTTTGCTTAAGGCTGAGTGTTTTAACCAGTATGCCACCAGCACTCGCTGTGTGTAATTCACTCACTCACTGTGGTCAAGTAAAAACTAACTCATTAACTGTTCATTCAGGGATTTCAGAGATTTTGAATCACAAGGGATAAAATCGCCTATCTTTCTCTCTTGGAGTTGCGGGTGAATTTGAACCACCAGAGAAGCATTGTGTTTGGATTAGCAGAGCGACTCCCCTCAGACACCACCACCAAAAGTAAATAAGTAGCAAACAACACAGGACTGAGAATTTAAAAGCACAATGCTAATGACTCAATCTATAAATTAATCAATTCTCAAAAAAATAATCTATAAATTCAATCTCGCTTCAGTCAATATTCCCAAAAGTTTTTCACAAATAATATGACAAGCATTTTGAGGAAGTATATTATTTAAGTCGATCTAGTGGTTTAATTCCAGCCAGTGTGTCCTCAGAACAAAGACTTGATGATCTGCTACCCAAACATCATCCATGGGAAACCTTCTGGGGCCCAATTCTAGTTTGACACACATGGGTCACTGTGAACTGGATATGACTTGATGGTAACTGGTTTAGGACTATAAACGAATGTAAAATGCATGACTAAAGGAGTCCAGTCGTTTCCTTTCTACAGGATATTTTTCAATGAGGTATATAATTTGGCTAAATTTGGGTGGTCTCATCTGGTTTTTGGAGAGCTTTGTGGCAAGAAGCTGTGCTGCAATCCTGAAGGCACACAGTTTGTTATCTACCAGCTGCTCTACAGGAGAAGGATGAGTAATCTCCTAGTGCGTGATTAACTGCCTCTGGAAACCCACTGGAGGGTCAGCTATAGGTTGACTCTGACTCTATGGTACACAACAACAACATCTGGTTTAGTTCTTAATTCATCTTGTATGTAACATTCCCAATCTTTCCAGCTTATTCCAGGCTGCAAGGCCTATTTGTAACTTTTTAATATTTCAGTTTAAACTGGTGATATGATGTATGTGTGAGGTAGCCTCAATCCTCTAAGCAACCTATGGCCCTAAATAAGAATCTAGAATCTTGGGAAAGGCATCAAGCTTAAAAATTAATTATCTAAATTTTTTAGCCATGCATCGTCCCTAAATCTTTCACTTTTTCCCCAATTAACATACGTAATGTTCAAAATGGTTATTGATTATGAAATTAGCATGATGAAGAATAAAAAAACACAAACTGGTAAAATGAAGCCTATGAAAGGGTCAATAACACAAGGTTTTGTTTTAGTTTTACAGATCCATGTCTCTTTTTCTGTGTAAAGCTCAACATTTCTGTTGCTTTTCCGATATGCTGCATAAAGAATTTATACATTCTTTGAACTTATACAAACTTTGGTTACTTCCACTATATTGGTAGGTGCAGTCAAGTTGAGTACAACTCATAGCAACCCTATAAACAATAGATCTGAATCCTGTCTTATTCTGTGCCATCCTCACCATCTCCAATACATTTAAACCCATTGCTGTAGTCACCATATTAATCCATCTTCTTAAGTTTTTTCCTGTCTTTCGCTGACTTCCCATTCTTCCAAGCATGATATCTTTTTCCAAGGGATAGCCTGTCCGAGTACATGTACAAGGTATGATAGATGAATTGTTATCCTTGCCTCCAAGGACCACTCTGGTTGCACCTTTTCTAAGACAAACTTGTTCATTCTTTTGGCAGTCCATGGGATACTCAGTGCTCTTCTCCAACACAACTTTAAGGCATAAATTCTTCTCTTATCCTTATTCACTATCCAACTCTCAGATGCATAGCAAATAATTGGAAAATCATAGCCTGAATCAGGTGCACTTTAGTCTTCAAACTGACATCATTGCTTCCACTGTGAATGATAAATTCCCCAGAGAGTGTTAAAGGTCTGCAACACATTGAGAGTTTCAACTAAGTGTATTTATTCCCTGAAGCCCTAATAAAGTTTCAAATAGATCTGAATTGTGATTGGGAAACTCTTGGTCAACTCTGGTACCATCTCCAATATAGGTTTAGAATCTCTGGTCAGTTTTTGTTATAGTCAATTTTTATTCTTTCTTTTCTGTACAGGTATTGGCTGTTTGTTGTTTGATGCCGTCAAGTCATAGACGACTCATAGCGACTCTGTGAACGAACGGCCTGAGCACTGTTCATACATAGATTTTCCGGAGGCAAGCCATTTCGGAAGTGGATGCCGCTCCTGCTTCCAGAAGTATTGGCTACATGAGTAAATATAGTACTGAATGCTATTGCTTTGTTCTGTGATAATGTACTTTGATTTTGATGAGTTAATAGAATACAGAAATAGACTTTATAAATGTTGTCGGGAGTGAGGGAGATGTCCCTGAGAAGGGCATCAAGGTTGATAAAGCAGAGAGTAAATAACATGCAAGTTTGTGGAGTGTTCTGTATTTTTATACATGCTGGAGACAATAAGATTCACACAGGATAGAGCAGGATTTAGGGATGTTGTGCATAGGATTGCTATGAGTCACAGGCAAATCGACGGCATATAACAACAACAACAACAACAAGTGGAAAAGAAGATTGTCCAAGGTTGACACAGTGGCTATAATAATACTCATCAAACAACTATTGTGAGGATGGTGCAGGGCTAAGAAGTGTTTCCTTTGGAGACATGGATGGTAAGTACATAAAACAAAATATAGCAATGACATATTTATTTGGCTAGGTAATGACCACCAACTGAGGTTAAGATTCTATCTGATTTGTATATGTGAGATTATCTCATGCTCAGACTCTCTTTCATCATACTTCTTACCTGGTTTTCATCTGATAAAATAAGTGGGTTAGGTATTTCTCCTAGGAATCTTATTTAACACATTTCTCTATGAATAGCATTTGCCATATTAAATGGTTATAGTTTATCAATCTAGGTTAGGTGAAACCAAATTCATGGCTGTTAAATTAACTTCCTTTCATACTGACCTCGTAATAGAGCACAGAAGTTCCTCACAGGATTTTCAAAGCTGGCAGACTCCAACTGAGCCCTTAAACTGTTATGCCATAAAGACAGTTTGGGTTCAGATTGTCTAGATTCAAATACAGCTCCATTACTTACTAGCTCTATAACCTTTCATTCTTCATCTCTTAAATGGAGACATGGGATATCTACTTAGCAACGTTGTAATTATAATATTTATTAATTCAACAACTAATTGCCAAGTAAATACCATGTATTAGTCAACTACACTAAATGCTGAGCTTTGGAAAATGCAAAGAATAAAATTTTGCCTTGCTCACATTCTTGTAGAGACAGACATAAACATAAAAATAGAAAATATGCAGTGGAATTATTAGCAATTCAGAGTACTATGTTAGATATCAGAAGACTAAAAAGAATCCAAAATAAGATAAAAAAACCCCTGGAGGGTTGGTTGGTTATTCTTGGAGAAAGAAGGTAAAAATAATATTATCTGGTTATGTTAAGTTTGCTATTCTTATTATTTATTCAAGTTAAAAATTTAAGTATGTAGTTGAATAGTTGAACAAGCAGTTTAAAGTAGACACAATAAAGTTAGATTGGCCAAAAACTATAGGATCTTTACAAGTAGTAGGTAAAATGAGAACACTTAAGGAGAAAAGCACTTTTAAAAAGTGAATAGAGGATCAAAACCAGTAAAGAAGATATATGAATATGACAGAGATATTTACTTACAAGAAATGCCTTCCACAATTGTGGGATCTGTAAGCCCCACATCTGCATATCAGGAAGCAGGCTATTGATTACTTGCATCTCTGGAGCTGATTACAAAATTCAGGTCTAGTAGCAAGCTACAGGCATCACATGTCCTGAGAAAAGTCAGAGGTCACACAGAATGAGTGCAAAAAAAGGACCAGAAGAACATAGAGAAAGTTCTTTGCCAGAATATTCTTTTATGTGTTAGATACAAATTCCCAAGGAAACTTCACTTCTAATAAATTGGCTCACAAAACAGATCACAAAAATGGATGAAGATATATAGTATTTGCCAAATTGTTTAGCTTATGGCTTAGTCAAATTGATAAAATCTTCACCACTGGACCAACAGGCAACATCATAATAGGTGGAGAAAAGATTTAAGTTGTCTTGGATCTTACTTGGACCCACAATCAACATCTTTGGTACCAGCAGTCAGGAGACATATTACATCGGAGAAGTTTGCAGTCTATCCAAGATCTTTCCAAGATACAGAAGAGCTTTGATGTCAATCTGAAGTCTAAAGTGGACCATATTCAGGCCAGGCCTTTTTAATTACTTGCTACATATCTGAGAGCTGTATAGTGGAATAAGGATGATAGAAGAATTGATGCCTTTGAGTTGTGGTGTTGGAGAAGAGCACTGAATATTCCATGGATTGAAAAATGAACAGATACGTTGTGAAAAAAGGTAAAACCAGAGTGCTCCCTGGAGGCAAAGATGATGAAGCTTCATCTTTTATACTTTGGACATGTTGCTAAAAGAAGATATTTCTTGATGGGGTACAATATGCTTGGAAGGATGGAGGGTTGGCAAAAAAGAGGGAGAC
This sequence comes from Elephantulus edwardii, assembly GCF_000299155.1. Taxonomy (NCBI): domain Eukaryota; kingdom Metazoa; phylum Chordata; class Mammalia; order Macroscelidea; family Macroscelididae; genus Elephantulus; species Elephantulus edwardii. Next base: position 21,874,885 of record NW_006399760.1, on the reverse strand, counting down.
CCCATGGGATGAACAGACACAGTGACTGCAGCAATGGACTCATGTGTGTCAGAGTTGATGAGGGCAGAACAGGATAGGACAGAGTTCAGGTCTGTTGTTCATAGAGTTGCTGTGAGTTGTATTTGACTTGACAGCACCTAACAAGGACAGCAAAAAGTTGATATACAGTATTAACCGTCAAATATACCTAAAAGAGAGAACATCTGAGGAAAACGTCAAAGATAAAGGACTTAATAGAGTAGATGGAAGGGAAACAGCATGTGGCGTAAGAAAAGAACAAGACAATGCTATTCAAGAAGATGAGTAAGAAAATACTTAAGAGTCTACTTTGTAAGACACTTCCAAAAAGTTGGACAATGGTTCAATTGTGTTTGGCAGGAGGGTAAAAATTAATAATTGACAACCTGACAACTATGACCATATCAATTCCAATACATAGTGGAAATAAAATTCTGAATAATATCATTTCAAGGGAGATAAGAAGATGAAGATGTAGAAGCAATGAATAAAGACAACTCTTTCTGAATTTTATGAGATAATACACGAAAAGTAGAGAGCGCTGGTGGCCTAGTGGTAAGGAACGGTACTGCCAAGCTAAAGGCACATGGTTCAAACCCACCAACTGTTCCATGAGAAAAAGATAGGCAATCTCTTCCCATGCAATTTACAGCATCTGAAAACCTCTGAGAGGGTCAACACATAACAATAGTATGAAAAGTTCTTAGAACAAAGCCTAACATCTGGCATGTTTTCAAGCAATACCTGCTAATATTTAACATTATCTTTATATTTATAACATGACATGTGCGCTACATATACACACACCAACACATTCATACACCGAGTATTTGAAGACAGGCAAGAAGCAAAATAGAGGAGAAACAAAAGAATACTGTCATTGTCTCTAATTAGTTTGCCAGGAAGAACAAAAAAAGAGTGCCAGTGTCTTTTGTCCTCTTGACATCACAATATTGTTGGAAGACCTTTATGTGGTAGGAGACCCTTCAGTTTAGTGAACACTTTCACCTACAAGACCTCACATAACCTCACCAGCTCTCCAAAGAAAAGCCTTGTAAGCCTTATTTTATGGATAAGAAAATGAAAACTCTGAAAGATTTAGGAACTTGCTTGTTGTCAGACAGTGGGAATTACTTAGGCTCCTTGCTTATTTAGTGCTTGCGTCTGACTCCAATCTGTCTGTATTTCAATTGCGTAATTGGAATGTTAACATCCTCCCCTGGAGTGATGGTTGTTCAGGGCCACACATGCGTATGCACACATCTTATTTCTCTTTAGAAAAGCATTGACGTTGTTAAAAATCCCTTTCTCCCTTCTTTTACATAAAGAATTTATTACTAACCTAATATAATACTGAAATCATTGCCACACATGTTGGTTGTTCAACTTGTTAAGAATTTGGCCAAAAAGTCCAAGATTTCTATTATGGCCATTTCTTAGAAAGATTAATGCAATAATATAAGACCAAAACCATTCTTAATTGTCACTGTTTCGCTAAAGCTTATGCCATTTCAGTCTATTATACAATGGGATCAATTGATGCAGTTATTACCCTAGATTGAGCATGGAGCATGACAGAGATCATAAAGATGGTACAGGATAGGGTGAGGTTGAAATCTATTGTTCATAGGGTCATTCTGAGTAATAGTCGACCTGATGGCACCTAACAACAACAACAACATTTGTTAGTATGAGTGCTGGTTACTTTGCTTCTAGTTGGCATAGGGTTTAGGAAAGGGTAACTGGCCTAAATGGCCTGAAAGTTCAGGATTGTACCAGAGCTGTGATGTATGCTGAGGGGGCTTGACTTCACAATCACTAAAAATGTCAGACCAATATTTTACTTCCATCTCCAGAAGTATGCTGGCATCTTCAGCTAAATGGCTAAAAGAGCAAAGGGTGGGTGCTGGGGGGGAAAGAAACAAAAGATCTGACTCGTTTTAGGCATTTTCCAAAGGACTGGTCTAAAAAACAGAGTAATGTTCAGTGATTTTGAATACACTGTCAGATTGCTATAGAAATTGTCTCCATCCAAATCCCTTGGCATGGAAAGGCTAATCCTCAGTGCCCTCAGGAAGGGTCCTTTGCTCAAAAATGTGGCATTCAGTTTCTGTAACTCTGCATGGAAATTCCTTTCAAAGCTGTGCATTTCACAAGATGCAGTAATTGCCTTGGGGTGTAATGAATTACAAAAGATGGGGGTGATCAGAAAGAAGGAGCAGAAAGAAGAGGGAAATGCATAGAAACCTCATTGTTTCCAATGATCATCAAAACTAGGTCGGCAAACAAGTTCTGCTTTGATGTTTGATGTTTTTCTTTTCAAGGAATTCTGTGTAATGAAGTGTAACCTCGGCAAATGGAAACTAGGCTCAATAAAGAGCCAGAGAACTCATTAGAGGAATGGAGTGTGAGACTCCTCATTTTCATGAAACATTTTTGTAGAAACTCAATTCTTATGGTTTCCAGAAAACATTTCCTTAGTTTTATCTTTCCTTCAGTTTAAGCCAGTACACTGGAGATAGGTAGATGGAACTGATTTTACATGACTATGTTGCTCAGTCCCCTTCAGCAAAATGAAAGACATCCTTGTTCTATCTGGGTGAAAGCACAGACCTAGTTCTAACACTGGCTCCAAGGGTTACTAACTTTGTGATTTTTGTCTTTAAGCCCCAGGATTCCTGTTATAATTATCATATACTACATCTTTGTCTCTATCCTACGGCCCACACAGTCACTTTGTCAATTCATCTTGCCAGAGTCTTTCTTTTTTGCATTGACCTGCCATCTTTCCAAGCATAATGTTGATTCAAGATAATTCAAGGGCACAAAAACAACAAATACAACACATTGTTGTGATGGTGATACAATGAGATAATGTACGCCAAGCCCTTGATTCATTTGGGCTTATTGGGAGGGACTGCTATTATTATTATCAGCTCTGGTAAGAAGCTGCTCTGTACTCTCAAAAGCACTCTTGAATCTACCAGCAGCTCCACAAGAGAAGGATAGGCAGTCTTTTCCTGTGTGATTTACAGCCTCTGAAAACATACTGGAGGTTTGATAGTAGTTTAAGTCAATTTAAGTCAATGCTGCACAACAACACCACGAAAATATTTAGCAAATGCACAGAGGAACCCCAGGGGTGTGTGTGTGTGTGTGTGTGTGTGTGTGTGACCATGACTCTGGTGGTGGAGTTTTTCCTGACTGCTGGAAAGATGGGTTCTTCTCTGGATTAAATGAGACATCTAGACTTAACCTGGGGTGAGCACTTAAGTTGAAGCATCCATCCCATGTCTTATACATTTATTTCAGCCTTCACTTGCCAACAAGTGCTTTACTTTTAATCACGTATTGGGTATATGTCCACCATTTGATTAATGAAAGGCAGGGTCCACTGTCTTCTTTCTTTCTCATTCTACTTGTTAAAATGATCTAGTCTCACAATCATGATAGCAATGACAACATCTCAAGCATTTCAGTAAGTAAGCATAGACTAATTCTTACAGCCTTGACTTGCTTAAGGTTTGGGGATTTGTTTGCATTCAGTCCCTCATATATACTGTGTTTCATTCATGTGTGTTGTGTTTTATACAATTATCCACATGTTGTTGTTGTGTACCATAGGTGATCCTCTGGCGGATTTTTCAGAGGCAGCTAACCACACGAGACGAAATTGCCCATCCTTCTCCCATGCAGCAGCTGGTGGCATTGAACTGATTGCAGCACAGCTTCTTGCCACTAGGCCACCAGAGCTCCTTGGAATCATCCATATACAACTTGTTTTACAGAATTAATTACTATTGAACCATACTATTGATCTACAGTACTGATCTTAACCTGTCTCACGAAGTTCCCATTGCACCTTGCCTATTCTTTCACTTACAAATCCCCAGGCTTCCTTCTCAAGTCAGTGTAAAATCAACTGCAGTTCACACTATGAGAATAATGCTATTTTGGATCAAAAAGTCCTATCTGCAGCCCATGGGACCTTTACGTACCATCTGGATAAGGGCAAGGGAGGAACATGACATTGTCTCCCTTTGAGAGCAGTACTTGCTAATATTGTAATCCACTGTTGATTTGTAAAAGACCCAAAGGTGACTCTCCAGTGGATTTTCAGAGGCAGTAAATCACATGGGAGAAGACTGCCCATCTCCCTCTAAGCATCTAGTGTATTTGAACTGTGTATCTTTGAAAAGAATTAGAATAATCTGAAATTATTGGCAGCATAGCTAAAAATAGATGGTTAAAAGGTCATTGCCTTTGAGTCAGAACCTATTTATAGCTGGCCTACCAGAAGGTTTTTAGAGGCTCTAAATCTTATGCAAGAAGACTCCAACAGAGCTCTAGTGGATTTGAACCCGCAGAGAGGACACCACCTTTGGGTTAGCAAGGCAGTTTCCTATTCACTAAGCCATTTGTACTCCATTGGGAAAAAGACAAGGAACATCCAAATAAGAACAGGGCTATTTATCAAAAGCTTGCCATAGTTATGGAGCCAACCACCATCATTTGGTATTGGGAAAAGCTCCAAGTACGCATAAAGACTGGAAAATCTCCATAGAGAAAAGAGTGAAGGCTTTTGGGGTTCCTTGTTTGGAGGTTGCCAGCATGGAAAAGATGGAAGTGAAACATCTGTAATTGGCAAGGAGAGTGTCTTTGGTTGTTTCCAGTTAACCCTTAAGTTGAATATAGGGGCAAAGTTGAAGGATATTGTTGTTAAATGCCATCGAGTTGACTACAATGGACAATAACTTTGAATTAAAAATCAAAGTATTGTCCCATCCTTTATCATCCTCGGTCTCCAGCATGCTCAAGTCCATGGTCAGTCATTATTTATGTTCTAGCCATTTTAAATGCAATATTAAAGGGCTTGCTGTTTGGTCTCCTGGACAATGTTCTTATGAGGGACAGAAGTGTAGGTGACACTAGGGTAGGGATGGGTGGCTGGCAAGTCAGTCTCTGAAAAAGGAAGAAGGGTGAAAGAGGAGTACCAGCTGGTGGAACACCTACACCGAAGAGGAGGCAAGAGTTCTGCATCAGAAAATGACATGTCTCTGTGGGAATCTTGAAAGGAATCAATTCTGCAGTGGCTAGCCTCACAAGAAAGCTGAGAGAATATATAAAAGGTAAACCTGGGAGAGGTAAGCCTTTTTTAGCTCTTAGTCCAGGGGCCAGAAAGTCATGGCGTATTGAGTTGTTTCTGCCTGAGGGACGACACCCTCCCTCCCTACCCCTTCCCTTTTGGTGATGCCTTCACTTGTCCTATCCCCTCTGGTGATATGTGCTAGATTTCTAATTCAGGAATCCCTTTAGTCTTACCAAAATGCTCTTTGCCTTAATAAATTTTATTATTTGCTTGTTAATGGCTGCTTTGTCCACCTCTGCTTGCTAGTTACTGGGGCCCATTAATTTCCTGGGTTCTACCCAGTTTCTCCCGTGAGTCATACAAAAGGTTTTGGTAACTCTGATTTTAACACATTTCATATATGATTTATTCACTGTTAATAAACTACAAAGGGCTAGGTTATATTCATTAACTTCCTTATAGACCCATACACACACATGCATGCCAATTTCATAGATTACATGCATGTTTGTGTGTATGTATCTATAACCTTGGGATATTCTTTTTCATACTTTGGATATGGTAAAAGAAACAACTCTTTCTTAATATAAGACCTTGAAAGGAAGTTTATCAAAAATCTTTTAGCTTCCACATCTGTTAAAAATAGATAAGCTCACTGTAAACATTGATGCAATGAAATCTACACAATTTTTTGAAGTGAGCTGCAAAGTCACAGCATAGTGTTTCTGTCTATGTAATCTATTCAGCTGCTATAAATGCACATCTATTCTCTTTATATGCATTGAGACAGTTTGATGCTTATTTTTAATATTTAGGTAGATGGCTTCACAGAGTCTTTCGTTTCATTTTGGTTTATAAGCTTTTAGATATCCACCCACATGCTATTGCTCATCCCTCTAAACCAGTCTCCAAGACATTTCCTATTGAAATATTGATGTGACCTCATCCTAGTTGCCTGAAGCAAAATATATTTCCTCTGAACTCTAAAAGATACACAGAAAAAAAAAATCAGGGGAAAATGAAGGAAAGAGAAAGAAAAGGAGAGAGGAAAGGACCAAATAAGGGTGGGAAAGGATTTAATATGTTCCTCTTTGGACCCACTGACTCAATTTTATTAACTCTATCGAAATTTATGATGCTGTTGTGTACCATCGAGTCAAAAATGATTCTGTTGTATAATAACAAGTTGGAACTGACCCATAGCTAATCCTTCAGAGGATTCTTAGAGGCAGTTAATCATATCACAAGAGATGGCTCATCTTTCTCCTGTGAAGCAACAAATGGATTTGAACCACATGCCTTTGGGTTAGCAGTACAACTCCTTACCACTAGGCAATCAATAGCCTTGGCTCTAGCAGTTAGAAAATCAAAAGATGAGTTGCAATTGGAAAATATCCTGTCAAGGATGTCTCCAGAGTGCTGAAAAACAGTGACGCCAGTCTAAATACTATGATGGACCCATAGCCTTCTCAACTGCTTATTATGCATCTGAGAGCTGGACAATGACTAACAATAAGAGAGTATGAATCAATATATCTAAGTTGTGATGCTGAAGAAGAGTCTTGAATATACCATGGGCTGTCAATAGAACAAATAACTCTGTCCTGGAGAGGGTGAAACCAAGTTGCTCCTTGGAGGCAAGGATTTTGAAACTCAATCTCACATACTATGGGAGTGTTATCACTAGGAGCCAGTCCCTGTAGAAGGACATCATGCTTGGAAGAGTAGAAGGTCAGCACAAGAGAGGAAGGCTCTGGATGAGATGGTTTGACACTAAAACTATGGCACTGGGATCAAATGTATCAGAGATGATGAGGTTGGCTCAAGATAGGACAAGGTTCAAAACCATTGTTCATAGCATTGCTATGAGTCCTAGTTATCTTGATGGCATATACCAACTATAGCAACATCTGAATTTATTTTCGATTCTGGGTTTAAGGCTAGCTTTATATAAAGCTGAAATATAGGGAAGGCGCCCATGACGATTTTTCTCTCCTCACAAGTTGGATTGACACAGTCACTGTAACTGTGAGCTTTGGCTTATGAAAGAACATAGTGATGGACCAGGATAGGGCAAGTTTCTAAACTGTTTTTATAGGATTGCTATGTTTCATAGTTGGCTTGAGGGCACCTAGTGGGTTATAATAACCACCAGGCAGGTGCTTTTATCACCTACCTGAAGACTTTTCTGCTCAGCCCAAAATCCTTGTTTTGGTAAAGGACTCACTGTCTGATCAAGCTTTTCAGAACCAGCTCCTTCTTACATGCCCCTTTTTAAGTGCATTTTCTTTAACTATTTCAATATTTTTTTTTTAATTTTGTGTGTGTATACCATCAAACAGATCTGACTGGTACAGGAGGAAATTGTCCCTCCTTCTCCAGAAGAGCATTGAAGATTATCCAAAAACGACTGGAAGAGCACATCAACAGAGAACTACCAGAAGTCCAGGCTGGGTTTAGAAGGGGTCGTGGTACTAGAGATATTGTAGCTGATGTTAGATGGATCTTGGCTGAAAGCAGGGAATACCAGAGGAATGTCTATCTGTGTTTCATTGACTATGCAAAGGCATTTGACTGTGTAGATCATAACAAACTATGGCTGACTCTGAGAAGAATGGGAATCCCAGAACACTTGATCGTTCTAATGCAAAACTTACACTTGGACCAGGAGGCAGTCGTCAGAACAGAGCAAGGGAACACTGCATGGTTCAAAATTGGGAAGGGCATACACCAGGGATGCATCCTATCTCCATACCTTTTCAACCTATATGCAGAACAGATTATCTGAGAGGCTGGGCTCTATGAGGAGAAATGTGAGGTCAAGATTGGTGGACGATTTATCAACAACCTGCGTTATGCAGATGACACAACCCTGCTTGCTGAAACTGAGGAGGACCTGAAGCGCCTGCTGCAGAGTGTCAAGGACTGCAGCCTACAATATGTATTGAGGCTCAGTGTCAAGAAGACAAAGATTCTCACCACTGGACCAATTGGCAGCATCAAGATGGATGGTGAAGAGATTGAGATTGTACACAGCTTTAGTTTGCTTGGCTTCAGAGTCAACACTCTTGGCACCAGCAGCCAGGAAATTAAAAGGTATATTGCCATGGGAAAGTCTGCTGTTAGGGACCTCTCCAAAGTACTGAAGAGCAATGGTGTCTCTCTGGAGACTAACGTGCATCTGATATAGGCTTTGGTCTTCCCAATCACTTGTTATGCATGAGAGAGTTGGACAATGACCAGGGAGGATAGAAGGAGAATTGATGCCTTTGAGCTGTGGTGCTGGGGAAGAGTATTGAGAATACCAGGGACTGCTAGGAAAACAAACAGATTTGTCCTGGAAAGTGTTAAACCGGGTGGCTCCTTGGAGGCAAGGATTCTGAGGCTCCGTCTAACATACTTTGGACATGTTGTGAGGAGAGACCGGTCCTTGGAGAGGGACATCATGCTTGGGAGGGTGGAGGGACAGCACAGGAGAGGAAGGCCCTCTATGAGGTGGATTGATTCAGTGACTGGGATAATTGGGATGGGAGTGTCAGAGACAGTGCGATTGGCACAGGACAGAGCGGAGTTTAGGGCTGTTGTACATAGGGTTGCTATGAGTCGCAGGCGACTCGATGGCACATAACAACAACAACAACAACAACAACAACATTTCAATATAAATTTTCCTATGGTTTAGACCCCACCTATCTGAAAATAGATTACCTACAGGTCCTTGGAGAAGGACGTAATGCTTGGGAGGGTGGAGGGCAGGCACAGGAGGGGAAGGCCCTCTGGGGGGGTGGATTGATTCGGTGACTGGGGCAATCAGGATGAGTGTCGGAGACAATGAGATTGGCACAGGACAGAGCAGAGTTTAGAGCTGTTGTACATAGGGTCGCTATGAGTAGCAAGCAACTCGATGGCACATAGCAACAATAACAACAACAACTAGTCAAATAACTTTACTTCCAAAGCTTGACATTTTATTTTTCCATACTTGAGAGTCTATACCTTAAATTAATGAAATCATGTTAATGTTCTAGATATCAGATAATTGAATGGAGGTTACTTTTGTAATGTGACTTCCTAGTATTAAGCTACTATGTAAATAATGGATCCTGGTGGTATCCATCAACAGTATGAAACAGGTACCATTGACATTCATCTTTTATAAATGATGCAGTTAGTACTAAAAGTTAGGTGGCTTGCTTATGCTAACTTAGGTTAATTTAGTATTCTTAGTTTCTTCACCATTTATTTTTGCTGAGAAGTAAACACTTAGAACTGAAATCTAGTTATTCTTGTTGCTCTGAATACCTTGAATTTCCTTACATTACAACTGCCAGTTTCTAAATGAGCCTCCTTTGTCCAAAGACCTAGGACTGGATTTTCATCTTAATCCAGGATGCAAGTCTACAGAAACCTCTCTGCCTGATTAGTCATCAGCCCTTGTTAATGAACAAGACTGATGCCTGGCTTATTGCTTTTGTGATTATTTTTTGTAATTTTTGCATGTAAGTAAATCTCAAGTACAATAACAGACTCTTCTTGTGCATGTAGATACTGCTCTTATCCATCCATAATATAGAGATAGCTAAAGCTATACATTATAGAAATTACATATATATAAATTTATTATGTAATTTATATATATATAAATTTATTATGTAATATATATAAATTTATTATGTAATATATATAAATTTATTATGTAATATATATAAATTTATTATGTAATAATTATAAATTTATTATGTAATATATATAAATTTATTATGTAATATATATAAATTTATTATATATAGGGATATTAGAAAGAGGATTGATGACTTTGAGACTTTGAGCTATGGTGTTGGAGAAGAGTATTGAATATACCATGGACTGCTAGGAAAACAAAGCGGTTCGACCGAGAGAGGGTGAAACCAGGCTCCTCCTTAGAGACAAGGATTCTGAGACTTCATCTGACATAATTTGGGTATGTTTCAAGGAGGGACCAATCCTTGGAGAGGGACATCATGCTTGGAATGGTGGAGGGACAGAGAAAGAGAGGAAGACCCTCGAGGAGATGGCTTGATTCAGTGACTAGAGTAATGAGGGTAGGTGTGTCAGAGAGAGTAAAGTAGGCACAGGATAGTGCAGGTTTCAGGGCTATTGTACATAGGGTAGCTGTGAGTCACAAGAAACTGGATGGCACATAACAAAAACAACATATAAGAAGTTATTTGGTGGTGTAGCTTTCTTCAAGATCTTTTAAAGTAAGCTGGAAGAACATTTTATTTTTCCTATGTCTAAAAATTATAATGACTTTCAAATAAGATATTTCAAGTAAGATATTCAAATAAGTCTAAGGGAGGTTCAAGCTACCCAGACAACAACTTTTAAAGACTAAATATTACTGTTAATGATTATGCATTATGCTTGGAAGGATGGAGGGTCAGCAAAGGAGAGAAGAACAACAATGAGATGGATCAACATGGTGACTTCAGCAATGGGATCTATATGGTGAGGATGGCACAGGATAGGTTCCTCAGCTGTTCACAGGATCACTATGAGTTGTACTCAATTCAATAGCACCTAACAACAACAACAACAACAACAACAACAAATTGCTCATCTTCTCTTAGTTAATAATGTTTTTTGAGCATCAAGAACATGAATAGTTGACTATGATATTTTCCTTATGTACTATTAGTGTTCTGGAAAATGGTGAGCCAATGTCTTTGCCCCTTGGATTTGTCTCAGTATTGTTAAGAGACATAAGGGAAGAAAGTGAACATTTTGGTTTTTGGTGGTGGCAGAATATGATCATGGAAGTACTTCATTATGTTCTTCAAATAAGCATCTGGATTGGGTTCCTTCAAAAGAATAGAGTCTAAAAAAGCACCAATCCTCTTCTGCTTCCTCATAAAACAATGTTTATAAACAAACATCCATACCAATTTGGCACACATATAGGGAACACCAAATCCTAGCATGTTGTGATTTAAAACCATGTGTTCTGGAGTAAGCATGTTCTTGTGGAAATTGCTACAGTTGGAAGCAAGATGACTTTAGGAGAAAAACACAAGCATTTATCAATAATTTCAAGGAACTGGAGCTCATTGTAACACTTTCACTATCTCCTTCTGTTCTGTGAACTGATGACATTTGAAAAGAAAATAAATAATCATAAAATAATACTATTATAGGTTGTTGTTGTTGTTGTTTATTGCCTTCACGTGGAGCCCAATTCATAGCGACTCTATGAACAAAAGGCCTGAAGCCTTTCTATAACTATCAACATTTATCAAAGTTCATAGAGTTTCCAGAGGCATGTTGTTTAGAAGTGGATGCTACTCCTGCTGTAGGAACTTTATTTATATGTGATTCTAGAGTTGAAGTCTTCTTTACACAGTTTGGTTCACAAATTTTCAATAATTTCACCTTTAATACATGTCAATTTCAATCTCAGAATTTATACATACTTATTGATTACCTGTTAGTGGATACTAAATGAATATCTGTGGATAAAGAAATTAAAACTCATACTCAGGATTTTTTGCTTCAATAATCTTTATTTTTATTTATTTTTTAAAGCCATGATAGGAAACTTTCACTCAAATCCAAGCATATAGTATAAAACCAAATAAGCTATATCCTTGCTGAGAATCAGTGAGATGCAGCCCACTGCTGAAATTATTGAAAAAAAATTGAAGATGTATAATTATGTCTTTATTTCATGTTCTATTAAATGACTCTATGTGAGATCTTACCTGCAACCATTAGATGGATTGAAGACAGTCCTAATGAAAGAGCAATAATTCTAGAAAAGATGCTCCAAACGATTGTCACCTGAAAATATTAGCAAGCCAGATGTGTAGTTAAAGGAATGTTTTTCACCATTTACCTGCATGAGTTTATGTACATTCTTGTAATCAATTAATTTTTTTGGTTTCACTGTATATTTTGGCCTTTACAGAAATATAAAACCCATCTAACCTGTCAAATGTCTGCCCAGACAGTGAAGCTTTGCATAGTTGTAGAGGTCCTGAGACTGTTACTATTAAAATTAATAAATATATTCTAGGCAGCTCTGGTGGTCCATTGGTAAGAAGCTCTCCTGAAATCTTTAAGGTACACAGTTTGAATCCATCAGCTGCTCCACTGGAGAAGGATGCACACTCTCTTTCCATGCAATTAACTGCCTCTGAAAACCCACTAGAGGGTCAGCTTTTGGTCAGTTCTGACTCTACAGTGCAAACAACAACAATAAGAATGAATACTAGTTGTTATGATGAGGGAACAGGCAATTTAGAAGAAAACTGTAAGTGAGTTGGATATTCCTTAGAAATTCAAGAAGGGAAAATTTGGCCTGTAAGAATGCTAATGGAAGTAGCAGAATTTAGTACAGATTGTGGAATTTAGCCTAACAAAGATTAAGCCTCACTCAGTATTATGAGGAGAGTTCCATTTAAAATAAGACAAGTAGAAAAAGAGGGATTTTCCCAATAAACAGACAAGTTAAAGCTGAGGAGTGTGCTAACTCATGTTGGCCACCTAGGTCTACTTGATGAGAAGAAAGAGGAAGTATTAAAACTTCTCATCCAGGATTTTAATGTTAAAGGAAGCTGGTGAGTATCTTCAACTCATGGTGACCACTTACGTCCACTTGATGAGTGGGAGTGGGAGATACTCAGTAATGAAGAGACAAGCTGAGTTTGGATTTGTTTCTCCAGCAGTGTCTACCTAGCATGATATGAATGGATAAATGAAGAAAGGTTGCTAGTTCGTACAACAGGGAGTCCTGAGAATCCTCAGGATTCTTGGCTTCTAAGTCTCTGTTGACTTGGCTTATATGGTGCTGAGGTTGAGTGAGGGAGTCAGTCGGTCTGAAACACAGGAAGAAGTGTGGACTATTGAGTTTGTGGCTGAAACCTATTTGGACCTAGCCACCAATGCTGATGGCTGGAGATGGATTGACTGGAACCAAACCAGATGAAGATAAATAAAATGCTTTATTCTGAGAGCTAGTATTGATTATTGTTACCTGATGGTTTGCTCTGATTGGATCTTTGTTCATGGATGCAAATGCTGAAAGTTTCCACTGAAATGGAAGATTATTTGGAGTAAAAGACATGCTAATTTCCTCAGAATACTGGTTTATAAGACTAGGAAAATTAAAAATTAGCTATCTAAACGTGGGGCATCAAGACAGTAGGAGTGAAGCAGCTGGCTTACGTATTTCCCTAAATATAGATGATGGAAAGAAGAAGGATGATGCTTCAGATGATGAGAAATAATAGCTAGAAAAGCCCATGGGTGGGCTGTGGTGTTAGTTTAAAATTTGAGTTTTCTAGTCTTTATATTAACCCCCTCTTGTCTCCAGCTACCTTAATTGTAGATACGTAGTCTTACAAATCATCAGCAGTTGAGACTAGGATGAGAGAGAGAGTGTGCGCGAGCATGAGTGCTTCTCACTGAGCTTCAAGATTTGAGGGAGATTAGAGCAAAAGCCTGGCGAAAGTGAGATCATGGTGGCAAGACCCTGGTGATGATGAACAAAGACTGTGATGACAATGGTGTGGAGAAATTGTGGCAAGGTATAACCAGATGAGCCCTGAGATAAAGGCCACAGTTAAAGATTTTACAATTCTTACCAGCCGATAGAAGGAAAAACTGACTACTGAACTGAAACTGGAGCCTGGACTAACTGAACTTTTGTGCCTTGGGGCTGCTGGGTTAAAATCTGGAATTGCATTGGGTGATATTCTTTGCCTCCCCCACTCTCCAACTTATTTCCTTAATAAAACCCAATGGTTTTATCTGTTCCTTTCACAGTGTACAAAAAGTTTGTACCTTTTCTCCATCCCTATTCAATCTGTATTCTAGTTTTGCTTTTTAAATTGCTTTATATGAAGGAAGACACTAGCTCTTATAAAATCTCAGTTTCCTCATCTAGAAAGAGATGATGGTAGTAGAGGGGATTGTATAATAATGAAAGAATTTTTCTCTTACTGTTAAAAGAGAAGAGTGACCTGCGAGTAGAGGGGCTGGGCAGGGAGAAAAGTGTAACAATGAATAAATGGAAATATCTGTAAATTTTCATCAAAATTAATAATAATAATAAAATTTTAAAAGGATAGTAGAAAATGTTATATCAGTATATATGAGTATTAAATTGAATAATGGCTTTAAATTACTTTCTATTGTGCCACCTAACACATAGTAAGTTCTTATTAAATAATACTTTGCTTTTGTTATTTGTTAAAAGATATATTTTAGATAATGTAAATAATCATTCTCATATAATACAAAATAAGTACAGATTATTTCTTTTAACTTATTAGTTAGCTAGAAAAACAATGACCAAAATTAAACTCACTGCCTTTGAGTTGACTGTGACCTCTAGTGACTCTGTTGTTGTTGTTGTTATGTACCATCTAGTTAGAAGTGACCCATAACCTACAACCAGAAGAGAATAAGATAGATGAATGGGACCTTCTAAGAACCAATTCGTTATGTACATCAAAAACTTCTCCAATAGGGTAAAAAGGAAAATCACAGACTAGGAAAAAAAATTTAGCAATCACATATCTGATAAAGAACATATATCTAAAATTTAGAAATAGGTAAACAACCTAATTATGAAATGGAGACAGGGCATAAATATACACTTGGCCAAAGAAGACTTTTAGATGGCAAACAAACACATGAAGAAATGTTCAAAATCACTATATGAGAGATGCAGATACTATGAGATATCATCTTACCCCAAGAGCAAAATCCAAGTTCAGCTGCCAGCATAAAACAAATGCTAACATGGTTGTGAAGAGATTGGAACTCTTATTCACTACGGGTGGAAGTGTAAAATGGTACAGCCACATTGGAAATGTGTTTGGTGCTTTCTTAAAAAATTGGAAATAGAAATACCATTTGACTCAGCAATTCTACTACTGGGAATAAACTTGAAAACACTCACCAAAATAGGTTTAGAGGAGAATTTCTTCAAAATAGTAAAAAGTATATACGTAAACTCGAGAGACAAAATTGTTCTCAAGAACAGGAACTAGACAAGGATGCTCCCTATCACCTCTCCTATTC
>NW_006399760.1:21857958-21859334 GCF_000299155.1 Elephantulus edwardii | reverse complement strand
CCAGCACCACAGCTCAAAGGCATCAATTCTCCTTCTAGCCTCCTTGGTCATTGTCCAACTCTCTGATGCATAACAAGTGATTGGAAGACTTAGAAGTAGCAATAAGACAGGAGAAGGAAATAAGGACGAGGTAAAATTATCTCTCCGTGCAGATGATATGATAATATACTTAGAAAACCCTAAAGACTTAGCAAGAAAACTACTGGACATAGTTGACCAATTCAGCAAAGTGGCATGATATAAAAGATCAACATACAAAAATCAGTTGGATTTCTCTACAGTGACAAAGAGAATACAGAGCTAGAGCTAAGAAAAATAATACCCTTCACAATAGCTAATCACAAGATTAAATACTTGGGAGTAAATCTAACCAGAAGCACAAAGGATCTATTTAAAGAAAATGACAAAACATTACTATAAGAAACAAAAAGAGACCTGGAGAAGTGGAAGAATATCCCCTGCCTATGGATAGGAAGACTCAATATTGTGAAAAATGACAATACTACCAAAGGCAATTTACACGTTCAATGCAATCCAATACAAACACCAATTCCATTCTTCAACAAGATGAAAAAGGCAATCTCCAATTTCATTTGGAATGTAAAGAGGCCCCGAATAAACAAAGCACTCCTTAAAAAGAGAAATAAGATAGGAGATATCTCACTCCTTGATTTCAAATCCTAATACTTTGCTGTGGTGGCCCATACATCATGGTACTGGTACAATGACAAATACATAGATCAATGGAATAGAATTGAGAATTCAGAAATCAGCCTATCTACTCATGGTCAACTGATTTTTTACAAGGAGATGAAATCAGTTAAGCAGGGAAACTACAGCCTTTTTAACAAATGGTGCTGGCAAAATTGGAAAACTATATGCAGAAAACTCAAGCAAGGTCCACACCTCACCCCATACACAAAAACCAACTCAAAGTGGATCATGGACCTAGGACTAAAACTAAGGACTATAAATTTCATTAAAGAAAAGCTTGGAAGAACCCTGAAGTCCTAATTTACAATATAAACAGTCTTCCAAGCACCCTGGAAAATCTACAACCAGGAGAGGATAAAATAGATGAATGGGACCTTCTAAGAATCAAATCCTTATGCACATCCAAAAACTTCTCCAACAGGTTAAAAGGGGAAGTCATGGATTGGGAAAAAATATTTTATAATGACATGTCAGGCAAGGGACTTATAGCTAGAATTTATAAACTACTTGAGCACCACAAGAAGATAAAGAAAAATAACCTAATTGAAAAGTGGGCACAGTATATAAATAGACACTTTACCAAAGAAGACTTTTATGGCAAACAAATACATGAAGAAATGTTCAAAATCCCTAGCTCTAACAGAGATGCAAATCAAAACAAC
>NW_006399760.1:21854170-21857660 GCF_000299155.1 Elephantulus edwardii | reverse complement strand
AGTGCCTGTGAACAAACGAATGGCTAGAGAAGCTGTGGTATATTCACACTGGAATACTATGCAGCATTAAAAAACGAAGAACTCATGAAATATTATGCAAAGTGGATGACCCTAGAGAACATTATGCTGAGTGAAATATCTCAGTCACGAAAGGACAAATATTTCATAAGACCACTATTGTAAAACAGTACTAACATTGGGTTTAAGGGAAGACAAAGAAAGAGGGGAGGAATGATGTGTACTGCATTGAAACAGATGAGGGAGAAAACGGTTTAAAAGGGATATATGATTGGTTATTATTGTCATGACAGGAGTCCAGAATGAAGGCTGCACAATGGAGTGAACTTGAGGAGAGGAATTGCATAACAATGGAAGAGGTTTTTTGGTTTGTTTTTGTTTTTTACTTTTCAAGGAGAAAAGTGAATGGGCGTGGGTGGGCAGGGAGAAAAGTTCAACAATGAATGACTTGAAACCCTGTGTCTCTGTAAACTTTCATTAAAATTAATAACTACCCCCCAAAAATAAAGGCCAATGTCCTTAAAATGGGGAAAAAATGTTTTCTCTATTTTAAATTAGATCATGTCCTCATGAAAATCATCAGTCCATGCCCTTCAAAATAGCCCATCTATGTTATATCAGACCTGTTAGTAGGAAGAAAATGGTTTAGAATATTTCAGATCAATCTAGAAAACTCTAGAGAGGAGTGTCTGGGTAGTGCAAACAGTTAACATTCTCAGCTGCTAACCAAAAGGTTGACCTTTCAGGTTCACCCAGGGGTACCTTAGGAAAAAGGCCTGGGCACCTACCTCTGGAAAATCAGCCATTGAAAACCCGCTGAAGCACAGCTCTAATTTTACACATCTTGGACAACCGAGAGTAGGAATGAACTCCATGGCAACTGTCATACTAAAAGAAAGGAGAAGAATGTCATATGTTTCACCTCATTATAATTAACAGCAACCATTTAAAAGAGGAATTGTGATTCCCATTTTATGTCTAAAGGAAATGGAGGTTTAGAGATATTAAATAACTTGGCCAAGTTCCCAGAGTGAGAGAGTCACTGGACATGAACTCAGGTTTGTAATCACTCCAAAGTTCAAGTTCTTCCCAAAGCTCATGCTATCTTCCAAAGGAAGGGGGTGGGAATGGGGAAAAAAATATCAAACCAGGAACAACTGATAATCTCATAATTCAGAAGTGATGGTTTTTGAAATGTAATAATATTATTTTTGCCACTTTATTAAGAATTTAGGCAGGACTTTGAATCTTTTATTCCTGTTTAATCTATTACTGAGAACTTGCATTTCTACCCCAGCTATACTGAACCAGAATCTACATATTAAGACAATTCTAAGGTTATGCTTACATTTTTGTTGTTTTGGTAGTTGTTCTCAAGTGAAATGTGACTCACAGCGACCCTAGGAATAACAGATGGAAACTTTGCTCTGTCATGTGCCATTCACACAATCTCTACCATCCTCAGGCCCATTTTTCACTCATTGTGTCAAACTGTCTTATCAAAAGTCTTGCTATCTTTTGCTGACCTTTCACTTTTCCCTAACATGGAGTCTTTATCCAAGAACTTGTGCCTTCAGATAACAGGCCCAAAGTGTATGAGTTGATGTTTTCTCATACCTGCCTCTTAAGGCACCCTACTTGCACTCTTCCAAGATAGTTTTTTTGGTTATTTTTGCAGCTCGTGATATGTTCAATATTTTTTTGCCAACATCACAACTTAAATGTATCAGTTCTCTGTTCTTCCTCATTCGTTGACCAACTTTCACATGCATAGGAAATAATTGAAAATACCATGACTTGTGTCAGGTCCACCTTAGACGTTAAACTAATGTCTTATGTCTTTAATATAAGAATATCAATATTGAATATTCCATGGAATGCCAAAAGAACAAATCAATCTGTCTTGGAGGAAGTGAAACCAAGGTGTTCCTTGGAGTCATGAATCATGAAGCCTGCCATACCTTGTGTTGTCTCCTAGAAAGAAGAAGACCTTTAAAGACATCTATGATATCAACCAAATTAAGTGACTATTGCCAATCTCAATCCTTCCCTGTCTCTTCAAGAAGCAAGATGGATTTAAAACAATACCATGGAAGAGAAATGTGATACACCAAAGCAAATAAATTTAAAACAGAAATGTGGAAGACTCATGTATATGTTATTTTCGAGAGTATTTATTTTAGATCACTAACTCATTATGTTCTAGTATATGGTATTTAATAATCAAACAATAGGCACATTGACAGGATATCCAGTCGAAGAGCGAATACCAGAAAAGGCAAGTTAGAAGCATCATCTGTTTTATTTTTGTTACTTTATCATTCATGTAGAAATGTGCCTCATTCTAAGAAAGACAAAGCATATATACACACATCATTAGTTCGGAATCCCGGGGCATAAGTTTGTACCAGCACATCTCCCACTATCTAATACATTCACTCAATACAGCAATTTAACTTTATGGCTGTTGTTGTTGTTGATTGCCATAGAGTTGAGCATTACTCATAGAGACCCCATGAACAAAAGACCAGAAGCCTTTCTATAATTATCATCATTTACCAAAGTTCATAGAGTTTCCAGAGGCATGTTGTTTAGGAAGTTGATGCTACTCTTGCTTCCAAACTGATGTTTGAGAACCAGTATCTTTAGGGTAGTGGTTCTCAAACATCAGTTCATCAGAATCACTTGTTTTGTCATTTATTGCCTTAAAGTCAGTTCTGACCCATCATGAGCCCATGCACAGCAGAACAAGACATTGTCTAGTCCTACACCCCATTTTCCTAATCTTTGTTCTGCATGAGTCCATTGTTGTAGCTTCTCTGTATTTTGAAAGCCTTTCAATTTAGGGAGCTCATTTTCTAGTATTATGTTGTTGTTTTTGTTGTTAAGTGTCACTGAGTTGTCTGTTGTTGTTAAGTGTCACTGAGTTGTCTGTGATTCACAGTGACTCTATGTACAAAAGATCAAACCCCTGCCCAATGATGCACCATCTTGACTCTGCCTTGGTCAAGCTCATTGTTGTGGTCAAAGTATCAGTGCATCTGGATTTGTCCCTCAAGGTAATATGTTCCAAATAAATGATGCTTCAACATCCTCGATTCCAAGGAGATCTCTGACTGCATGTCCTCCAAGATTATACATGAAAATACTATTATGAGTCATAGAATTTTCCAAAGACTCTCATGGTGGAATCCTCAAAGAGCTGCACTACAAACCCAAAGGTGGAGCTTCTTTTGCAGTTTGAACTTACCAATCACTCCGTGGGAGAAGGATGGGCAATATCCTCCTGTGCAATTTACAGTCTCTCAAAAACTCATTGGAGGGTCAATACTAAGCTGGGTCCAAGGTGACAACAGTAAATGAAGAGCAAGCATGTCACTGGTGTCACTTGGACCTTAGCCCTTGTGTCACTCTCACCCTAGGGATCCAAAGATCAGCATTTAAATCTGTAATTTAGACATTCTACCCACAC
>NW_006399760.1:21850620-21853070 GCF_000299155.1 Elephantulus edwardii | reverse complement strand
GTGATAGGGAATGGCAAGGGACACACTGACAAAGGAGATTAATCAGAACTGGCTTTGACAAGCACTGTGGCAATTGGACAATTAAAACAGACATGGGGGGGCAGAAGAACAAATTGGGGAGGAGGGTGGAGAAAACAGTGCAACAATGAATGAATGAAAACCCAAAATCTCTGTAAATGTTCATTAAAACTAATAAAATTTTTTTAAAAAAAGAAAGATTATAGCCAAGAAAAAAAAAAGAATGGTGGAAGAATCATAAAAAAACCTGCGTTATGCAGATGACACAACCCTGTTTGCTGAAACTGAGGAGGACCTGAAGCGCTTGCTGCAGAAAGTCAAGGACTACAGTCTTCAATATAGTTTGAAGCTTAATATCAAGAAAACAAAGATTCTCACCACTGGGCTAATTGGCAGCAATAGTATGGATGGTGAAGAGATTGAGATAGTCAACAGTTTTAGTTTACTTGGCTCCACAATCAACACTCTCCGTAACAGCAGCCAGGAAATCAAGAGACAAATTACATTGGGCAAGTCAAGTGAGGGACCTCTCAAGAGTATTGAAGAGCTATATTCTTTGCAACTACGTGCTATGCATTGGAGAGATGGACAATGAAGGATGATAGAAAAAGAATTGATGTCTTTGAGCTGCGGTGCTGGAGAAGTGTTGAATACCGTGAACTGCTAGGAGAACAAACAGGTTTGACCTGGAGAAGGTGAAGCCAGGATGCTTCTTGGAGTTAAGGATTCTGAAGCTTCGTCTGACATACTTTGGGCATGTTGCAAGGAGGGAACGGTCCTTGAAGAGGGACATCATGTTTGGGAGAATGGAGGGACAGTGCAGGAGAGGAAGACCCTCGATGAGATGGATTGATTCTTTGAATGGAGTGGTGGGAATGAATGTGTTTGAGACGGCAAGGTTGGCATAGGATAGAACTGGCATTTAGGGTTCTTGTACATAGGGTCGCTATGAGTTGCAAGTGACTCGATGGCACATAACAATGACAACAACATTCAGATACACCAGTTGCTCCACAAGAGAAACATGGGTAATTTTCTCCCGTGTGACCTTACTGCCTGTGAAAACCTGCTGGAGGATCTGCTAACGATCAGTTCTGACTTGAAGTTATGAGTTCCATAATTTCATTGCGGTTCCTTAAGAAAGTTACGACAAGTAAACACAACTATTGAACCTTGAGCCACAATCCTAGAAGAACAATGAACATCAGAGGCACCTGGGAGCTTGTTAACAAGCAGCTGCTCCACAGTGAGTCCTGATCCTGCTGAACGTTAGGACTATCTCAGGAGCTTTTAATAAAGACCAAGACCAGGTTTCACCTCAGACCCACTGAAGAAACATTTCTGAGGGTGGGTTGTGGGAAGGATATTTTGTAAAATCTCCACAAGTGATTTCATACTCACAGTGGGCTTATAACCACTATAAAAGATCTCTCCAGCAGCTATTCAATTCTAAAAGCGTGCATGTCAAAGAAATATGCATTAAAATGCATAGCTGAGGTGATTATCTTGCATTTTGAAGAAACAGTGCTTTGGGATTGAGTCAAGAGCTTCCTCAAACATTTACCACCTACCCATCAACAAGTATCTCCAAACCAGTATAAGGTTACCCAGTTAGCAACGGAGGGACAAGCTTTACCTGTGTTTTCTACAGGAAACATCTTCAAGGTGTTTTTAGCACCTTAAATAGTCTGCTTCTAGATAGCACTGGAATTCAGTCTTTCTCCTTACCCCATAACATTTTCCTGCAGAGTCAAACACTCTTAAAATCGGTAAGAGAGGAGCAGGAATATTCAGTAATACAACCTGTACTTAGGCACTTCCTCTCCACAGTTCTGGCCTTTGCACATGCTACTTCTCCCCCTGAAAAACTTATCTTCTGCTCTCACTGAGTCAATTCCCTCTTGTCCTTGGATACCAAAACATTTACTCAGATCCTTACACACATCTCTTCTCTGCCCCTTTTTACCTCAGTAAAAGAACATCATATAGCCACTCCTTTTCACCGTTCTGTACGTCTCTCTGACTTAAGTGCTAATCATTGAAGGAAGAGAACACAATTTCACTTCTTAATTTCTTCACTAATCTTTACTGTGTGCGTGTACCGTCAAATCAGATCTGACTGGTACAGGAGGATATTGCGCCTCCTTCTCCAGCAGAGCATCTGGTGGATTCGAACCATGTTCCTCGGGGATTGCAGTGCAGTTTCTTGCCATGAGGAGTCTGATGACCATATGATATATTACTCTGGAGATGAAAAGGCAAGGAAAAACGGGGTTACCTTTATAGTAAAAAAAGTTATTTCTAGATCCATCCTGAAGTACAACATCGTGAGTGACAGGATCATATCCATACGCTTACAAGGAAGTCCAGTAAATACCACTATCATTCAGATATATGCACCAACAACCAGAGCCAAAGAAGAAGAAATAGAT
>NW_006399760.1:21843984-21848255 GCF_000299155.1 Elephantulus edwardii | reverse complement strand
CAGGATAGAGCAGGGTTTAGAGCTGTTGTGCATAGGGTCGCTATGAGTCGGAAACGACTCGATGGCACATAACAACAACAACAATCTTTACTGTGGTGTATCTTGATCATGCAAACAGGTAACATTTTTAGCTGCAAATTTCACAAGTTCAAGTTCACCTGAATGTACCAAGAAAGAAACAGCTGGCAACCTACTTCCAAAAGCTAGCCACTGAATACCTGATGGTCTGCTATCCTACTTTGATGGTACAGATTGGTGGCCATGCTGCAGAACTGAGTTGGCACCAACTTGATTACCCTTTCTACATAGTTTCTCACAAACCTTGGTGAAAAACTAAGAAACAGAAAATATTAAAGTTAATTAAATGATAAACATAAGGGAAAAGCCTTAATTTCCTCTCCTGGGATAAGGAGATAATCCATCTTTCTCTCACAGAGCTGTAGTTTCAAACTGCTTGCCTTTGGGTTGGCAAAGCAAATCCCTAACCATTCTATCACAAAGCTCAATTATTAACACTATTTAATAGCAAATCATATTAATAAGTATATTATTAATAATAAAAACAAACATTTCATTTATATTTACTGATTTTTCTAGGCTGGAATAAGATGGTTTATTGACGTGAAAGAAGTATTCTATGTTAATAAGCAAAATCAGCAGGAAGTACATGCCTTAATTGAAAGAGAAGGCCAGTATGTTCTTTATTTAAATGATGTCTGTTCTTGTTATAGGAAATAATCTCAAAACCCTTTTCTTTTTTGACAATGTTGAATTGTTACTGCTTTTATTCTTTTCACTGAAGTTTTTTCTGACTCTTTTGTGTGTATATTCTGAGATAGTAACCATATGTTCAAACTATTGTTGTTTTGACTACGTGAAATTCCTCAGCCAAGTCAGAGTGATTGGAAACACCTAGAGTATCAAACACTTCAGGACAGGAGGTTGGCATCATCAGCGTTCAGAGCACTTACACATCTTGGGTTTCTGCTTTATTATCACTTGACAGGACTCTGTCATGCTGGGTAAATGTAATGACACAATGGCTGTAACAGTGTATACAAAGCTTTAAGTGAGGGGTGAGAGAGGCAGCGGGAATTCTTGGTTCTAAGAGTCTCGAATGTGCTCTGTGTGTATCATACCATCTATTTAAATAATCATGAATTTTCATTCTATCCTTAAAGACAAAGCTTTAGCATAAATTATTTATAACAATAATCTCTACTGTGTAGGAAAGAAAAAAGAAAGGGAATGCCAAGTATAAAAGAAAACAAATGCCTTGCTTGGCTCTAGTGATTTTTTATAACATATACCATGTACACATAGGCATGCTTCCTGCTTTAATGGACTTAAACATTTCCATGATACATTTTATGATACATTTTTATTGTCATGCCAACACAAAATTGTTATGCTAGAAACTGTTGTCAGTCTAAGCACCTTTGGAAGACTGTATCAAGGGCCATTATTCAGTTTGCCTGCAAATAGATGCTATTGAAGACAAAGGTTTTTCATCATGAATCCATATGTTTTTAGAGTATATTAATAATTTTGATCCACAGTATTTCAGGCTGAATGCAAGATGATCTCTGGAGCTTTTACATAAAGTTCTCTTAGCAGGATGAATGATACTTTTTCTTAGGAATCAGGATTCAATAAACAAGAGCAAAACCAAAAATTCTTCTCTGGGACTTACTCTGGAAGGACAAGGGAGATCTTTGACCCAACTCTTCTAAGGCTTAACATTTTAAGATATTCAAACATTGAATAGTACCTACACTTGCAAATCCCTTGTCTCTGTTGCAATTTCCAATGGATTCACAATCAACACCCTTGGCATCAGCAGTCAAGAAATCAGAAGATGTATTGCATGGGGTAAATCTTCTGTTAAAGACCTTTCTAAGGTTAAGAAGCAATGATGTCAGTTTAAAGATTAAAGTGCACCTGATTCATGTAATAGTCTTTTTAAATTCTTGTTATGCATCTGCAAGTTAGAAAATGACTGAGGTTGACAGAAAGAGAATTTTGAGTTGTGATTTTAGAGAAGAGTATTGAATATCCCATGGACTGCCAAAAGGACAAATTGGAGGCAAGAATGGTGATGCTTCATCTCACATATTTCGAGTGTGTTATTAGAAGGCGCTGGTTCTCGGAGAAGAGCATCATGTTCAGAAAGGTGGATGCTCAGGGAAAGAGAGGAAGCCCCTGAATGAAATGGATTGACATGGTCATTGCCACAATGAGCAATAGGCTCAGGTGTATCAGAGATGATGTGGATGGCACAGGGCAAGTTTCAGATCCATCATTCATAAGGTCACAATGAGTTCTAGCTCAAAGCACCTAACAAGAACAAAAACAGTAGATTCTTGCCACTAAGCTGTCAATTTGTCACATTGTGACAAATTCATTCATTGTCCACTTCATTTTTGTTTTTCAGAAGTGCTTTGCTTATTCGGGGTCTATTTTATCTCCAAATAAACTTACCAACTTCCCTTTCAATGTCCTTGAAAATGAATTTGGTATCTGCATTGGGATTGTGTGAAGACATGGATTGCTGTTGGTAGGATTGCCATTTTTACAATATTGAATTTTCCTATCTGTGAACAAGGAACATTTTTCCATTTATTTGGGTCTTTTATTGTGTCTCACAAAAAATGTTCTGTGGTTTTCGGTAGGTCTTTTGTGCCTTTAGTTATGTTCACTCCCAAGTATATTCACTCTCAGTTTGTGGTTGGCTATTATAAATAGTATTGCTTTCTTGGTTTCCTTCTCTGAGTTCTCTTTGTTACTGTAGAGGAAACTCTCTGAATTTTGGATATTGATTATATATCACTTCAGTATATTTTTAAGAAAACTTTAGTATGCACTGGGAGAGTGAAATAATTGTATGGCTTGCTTTATTGTTATAATCATTTTATTGTGGTGTTCTGAAACTAAACCTACAATATCTTTAAGTATGTCGGTAATGGGTTACATAGTAAGATATTTATATGATTATCAGTCAGATTAAAGGAAAGTTTCCAAATACTTCATGTAGGAGTTTATTAGAAATAATACTGAGGGGTTCTTCTATAAAAGGTGCTAAATAAAAGATACGTTTTCATAGACAAAAATAAAAATTTATTTCAATTAAACTATTGCAACAGCAATTATTCTGCTTCTCCTTTGGTTACACCTGGGGTTCACTTCCATTTTAACACTTCTAACGTTAAGTTTATATTTCCAAGATCTTTTCCAAGGCCAGACTTGTTCTCTTTTTAATGATTTTAGTAGTGGTCTGTTCACAGGCACACGATAATTTCTTAATAAGTGATTATTGACTTATTAGTAACAGAAAGGTCAACCTAGGTAGAACTTTCAAGTTTGGAAATACAAAAGAAGAGGAACAGTTGTAAGCAGACACTAGTGACTGGAACATGGAATGTGAGAACCATGAATGTAGGAAAATTAGAAATTGTTAAGGAAGAAATGGAACACATTAATATTGACATACTAGGCACTGGAAAGATGAGATGGACTGGCATGGGGCATTTAGAGTCAGATGATCATATGGTATATTACTCCGGAGATGAAAAGGTGCGGAAAAATGGTGTTGCTTTCATAGTTAAAAAAGTAATTTCTAGATCCATCCTGAAGTACAGCATCGTGAGTGATAGGATTATATCTATATGCTTACAAGGAAGTCCAGTGAATACTACTATCATTCAGATATATGCACCAACAACCAGAG
This sequence comes from Elephantulus edwardii, assembly GCF_000299155.1. NCBI lineage: Eukaryota > Metazoa > Chordata > Mammalia > Macroscelidea > Macroscelididae > Elephantulus > Elephantulus edwardii. The sequence goes on along the minus strand of NW_006399760.1, from coordinate 21,844,528 downwards.
CCAAAGAAGAAGAAATAGATGATTTCTACCAACTTTTACAGTCAGAGATCGATCGAACATGCAATCAAGATGCACTGATAGTAATGGGTGACTGGAACGCAAAAGTTGGGAGCAGAGAAGAATCAGTAGTTGGAAAATGTGGGCTTGGTGGCAGAAATGAAGCTGGAGATATAATGATTGAATTTTGTACAATCAATGATTTATTCATTGCAAATACGTTTTATAAGAAACATAAACACAGGTTATACACATGGATCTCACCTGATGGCATGTATAGGAATCAGATCGATTACATCTGTGGAAAAAACCTCTGGAGAAGCTCAAAATCAGCTCTGAAAACTAGGCCAGGAGCTGATTGTGGAACAGACCACCAACAACTCATATGCAAGTTCAAGCTGAAGCTGAGGAAAAGAGGTTTGAGGCCTTGAACACTAATGAGTGAAGACCAGATGAGTTGTGTGAGGATGTCAAAGGTATCATCCAGGAAGAGTGCAAATGGTCATTACAAAGACAGAAGAGGAAGAAAAGACCAAAATGGATGTCA
>NW_006399760.1:21824249-21842289 GCF_000299155.1 Elephantulus edwardii | reverse complement strand
GTGACTGGGGTAATCGGGATGGGTGTGTCAGAGGCAATGAGATTGGCACAGGATAGAGCACGGTTTAGGGCTGTTGTACATAGGGTCGCTATGAGTCGCCAACGACTCGATGGCACATAACAACAACAACTACATGGCATGAAAAATCTTTCCTTCACCAAGATTTTTCACCCTGTGACTTAGTGACTTAGTAGGATCAAAACTGCTTTAATTGGATAAAAAATTGTAAATCCCTTCAGACCAACGACAAATTGATTTTTGTAATTTTTGAACATCAGTTTTGATAAATAAAAATTAGGTTTTCCTCCAATGTTTTAGTCTTTGAAGTGTTCATATATTTTGAAGAGCCAATTTAAAGTTAATCTGGAAACCCGAATGTTGTTATGATGGTTGACTGGGAAGGATGGTTGGGTAAACTTAAATCTATAGAATTTCAATACAATAGAGTTTTCAAAGTAAAACTTATTTTTAAAAAGTATTTACATATTAAATTCAAATTGCAAATAAAGCTCATCAATTTTAAATAAAGTTCGTCAATTATAAATAAGTTGTCGATTATACAAAAATGACAGTTCAATATTACAAGAGTCTTTAGACTCTGAATTTCAGGTTTTCATATGGTAAATATTGTAAATGCAATACTTTAATAGAATGAACACAACAGTGAATGCTACTAATGCTTTTAGCTCTTCGGTGATTTTTTTCTGTTTAGTTTTTTAAAGACATTCATGTTATTGATTCTTTTTATTCATGTTTTTGCAATAAAATTTATATTTTCAATTAGCCTAAGATTATGGCTTTTATGAAGTAGTCAATGAATGAGGAACCACCGAGGATTTTGAAAAATAAAAGTGATAAGATTAGGGGTGGCTTTTAGGAAAGAAATCAAGTCCAAATTAGAGAACAGACCAGATTAGCTATAAATTGTTGTGATCCACAGTCAAATGCCTTTGCACAATAAATGAAACAGACATTCCATTGGTGCTCTCTGCTTTCAGTCAGAATCAATCTAACATTGGTTATTATGTCCCTAGTGCCATGACCTCTTCCCAACCCAGCTTGCACATCTGGCAGGTCTCTACTGATGTGTAGTTCTAATCGCTTTTCTGGATAATCTTCAGCAGGACTTTGCTTGTGTGTGATATTAGTGATATAGTTCGGCAACTTCTACACTCTCTCAGGTCACATTTCTTTTTTGAATGGCAACAAATATGAATCTTTTCCAGTCAGTTGGCCAGGTACTTCTCCACCAGATTTCTTGGTACAACTTGGGGAGTACATTTCTTTGTAGAAACATGTCAATTGGTAAGCAGTCAATGCCTGGAGCCTTGTTTTTTTGCCAATTCCTACAGAGCAGCTTGAATTTTCTCCTTCATCATCATTGCTTCTTAACCATATGTTATTTCATAAAATTCTTCTTTGTCAGCCATTTCCATTTAGTATAGCAATTCTGTGTATTCTTTCCATCTTTATTTCATGCTTCCTGGGCCTTTCAACATTCTACTCACAACTTCCTTAAGTATTACAACTCAAGAACTTGAATTTCTAATTCAGTTCCTGCAACTTAAGAAATGCATTATGAGTTAGTCTCTTTTGATTTTCTGACTCTAGCTCTTGGAACATTTCATTATAGTACTTTGTTTTGTAGAGTGCACTTAAATTAGGTTAGGAGATATAGCACCAGAGGCTGAGTTTTGGAAATCACAAAGGGGGAAGAACAGTTGCAAACAGACACTAGTGATTGTAACGTGGAATGTGAGAAGTATGGATGTAGGAAAATTGGATCTTGTTAAGGAAGAAATGGAATGTATGAGTATTGATATACTGGGCAATGGTGAAATGAAATTGCTTAGTATGGGAGACTTTGAATCAGACACTCATTTGATCTACTACACTGGAAATGAAAAGGTGAGGAAAAATGAGGTCACATTCAAAGAAGATTATGTTAGGTAATGGAAAGAAAGGGGTAGAGTATAGAGATCATTAATGAAATTGTACAAGGGATAAAAGGATAGATAGTTGAGAGAGAGACACAAAACTGGCTCTGAAAGTTTGATTTTTACTGACTACAGAAATTATTATACTAATGCAAAATAGGAAACCATAGAATGAGAATTTTTCTTTCAAAGTTACAGATTCACAAACATAGGCAGTATATCATGGCAAACCTATATACTGGAGGATCTGAAATACAGAAGGTTTGGAATAGTACATAGGGAATCAATTCAATGCAACTATAGATGTGATAAGAAGAGACAGAAAAGAAGATGGGAAAGTGCAGAACTTTAAGAAAGCCTACATTTAAGACATGGAAAAAGCAAGTGGAATAAGAAGAGACTGGAGAAATCAGAGAAGAAGAAGAAGAGAAATCGTAATGAGTGGGATGGTGATGTTGAAGAAGCAGAAGAGTGACAGTTGAGGGAAGACTTAAGGATGTGGCAAGCTGGAGGCTATGGAGGACTTTTATTTCTGTAGAATATAGAGCTATTGACATAGAAACTAGTTGGCAAGTAGTGAAAGTGTCAGCAGTGTGAAGCAGCTGGAGCAGAGCTTCTTTTGGAGAAATATAATGAAGAAAGGAGGGCAGGGGTAGTATTGATAACTCCTGGCTGAGCCTTACCACGCCCTGGCAATCCCATCCTCCTAATTCCACTTCTCTGTTTCCTACCTCTATTCTACAGTTCTAGAAAAAGAAATTAAATTTGTTAATCTTCTTGCTGTGCTGTAGTCATTTTCTCCCTTGTGTATCTCCTTCATGAAACTCTAAGTTTGAAGACTAGGCTCTTGTATTACTTGACTTTTTATCCTCAGTACTTAACGACTTTCCTGGTATAGACTAAGTATTTCAAGCCTGTCTATTGAATAACTGAGTGAATGGATACTTCTCATAAGGGAAGGTTCACTCGCCTAACCTGCCATAAATGATGCATCTTCCCTTTAATCTCTCTTTATGTATTTCTCCATGCTTTTATCTACCAATTCTTTTAAAATGCTTCTGGAGATTCATTTCCTCCAGAATTATTTTCCCAATTAACCCAAATTACATAGTTATTTTGCATCAGTGCATAAATTATGTATTAAGTTCTTGTGTATTTAAAGTGTGGTTAATAAGATTCTGTTCTGTAAGTATTAGGTCATAATATGTGTATTAGTCTTTTGTTCCCAAATACAAGACATTGTATATGCTGAGTAAATGTTAACAGGCATACATAAACTTTAAAATACATCTGAATAGGCAAATAGTATAGATCAATAATATAAAGCCACTAACTCTGTGACTTACTAGACAGGGATTTTGATCGATGTCATTGTTGGGGACCACATACAACAGCATTTCATGTATCTGTGGCCTTCAGAATGTTGACACTACACTCCAGAGACATCACAGCTGGGATGTCTGGTTAACATGCAGATTCTGTGGCCAAATAATAGACATTTTCTAGTCATTTAATATTAACTATATTCATGAAAGGTATGCACTGTCTCTTTGTTATTGTCATGTTTTGAATTTCTATCTGGTACCTTCACTCATATAATTTTATAAATATATCAGAGATGCATACTGTGACCAAGGGTTACAAGAAAATAAAAGCTTAATTGTAAGCACACAAAGAAGTATCCAGACTTTCAACTGGCAAGAAGGTTCGGGGTTCACACAGAAATTCTAGGAAAAGACACAAAAAAAGTAGAAAGAAGTGTCAAATTGATTTACTGTGCAAATAATTTAACAGGCAGAAATTTGTTCATTCATTATGCATTGGGATTACATTGCTATAATTGTATTTACCTGAACGCTACCTGTACTAAGCTACAAACTTCTCAAGGGCAATATTTGCATGTTATTAATTTCTTTTCTTAATACTCTGCATGAAGCCTGACATAAATTATGCCCTAAACAAATATCTATCAAACTGAATTTAAAATGTAGAGCCATCGGGCCAAGCATCTCTCATCTTCTATGTATACTATATATTTTTTTATTTTTAATAATACGTGTCTCTATTTACTGATATGGAAAAATATCTATAGTACCTTGTTTTTCCACCAACATTGAGGATAATTTATAAGCATTGACAAACATGTTGTTATGTGCTATTGAATAGGAATTAACTCTTAGCTGACCCTCCAGTGGATTTCAGAGGTTATAAATAGAACCTCAGAAGTCTGACCATTTTTCTCCCTTAAATTAGTTGGTAGATTCAAAATGCCAGTCTTTAGGTCATCAGCGTAACTCCTTACCCACTAGGCCACTGGAACACCTTTCCACAAATACAGTTATATATTTTTTCCACATAGTCTGGACCTTCCACAGTAAGCACCTTCTATATTAAAACTTAAAACAAAAGTGAAGCAGTATTTTAGAATGTGGGTGAGGATGAATCAAACCAGGAAATCTCAGGTTCCAGGCTAGACCCTAATGAACTATTAGACCCTAAGTGAGCATTAGCTCCTCATAGGAAAATCTTACAAACTAGGTAGCTTAAAACAATGGCTAATTATTATTTCAAAGTTTTCAAGACTTGACATCCAAACTCAGGTGTTAGCAAGACCATGTTTTTTGAAGGCTATAGGGAGTGTTTCTCGTCTGCCTCACCTTCTGCAGCCTCAGGTGTGCTGTGGTTTGTAACTGCAGGAAAGTGCTCCTTCTCTTCCTTCTTCACTTGGCCATCTTGCCTGTGTATCTTTTCTCATGTATAAGGATACCACTCACTGAATCAGGACCCACTCTACTCCAGTATACCTCATCTTAACTATTAATATCTTCAAAGACTCAAACAAGGACATAGTCACAGGTATTATAGTTAAGACATTCACTGTATCTTTTTAAAGGGCAAAACTCGATCCCTACCCCATTGTTAGGCTCCATCAAGTCCACTGTGACACTTAGCAACCCCATAACTCTAGATCTGAACTTCAACCTAAACTGAGTGTTCCTCATGATCTCCTTGATGTTCAAACCAATGATTGCAGTCATGCACCAATCCATTTCCTTGAGAATCTTCCTCTCTCTCACTAACCCTGCACATTTCCCAGTATACTGTCTTTTCCCTAGTACTAACATGTTGTCAAGTAATGTCGTGCCCAAAGTAACACGACATGCCAAAAGTAAGTGGGATACAGTTTCACACTCCTTACTTCAAAGGAGCTCTAGTAGCATTTCATCCAAGACAAGTATGTTTGTTCTTTTGGTAGGTCTTAGAATACGCAGTACTCTTCTCCAACACTGCAATGCAATGACATCCATTCTTCAGTCGTCCCTATGTATTGTCCAATGTTCAGATGCACAGGAAGTAATTGAAAAGACTCTGGTTTGCATCAGGCATATTTAAGACTTTAAGCTAATACCCTTGATCTTCAGGATTTTGAAGAAGTCCTTGGCAGCAGATTTTCTCAATGCAATATGCCTTTTGAGTCTCTGAGTGCTGCTACAATGGGTGGTGATTGCGGATACAAGTGAAATGAAATCTTTCACAACGTCAATCTTTTCTCTATCTGTCATAATGCCTATTGGTTCACTGGTGAGGATTTTTGTTTTCTTGATGTTGAAATGTAATATATAATTAAAGTTATAAAAAAAGAAAAAATAATTAAGGTAGTAGTCTTTGACCTTCTGCAAAAGGTGCTTCAGTTCTTATTCTTGCTGTCAAAATTCTCTAAGGTAGTCATAATAAACTGTTTATCTGATTGGAAATAAAAGCATTGTATGCAAGGAAGGAGTTATTTACATATATCCTTTTAACAATCCTGAAGATTTTTAGGAACCAGCTTAGTTAATATTATTATACCAACTTGGGCATATCTTTTCTTTGCTTATTTTAATTGTTAATTTTAAGAGTCAATTCTGTCATACTGGTAGAACACTTAATCCTGGCTTTTCCTCAGATTTTATGTTGTCTCTTTAAGATTATTGCTTACAAAACCAGCTAGAACAGTACATGGAGAGGAAACTCAGAATTTCAAGAGGGATTTAGAAGAGACAATGGCACATGACATTACTAATGTCATTACTAATATATACTGGCTGAAAGCAGAGAATACAAGAAGAATGCCTAGTGTGCTTTATTGGCTTTGCAAAGGCATTTGGCTGGGTGAATCATACTAAATTATGGCTAACTTAGAGAAGAATGGGAATCCCAGAAAATTTAATTGTGCTCATATGAAACTTAGCTTAGACAAAGAAAGTGTTGTTGAATAAGGCAAGAGAACAGTGCATAGTTTGAAATGAGAAGGAGTATGCTTAAAGGTTGTTATCTTTCTTCATACCAATTCAGTCTGTATTTTGAGCAAGTAATCTGTGAACTGAGACTCTGTGAAGAGGAATGAAGCTTCAGAATCTGAGGAAAATTCACCATCAACCTGCATTATGCAGGTGGCACAACCTTGCTTGCTAAAAGTGAGAATGGCGTGAAACACTGGCTGCAGATCAAGAACAACAACCTTTGTTTTGGATTTAATTTCAACATCTGGAAAACAAAGGTCCTCAATGCTAGGCCAATAGGCAACATCATGATAGCTGGAAAAAAGACTGAAATTGTCTTTGATTTCATTTTTCTTGGCTCAACAATCAACACCCTTGATAGCAGCAGTCAAGAGATATATTGCATGAGGCAAATCCACTGTCAGGGACCTCTTTAAAATTTCAAACTATTGATGAACAATTATGTCATTTTGGAGACTAAGGTGTGTATGATTCAGGTCATAGTCTTTTCAATCACATGTTACACATCTGAGAGTTGGTCAATGAGTAAGCATGACAGAAAAAGAATTGGTGTCTTTGAATTGTGGTGTTGCAAAAGACTACTGAGTATCCCACGGAATTCCAAAAGGACAAAAAGATATCTCTTGGAGAAAGTACAGCCTGTTGCAGACTGAGGGTAAAGTATTTTTATAATTATTAATAATGAGACAGACAGCCAGGAATGAGATAGAGCAGAAAGCATGAAAAATAAGGGGGCAGCAGTTCTCGACTGACGATCTCCATTCCTGCTTCCCTGTATCTTTATTGAAAATTATCAGGAAGTAAATCACAAAGAAAATTCAATGCAAATTAAACCAAGCTCTTTCTATTGAAAACCTTCCTCCAGAGTCAGGAGGGAGGGGTCAGCAAATATAATGCAAGAATCCCTTAAGGATTGTTTTAATGCCTCAGGGTGAACTCCAGCTTGAATTGTGCCTTCCCAACATCCTGAAATAGCATTCAGTTTGTTACAGATATTTAGTATTGGCTTCCCATAACAGCCTGAGTGCTTTTTGGAGGCAAAGATACAAAAACTTTGTCTCTCATACTTTAGACATGCTTCTAGGAGAGGCTATTCCTTGAAAAGGAACATCATGCTTGAAAAAATGGGAAGTCAATGAATGAGGTGAAGACTTCCAAGGAGACAGATTGACACAGTGACTCCAGCAATGCACTCAAGTACGTCAGAGATGATGAAGATGGCATAGGATAGGACAGAGTTCAGATCTGTTATTCATAGGGTTTCTGTGAGTCATATTTGACTCAATGGAACCTAACCACAATAAGATTATTTTTGAATTCTGGGATCTCACATGTATTAAAGCCTGAGATTTTCTGGAACAGCTGGTGAGTCATTGGTTTGGGGGCCACAGTTGTCTTTAACAAACTGTTCCTTCTCTGATGTTTGCATGATCTATTCAAGATTCCAGCTCTTCTCTGTTTCTACATCTCACCAAGCGTCAAAGTCTACATTACAAGGTTGTGTAGAACCCCATTTGCCTGCTCAGGCCTCCATTTCTCTCTCAGTTTTTTGCTCACTCACAGGTGCAATGTCTGGAGTCTGGGTCTGGCACCGATTCTGATTTCAGTACCAATATCTTCCTTTTTTCCATCCCAGAACTCAAGAGATTCACTTCCATTTCTGGGAAAGGAGAAAAGGGAAATTTCAAGGTCCTTGCTTCTCATAATCCCACCACCCTCTTGCCAAGATATGAGTATAAAAAACTGTGTTTAACTCAGTGAAGGATTAAGAAAGAAAGGGGGGGAAAGCCAAATGTATTACTATATTGACAAATATATTCTTGGTAGTTATAAAACTTCTGTGATGCTGGGGATATGCAGAGTAAGCATACACTATATAGAATATATTCCACCACCCCTTCTCAAGGAGACTCTAACAGAGGAGAAAATTCAATTGTTCTAAAACAGTCATTGAATGTTAAGAACAATCTTAACTCCCTTACACTTAAAAGGTGCCTGGGTGACATTGTATAGTAGGTGTTAGACTGCTAACTGAAAACTTTGTTGGCTCAAATGTACCAGCTGTTGCAAGACCTAAAACGAGGCAGTTTATTCTGCTAAAGATTTACAGTCAAGGGAAGTCTAGATGGGTTGCCATGAGCTGAATTTGTTTATGATTTCTTTCATCTTATAATGGGCTCTGCCAGCACAGTCTGATAGGAATTATGCTGCTAACCTAATAGTAGTGCTTCTCTTGTGGTTCAAATATATGAAAGGCTCTAAGGGAGAAATATGGGAAATCTTTTAAAGATGCAATTAATAGCCTTTGAAAATCCACTGGAGGATCAACTATGGGTTGATTTTGACTCAACAATCATGAGTTTGAGTTTTGCATCTAGAATGGTAATAACCAAGCATCCCTTCAATCATGTTGAGAAATAGTCTCTCAAACCTGTTTCTGAGGGATCTAGTCATCCCTCTGAAGCAGTTGAGAAAAGCTGAAAGACTGATTATATTAACTGAGAATAAGTTCACATAAGAAAATACATTGTCATGGTGTCAAATCTGACAGACCTGTCCACTGCGTTGCCAAGCTGTTAATCATTACAAGAATGGACCTCTTATTTCTCCCACAGAGCGGCTGGTGGGTTCACACCGCTCACCTTCTGGTAAGAAGCTGAGTGATTAACTTACCCTACTACCATGAGAATATTCATCTAAAAAGGTAGTGGGAAATGGTAGCAGCAATGCACAGATGAATAAGATAAGTTCTCCGGTATAAAATGATGAAATTTCTGTAGTCTAGGGAGTTTGGTATGTTAGTCCTGTAGATAAGGTGGCACTGTGGGAAGTAGAAACAAAGAATAGAGGGAAGACTGGAACAGGGATGAGAATTCCTTGGGAACTTATGTTTGTGCAACATAAAAGTGCAGCGATGAATTAATGGAAATCCACAATCTCTCTAAATGTTCATTAAAATGAATAAAAAAGATTCATAAATATTGTAGGATCAAAATTGTGGCATGTTATACAGCTCATCGTTACACTCTTTAAAACAGTCATGCATTGATCATATCATGATTGATCTGTGTTCTGTGAAACTAGGTGGGTGGTCCACAGTAATGGAGATGCACAATTCTTCATTAAGTGTTAACTCTAATATTTACTTAGCTTGTTTAATTACCAAAATAATAGCTGTTGTCTTCCTAGTAGGCCTGCAGGGAGATTTAAGCAAAAGATATCTCAGGAATTTAGGAACTTGCTTATTATATAATAGATGGTCAATTAATCTCAGGTATTATTATCATCTCTCTTGGTTTTATTTTAATTTGGTTTCCAACATGGCAAGCACACTAATTGTCTAAAGATAGAGGAAAAAGTAAATAAGGAACCAAATGAAGTTTTACCTTTTCCTCTTTTCTTGCCTGGTGAGAAATACTCTGGTGAGAGGAGTAAGTTAGTGGGAAAAAAGGAACAAATATGTAAAAAGGCTTAAGGGATTTTCTGAGTTGTATAAATAGCTTTCTTGTATTTCTTCTTACCTATTTAGTTGTATATAGTTAATACACTCAATTTCTAACAAGTTGGAGGTTGAAGTCCATATAAAAGAAGCTCAGAAGACTTGACAATCTACTTACCCTCAAATTAAGCCCATTGTTAATCTTATGGAGAAATGGCTCAGTTACATAATGACAGATACTATTGAAGACCTCTATTCTAGAAATTGGATGGTTGAGATGAGATGGGAAAAGTAGGAATAGAATGGACAAACGACGATCACTGTAAAGGATTAGGGAAGGGAAGATCAACCTGAAACCAATGGGTGGATGGACAATATGGGTATGGCAATCAACAATAAGAATCAGGACATGCATAACTGATTGGGAAATAGAAAAGGGATAGGAAGAGAGGATGAAATATGAAACAAAAATCAATATGCCTGGGGAAAAAGATTTATCAAAAAAAATCCCTGCACTAGAATGCATGAACTGAAGGACATTCTGAAAGCAATGGACCATTAAAAACCATGTGTATGACAATTAATAGTGTTATAAGGGAAAATAGGGGAGCAGAAGGAGGGAAGAAAATGTACATGAATGAACTAATAATAAAATAAAAAAGAAAAGAAAATATTAAAAGCAAAAGTAATCACTGCATGTTACAATTACAGACATATTTCCAATACCCTATGAAATTGAAAAAAACAAAATCCAAAACAACAAAATTCTAAGGAGCACAATTTTATCCTAACAAACATAGGGTCGACTGTGTTGAAGGTAACTTAGTATAGAGTCATTGCCCTTTGTTGTGGGATAAAATCAGATTTATGAACGGGTGTGCATGTATATGTGTGAGTGTGCACACATACGTATTTAATTCTAGCTTTACAGAGTATTGATCTGGTTGGTGCAAAACACCTTTCATTTGAAACTGTTCTATTTTTAACTTTTTTCCTGTTTCTATAAAGGCAGTAATAAATTATCATTTAAACTATATGGTTTGGTCAGAACATAACAAAGTGGTTAAGAGAAGCATCTTGCAAATTGAGTTAAAATACATTGACTTTGAAATAAACATACATCTGGTATAAAAAGAATTAAATTAAATATACACATGGGTTTTACTGATACCACTTTGGGAAGATATGCATTCTGGTTTTAAAAATCTTTTAGTTTCTGTTCAGCTATATTATAGTTTACATAATAATAATTAGATACTGGCTCAGTAATATGTGTTTATTGTAAAATTTTTGCTAGATTCATAAAAGATATCTAATAGGATAAAGAACAAAGACTTAAAATCTTTAGGAAAAATCCCTGGCATACTATTTGATGATGAAATTAGTTCATGATGTTAAGGGGAAATACTATGAAGATGCTGAGAACTCCTGGGTTCAGAATGGTTAGATTCAGGTCTTCAATATGTAACTGAGCTGGATGATGCAGTCAAATATTGACCACTGCATGTTGCTGTCAAGTCAACTCTGACTCTTAATGACCCTGAATATGTCAAAATAAAACTGTGCTCCATAAGATTTTCAATGGCTGATTTCCCCAGAAATAATCTGACTTTTTTTCAGAGGAGCCCCTGGTTGGGCTCAAACCTTCGATTTTTTGGTTAGAGACAAGCATTACTTACTAACTTGTACTAATTTTTATGATCAAGGCATTCTTCTCTGAACCTTTGTTTCTAACAAAACAAGTGTAGAAATTATCCATCTCCTAATTACATTTTTTTCTAATCACATTTTTTGCAAAACAAATTCAATATCTTTATTTCAGTAACCTGCTCTATAATACTATTCCTGTCTTCTGTGAGAGGTGGGGAAAAGATTCAACAGTCTCCTATTTACGTCGCTATATTTCTGCACATGAGAAAATGGAATAGACTGTTTAGGTAAAGCTGTGCATATAGATAAAACAGAGACCACAGTACATCAGCAAAGTTGTGAAGATGTCAAGTGAGCATGATTCATTGTTCGCATCATTTTATATAGGTAGATGGTAAGATCCATTACATCGTAATTTCTACATTTTTATTCCTCTTTTAATTTTCTATATTTCTGTTGTTAATGTGACAGTATCCTCTATGATCTTATTGACTTTATGATCAAAGTTTATTTTGTAATGAATATTTTCTTTTTCATCTTCAAGAAACTCACTATTGTCTTCTCCACAGAATAAACATCACTGAATTTAATTAATTTAATTTCGTTTTCATTAATGCTTATTGTTGTTATATTCTATAGAATTGACTATGACTCTCAATGGCTCTATGAATAATATCTCTATCCTAAGTCAACCATACCATCTCTGACACACCTGACCCCATTATCACCATCACTGTGTCAATCCATTTCATCTAGAGTCTTCCCTTTCTGTGCTGACCCTCTACCTGTCCAAGCATGATGTCCTTCTCCATAGACATCCTTTTCCTGATGACATACTCAAAGTATGTGAAACAGTTTCAAAATCCTTGCCTATAATGAGCAATCGGGTTTTACCCTCTCCAGGATAGACCTCTTTGTTCTCTTGACAGACCATGGTATGTTCAATACTCTTCTCTAGCACCACAACTCAAAGATGTCAATTTTTCTTTTGTTATCATTATTCATTATCCAGTTCTCAGATACATAGTAAACAACTGAGAAGACCATGGCCAGTACACCTTAGCCTCTAGACTAACATCGTTGCTCTTTAACATTCTGTAGATATCCTTGACAGCAGATTTTCCCAATGCAACTCATCTTTTGGTACACTATACATATAACATATAGGTTCTTAAATGAGTTCTTGTGACTAGACTGTAAGGAGTTGTGATGCTAACTCAAATTTAAGAAAAATGTACCCTAAAGCTTGCTATATATCTGTGAGCTGGATAATAAATAAGGATGACAGAAAAAGCCTTTTAGCTGTGGTATTGGAGAAAAGCTCTTAACATAGAGAGATTATATATGTATATATCCATGTTGTTGATGTTGTTATGTGCCATTGAGTCGCTTGCGACTCATAGCAACCTTATGTAGAACCTTATGTACAACAGCCCTAAACTCTGCTCTGTCCTGTGCCAATCGCACCATCTCTGACACACCCATCCTGATTATTGATCACTGAATCAATCCACCTCATAGGGGGCCTACGCCTCCTGTGCTGTCCCTCCATCCTACCAAGCATGATGTCCCTCTCCAAGGACCTGTCCCTCCTTGCAACATGTCCAAAGTATGTTAGATGGAGCCTTAGAATCCTTGCTTCCAAGGAGCAGCCCGGTTTGACCCTTTCAGGATGAATCTGTTTATTTTCCTAGCAGTCCATGGTACCCTCAATAGTCTTCTCCAGCACCACAGCTCAAAGGCATCAATTCTTCTTCTATCCTCCTTAGTCATTGTCCAACTCTCTAATGCATAACAAGTGATAGCAAAGACCATGGCCTGTATCAGACGCACCTTAGTCTCCAAAGAGACACCATTGCTCTTCAGTACTTTGGAGAGGTCCCTAACAGCAGACTTTCCCATGGCAATACGTCTTCTAATTTCCTGGCTGCTGGTGCCGAGAGTGTTGACTGTGGAGCCGAGCAAACTGAAGCTGTGAACCATCTCAATCTCCTCACCATCCATCCTAATGCTGCCAATTGGCCCAGTGGTGAGAATATGCTGGAATGGGTGAAAGTAAGGTCACTCTGAAATGAATGGATGATCAGATATTGTATGCACTGCAATTAACATTCCTGGAGAGTACATTTATGGTTGAAGTTGAAGGGAGAAATTCTTTATGAATGAGAGAATGGAAAACCAATTTCTTGGTAAAATTTCATTCAAATCACAACAGGGATCTCTGATGGCTTGGTGGTAAGGGGTTGCTCTGTCCACTCAAAGGAACTTGATTTAAGCCCCCTCTTGCCATATAGCAGTCACTTGTGGTTGCTGTGAGGCTGAACACTGTGACGCTGATGTGTCAAATGCGTTAATGGTTTATTACCATGGTGGACAATGTTGGGTGAAACTCCTTGATTAAAACAAGCTTGGAAGCAGGGGCAGCATCCACTTCCATAATACCTTGTCTCCAGAGATCCTATTAACCTGGAGAGAGGATGAGAGACACACAAGTGTTGAGGACTCTCCTTCATAGGGTTACTATGAGTCTTAGGAGACTCAATGGCACTTAACAACAACAACAACAAACAACAGACACACTGTGGGAGAAAGATGGGCTGTCTCTTCCCATACACTTTATTGCCTCTTAAAACTCAATGACACATAACAATAACAACAACAACAGCATACACCTATGTCTAATTTCTATAGTCAGAATTTTTTCCAGCATAAATTATATTTGAAGCTTGTATTCCAGCCTCATGAAAGTAAAAATAAAAAATGTGTTTAGGATTCCAAACGTGCAGGTGCAGATGATCTGGAAATCCCATAAGGAATAACTTCCTTGAAAAATTCATAGCCTTTTCTTTTCTGTCTGGATGAAGCATATTGTGAACAAGTAAGCTGTGTCTAAGTGTTTTGTCACTTATGTTACCAGCTGGTCTAAATCAATGTAAAGATGAAAATTCAAAGTTCAAACTATGCATGTGTTCATAAAAATGCAGAGCAGCTCTTAAACTTTTTATTAAGAGATGTTAGCAATGGGTTAGGTGCTAAAGAAATGAAGGGAGTGTCTTAAAGAGTGTAGGTAATGCTTCCCTTTTTTTCACAGGAACAATATATAAAAATGAAGCCCCAATGGTGTAATTCAACTGTGACAACATTCAGTTGAGAGAGAGGTGACAGTTGGATAATCTTTCTGTGCTTTCTGGGATACAAGCCATTTGGTTGGTTCAAGGAAGGGTAATGGAACTGATAACACAGTTGTCAGAAAGCCTCTGGTTCTCCCCTGTTGTTTCTACAAGGTTTCAATTCTTGTTTTGTGAGAAGAGCTTTAGCCTAGGAAAAGTCAGCCACAGTCCTTTATTTACTTGTCTGGACTCCCCCAGGTCTTTGCAACAATTTCAATCAGCACTGGGGAGGAAATAGCCAACAACAATTTCATACCCTTTTAGAATGCTGCATTTGCTTTCCTTTTGAGATAAAAGGGGGGGAAAAAAACCACCTAAACAAAAAAACCTTCATTTTCTCTGACTGCAGTACAATAATAAGGTTGAGGTCATGTGTTTGTAACAACTTTCGAGAAAATGAAACTCAGTGCAAAAATTAGAAGTCTTCCCTTCATTTTAACCCTAAACCAAATAAAGATATTGGATAATCACAGTTCACAAATCTTACAAAAATGTTGTTCAGTACTGTTGAGTTGGGACGGACTGATAGCTTACCCTTCAAACAGGTTTTCAGAGGTAATGTATCACATGGGAGAAGTTTTGCGTATCTTTCTCCCACAGAACTGCTGGTATATTCAAACTATGTACCTTTACATTGACATTGCTTACCATTAAACCATCAGAACTACATTACTTAGAAAAAATATGTGTTCAGTATTCTTGTTTTATAGCTTCATACAAATCTGAGAGAGCAATGAATGAACTTATGAGAATTATTACATACCGAAATAGTGGAAACAATTAATTGAAAAAGCAAGCAATTGACACTTTTGTAGACTGCATTATGTAGAATCAAGAAAGGTGTGTATTACAAGCAAGTCATTAGAGAAGCTGAACTCTATGAAGAATGTGGCATTAGGATTAGAGGAATACTCATCAACAATCTGTGATGTGTAGATGACACAGATGTGCTTGCTGAAAGGGACAAGAATTTGAAACACTTGCTACAGAAGATCTAAGACTATGTAGCCTTCAATATGGATTATATTTCCACATCAAGAAAACAAAAGTCTTCATCATGGGCCAATAGGTAACATCATGATAAATGGAGGAAATATTTAAGTTGTCAGGGATTTAATTTTAATTGGATCCATATAAACACCCATGGCATTAACAGCCAAGAAACCAAAAGACGTGTTGCATTGGTAAAATCTGCTCTCAAGGACTTTGCAAAAGAGCTAAAGAGCAACGATGCCAAGCCATAGTCTTTTCAATTACTTTCTGTGCATCTGAAAGTTGGATAATGATCAAGAGTGACAGTTTGAATTGTAGTGTTGCAAAAGGGTACTGGACATCCCATGCACTGCAAAAAGAACAAACAAATACATCTTGGATAAGTACAGCCAGGTTGCTCCTTAGACTTTGATGAGATAGATTCAGCTCATATACTTTGACCATGTTGTTAGAAAGGGTCAGTTCCTGGGAATATAAATGGTGCCTGGAAAGGTGAAAGGTTAGCAAAAGAGAAAAGACTCTCAACAAGATGGATTGACACAGTTACTGTATCAACTGGACTCAAAATATATCAGAGATGATGAGGATGGCTCAGGCTAGGGCAGGGTTCAGACACATTGTTTGGAGTTGTGGTCAACTTAATGTCATCATCTAACAACAGCAACATACCTGTGTATCTAGTAATGTAATACATTCAATAAGTATAAATTAGAGCCATTACTTCGTGTGTGTGTGTGTGTGTGTGTGTGTGTGTGTGTGTGTGTGTGTTTTCTATTGAAAAGTTATTAAGGTCTCTCAAAACAAACCATAGGCTTCTAGCTGATTCAGACCCATTGCAGCCCTATAGGACAGTGTAGAACTGACCAGTAGGTTACCCAAAGGCTTTAATCTTTATGGAAGACTTAGAAATGAGTCTTATTTCACATGGAGAAGCCAAATGACCTAAAACAAGTAATCTATTCTTTCTATAATTTGTTTCCTAAATTATTAAGACACACTTAATGGTATGCAGCTTCTAAGATAGTTTCTATTGACCCCCACCTCCTGGTAATCACACCTTCATGTAATGCCCTCCTCTAGACTGTGTGCTGAACCGAGTTCTAGCATCTGCAAGGTCAGGTTATAAGAGTGTCCCTTTGTTTTGGCACACATTTTTTGCTCTCATCCTTGAATCCCTTAGTCTGAGGGAAGGATGCTGCTGTGTTGAAAGTTACTGGGTATGTTCCAGTCATTCCCACTTACAGAAACCCTGCGTTAAAGAGAACAAAACACTACCTCATCCTATGACACCCTCACAATTGTTGCTCTGTTTAAGTTCATTGTTGTAGCTACTCTTTCAGTTCATTCTACTGAGGATCTTTTTTTTTTTCTGTTTCAGTAACATTCTCTCTACCTCTTGTGAGTCTCTGAAGAAACCTTCTCATTGCAATGGAGTCAGAACTAAGTCACAGCTGACTCTTCAGCAGGTTTTCTGAGGTAAATAAACCACCCAGGAAGAAATTGTCCATCTTTCTCCTGCTTAGCAGTTAGTGCATCTGAATTACCTTCCTTTGGGTTGGCAGCACAATTCCTTAGTTTCTAGATCTTCAGAGCTCCCTAAGTTTGAGTAACACTATACAAATGTACATGTAAAAGGAATTGGTGTTTGCAGCCACTAGCCAGTGAGGACCACAGACTTCCAGCACCCTTATGAGCAATTCTGGAAGTAAGTTTTCCTGCATTCACACCTATGGTGGCCACAGTGATGGCTGACACTTTGCTGGTAGCTTGTGGATGTCCCAGAGTCAGAGACACCACAAAGATTCCCAGTTTCCTAACTCACAGAAACTGAAAATTAATAAAGGCTCATTGTTTATAAGCTATTACATTTAAAGGTAAGAAGTTACATTGCGATAGATAATGAATATAAACTTGGATTATAAGAACACTGACCTGGGATGGGTGGAATTAATCTTATGCAATCCTCTCAGGAGGAAAACATCACCTTAAGTCTATCCCACTTGAATTTCAAAACCATCTCAGGAACAGGTTTGAGGCCTTGAGCAACAATGACCATAAACCAAATGAGCTCTAGGATGATATCAAGACAACCATCCTTGCACAATGCAAAGGGTCGTTACAAAGGCTGAAGAGGAAGAAAAGACCAAAATGGATGTCAGATGAAACTTTGAATATTGCATTAGAGCACCAAGAAGTCAACACTAAAGTAAGAAATCAAGAAATTAAAGAGCTAAACAGAAAATTTCCAAGGGCAACTCAGGATGACAAAGCAAGATGCTATAATGAAAAGTGCAAACAAGAGGTGATGGTACTAGGATTTTTATAGCTAATGTTAGATGGATCTTGGCAGAAAACAGAGAGTACCAGAGGAATGTCTATCTGTGTTTCATTGACTATGTCAAGGCTTTTGACTGTGTGGATCACAATAAGCTATTACTGACTCTGTGAAGAATGGGAATCCCAGAATATTTTAATGTGCTTATGTGAAACCTACACTCAGTTGGGTCACCTTTCTTTGGAATGGGAACAAATATAGATCTCTTCCAGTCAGTTGGCCAAGTGGTTGTT
>NW_006399760.1:21817108-21822717 GCF_000299155.1 Elephantulus edwardii | reverse complement strand
GGAATATAGCATCAGGTTTGGTGGAAGATTCATCAACAACCTCCATTATGCAGATGACACAACCCTGCTTGCTAAAACTGAGGAGGACCTGAAGTGCTTGCTGCAGTGGGTCAAAGACTGCAGCCTTCAATAGGGATTGAAGCTCGACATCAAGAAAACAAAGATTTTCATCAGTGGGCCAGTTGGCCGCATTAGTATGGATGGTGAAGGGATTGAGATAGTTTACAGCTTTAGTTTCCTTTGATCTACAGTCAACACTCTTAATAACAGCAACCAGGAAATCAAGAGATGAATTGCGTTAGGTAATTCTGCTGTGAGGGACCTCTTAAAGAGTACTGAAGAGCAACAATGTCAGGCTGGAGACTAAGGTGCACCTAATCCAGGATATAATCTGATAAATTGTGTGCTCTATCTATCAGAGAGCTGGACAGTGATTAGGAATGATAGAAAAAGAATTGATGCATTTGAACTGTGGTGCTGGAGAAGACAGTTGAATAATACCATGGACTGCTAGGAGAACAAACAGGTTTGTCCCAGAGGAGGTGAAGTCGGAATGCTCCTTGGAGTCAAGGATTCTTCGTCTGACATACTTTGGGCATGTTGCAAGGAGGGACTGGTCCTTGGAGAGGAACATCATGTTTGGGAGAGTGGAGAGACGGCACAGGAGAGGAAGACCTTCGATGAGATAGATTGGTTCAGTGATTAGGGTAGTGGGAGTAGGTGTGTCAGAGACAGTGAGGTTTGCACAAGATAGAGCAGGGTTGGGGGCTCTTATACATAGAGTCTCTTTGAGTCACAAGCAACTTGATGGCACATAACAAGAACAACATGCAATATATAATAAATCACACATGTTACTCAATATTTTGAGATTCTCCCCCTAAAGTTTACCCTCCTGGAGAGAGGAAAACTCATAATTTCTATTTTTGTCTCTAGGTAAACACCTTGGAAATATATTCTTCATACAGATTCTCTAATCTCTACCTGTAGCGTTTTGTTACAATTTCTATGTTGTTTTGAAATATTGTCTGGACACTTAGATTAATTAAGATAATTGGTAGATTTACAAAATTCATTCCTTTTCCCAAGACATTGCTTTCACAGCAGAAATCCAGCTTCCTGAGGACAGACAGCTCTAGAAATGGAAAATTCTAATGGAGTCTTCCAACAGTAATTCAAGTTTCCAGATAGAAAGAAAATGTAGACAAGAAGAATATTCTTTGTCTTTCTATATGCTCCCTGCACTGTTCATGTATACATGAGGAAAAATTCTATTTACAGGAATTAAAAAATTTGGTAGGAGAATCAGAAATTTAAGAACTGCCTCATACTTTTCAAAATGCAGCTTTATTATCCCAGGAGTGTGCCTGACTGGTGATGCAGCAGAGATTGTGGTCAACACCAGGGATCCCACAGGCTTAGCTGTGTAGTTTGAATACTGTGCAATAGGCCAGGGATTCTGTTTCCTGGAAGACTTTCATGATCAGCTGATACAGAGAGAAAGCAACTCTTGATAGCATCTGATCATTACCAAGAAATGGTGGAAGTAACCATGAAGGTCAGATGCTAAAAATGTCTGCCAATTTAGTTAAAACACTTGGTTTGTATAGAAATGAACAGTGACTAAACAAACCTCCAAAGCTCCAGTTCATTTTAGTAAGATTTGACTCAGAGGTTCCCTGCCGGATCACTGTGCACTATGAACCACAGAAGCTACTATTTTGCCTGTGGGAGTTTTAGGTAAATCAAATTGGTGCTTGGAGAATCTTTGCAGTATAAAACAAAGATACCAATTAACAGTGTTCATTCTGCCTTTGCATCTACCTCTTTGAGTGACCTTAGGCAAGTTCTTTAATCCTCCGGAGCCTCATTTTTCTCATCCATAAAATATTTGTCCTCCTTCAAAGCACATCCTGGGGAGCAGGTTTTGTCAGTGAGCAGTTCATGTGGCTAATTCTCAGCTGTAGCATTTCTATAATGCCATTAGCTGGGACTTTTGGTAGCAACCTATAGCTATATAAATCAACTGAGCGTAAGGAAAACAGTAGTAGCAATATAACACCTCCACCAAAAGCAATATCAGCAATAAAACTCACAAAAGACGTGTTGGTTTTTTTGGGTTTTTTTTTTAGAAAAATGTTTAGGATATAAGATTTCTTACAAAATAAAGACTTGCATATCTGAACACCTCACTAACAATTATATCCACAGATACAAATACTCTCATGCAGTTTTCTATGTCTCATTTCCTCTGGTTTCAACTGCTTATCTTGTTTGTAAGGTGGGCAACATAGCTACTCATGATCTTAAAGTGTAGCCTGCAGAAAATCAGAACTCTTCTGAAAGGAACTCAGTGGCTTAACATGGATCAGAGATGCAGAAGTCAATGGCTTAACAGGGCTCAGGTGCTTACCTGCCAGTGATAAAGAGACACAGCGATACTGTAATTGGGGAGGGAATTGGAGGGAGTTGAGGGAGGAGAATCAGGCCAGATAAAACAGCAGGACTTACTCTACTAGAGGTCAAATGCTCTAGAATATGACGAAAGACACGTAATATTTTATAACTGTCATAAGACCATTTTTCACCATGTGGACCCTTTGACAGCATATCAGGGTGTCTGAATTACACTTTGAAGATGATGACAAATGTCCAATTAATATAATCTAATTCAAATCTTCTCTCTGGCAATCCTAAAGTAACATAGTCATAAAAATCTTCCCCATGCCAAGGACATGCCATCCTGTCTGAGGAGAGAGCCTAGAGGCAATGAGTGTCCCCAAGTTCTTGAGCTTTGATTACCCACGTCTACAACTGCTACCTCCCACCAAGCTTCAGATAGAAACTTTAAGCTCATGGATTCCATGGTAATAAGAACTTACTCTCAATGGGCATAAGTCCAAGACAGTCATTAAATGAAATTAGGATCCCTGAGACAAACACTTTGATGGGAGCTTCAAATTCACAGAGAAGGAAGATTTTTTTGGAAAATGTATGAAGAACCTAGCAACTGGGCCTTCTAAAACCTGGATCACCAGATTATACAAAAACCGATGTTTTCTGGAAACATTGGAAGAAAACAAGCATTGTTTTCCTTTTCTTATTTAAAAGGTCATGCTGACATACTAATGATTCCTGCAACAACTGTTGCCGTTGTGTACTGTATAGTCAGAACAGACCCATAACTGACCCTCCGGTAGATTTTCAGAGCAAACTGATCCTACAGGAGGAGATTGCCCATTTTTCTCCGGCTGAGCAGCTGGTGGCCTTGAACGCCTTCAGGATTGTAGCCAGCTTCTTGCCACTAGGCCACTGGAGCAGCCAAGATTTGAAAAATTTTTATTTTCTTCAGAAAACAGGTGGAGACATTAAGAAAGAGACATAAGATCAAAGTTGTGCAATATTTGAATGTGAAAAAATGAAGGTGTTAAAGAATTTCAAGAACCTCCTCCAGTGGAGGTAGTTTGACTGAGGATAGATTCTGAGGACGGCAACAGGAAAAGGGCAAGTCTCTTCTGTTTTTCACAGGGTCACCATGAGTCATAATGATCTTTGCCATTACTTGCTCTCCATCAGAGAGTTGGACAGTGACTAGGGAGGATAGAAGGAGAATTGATGCCTTTGAGTTGTGGTACTGGAGAAGAGTGTTTAATATATGATGGACTGCTAGGAGAACAGACAGGTTTGTCTTAGAGACAGTGAAACCAGAATGCTCCATGGAGACAAGGATTCTGAAGCTTCGTCTGACATACTTTGGGCATGTTGCAAGCAGGGACCAATCCTTGGAGAGGGATGTCATACTTGGGAGGGTGGAGGGACAGAGCATGAGAGGAAGACCCTCTAAGAGGTGGATTGATTCAGTGACTGGAGTAATGCAGGTGGATGTGTCGGAGACAGTGAGGCTGGTACAGGACAGAGTAGGGTTTAGGGCTATTGTACATAGAGTTGCTATGAGTTGCAAGCAACTCGATACATATAGCAACAACCATGAGTCTTGGTTGACTAGATGACACATATAAACAACAGCATCAGTTAGCAAGTGATACTATGTCAATATAGGAAGTTCTTAAAATGTGGATAATTAATCATTTTATTAATGGAGGAAGAAAATATATAAACAAACTTCATAGAATAAAGTCAGAGCATGGTCATGCTCTGTCATTGGCTGGGGAGAGACTCTGGAACATATGACTGGGGCCCAAACACAACTATGAGGCAAGAGAGGGAGAGGGTGAGGCTGGCAGTCTACTACATTCCCGTGGTAAGACACCGGGGAGGTGAGTATTATGACTACTACACAGACTTCAGTAGAAGATTCTGAGGGGAAGGGTGATAAGGAGACACACACTTCACCCAGTAGAACTGAGGGAGGGGAAGTGAAAAGGAAAGAAATAAGCAGTCAAAAACAAATTCTTTCTTTTATAGCCTTATTAATTTAAACTTAAACTAATTTTAAAGTGAAATAAAAATGCCTTACGAATGTAAAATTAAAAAATGGGCATCCTAGAAATTAAATATTTGATGATGTCTTCTACAAATAAACTGCTGACAATGAGTTAATCACAATGCACCTTGAATTTGATGAACCTAATTTAGTATTTTCTATACTTAATTTATTGTTAAATGAACCAGATTTCTAAGCTTTTCAGGGATGTACTTTCTAGAGGATAAAAATGAACAACAACAAAACAACCAACACCACAACCCAAACAATCTGAAAAAAAAAACCAAAAAACAAAACAAAACAAACAATCCTGAATATTGTGAAGCTTCTCATATAACCTTTTTCCAGCAAATCTGGTAGGATGAGATAACACATATTTGGTAATTAATGATTTACTATAGTAGTTCCCAACGTTTGACAATCACTTTGGTTAAAGAAAATAAGAGATAGGGGACAGCTTTAATTTGAACTTTCATATGAGCAGTTGATTCTATTCTACCTTTGGTTCCTGGCCCTGTCCTGACTGATGATACAGACTTTCTTCATTCTTCACAGGCTAGAAGCCCACAGCAGTTGTGTCAGTTTTGGCTCATGACAACCTCAAGTTTCCAAAATTTACATATTTATGAGAGGAAACTTCTCATGTTTGTCTCACTGGGCAGCTAATAGATTTAAATCACTGATCTTTTCTTTTACAGTTCAGCACTTAATGCTCTATACCACATGTTGTCATTGATGGGTGACAATAGTGAGTTACATCTCATAGTAACCCTATAAACAACAGATTGAAACCTTGCTTTATCCTCTTGCCATCTTCATAATCTCCTCTATGTTTATGCCCACCATGTTATTAACTATGCCAATCTGTCTCATTGAAAGCCTCTTTTTCTCTAACACTCTATTCCCCAGCATAATATCTTTTTCCAAGAGAGCCATCATACTCACTGTGAGATGAAGTTTCACCATCCTTGCCTCTAAGGAGCATCCTAGTTGTACTTTGTCCAAAACAGATATTTGATCTTTGGCAGTCCGTGGTACATTTATTTAACACTACTAGCCAATATCAGAATTCAAAACCATGAATTCTTCTTCCCTTTTTTGTTGCCTACTGATGGGAAAGTCTGCTGTTAGGGACCTCTCAAAGGTACTCAGGAGCAACAGTGTC
>NW_006399760.1:21814332-21816633 GCF_000299155.1 Elephantulus edwardii | reverse complement strand
CAGATCCAACTCATAGCTGACCCTTCAATGGATTTTCAAAGGAAGTAAATCATATAGGAGGAGATTTTCTATTCTTCTACAGAGCAGCCCATGGATTCAAACTACATGCCTTTGGGATTGCAACACTGCTTCTTATCACTAGGCCACCATAGCACCCTTATTTAAACATAACAAACAAAAAAGAGAAAAGTATGTTTTCAGATGTTAAGTAATTCACCACCAAATTTGTCTAAATGATATTTTAAACAAATTAATTTGACCATTACTCAACTATGGAAAATTTTAATGTCAGAGATTGATCACCTAGGTAATTTATGATAATCCAAACATATAATATTCCAAAACTGAGTTCCAACCTCTTGAGAAATGAAGTATGTTTCTAATTCCAAATTCTTCACTGAATAAGGTGGAAATGAATGGTATCAATGAAACTAGAAGTGAAAGAGGTTACAATTTGGAGAGCCCCAAAGTTCTTCTTAAACATTTGAGGGACATTGTGGGATGAAAGCTGGGATGTAGATAACCACATAATATGTTTTATAAAGCTGATGAAATGCCAGAGTTGGTGTGTAGCATAGCCACCAAAATTGTAAATGTTTTTCCTCTCCTTTACTCAACCTGTAATTGAGAGGCATACATTTCAATAGGACCAATTTTTCTCTGTCTTTATAACCAGGATCACATATTGACCCACCCTGACTTTAAAAGCTTTTCTTTTTTAATCTTCATTGTATTTCTTATGCAAAAACCATTCATTCATATGGTTTTCCTCTTCGATTGTCCCAAGAGCCCCAAGATGAATTTCTGAGCCAAATATCTTTCTTTTCACACTGCCTCTATTCTTAAGCATTTGTGCAGTATGCCTTCTCTATCATACAGAATTAACTTAAGTGTAACCTTAGGTTTTTTGTGTTCCATGAATCTTATATTTTCACTTTAACATGGTTTAATTATGTGAGTGATAATTTACTAAACCAAAATGTCCTTCAAACTTTCCCCACCCATTTCTTTCTTTCATTTCCCTCCTTCCTTTGCCCTGGGTTGTTCAGTATTTCTCCTTTGTATATCTCTGCTGACAATGACCTTGTGATCAACATATACATAAAATCTGTTCTGGTTTTGTTGTCATGTGCCATTGAGTCACCTGCAAGTCATTGTGATCCTCTGTACAATAACTCTGAAGCCTGCCCTATCTTGACCCAGTTTGACTGATTCTGGCATATGTAGCCCCATTATCCTATGTCAAGTTCATCTCATCCATAATCTTCTTCTCCTGCACTGTCCCTCCAACCTTTCAAGCCTGATGTCCTTCTCAAGACACTGGTACCTCAGGCCACATGTCAAAGTTTGTGAGAAGGTGCTTCAAAGAGAAATTTGGTTTCACCCTCTCCAAATTAGACCTGTTTGTTTTCTTAATGGTCCATGGTTTGCTCATTACTCTTCTCCAGCATTGTAAACTCAAAGGCATTAATCATTCTTGTATCATCCTTATTCATTGTCTAGCTCTCTAAGGCATAGCAAGTAATTAATTACAAAGAGCATGGCCTGAATCAGGCCCACTTTAGTACCTAGAGTGACATCATTGATCTTTTGCTCTTTCAAGAGGTCCCTGACAGCAGACTTCCCTAATGTAGTTCGCCTTTTGATTTCCTAGCTGCTGATGCCAAGAGTGTTGATTAAGGAGCCAAGGAAGCTGTAATTGTTAACAACTTCAATCTCTTCTCCATGTATCAAGGTACTGCCAATTGGCCCAGTGTCTTCTTGATGCTGAGCTTTAATCCATATTGAAGACTTCAGTCCTTGACCTTCTGTAGCAAACACTTCAGCTTCTCAGTTTTGGCAAGTTTATGTCATCTGCATAACAGGTTTTTGATGAGTCTGTTCTGAGAACTGCTTCCTGGCTCAAGTATGGGTTTCACAAGAGCACAATCAAGAGTTCTGAGAGTCCCATTGTTCTTAAAGTTAGCCACAGCTTGTTGTAATACACACAGTTAAATGCCTTTGCATAGTCCATAAAACACAGTCCTCCGTGTTTTATGATAAACAGTCCTCTAGTACTCTGTGCTTTTGGCCAAGATCCATCTGACTTTGGCAATGATATCTCTGGTGCCACAGCCTCCTCTAAACCCAGCTTGTATTTCTGATAGTTCTTTGTTTATATACTGTTCTAGTTGTTTTTGGATCATCTTCAGCAGGATTTGCTTTTGTGTGATATTATGGGTGGTATTGTGTACAATCAAGTTGGAACCGACCTCTGGCAGGTTTTTAGATAATTGCATGGGAGGAAATTGTTCATCCTCC
>NW_006399760.1:21798038-21811227 GCF_000299155.1 Elephantulus edwardii | reverse complement strand
TATTCCAAGCAGGGAAATAGCTGGGTCATATGGTATTTCTTTCTTTCTTTTTGTTTTGTTGTTGTTATTTAAATAAAAGTTTTCTTTTATACTGGTTTATATACTCATCAATTAGGTAAATAACTTAAATAGATTTAAAATAATAGATGCAATAAGAAACTGAGAATGAAGTCATTTGGAAAGAAGGCAGCCAAACACAGCACTGTTTTTAAAATCCTTATTTGAAGGAAGGATTCAGAAAGTAGCTTTAGATAACCAGACCTGCTTTGATGATTAAGATTTTGGGATTCATACTCTAGCTTCATAAATCCGCTTGGTGTCACTAGGGAAAAGGCATTAAGCTATTTTGTAGGAGGCAATTTGAGACCTCTAGCTTGGTTCTACCCTGTCAACCTCAGCACTAAATGTCTGTTTCAGGCATTATGGTCAATTGAGAATCTGCTTCATATAAAAATGCTTTATAAACATCTTATCCTCTAAGACTGAAGTTGGTCTAAGGATATTTTGCACATTATAAAAAGATTGATAGAGTTAGAGTAGATTATGGGTGTGTGCCTTGAGAACATTGTATTTTAATTTGCACTGAATCAGATTCAATTTAGCAAAACAATGTGGGCTGGAAATTATTCCAGTAAACTCCCAGATTTAGTGAACAGATAACCCCACTAGTCTATAGAGCAGGTCTTAACTGTAAATCTTGTGCTTGTAATAAGAGAACTATAGTAAATTCACAGGGCTCTGTAGCTATAGCAACTGCAGATTTCAGTCAATACCCTTTGATCTTCAACATTAGATAGTCATGTCTGATTGCTGCACACAATCCTTTTCCCTAAAGAGATCAATATGTTCTTGTTGAAATACTTCAAAGTATTCTCGTCCTTGGAAATGCCTAAGGGCCCTTATATTACAGTCATGTGTCACATAACATATAATGTCCATTAAAGAAACATACCACTGCTTATGTGTTCATAGTTTCAAACTATGAAAATCCTATTATATGAAACATTCGAGGCATATACAGTGGTTCCTGATAAGATATGGACATAAGTTTTTGATGTACATCAAAACATTATTGTTAATATTTTGATGAAGATGTTTCAGTATACCCAGAAGTGTTTTGTTAATGTCTTGTGCACAGATGTGTAATATTTTTTCCACAGAAAGGCACACCAGAATCAAGTAGGGTTTTGATCTGTTATAGAGACAGCAACTGTGAGTGGAGCTGATTCTACAGAACCTAGCAAAAATATTAAGAAAAATATTTGAACAAGAAGACAAATATTTTACTTACTTCTATTAGATAAGAACTATACCTAACTGCTCTAACATACATACAAATTAAACTTAAAATTAAAAATGGGCCTAATTTTTAATATCTATATAATAAAATGTTTCCATACTGTCCAAATCACATGAACATGACGTAAGTTGTTCCTACTTTTGATCAATAGTCCTGCTGCAAAAAGTTATGTGATGCTCTCATACAACACACATGTCTATATTGATCATTTAACATATAAACACACACACACACACACACATATATACACACATATATGTTCTTTACTAAAAGAATAAGTGTTGTGAAAATTTAGACATCTAAATGCATGTTCACTATGTACAGATACTATATATGCTATGTATTTTATATTTAACGAACCACAACTGAAGTCAAAAGGCCAAGAAAGATAATAGTATGCATTTCCTATAATGAAAACATATTCTAAGCAATGACTTTAAAGAATTAAAGGTCATTCAATTTCTGTTGTTGTTTATATTGTTAATCAAAGATAGCAATCATACGTTTATGTGAAGAGGTCTAATTGAAAAATTATGTGTATAACAAGGCAGTTGAAGGAGGTATCTTCGTTTCCTTACTACCCATTTCTTTTTGGTGTAATTATTCAGTGAAAATTTTATTGAATTCTCATTTTATATGAGGCATTTCTAAGCTTAATGAGGAATAAAATATCGTTTATAATCTCAAGAAATGCATAATTTAGTAGAGGAAGTAGGTCACAAAACAGAACTTAGCAAAGAATAGTAAATGCATTAAGAAGTGCAAACCAACATTCCAGTTCCCAGGAAAGAGAGGTCATTTCACAGGTGGCATTAGAGGGTTTATGGAGAAGCTGCTATCTGATCTTAGTCATAAAATGTATGTAAGATTTCAGTAGTGTGAGTGTGGAATTAGAGGTTCACTCAGAGGGCAGACTAGTATGAACAAAGATTTCCAAGTGGATATTCTCGGGCAGTCATTGAGACAGAGATGTAACTACACTAGGTGCAGAATGGACAGCTGGCAAAAGAATGCTGGGAAATCAAATTACTTAAAACATTTCCATTTAAAATACATAAACTGTTAAACCAACCAAGTCACAATGTCATCAGAAAACTCAAATAATAGGAAGAAAGCACACTTTGGGTTATTTTATTATAAAATTGTTCTTGTTCTCATCCTCATCCAGAAATGCTAAAATATTTTGGTAGCTAATACATTGCTGTTGTTCTGTGCTGTTGAGTTGACTACAAATAATAGCAACCCTATGAACAATATTTCTGAGCCCTGTCCTATCCTGAGCCAATCTCACCATCTCTGACAGACCCATCCCTATTGCCATAATCCCTGTATGAATCTGTCTTATCCAGAGTTTTCCTCTTCTGTGCTGTCCCTCCACCCTTCCAAGCATGATGTCTTCTAAGGAATAGTCTTGGCAACATGGCCAAAGTATGTGAGATGGAGCTTTAAAATTCTTGCCTCCAATGAACAACCTTGAGAGGGTTTCACCCTTTCCTGGACAGACTTGTTTGTTTTCTTGGTAGTCCATGGTATATTCATTACTCTTCTCCAGTACCACAACTCAAAGGCATTGATTCTTTTTTTGCAATCATTATTCATTGTCCAGCTCTCAGATGCATAACAAGCAATTGAGAAGACTGTGGCCTTGATCAGGAACACCTTAGTCTGTAGATTGACATTGCAAATGATCTTTTGGCTGTGTTTGAAAAGAATTTTTAGTAGAATCACATAAGAATGACTCTTTTGGGGTTTGATTTTTTTAAAGATAATATTTTCACATAAGCTTAACTGAAAGGAGGAAGTGGGACAGGTGAGTATCTGCAGGTAAAATATTCCAGAGGAATAATATCTGGAGTGTACCCAATGTGTTCAAGGATGCAAGGAAGCCAGTGTCTGGATGAGAGAAAATGAGGGAAGAGCAGTGAGAAGTAGATAAAGAGAAGGCAGAATTTTAGGGTTTGGTAACCAATCAAACCAAATGCAATTCAGTTAACTTAGTTTGATAAGGACTCAAAATATATCAGAGTAGAACTGTACTCCATGAGATTTTCAATGTCTGAGTTTTCAGAATTAGATTGCCAGTTCTTTCTGCTGATATGTCTCTAGGTGTACTAGAACTACCAACCTTTTAGTTATTTTTGTTGTCATTATGTGTCGTTGAATTGAGTATGACTCATAGAGAGCCTATGAACAAAAGATCTGATTCTTGTTCTAGCCTGTGCCATCTTCACACTTCCTGACACACAGGAGCCCATAGCAGCAGTCACCATGTCAATCTTCAGGTTAACAGTGCAATTCCCTACAGACACCTGAAGAGATCCTTGAGGAACCAGAGGGAGAGGGCAAGCAATGCCAGAAACAGAAGAGTGTGAGCGGAGGACATTAGCAAAGTGAAGATCAAGGTTTCAATATGAAACATACTTGTTGTCATGTGCCATCGAGTAGCTTGCGACTCATAGCGACCCTATGCACAACGGCCCTAAACTCTGCTCTGTCCTGTGCCAATCACACTGTCTCTGACACTCCCATTCCGATTATCCCAGTCACTGAATCAATCCACCTCATAAAGGGCCTTCCCCTCCTGCGCTGTCCCTCCACCCTCCCAAGCATGATGTCCTTCTCCAAGGACCGGTCTCTCCTCACAACATGTCCAAAGTATGTTAGACAGAGTCTCAGAATCCTTGCCTCCAAGGAGCCACCCGGTTTTACCCTTTCCAGGACAAATCTGTTTGTTTTCCTAGCAGTCCATGGTATTCTCAATACTCTTCTCCAGCACCACACCTCAAAGGCATCAATTCTCCTTCTATCCTCCTTGGTCATTGTCCAACTCTCTGATGCATAGCTAGTGATTGCAAAGACCATGGCCTGTATCAGATTCACCTTAGTCTCCAGAGAGACACCATTGCTCTTCAGTACTCTGGAGAGGTCCCTAATAGCAGACTTTCCCATGGCAATGTGCCTTTTAATTTCCTGGCTACTGGTGCCAAGACTGTTGACTGTGGAGCCAAGCAAACTAAAGCTGTATACAATCTCAATCTCTTCACCATCCATCCTGATGCTGCCAATTGGTCCAGTGGTGAGAATCTTTGTCTTCTTGACATTAAGCCTCAATCCATATTGTAGGCTGCAGTCCTTGACACTCTGCAGCAGGTGCTTCAGGTCCTCTTCAGTTTCAGCAAGCAGGGTTGTGTCATCTGCATAAATCGTCCACCAATCTTGACCCCACATTTCTCCTCATAGAGCCCAGCCTCCCAGATAATCTGTTCTGCATATAGGTTGAAAAGGTATGGAGATAGGATGCATCCCTGGCATACGCCCTTCCCAATTTTGAACGATGCAGTGTTCCCTTGCTCTGTTCTGATGACTGCCTCCTGGTCCAAGTATAGGTTTCGCATTAGCATGATCAAGTGTTCTGGGATTCCCATTCTTCTCAGAGTCAGCCACAGTTTGTTATGATCCACACAGTCAACTGCCTTTTCATAGTCAATGAAGCACAGATAGACTTTCCTCTGGTATTCCCTGCTTTCAGCTAAGATCCATCTAACATCAGCTACAACATCCCTAGTACCACGACCCCTTCTGAACCCAGTCTGGACTTGTGGTAGTTCTCTAAAGTTCTGAAATTTCTGAACCATACTAAGTTTGAAAAAACTTACTGGGCATCACAAGTGAGCTGGTGACTATTCCCAGTATTGAATATGATGACTAGACTTAGCAACATGAAGGATCTTTTTTTAATAACAGGGACAATGTAAGGAGAGTTATATAGATGTAGTCTCATTGAGTTAACTTTAATGTTTATTAAGTTTAAGATTATTTGTTCAGTATTTTGACTTTTTCAAAGTAGGCAAATCAACATTAAGACTTGATGGGAATATAGTAATATTAAGAGAAGGTCATATAAATTATATATACTCTAATGTAGCTGGCATTGAGTTTTAAAAGCACAGCAGCAATTGGAGTTGATTATAGGTTAGTGGCTAGCATGAGAAATGGCTTGCTGTTTTATGTGGGGGAAAGGATGGATTTTAGATTGGAATATAGTAGATAGCTTTAGACTCTCAGTGACATAGACTGACACAATGACTGTAACGATGAGTTCGAGTATGTCAGAGATGGTCAGGATGGTAGAGAATAGGGCAGGGTTCAGTGCCATTGCTCATAGGGTCGCTATGAGTCATAGTCAACTCAAGGCACTAATGTTAACAACAACAGGTAGTTTTAGGTATATATTGAATGAGCCATGCCTTAACAATCTTAACTCCCAAGAAAATCACCACATACTCTCTACTGTTTCTAAGAGAATGAGAAGGATTATTCTACTTTGTCAGGAAGACCAATGCTTTTATTCTGACATTCTCAGAAAGTATCTAGCAGCAATGACAAGTGTTTGAAGCAGAATTTCCTGGTGGAGTAGTTTTAGTGGAATTGTCTGGAATAGCTATGAAAGCATTTTACACTGGCTGACTACATTTCTAAGCAAGAACCAACAAACTTAAACAACTCTGAGAATTACGGGAATCTTCTATGAAAAGGGGCTTTGTGCAGGTGAGAGATTGTTGTTGTGGTTATGTCCCGTCGAGTCGCTTCCGACTCAGTGACCCTATGTGCAACAGCCCTAAACCCTGCTATATCCCTTGCCAACATTATTGTCTCTGACACAGTTATCTCCATTACCCCAATGATGGAATCAATCCATCTTATTAAGGGGCTTCCTCGCCTGTGCTGTCCCTCCACCCTCCCAAACATAATGTCCCTCTCCAGGGATCGATACTGCCTTGCAACATGTCCAGAGTATGGCAGATGGAGCTTCAAAAACCTTGCCTTCAAGGAGCAGCCTGACTTCACCCTCTCCAGGATGAACCTGTTTGTTCTTCTACCAGTCCATTGTATATTCAATACTCTTTTCCAACACCAAAGCTCAAAGGCATCAATTCTCCTTCTATCATCTTTAGTCATTGTCCAGCTCTTTGATACATAGCAAGTAATGGCAAAGACAATGGCCTGAATAAGGCACACCTTAGTCTCTAGACTAACATCATTGCTCCTCAGTACCTTGGAGTGGTCTCTGACAGCAGACTTTCCAAATCCAATTAGTCTTTTAATATCCTGGCTGCTGGTACCAGAGTGATGATTGTAGATGCAAGCAAACGGAAGCTGTCAAAAATCTCAATCTCTCCACCATCTATCATGCTGCCAATTGGCCCAGTAGTAAGAATCTTTTTTAGAACCACAGAAATCCAGTTACTGATTTTCAAAGTAGTACATTTGCTCTCACTGACTGGTAGGAAGTAGACTGTCCAGAAGCAATTAGAGAAATAGACTGCCTTACATACATGACCACAAATAGACTGCCTACAATTATGACCAGTGATTCTGGAGAGACTAGATATGTGTTTACATATGCTCAGATTCATCCTGTAAAGTCTGAAAACTCTAGAAGCCTTATGTATTTTACAGTACAAAAATGTTGCTATCCCTGAGCATATTATATGGGAAGTATCACCACATAAATGAGTGATGACTTTTAAAGTCTCCAGTCAACGCAGATTCAGACTGGACATAAAATTGTAGGAAACAAATATTCTCTTTCCTTTAAGTAGAAGGTTTTGTAGATCTGGTAAGTCTGTTTATAGTAGTTATGCAATACTCTCAAAGAATTCAACTGCTCACAAGTAGCCACAAACAGACAAACTTGTGTGTTTCCTACTTGAAGTTTTGACCCTAGTTAGTAAAAAAAGTGGAGGATGGCCTTGGTAAAATCAGCAATATCTACATTTATATGTACACATAGGGAGCTCTGGTGGTGTAGTCCACTGGGAGCTGCATTGTGAACCTAAAGTCTGTGCCTCTTTGGAAGTTCAAATCTACCATTTGCTCCATGAGAGAAAAATAGGCAGTCTCCTCCTGTGTGATTTATATCCTTGGAAACTTACTTAAGAGACAGCTATGGTTCAAATCCAACTGCATGGTAATGAGAGATAAATCTATGAGTATATGATTTTTTAATATTAAAGTAACTATAAATTACATTATGTTTAACAATAAGTATATAACTTGAAATAGATATTTTTACATAATTCAAGGGACAGAAGTTTATGTTTGAATATTGCTATTTGTATAAAGACTATAAAAAGAAAATAAATAACAAAATAAATGAAGATGACATTGAAGATTTTGTTCAGCTGATGTGCATCAGAGAGGACCTGAAGATGAGGTAATAATAGGAGTTGAAGCACAGCTCAGGTTTTACAGGGTAAAGAAAAGGGAAGGCTATGTGTCTGTGGTTTGGCTTTGGTAGCTGTTTTCATCATTAATTGCTGTGAAACTTGGAGATTGCTTGAGTTTTTGTGCCTCTGGCTTCAAATTGTTGGTGCAATCCTATCCTGATAACTGTCAGAGTAGTTCTTCAGAGAGCTGTCCTTGCAAGCCTGGAGGTTTGTTGGTGAGTCAAGGTTCACAGATGGGTTAGACAGTAACAAAAAATGATGAGGGGTGAGGAAGAGGCCAAGGTCAGAGGCAAGGGGAAACTGAGATTCCCTGTCAGGTCCATTTTCATCTTTTACAAGACACACTATAGTTTACATTTTCTCTTAATGTCTAGTTAAGAAACACGCATATGCAAAGTTCAGTGCATTTCTCCTTTCTCCTAGAGACAAAGTAAAACTCAAAGGTGTTCTTATGAAATATTTAATTTACACTCCTTGTTATCCTCCTGAAAATACTCTTCTAGATTAAATGCCTTGAGGCCATTAAATGAAACACCACAAATCATACAAACTCATTTTCTTTCTCTCTCTTAGTTTAAATGAAGACAAATGATTCTTTCATTGCTGGATTAAAATTCCTGCTGGTATTAAAATACCTTCCTGTTTGCTTGTTTATTTTTAGTGCAGGTTCATTGATTCCTCAAATATCTCCATATTCATGCATTCTCTTGAGTTGAGACAGGGATACTCCAAACACAATTGCAAATGTACCTTAGACAGGTACATGAAGCTATTAGCAATTATAAAACACCTTGTTCAAAATTTACTTACCACATTTCTTTACTTTATGATAGAAGATGTTTGGTATAACATGGGTGTTTGTTACCAGAACAGGTTTACTTGGAGAGGACAGAGGCAGAATAGAGGTGAAGAGGAGGAGGGGCTGTGAGGCAAGAATTCAATGATGTCAAAGGTATAGAAGGAGAACATCAATTAGCAAATTATTTGTAAAATTGTCTAATTACTTCCCAGGTTTGCCTATAATTTGAATTTCTTTAGTCACTCGGGTGGAAAACAAAACAAATCACAACACAAGAGCTTTCCCTAAATCTCTGTCACATTTACTATTCATTGTGGGTCACAAGTCACAGAAGCTCAAAGGATTGCCCTGCTGTGACTGCTGAATTAAAAAACACACCATCTCTCAAAGGGATATTTGATTTATTGTCACCTGGTGGCTTACATCAACACTTACCATATTTTCCCCAAATTTGTTTGTACTTTGAATTTGACCACAATTCAATTCTACATTGTTTATTATTGAGCTCAGTAGGTACTTAGCCAGGTTTTGGAGACACAAAGGTGAGTATCCTAGTTCATTTCCCACTCTTATTTCATCATATTTGGAGAATGCAGCTACATTGCATGGTGTGACATAGTGATGTCAGACTATTAAGAGAATCTGCCTCCTCTAAAATCTGTGCCCTACGGCAGTAGTCAATGATGGGTGATTTGGGTGCTGCAAATATTCCTTGTGATTCAGCATGTGAGACGGGGAAATTTTTCATTCGCAGTAATAGTGAACAGTGGTCCCAAGATTCTGCATGACACAAAGTTGAAATGCAGACAGTTTTGTTAATTATTTTTCTTGTTTTCCACTAGATAATGGAACCTCAAGCCCTTTCCTCTACAGGCAATTCTGAAAGGAGACTGAATATGTTGTCCTAAAGCTCATGTTTCACTTTATCCTCTGGTTATAAGTGGAAATAGTGTTTGATTTGTATTTTCCTGCCTCTAGATGTTCTCTGCTGAGAGATATTAATGTAGTGTCCAATGCACAGAAGCATCTGGGATTTCTTCTGTAAGCACCACCTGAGACTCTCTGTTGATGCAGCTAATAAGGGTCCTTATAAGTATCTAAGTTTCTCTTGTTCATTCTTAATGTCAACTTTTTGTTTTGGAATTTGAGACTGTAGACCAAAAGTAAACAGTAATAGGTCTTCAAATGGAAATGCTTTAATATAAAGTAAGCTACTACTAGTCATTTTTGCCTTCTAAGTGAATGGGCATAATTAATTCATAGCAACTGACAGATAAATGTGTTGTGCTTCTTTTCTCTTGGGGTGACTAGTGAGGAGAAAAATGGAACACAGATGTTCACTGGGGTTGCTTTGCTCCTGAGCATCGGGATAAGGTCAGCTCAAAGCTTGCCACTCTGCTTTATGGCAAATCCAAAGCCCTCAGGATTACGGTGAATGCACAAGTGCTGGTCACCTCTGACTCCAGCTTCCTGCTTTTGTTGCATTCTCATTACTCTAAATTTTGAGGGCACTCCTTTATCTCTGAACTGGATACAAGTCAAATGTGGGAGCATTTCTTTCTTCTTCACTCTGTGTCCCGCTCATCCCAGACTTTCATCAAAACAGCTGTGAATACAAGACATTTATAGAGAGTTGGGGTTACACAGTGGACAAGAGGGACTAAATTATTTTAAACTTTTCTGCCCTTAGAATATTCCTTCAGTCTCTTCTCCAACACCACAAACTAAAAACATTGATTCTTCTTATGCCATTCTTTGTCCAGCTTTCAGATGCATCCATGTAGGGTAGTGATTTATAAGTTCATTGTTTTTCAATGTTATAACATTCCATTACATGAATTTACCACAGTTTTTCTACCCATTCATTTGATGAAAGTTTGTCTGCTTCCATCTCTTCATTATTGTGAATAACAAAGGAATTAACATGGTTGTGTATATATCTGTTTATTTCACACCTCTGGTTTCTTTAGGATATATTCCCAGTAGTGGGACAGCTGGTCAAAAGATATTTCTATTTTCAACTTTTTGAGAAAGCATCAGACTACCTTCTATAGTGTTGTACCATTTTACATTCCCACCACCAGTGAATGAGGGTTCCAATTTCTCCACATCTTTGTCAGCATTTATTGCTTGCTGCCCTGTTGAACTTACCATTGTTGGAATAATATGACAGCTCATTGTTGGTATGATTTACAACTCTGATAGCTTGGGATTTTGAACATTTCTTCATATGTCTGTTTGCTATCTGAAGTTCTTTCTGTGTTGGTGAAACATTCATGCCTTGTGACCACTTTGTGTTTGGATTGCTTGCCTTTTCTTGTTGAGGTGCTGGAATATTCTATAAATACTGTAAGTTTTAGATAGGAGTCCATCATCAGATACGTCATTGCCAAATACTTTTCGCAATCTATGGGTTTCCTTTTAACCCTGTTGAGAAGATTTTTGAGGGGCATAGGGATTTGATTCTCAGAAGATCTCATGAATCCATTTTACCCTCTCCTGGTTGTAGGTTTTTCCAATAGACTTAAAGTGTTTTCATGCTATAAATTATGGCCTCTAGAGCTGTTCCTAGTTTATCTTTGATGAATTTTATAGCTTTTGGTTTTACTCCTCGGTCCCTGACACACTTTGAGTTGGGTTTTACGTATGGTGAGAGTCTTGCTTCAGTTTTATGCAAATGGTTTTTCAATCTTACAAGCATCATTTTTTATGAGGCTGTCTTTTCCCCACTTAACTGATTGTGTCTCCTTTTAAAAAATCAGTTGAGCATAAGTAGATGAGTTGATTTCTGGGTTCTCAATTCTATTCCATTTATCTATGTGTCCATTATTGCATCAGTACCATGCTGTCTTGACCACCATGCTGTGTAGTAGGGTTTGAGGTCAGGGAGTGTGATGCTTCCTATCTTGTTTCTATTTTTCAGTAGTGATTTGCTTATTTGGGGTCTCTTTCCATTCCAAGTAATTTGGAAATGTCTTTTTTCCATCTTGCTGAAGAAGAATGGAGTTAATATAAGGATTACATGAAACTTGCTTTTGGTAGAATTGTCATTTTCATAATATTGAGTCTTCCTATGTGTAATCATGAAATATTCTTCCATTCTCTAGGTCTTTGTTTCTTTCAGTAATGTCTTATGATTGTCTTTGTATAGCTCTTTTGTGTCTCTAGGTAGATTTGTTCCTAACTATTTCATCTTGTGATTAGATATAACAACATTCATGTATTAATAAGATAACTTAATGGATTTACCAAGTTAAAGAGGATTAAGTTATAATTGACTGTTTATTGAGTTGGTTCAGTTTTCTGGCTCTGATAAACCTTATTATATCTTTTATTCCCCTTGAGTTACTTCCCAATGCTTTTGTTAACCAATACTTCCTGCTTCTGATCTAAAAGGACTTTCTATTACATGTAGGAAGTATCTATGCTGATTTTTGTATTACTGATGAGGATTTTTGAACTTCGTTATTCAGAGGTATCCAAGTACATGATGCTATAAAGTGAAATTTACATTCTGTATCATTTAGTGTTTTGTTGTATTTCTCAGAGGCCATGAACTCGCCCATGACTCATAGCAATGAGCAACAGATCTGAACCTTTTCCTGTCCTGTACAATCCTCATCATTTACGATATACTCAAGACCATTGTTACAGTCATTTTATCAACCATCTTGTTTGAGGTCTTTTTATCTTTCTTTGATCTTTTCTACCTTTCCCAGCATGATATCCTTGTCCATGGACTCAACCTAAGCTGACAAAATGCCTGATGTACATAAGATGAACTTTACCATCCTTGCCTCTATAGACCATCCTGGTTGCACTTCCTTCAGGATAAATTTGTTTGTTCTTTTGGATGTCCATGGGATACTTCAAATTCTTTCCCTAGCACTACCTTTATATAGCATGTTTAGATTAAAGGTGTAATGCAAAATAATAATATAGTTTATGATTTCTTGAAAACAAATCTTAGTTGACTGAATATCTTTACTTTCATGCTTGTTTAAACCTTTCTTTAATTATGTAATTTTTATGCCTATTGTAAAATACTACATAATGTAGAGGGTAAATTTCTATTTATAACACCATCTGATTTGCATATATCTGAATAACAAAACAAACAAATCCAACAGCTCCTCCCCAAATCCTCGTAATTCAATAAAATTAGAAGACTTTGAGGGATCTCAAGTGGTCTAGAAGTCAGTAGTTGCACTGCCAACATGAAGACATATGGTTTGAATCCACTATCTCCTCCATCGGTGAAAGATGGTCAGTCTCCTGTGAAATTTACAGCATCAGAAACCCCACTGGAACATCAGCTGTGGGTTGATTCTGACTCATAACAATAATAAACATAATATTTTGTTCTTTTTAAAAAATTTAAATTGGTTTGCTTATGAAGTTTTTATGTATTGTGTTTCACACTATTCTTCATTCACATTGTTTCATACACTCATTCCCATGCATCACGTTTTATAAAGTTAATCACCATTGTGCCTTTCCAATAATTACCCTGTCTTTTTAGTTCCCCACCAGATCCTTCCCATTTTCTTTTAACCCCTCCCTAAACCCACCAAATTGTACAGTATGTGGTTTCGCCCCTAACCATCCTCACCTCTCTGCTCCCACTGCTTCCCCATTTGGGCCCTCATAAATGTTTTACTAGTTACCCTTCTATTTTTACAGTAATGGTTGTATGTAGTATTTGTCCTTATGAGATTGAGTTAGTGCACTCACCATGATGCTCTCCAGTCTCTATCAAGTTATATAGTACTTTTTGAAACCTTAGTACCATAAATTTTCAATCTATTCAGCTATGATTGGACATTTTGTGCTGTTTCCATGTTCTTGCAGTGGTGAATA
>NW_006399760.1:21795452-21797503 GCF_000299155.1 Elephantulus edwardii | reverse complement strand
GTACACTTGAGAAGAAAGTAAACTGAGTTTTAGTAGGGTACAGTACTTAGAATATATCCACAAGTTTGAATAGGCTGAATGTATAGCTTAGATCGTCTGTATTTTTGTTAAGTTTCTTTTGAGTTGACCTATCCTTTGGTGAAAGTGATGTGTTAAATTCTCCTACCACTATTTTGGTGCTTTATATATCTTTCTCCAATTCTGTTGACAGCTGTTTTATGTTATTAGCAAGTCTATCAGTTGGTGCATAGATGTTGACCAAAGTTATGTCTTCTTGATCTACTGTGGATTTCATCTTTATACGGTGACCTTCTTGTCTTTTATGGGGTTTTCATTCTGAAGTATATTTTACCAAGGATTTGTATTACCACTCCTTATTCTTTTTTCCTCTTTTATTCCATTTGCTTGATAATTTTTCCCTAGCCTTTGGTTTTGAGTCTTTCTCTTTGTTCCTTAGATGTGTCTCTCATAGGTCACATATCGATGGACTTTGTTTTTTAATCCATTCTGCTACTCTTTTTATTTGGTTGGTGCGTTTAATTCATTCAAATAAAGTGTGATGATTGACAATCCAGGTTTTATCATTGCAATTTTGCTATGTTTATTTTTTGTTATTTCTGTTTACTATGGTCCATCCACTTTCCTTTGCTGTCTCTGTGTAAAGGACTTCCCTTAAAAGTTTGGTAGATTTGGTCTTGTTTTCATAAATTCCTTAAGTTCCTTCTTTTCTGCAAAGGATGTAATTTCTCCTTCATATTTGATGGAGAACTATGCTAGGTACGGGATCCTCAGCTGGCAATTGTATTCTTTCAATTTTCTGTATATGCTATCCCATTGTCTTCTTGCTTGCATGGTTTCTGCTGAAAAATTAGAACTTAATCTAATTGCTTTTCCTTTGTAGGTGACTCTGTTTTTCTCAAGCTGCTTATAGTATACCATCCTTATCTCCTTTTTTGGAGAGTTTTACTATGATATGTCTTGAGGTTTTAATTTTTGGGTCTTGTCTATTTGGTGTTCACTTTTTGGGTCTTGTCTATTTGGTGATCTTGTCCTGTGCTTCTTGAATGTGGATTTTCCTGATCTTCAAAATATCTCTTCTGTTATTTCCAGTACTGTGTTGGCTGTACCCTCTCTGTCTTGTAATATTTTTTTCAGTTTTTTTCCCCTCTTTATCTATAGTTTCAATTCTTTCTTTCATCATTTGCATTTTCTTCTGTAGTTGTGCAAGTTCCTCCTCATCAAAATATTTCTCATGGTTCCATGTCTCTGGAGAGTTTGCTTTCTTAATGGTTTCCATTTTTTTTCCTTCCATCATTTGGACCTTTTTCCACAGTTGTTCAAATAACTCCTCATCAATATAATTCTTCTTGTTCTCTACCTCTAGAGTATTTCCTTTATTTGTGACTTCCATAATTTCTTCCATTAATTATACTTTCTTTTGGTGCTGTTCAAATGTCTCCACATCAACATATATCATCTACTGTCTTGACTCTAGAATATTTATTGGGTCTGCAATGTTCTCTGCTTCTTTCAGAGAAAGCTTAGTTTGTTTGTTTGTTTTTGGTGGATTTTTTTGTTTTGTTTTTGGGTTTTTATTTGTTTCTTTGTTTTTTAGTGTTTTAGACTGCCTGCTGCTTTCTTGACATTATGTGAAGTTTGTCTTGATAAGTGTTAGGCTGTATCTATTGTGTCTGAAAAAGTTTTCAGTACTTCTTTTTGTTGTCGTTGTTGCTAGTATTTGTTTATTTGTTGGTAGTTCTTATATTTATGATGTTATTGATTAGTTTCCTAT
This sequence comes from Elephantulus edwardii, assembly GCF_000299155.1. NCBI lineage: Eukaryota > Metazoa > Chordata > Mammalia > Macroscelidea > Macroscelididae > Elephantulus > Elephantulus edwardii. The sequence goes on along the minus strand of NW_006399760.1, from coordinate 21,795,711 downwards.
TTAAAGTGTACCATCTATGGAGTGAGCTACTCACTGTACTGAAAGTACTTCCTGGGAAAATTTACCTTTCCTAAAACTTCGTCTGGCATACTTTGGACATGTTGCAAGGAGGGACCAGTCATTTTATAGGGATTTTACAACTACCTGCGCCAACTGCACTGGCCCCAACACACCCATCCCGATTACCCCAGTCACCGAATCAATCCATCTCATAGAGGGTCTTCCCCTCCTGCGCCGTCCCTCCACCCTCCCAAGCATG
>NW_006399760.1:21792154-21794201 GCF_000299155.1 Elephantulus edwardii | reverse complement strand
GTTGTTCTCCAGATTTCTTGGCACAACTTGGTGAGCATATCCAGGGCAACATCTGTTATCTGATATACTTCAATTGGTATACCATCTATTCCTGGGGCCTTATTTTTTGCTATTCCTTCAAAGCAGCTTGAACTTCTGTCTTCATCACCACAGGCTCTTGCTCATATGTTATTTGATTAAATTCTTCTGTATCTGTCAATTTCTTTCTATACAATGACTCAGTATATTCCTTCCATCTTCTTTTAATACTTCCTGGATCATTTAATATTGCAGACTACGGTCCTTGAATTTCTGCATCAGGTGCTTCAGGTCCTCCTAAATTTCATCAAGCAAGTTGTATTGTCTGCATAATGCAGGTTGTTGATGAGTCTTCCTTCAATCCTGATGCCACATTCCTTCTCATAAAGCCCAGCCTACTGAATAATCTGTTCTGCAAATAGATTGAAATGATATAGAGCCAGGTTGCATCTCTGACACACACCTTTGCTGATTTTGAACCATTCAGTATTTCCTTTTTTCTGTTTTGAAGATTGTTTCCATTCAATGGTGATAAATGAGGAAGTTCAAGCTACTCTGAAGAAATTGGCAAAAAAGCAAGGCCCCAGGAATTGATGGCATACCAATTGATGTATTTCAGTAAATGGATATTGCCCTGGACATGGTCACCAGGTCGTAGCAAGAATCCTGGAGGACAAGTACCTGGTCGACTGACTGGAAGAGATCCATATTTATTCCCAATCCAACAAAAGGTGGCCAGGCAGAGTGTGGAAATTATAGAACAATATCACTAATATCACATACAAGCAAAAGTCTTTGTGAAGATTATCCTAAAATTACTGGAATGATATATCAACAGAGAACAACCAGAAATACATGCTGGGTTTAGAAGAGGCTCTAGAGACATTGCAGCTATTGTTAGATGGATCTTGAGGAAAAGCAGCGAGTATCAGAGGAATGTTTTTCTGTGTTTCATTGACTATGTATGAAAAGACATTTGACTGTGGTGAATCACAACAAATTGTGGATAACTTTGATAGAAGTGACTTTCCTAGAAGACTTGATTGTGCTCATGCAAAATCTATACACCATATAGGAAGTAATTCATTCTACACTGACTATACACTGGTCTACTTTTGGAGTTTTTATTACTCTTTCCTAAAGCTCTTTTCCCCAACACATTCTTCCTTTTCAGTCATCACAGCTTGCTGACATTAATGTGCTTATTTTAAAATGATGTTATGTCTGCACCTAGCTTATTATTTCTAATGTGTTCCTGGAAAGTAAACCAGTTAAATGAACTGGTTATAATTTTCTAATGTAAGGGTGAATAGAATCTGATCGTGATTCTTCTAGGACTATAACGTCTGAAATGTAATGGATCAGTTTTTGATAGCTAAATATTACTTTAATGACATTTATAATTGCATAATAAAATATAATTAATATTTTATTTAGTTATAATTATAGTTATAGCTTACTTGGTTAATATTTGTAATATAATCCATGGAAATAACTTTTATGAAAGAATGTAGCATACATATATGTCTGTCACCTGTTTTATTACAATTTTTTAGTTTTCAGTTCAGGAAATGTGAATAAAATTCTCAAGTCCTTATATGAGTTCAAGTCAAAGCTGCTAATATTAACTCTGCACTACTTAGATCTAATATTGGTATATTATATCAGGTGTAGTGAGGTTCAATGTTGGTAGTTATGTAATTGAAGAATTCTCTAATTTCAAATTTATGAGAATAAGAATATTTTTGTTGTGCTGTCTCCAAGGGAAGGTGACGTGTCCTGTAGAACTTCTGTGTAGATTATGTTTCCCGCCGGAAATCCCGGGTACCTGTGAAAAACGCCTGTCCGTTGCTTATCTGCGATGGCTGCGGCCCTCAAGCCTCACTTCCGCCCAAGCCCACCCTTGGAGACAGCACAAATAAACTTAAGAGACACTGGTCAAAAGAAAAATGTCAGCAGTCAACGTTTTTGGAATCACAGAAGCCAAGAAAGCTTAAGATGCAAACTGACAGATCATGGGTTGGACAAT
>NW_006399760.1:21787042-21788028 GCF_000299155.1 Elephantulus edwardii | reverse complement strand
GTTAATGATTTAATTTTATTTGGATCTATGATCAATAATGTTGGTACCAGCAGTCAGGAAATAAAAAGACTTGTTTCATTGGGAAAGTCTGCACTCAGGGACTTCTCTAAAGTACTGAAAAGCAAGATGTCAGCTTAAAGACTAAGGTGTACTTTTCAATCACTTGCTATGAATCTGAAACTTAGACAGTGAATAAAGATGACAGAAAAAGATTTGATACCTTATAGTTGTGGTGCTGGAGAAGAGAACTAAGTATCTCATGGACTATCAAAAGAGTGAAGAAATCTATCTTGGATTGAGTGCAACCAGTGTGTTCTTTACAGGGAAGGATAGTGAAACTTCATATCACATAGTTTGAGCACATTGTTAGCAGAGTCTTAGAGAAAGGCATTATAATCACAAAAGTGAAAAGTCAGCAAAGGAGAAGAAGACCCTCAACAAGATGAATTGGCACAGTAGTGACTTTCACAATGGCTTTTGGTGTGGCAGAGATAATGAGGACAGCACAAGATACAGCAGGATTCAGAACTGATGTTCATGGAGCTGCTATCAATTATACTTGACTCAAAGGTACCTAACAACAATTGTATGGGTAAAATATTGAGTAATACAGAAAGCATAAATAGAAAATGGAAGGAATTCACAGTCACTGTACAGAAAGAATTGACGAGAATTCAGTCTTTTTAGGAAGTAGCATAGGATCAATAGACAAAAGAAATATTTGAAGATGTACTGAAGACACAGGTAAAAAAAAATAGATCCCCAGAATTGAATGTTAGTTGAGATGTTTAAACAAACAAATGCAATGCTAAAAGTGCTTTCTTATCTATGCCAATAAATTTGAGGGACAAGTGCCTGGCTAACTGACTGAAGTATCTGGCCAACTGACTTATCTATGCCAGTAAATTTAAGTGACAAGTACTTGGCCAATGAACGTATTTATGCCCATTCCAACAAAGCTGATCCAACAGAATGTGGACTTTTTT
>NW_006399760.1:21714604-21785307 GCF_000299155.1 Elephantulus edwardii | reverse complement strand
TATCAGTATTGAAGGAAGGCTCATTAAAACCTTAAATCTGCCGATGATAAACCCTTTCTTGCTGAAACCCCAAAGAACTACTGCTTATTGATGTTGAACAAAGACTACAGCCTTCTGTATAGATTATAACTCCACAAAAAGAAAATAAAAATCCCCTCACCTACAGTCAATAAAGAACAGACTGAAATTGCCAGGGATTTAATTACTTGGATTTCCAGTCTTCATCTATGAAGTCAGCTGTAAGAAAGAAAGCATATTATCAAGTTGGGCAAAGCTTTTGCAAAAGGCCTCTCTAAGAAGCAAAGATGTCTATGAAGACTGATGTGTCCCTAGCTCAAATTATGCTTCTCTCGTCATTTCATGTCTATGTGGACGCTAAATGACGAATAAAGAAGATCCAAGAAGAACTGATGCCTTTGAAATATGATGTTAACAAAGAAAATTTAATAAAGGTACACTTCTGGAAGAACAAATTTTTAAGTACAGACAAGATGCTTCTTAGAAGAGAGAGAGAAGAACTTGTCTTTGAACACGTTGTCAAAGAAGACCAGTCCCTGAATGAGGACATCATGGCAGAAATGATGAGCATAGTGCTGGGCTGGGGAAGGTTTTGTTCTGTTCTACATATGAGATTGCAATGAGTCAGAGTGGAATCTTGGAAGTACACCAGCAAAGCTTTCTTCCACTAATAACACTTACTACGAAATGAGAATTCTTGCTGGTCACTAATAGTATTTGTGATACTTTGTTAAACACTTTAAGTCTATGAGTTTATGTCAATTTATTGGTGAGACACTATTATTATTATCTTTTTAGGTTAGAAAACTGTGGTGTAGAGAGGCCAAGTGCATCGTCCAAGGTCATGCATCTTGTAAACAGCAGAGTTTTTTGAACACAATCAGTTTTATCCCTTCATATTTAATTTATAGTTTGCTGTGTTTTGTTTGTAGGGAGCTCTGGTGACCTAGTGGTAAGAATCAGAACTGTGATCCTGAAGGTATGCATTTCCAGTCTGCTGGCTGCTCCTCGGGAGAAGAATGGGCTAGCTCCTCCTATGCAATTAACTGCCTCTGAAAACCCACTGGACGGTCAAATATGGATTTCTTCCAACTCGATTGTACACAACAACAACATATTTAGTTTAAGACACCCTGGTGATGACATGGTTGAGCACTGAGCTGCAACCTGCAGAAAGGGGTTTAGAATTCACTAGTCTGTGTAGAGAGAAAGCATTTAGGGGTCTTCTGTAAAGATTTGCCACTTTGGGAACCTTATGTGGAAGCTCTACTGTGTTCTGTGTGTCACTATGAGCTGCAATAAATTTAAGAGCAACAGACTTGGATTTTGCAGACAATAGGGTTGTTTTGTTTTGGTTTTAAATTCCCTCAGTTGTTTAAGTGGTGATAAGTTCAGTTACTAATCAAAAGGTTAGAGGTCAGATCCACCCAGAGATGGTAGAACTAAGCTCTGGTGCTGTAGTCCCACAAATCAACCTTTAAAAACGCTATGAAGCAGAGTTATCTCTGACACACTTGAAATTTTAATAGATGGTTTGATGACAGCTGGATTTTTTGTTGTCTGTTGTTTGTTTGGGTTTTTTTTTTAAGTATTATCTTCTCTCGGCTACACAGATTTTAAAATAACACAAACTGAGGTCTAATCTCACAGAACTATATGAAATACCTGCCCACTTCAGTACCTTTGCTCACGCCTTTTTGCTTGGAACAATTTTTCATATCTCTACCCACTCCTATTATGAGTTTTAGATTCAGCTTCAGTATCACTCTGGGAAAATTGCCATTCCCCTGGATGCCTCTGACCCAGTTGCATTCTACCAATTAAGTGCCTTTATTACAGTCCCTCTGTGAGCTGCACCCACTCACCTTTCAAGAGGGTTTACTAAACTGTTCCTGTATAAAATACCAACATTATGGATGAAGCTACATATTTATTTCCTACTAAAATAAAAAACTTACCACTGTCATTTAGAGAATAATTATCTTGTGAATGATTTGACTGTATCTCATTATTTAAAAATGGTCATAAAAATAATTTAAGAGGTTTTGAGTCCTCTGTTTTTATGTTATCTTATTTCACGGGCTACTCTATGGGGAAAACATGGACAATCTCCTCCCACATGCTTAACTGCCTCTGAAAACACTCTGGTGGATCAGCTTGTTCTAATTCAATGGCAGCTAACAACGATAACAACATGTAGTATCGTGGTAAGAGTACTGACTATCCCACGGAATGCAAAAGGGACAAACAAGTTTGCCTTGAAGAAAGTGAAACCGGGATGCTCCTTAGATGCAAAAATTCATCTCATATACTTGGAAAAAGACATCATGCTTAGAAAGGTGTGGGGGTTAGAGAAAGAGAAGAAGACTCTAAGATGGGTTGACACGGTAACTGGAACAATGGGCTTGAACATGTTGGACATCATGAAGGTGGTGCAGGATAGAACGAGGTTCAGATCTATTGATCTACTGCTGTGAGTTTTAGGTGACTTGATGGAAGATTACAACAACATGTAGAGTTGACCACCTCCACAGGAATTCCCAGTAGTCATCATAGTTTAGAGAATTTCTCTAGAACAAGCACAGCATAAAATACATGACCTCTGATGTGCAAAAAGGGAGGCCAGTGGGCAATCTGGGATTGCAAACAATGAGAAAGAAGAATATAAGGAGGAAGGTGGTGTCAGGATTGGAGGAAGACTCAACAACCTGCGATATGCAGCTGACACAACCTTGCTTGCCGAAACTGAGGCCGACCTGAGAAAATTGCTGCAGAAGGTTGAGGACTGCAGCCTTCACAATGGATTGAAGCTCAACATCAAGGAAACAAAGATTCTCACCACTAGGCTGATTAGTAGCATCGTGATAAACAGTGAAGAGATTGAGATTGTTAACAGCTTCAGTTTGGCTCCACAATCAACACTCTTGGTACCAGTGGCCAGGAAATCAAAAGACAAGTAGCATTAGGAAAGTCTGCTGTCAGGGACGTCACCAGAGTACTGAAGAGTAATAATGTTAGCCTGGAGACCAAGGTGCAGCTGATCTAGACCATGAACTTTGCATTTGCCTACTATGTGTTAGAAAGCTGGACAATGATTAGGGGTGATAGAAGACGATGTCTTCAAGTTGTCATGCTGGAAAAGAGTATTGAATATACCATGGACTGTGAGGAGAACAAACAGTTTTGTCCTGAGAGGGTGAAACCAGGCTGCTCCATGGAGGCAAGGATCCTGAAGCTTCATCTGACATACTTTGGGCATGTTTCAAGGAGAGACCAGTCCTTGAAGAGGGACATCATGCTTGGGAGGGTGGAGGGACAGCACAAGACAGAAAGATCCTGCATGAGATTAATTGAGTCAGATACTGGGGTAATGAAGGTGGGTTTGTCAGAGGCAATAAGGTTGGCTCACGATAGAGCAGCGTTCAGAGCTGTTGTACTTAGAGTCGCTATGAGTTGCAAGTGACTCAATGGCACACATACACACTCAAATAATGTTGGTTAACAATAACAACAACAACAACAACATTTTAAAAATCCACATGATTTGCTTATAGTCAGTGGCAAAACTTGTTGGCACCATGTGTGTGTCAGAGCTTAATTATACTCTATTGAAATTTAATGGCTGTTTTTGAAATTGGTTGTCAAGCTTTTTCTTCCATGGCACTTCTGAATAGACTCAAATCTACATCCTTTTGGTTAGCAGCTGAGCCTGTTAAGCAACTGTATCACCCAGGTCTTAATATCTACAACTACCAAAGCCTCATACAGAAAATGAGAAAGAAATATAAATTGAATATATTTTATTCCTTAAGTAACTGATAGTGTTGACATTTACCTAATGTCTAAGCTCTGAGCTGAAGCTGCCATGATTTAGGTACCCAATACTTACTTGAGAGTAATGACCTTTTGATAATCCATGCTTTGTCTTTATTTCTGATTCAATTGAATCAAAAGCCAAACAAACAAACAAAACCCAAAAACCTCTAAAGAAAAGCAAAAGGGTTTCTACCCCTTCCCACATTTTCTTGCTATAGAAGGAAAATGACTATATGAAAGTCCCTGAAGAATAAATAACTTTCCAACCTCACATTTTTCTTGGCAAGCTTGTGAAATGTTTATTACATTTGTTTCCAATAGTTTGAAACTCTTTTTCTTCTTCAGAAACTTTCCTTCTATGACCCAGTGCATGTCCCACCCTTGTCTGCTTCAGCTGCACTCTATTTCCAGCTCCCGTACCTGACCCCTGTCTTTCAATGCTGCCTAGGAGTTAACTTCTTCTGACAAGTTCTGTTGCTTTTCATTTTAAGCTGCTACATCCCATATGACATCTCTTTCTTTGAAGTGGCCCAGAACATACTACACACCACAGAAGACACACTCTGCAATGCAATAATTCACCAAATAATCACTGTACTCATCTACCAAAATAAGGTTTACCACAAAAATAAAGCATAACTAAACAGAGAGAGGGAGAAACAACATCTGTATACCACCTCTGTGGAAAAAAAAAGATGATGTGTAGAACCAAATGTCTATGTTTCACCTGTAGAAAATTAACCAGTTAAAGAAACACATAGTGAGGACGGATCTCATGGCCATAACTAGAAAAAAAACCCCCAAAACAAACCACTGATATATCAAGTATTGGGCCTGGTATAGGACTTAGATTTGGTATTCATGGCAGACAGAAGCAGATTTTTTCTTTTTTTCCCCTCTCTACTAGTTTATTTACAAAATTTGAATACAAATTTGCACAAATTCTTTCAATTTCCTTTACCCCTCACCCATCAAATTATACAATGATTAGTCCTCTTTTCCCCCTGCATATCCACATCCCTCTACTTCCAGCCTCTCCCATTCCTCCTGGATCCTTATACTCATTCTACAATAATGGTTTTATACAATATTTATCCTTGTGGGAATGAGTTAGTTCACTCAGCATAATGCTCTCCAGTCCCTCCCAAGTTAGGTAATAGTTTACAAAGTTATTTCTCCTGTGCGTTTCATAGTATTCCATTATGTGAATGTACCATAATTTCTCAATCTATTTGTTTGTGGTTAGACATTTGGGCTGTTTCTGTGTTCTTGCGATGGTGAATAATACTGCTATGAACATTGGTGTACAAATCTCAGTTCGTGCCTCAGTTCTCATATTCTCAGGGTATATTCCAAGTAGTGGAATAGCTGGGTCAATGGAATATCTATGTTCATCTTTCTGAGAAAGGGCCAAACTACCTTCCAGAATGGTTGCACCATTCTACAACCCACCAAAAATGTATAAGAGTTCCTTTCTCACCACATCCTCTCCAACATCTATTACTTGCTGTCTTGTTAAACTTTGCTACTGTTACTGGAGTGAGATGGCATCTCATTGTGGTTTTGATTTGCATCTCTCTTATTGCTAGTGATTTGGAGCATTTCTTCATGTGTCTGTTTGCCATTCAAATATCTTCTTCTGTAAAAATGTTTTCCATGTCTTTTGCCCATTTTGTAATTGGGTTATCAGTTTTTTCTTGTGGAGGCCCAGGAGTAGTCTGTAAACTTTGTTATAAGACTCTTGTCTAAGATGGAATTACCAAATGTTTGTTCCCAGTCTGTAGGTTTTCTTTTCACCCTGTTGGGAATTTGATGTGCACAGAGATTTAATCTTTAGAAGATTCCATGAATCAATTTTATCCTCTTTAGATTGTGCATTTCTGGTTGTATTTGGCAGTGTCTTCTACCTTGGATTAGCGCTTCTAAACTTGGTGACAGTTTGTCTCTTATGAACATTATGGTTTTGGGCTTTACTCCAAGGTCTGTGATCCATCTTGAGCTGATAAAATCAATATCCAAAAAGAAATAGGATTTCTCTACAGTAACAAAGAGAACTCAGAGATTGAAATAAAAAAAGCAATACCATTTACAATAGCCAGCCACAAATTGAGATACTTGGGAGTGAACATAACTAGAGATAAAAGAGACCTATGCAAAGACAACTATAGAGCATTTCTGAAACACACAAAGAAGACCTAAGGAAATGGAAAAATGTGTCATTTTCATGGGTAGGAAGACTCAATATGGTGAAAATGACAATCCTACCAAAAGAAATCTACATGTTCAATGCAACCCCAATCCAGATTGCAAATTCATTTTTCAAGGACATTGAAAGAGAAATTATAAAATTTATTTGGAGAGACAAGAGACTCTGAATAAGCAAAACACTTCTGAGAAACAAAAATCTGGTTGGAGGCATAGCACTCCCTGACCTCAAAACCTACTACACAGCAGTGGTAACCACAACAGCATTGTACTAGTACAATGACAGGCACATCAACCAATGAAACAAAACTGAGAACCCAGAAACAGAACCAGATATCTATGGTCAACTGATATTCGACAAGGAAATCAAAGCTATCACATGGGGAAATGATAACCTCTTCAACAAATGCTGCTGGTAAAACTGGACTTACCCTGGCAGAAAGCTGAAACAGATCACACACCATCCATAAAACAGGCTTTTAAAAAAAAATCCCAGAATGAAAAGTATTGATTGAACAACATGGTAAATGTAATCACTGACACTGAACTGTATGCTTAAAAATAGTTAACATTGCAAATTTTATCACACACATATCTATCCTTGCCATTGAGGCAGAAATCACTCATTGCTAACTCTGCAGAGAGGGTTTTTGAGTCTGTAAATCACACTGAAGGAGATGCCCATCTTTCTTGCATGGAGAAGCTGATGGATTAGATTCACTCATTTTGAGTTGGTATCACAACTTCCTATAAATTGGGCTCTAGGTCACTAGAGCTCCTGCTTGTATGTATATACACACACACACACACACACACACACACACACACACACACATATGTATGTTGGTATACATACATTTTTATTAATGTATACACACACACACACACATGACACGTTAATAAAAAATATCTCTTAATTTTTTATGTATCTCCCCCTAATGAAAATGCTGCATAGGCACAGTTAAGCAACTTTAAGGGAAATATCCATTTTGAGTCAAGTCAATATAGAAGAATGAATAATAAATTGTTCCATTCTCTCTGTAACAGATGCTGGTAAATGCTGAAAATGAGTTTCAGAGTCAACAAAAGATTCTATTTCTCCAAGTACTAAAAGATTTGATTTTGTATATAGTAGGATGACAGACTAAGAAGGGGAAAGAATGGAGTCAAGGAGGCTGGGTGAACAGATTGACAGGAAGAAAAGTAGGAAGGAAAAAAGTGGAAGAACAGGTACACTAAAGGGTGTCAAGAGATCATCTTCAATTCAGTTCAGGCAGTTGAGCTGCCAAAAAATCCTCAAGGGAGAGTTCCAAACTCTTTGACCAGATTTTTTCATTGATCAGGCAAGGCTAATTGGGACCATCCACCTTCCCCACCTATAAAGCATAGTTCATGTTAATTAACTTGGACATTTTGAACAGCCTGTGCTCTACACACTGAAATGTGAAAGGGTATTTCTGCTTGTTAGCAATTATCTGTGAAATTATTTAAATTGTCAGAAAGAGCTATACAGATACACACTGGGGATACCTCCCATGCCATCTCAATGTGTGCCACATGTTTTTAAAGAGAAACATATATTGTCTCTTTCTCTCTTAATTTCCTCTTTTTTTGTCTCTGGCTAGTTCAATGTCTCTTTTTTGCTTACAGACTCTCTTACTCTTTCGTAAGTCTGTCATGATTTTTTGCTGGATTTTATCTTAAATATTCTACTAACAAGACAGTTTCATGAAATCTGATATACCTTCTTCTAAATTCTCCTCATCTTCCACTCCAAGCTTTAACCAAAACCTCACATGTTTTCTTCACTTGAATATTCAGAATCATATTTTATAGTTATTCTATATAAATAAAGCAAAGAGTGAATATCTACCTTCTCTGATCTTCTTAACTAGCCCCACAAAATAATAGATTAGCATAGGTGTAGTTTTTATATAGTATTGGCATCTAATTCTAGACAACTGAAAGGAAAAACTTACTTGATGATTAGTTTTAAAAGAATTTCTTATACATTAATGACTGCTTATATGAAACCTATACTTAGACCAAGAAGCAGTCCTCAGAACAGAGCAAGGAAACACTTCATGGTTCAACATCAGGAGTGTGCCAGGGATGCATCCTGTTCCCTTACCTTTTTGAACTGTATGCAGAACAGATCATTCGGGAAGCAGGGCTTTATGAGGAGGAGTGTGACATCAAGATTGGAGGAAGACTCATTAACAACTTACGATATGCAGATGACACAACCTTGCTTGCCGAAACGGAAGAAACCTGAAGTACTTGCTGCAAAAGGTCAAGGACTATAGTCTTCAATTTGGATGGAAGCTCAACATCAAGAACACAAAGATTCTTTCCACTGGGCCAACTGGCATCACCATATTTGATGGAGAAAAGATTGATGTTATTATCAATTTTAACATGCTCAGATCCATGGTCAATGCTCTTAACACCAGCAGTCAGGAAATCAAAAGACAAATGGCATTGGGAAAATCCGCTGTCAGGTCTCCAGAGTGCTGAAGAGCAACAATGTCAGTCTAGATGCAAAAGTGCGCCTAAAGCAGGCCATGGTCTTCTGAATTACTTGTTATGCTTCAGAAAGTTGGACAATGACTAAGGATGACAAAAGAAAAATCAATACCTTCGAGTTGTGGTGCTGGAGAAGAGTCTTGACTATACCATGGACACCCAGGAAACCAAATAGGTCTGTCTTGGAGAGGGTGAAACCAAATCTCTCCTTGAAAGCTAGGATTTTGAAGCTCTGCCTCACTTACTTTGGGCATGTAGCTAGGAGAGATTGGTCCTTGGAGAAGGACATCATGCTCAGAAGGGTGGACAGACAGTGCAGTAGAGGCAGATGCTGGATGAGATGGATTGATATAGTAACTGGGGTGATGGGGGTTGGTGTGTCAGAATTAGTGAGACTGGATCTCCCAATGAGTTGGCGAAGTTTCTCTCAGTTACCCATCCTACTTAATACCAGTGAAATGGTAAACATGACAAACACCTCTCCTCACAACATACACAAACATACACAAATGCAGATTTCACTTGGCTTTCATTAGTTCAACCTTAAATATGAACTGACAAGCAAGAATGACTCCATATACAGATGTATGAGATATACTGCAAACATAAAAAGCATAGGCAAAATTAAAACAGGGAAAAAAAGAGAAACCAGAGGAAGACAAATAAATAGATAAACATAATATTATAAAATAGAATTTTACTTCTCTATCTCCAGGAAGGAAAAAGGTGTTACATCTAAGCAATAGAAAGTAAAAGAAAAATAATCCACTGTTTAGTCAATTCTGATTCTGTCAACATTTCATCTTCCTTGGATCAAAAATCAACACCTTTGTTATCAACAGTCAGGAAGTCAGTAGATGTATTGCAGAGATCTGGACAATGAGCATAGATGACAGAAAAAGACTTGATGTCTTTGAATTGTGGTGCTGGAGAAGAGTACTGAATATCCCATGAACCGCCAAACATATATGACTTGGAGAGGGTGCAGCTGGAGTGCTCCTTGGAGGCAAAGATATCAAAGTTTTGTCATTCAGGCTTTGGACATGTGGCTATGTGAGGCTATTCATTGGACTAGGATGTTATACTTGGAAAGATGGGAGGTGGTTATTGGGAAGGAAAGGAAGAAAGACCCTCTATGAGATGGATTGACATGGTGACTTCAGCAATGGGCTGAGTGTTTCACAAATGGTCAGGATGGCACAAGTACAACGTTCAGGTTGACAGTTCATAGGGTTGCTATGAACATACAAGTTGGGTCATATTTGACCTGAAGGCATTAAATAACAACAACATCCCATAGATTTTCTAAGCAAATACATCTTTATGCAAACAGACTGACATATTTTTCTCCCTTGGAGTGGCTGGAAGGTTCAAATTCCTGAACTTTCAGTTAATAGCTGACTATTTTAACCACCACATCACCAGCTTTTCTCATAAAATATAATCACTCACTCTTTGTTAAGTCCGAACAAACTCATAACTTCTCCTCAACTGGCTTTCCGAAACTATGAATTGCATGGCAAGAGATGGCTCATCTCTTTGTTCATGGGACAGCCAGTTACTTCAAAGTGCCAGAGAGAGAATGCCTTTGCTTTAGCAGGGAAACTGCCCACGAACTACACCACTAGAGCTCATAATATAGAATCAGTGGTTATAAATGAAAAAAAAAGCACATCAAAATATAAGGAAAGAAGTTTATAAAAACGGAGCTCTGGTGACTTAGTTATAAGGAAATGTGTTGCCAACCCAAAGGTACATGGTTTGACTCTACCAGCTGCTCTGCACAAAGAAGACGGACAATTCCTTCCCATGAAATTTACTGTCCCATGTAAACCTGCTGGAAGGTCAGTTATGAGTTCATTCTGTCTTGATGGTACACAGCCATAATAACAGTATACTAAACTATGACAGCAGAAATAAATAAAATTAAAATGGGTGAAATATAAAGCTGTAAAACTCTCAGAAAAAAAGACAAACCACTCCAACCCAATAGTGTGAAAATAGAAAGGAAAATATAAGTAAAAGATAAATCCACGTGGTCTTATGTTTTAATTAATGAAATGCCAAAGAAAACATAAAACAGAGGAAAACAGATGAGAAATATAATACAAGAACAATTCTCAAAATTAAAGAAGTGCTCTGGTTGCTTAGGGGTAAAGAATTGGGTGGCTAATGAAAAGTATGTGATTCGAATGCCTCCGAAAACCTATGGAAGGTCAGCTACGGGTCCAACACTGTGGTACACACAACTGAAACCCGGTGAGTTCACAGTAAAATGCCTGAAAAAGATCCATATGAAGAAACAATATCATGAAAATTTTTAATATGAAGGATATTGGAAAAGTTCTCAAATCAAGAATAGGAAAAAGAAGAATTAAGGAGAATGGTGATAGAAATGGCAGAAAGGAAATAATTACACACAAGAACCAAAATTGAAAACAAAAACACAAAGAAAAAGTAGTCAAATAACAACTATTTCTTTTAGATAAAAATAATTAATAATTCTCTAATACCTCTAAAGATTAAATCCCTGTGAGCATCAAAAACATTTTACAATGGGGTGAACAGAAACCCTACAGCGTGGGAACAAACATTTGGCAAGACCATCTCAGACAGGAGTCTCATAATGAAAGTTTATAGAATACTCCTGGGCCTCCACAAGAAAAAGACTGATAACCCAATTCCAAAATAGGCAAGAGACTTGGAAAGAATTTTTACAGAAGAGGACACTCACATGGGCAACAAACACATGAGGAAGTGCTCCAAATCACTGGCAATTAGAGAGATGCAAATCAAAACCACAATGAGATATCATCTCATGCCAGTAGCAGTAGCAAAATGTAATAGGACAGCAAGTAATAAATGTTGGAGAGGATGTGGAGAGATAGGAATTCTTACACATTGTTGGTGGGATTTTAAAATTGTACAACTCTGGAAGGGAGTTTGGTGCTTCCTCAAAAAGCTAAACATAGAAATTCCATATGATCCAGCTATTCTACTGCTTGGAATATACCCCCCCCCCCAAAATGGAAAGAAACAGAAGCACAAACAGAACTACCAATGTTCATAGTAGCATTATTCACTATTGCAAGAACATAGAAACAGCTGATATGTCCAGCCACAATAAAATGGATTGAGAAATTATGGTACATTCACACAATGAAATACTAGGCAGCATGCAGGAGCGAGGGTTTGGTAAATTGCTGCCTAACTTGGGAGGGACTGGAGAACATTATGCTGAATCAACTAACTCAGTCCCATAAGAACAAATACTGCATAAAGCCATTATTGTAGAATGAGTATGAGGATCCAAGGGGGAGGGGAAGGTGGAAACAGAGGGGTCAGGATGGGCAGGAAGAGGAGCTTAATCATAGGGTTTCACAATTTGATGGGTAGGAGTGGTGAAGAAATGAGGAAATTAGAAAGATCTGGTTTATTAAAACTGTAAATAAACTATATATATATATATATATATACAGCTATACAGATATATATACCATATATACATATGAATGAATAATATGACAATCCACTCACTCAGATTTGCCTACTAAGTATTCATTAAAATACTTGTATTCAGAATAAGGATAGCTCTGCATTCAATAACAAGATATAAAAGTGGATAAATTGAAGAGATAGTGCACCAAAATTTTGCAATATCAAGGAGCTCCGATAGTTCTGAAAAGTGTAGCAGTGGCTACACAGAGGCTGTGACACAACCAGCTGCTCTGCAGGAGAAAGACAGATTTCCTTGTTTGATTTACACCTTGTACCTGTGCTGGAGAATTAGCTACAATGAAGTGGAAATTAAAGAGAGCAACAAATATAAAAAAGTGGAAAAGAAGTCAACAATGTCATTTGATAATAAGCAAAATTTGATGTTAAGTGAAATTCAATCTAAAATCGCAAAATAATGCTTGCT
Organism: Elephantulus edwardii; assembly: GCF_000299155.1. Taxonomy (NCBI): domain Eukaryota; kingdom Metazoa; phylum Chordata; class Mammalia; order Macroscelidea; family Macroscelididae; genus Elephantulus; species Elephantulus edwardii. The sequence goes on along the minus strand of NW_006399760.1, from coordinate 21,772,820 downwards.
ACACAGCTTTACATGTGAAAATAGAAAATCTTCCAATACAAAATGTTGGTGAAGATATAAAGATGCAGGAACTCTAACAGACTTAAGAGAAATAATTTGGTGATTTTATAAGGAGTTAAACATACATCTACCAAATTGTTGTTGTTAGTAGATGCCACTGAGTCTACTAAAACTCATAGCCACTCAATGAACAGTAGATCTGAATCTGCGCCATCTTCACGATCCCTGATATGTTTGAACCCATTGTGTCAATCCATCTTGTTGAGGATTTTCCTCTCTTAGGCTGACCCTCCAACTTTGTCAGTATGAGAATGAATTGATATATAGAATAAGAAGAGTAACAGAACACAGAACCTTAATGATGTCTCACAGCCATTTGAACATCTATCCACATAGCAAGAGCACACAGGAGGACAGTGGAAGCTGCAGAAGTATCGACACAGCTAAGAGGTCCAATCTTCCCCCTTGGCTTCATGGCTCCCTTCCTACTACACCTGTCATGTTGTTGAGTACCATCAAGTCTGAACCAACCTATACTAATTGCACAGAAGGATATTGTCCATGTATCTCATGAGGAACAGCTTGTAGATTTGAATGGCTGGGACAGTACATAGACAAGGAATTGCCAAAAGTTCAAGAGGGATTTAGAAGAGGCTGTGCCACTAGGGATATTATTGCTGATGTCAGATGGATCCTGGCTGAAAGTAAATACCAGAAAAATGCCTATTTGTGCTTTATTGACTATGCAGAGGCATTTGACTGTGTGAATCATTACAAGTTGTGGCTGACATTTAGAAGAACGGGAATCCCAGAGCACTTGTTTGTGCTCATAAGGAACCTATACCTGGATCAGGAGACTGTTGTGTGAATGGAGCCAGAGAGCACTGCATGGTTTGGAATGAGGAAGGGAGTGCATCAGGGTTGTATTCTCTCTCCATACCTGTTCAGTCTATATACTGAGCAAGTTATCTGATAAACTGGACTCTATGAAGAGGAATGAGGCGTCAGGATTGGAGGGAGGCTTATCAACAGTCTGTATTATGCAGATGACACAACCTCACTTACTGAAAGTAAGGAGGATTTGAGGAGCTTGTTGCAGAAGATCAAGGAATGCAGCCTTCAGTATGGATTGCATCATCATCGTCATCATCATCATCATCATCATCATCATCATAATGATACCCAAACAAAAACAAAAACAAAAAAAAACCCAAAAAAAAAACAAACCCCAAAAGAAAACCAAGCCACAAAGATTCTTACCATTGCACCAATAGGCAGTGTCATGATGGACGGAAAAAGAGATTAAAACTGTCAACAGCTTCATATTGCTTGGATCCACAATTAACACCCTTGGTATGAGCAGTCAGGAAATAAGGAGATGCATTGCAATGGGAAGATCTGCAGTTAGGGACCTTTCCAGATTATTGAGGAATAGTGATATCTGTTTGAAAACTAAGGTGCATCTGATTCAGACCACAGTCTTTCCAATTACTAGCCATGCATCTGAGACCTGGACAATGAATAAGTATGACAGAAAAAGAATTGATGTCTTTGAACTGTGGTGTTGGAGTAGAGCACTGAACATCCTATGGACAGCCATGAGAATGAATAGATATATCTTGGAGAGGGTGCAGCCAGAGTGCCCTTTGGAGGCAAGAATGACGAGGCTTTGCCTCACATATTCTGGACATGTTGCTAGGAGGTTCTCTTACTTGGAGAGGCACATGATGTTGGGAAGGGTTGAGGGTCAGCGATGAAGAGGAAGACCTTCAGCCAGGTGAATTGACACCGTGACTGCTGCAGTGGGCTCTGTTTGTCAGGAAGTGTGAGGATGGTGCAGGACAGGAATAGGTTCAGATCTTTGGTTCATAGGGTCGCTAGAGTCATACTCTACTTGATGGTACCTAACAACAACAACAACAACAACACAACAACAACAAACACCACCACCTTTGGCTTTCCAGAACAACTCCATACGAATATGCCACCAGAGCTCCTACCATAGAAACATTTTTTTGTATCTTCTGGTGTTTACCTGAATGAAAACAAAATATCCATATGAAGATTAGCTTTCTTAGAATAGCCAAATATTTTATACAAACCAAATGTCCATTACTCCAGGGATGATAATAATCAAAATAAACTCTTGTTGCTGGTAGGGGCTGGGCTGTCGAGTTGGCTCCAAATTATATTGACTTTATTTACAGCAGAACAAGACATTATTCTTCAAAATCCTTGACATGGCTGCCCTCAGTGTTGCAGCCACTATTTCAGTCCATCTCCTTGAAGGTCTTCATCTTTTCCACTGATATTTTATTAAACATAATGTCATTTACTTCAGATACTGTACATTTTCAAGAGTAAGTTTCACCACCTCTTCTAATGACCATTTTGGTCTTATCTTTCTTTCCTATCTTTTATTTTCTTTGTATATGATGTCCTTAATATCATTTCCCAACATACTGTAATATATTCATTGGTGTTGAGTGCATCAATTCTTCTTTTGAGATAGCCTCTAAATCAAACTGGAATGTACTCAAATTTGTGCTTTGACTCCTGTAGATTTCTTTCCTTTTCCTTCAAATTCAGTTTGAATTGTCTTTGAACAAATGATTGGCTTTTCTGTAGTTGGTCCAGAGCCTTGTTGTGACTGATGATATTAAGCTTCCCTTTCACTGATACAGTTAGTTTGATACCTGTGTAACTCTTATTATACAGTGTAATTGTTCTGATTTAAATATTTAGCTGTTTCCTTGTGTAAATGCACATGTATGTTTTGCCTTAATTTTTACTAAGTTGTACTGTTACTGTTACTGCTACTTGACAGAGCTCCAAGTTCTCTTCAGAGATTTTTCTACTATCCACAAGGATTGACATCTTTATTGCACTTGTTATTTGTAGACTAATTAAATAACATTATAGTCTTCACTTCTGAAGATGATTTACTGAATGGAGACTATTAAAAAACCTCTTGTTGATGTTTCTGTGGTTTGGTACAATTACTTTAGCTGAAACTGGGATTCATATTTTATGACTTGCAATCTTCAAGGCTGAGTTATGAAGCTTCACCTCATAATTTTAGACTGATTCTCATGGTTGAATCCTAACCCTGGTCCACAGTGAAATGCAACCAGAGGGCGAGGCGTGTATATTTCGACATTTAAGAAGCATCAGATTAAAATTACGCTTATCTCAGATAAGAAAAGGGGGGGAACCCTCTTTCCCCCCTAAGTATAGTTAAATTGAAGTCACTTCCCCACCCCCTCAACAGTGGTAATGGTATCTTGTTGACAATTTTCTGGCAGAATTAGCTACTGAAGAAATAGCAATATAAAGTGGATTGCTAAAAGCTGCTCACACTAGGCCAAATGTGGTAAAACATAAAAGTTATTCATTGTTAGTAGGTCTAAGTTTGGGTGGAGTTTTCCATAACCCTGTAGTTATCAATTTTAAAGAAAAGTTATTCTAACAATTGCAACCAAGGGTTGTTGTGTAGAGATTATTTACCTTCCTTATCTAGTGCTGCTCCAACAGAGGTACCACAAGGAAGTGATCTTTTAAAAAAAATAAATTTATTTTCTTACAGTTTAGAAGGCTTTTGTTGTTGTTAGGCGATACTGAGTCAATTATGACTCACAGTGACCCTCTGAACAGCAAATTTCGGCCTTGCCCTATGCTGCTCCATCATCATCATCTCCAACATACTTGAGCCCATAGCTGCAGACATTGAGTCACTTCATCCTGTTGAGGGTCTTTCTTTCTCAGACCTTCCACTTTTCTATGCATGGTGTCATTTTCTAGGAATTGGCCTCTCCAGACAACATGCCCAAAGTATGTGAGACAAACTTTCACCTTTCTTGCCTCTAAGAAGCACTGCATTTACACTTCCTCCAAGGCAGAACTGCTTAGTCTTTTGGCAGTCCATGGGATGGTAATACTTATCTACAACACTATCATTTAAAGGCATTGGTTCTTCTCTGCAATCCTTATGTATTGTCCAACTTTCAGACTATGACTTGGATCAGTTGCAACTTAGTCTTTGAACTGGCATCATTCCTCCTTAGCACTTTGGACAGGTCCTGGAGAGCAGATTTTCTCAATGTGATAAATGTTTTGATTTCTTGAATATTGTTTCCATTGTGTCGATCCAAGTAAAAGGAAATTGTTGAAAATTTCAGTCTTTTACTCCATTTATCATGGTGTCATCTCAACAGCTAGGAGACCTGACTGGAAGAGATCCATATTTGCCCCATTGGGGAAAAAAAGATCCAAAAGAATTGAAAATTATAGAACAATAGAATTGATATCTCATGCAGACAAATTTGGTAAAGATTATTTTTAAAAGGACTAGATCAGTCCATTCTCAGGGAATTACCACAAAGTCCAGCTAGATTCAGAGTAGGCCATGCCACAAAAGGTACCAGAGCTGATTTCAGATAGATCTGAGTTGAAAACATAATATTATAAAGGGTTTACTTGTGGTTTTATTGATTATACAAAGACATATAACTGTGTGAATCATAACAAATTATGTATATCATTATGAAGAATGACTACCTCAAAATACTCAAATTTGCTCTTATGAAGACTATCCATAGAACTTGAAGCAGTTATCTAATAGAACAAGGGAACAATGCACGGTTTAAAATCAAGAAGTGTGCGCATCAGGGTTGTATCTTTCTCTATACCTATTCAATCTGCGTGATGATCAATCACTCAAGAAGCTGGACCACATGAAGAAGAATGTGGCATCACGACCGGAGGAAGACACTGACAACCTACATCATACAGGTGACACATAACTTGCTTGTATCAAGTGTAGAAGACTTGACATGCTTACTGAAGAAGATCAGATTGCAGACTTCAATATGGATTACTTCTCAGCCTCAAGAAAACAAAAATCTTTGCCTCTGCATTAGGAAGCTAGTAGCCTAAATTCAGGGTGTCAATTCTTTCTTTGTTACCTTTGGCATCTGCCAGCCTGGTATTCCATATATCTTGATTATCTCTGATATCAAGGAGCTTAGTCTTACAGGGACCTGGGCTCAGAAAAATGTACTCTAGTCCTAGCAATCAATTCTTGGTACTACCGAGTGTCCTTTCTCGAAGAAAGTTTCTATTTTTATCTCCAATGACACAAAAAGTATTAAACCCCTCAGTCTAGGTAAACTCCTCTTACAATTAGTGCTATGATGGGATAAGAAAGCATTATGTTGTTGTAACGTTATTATGTGCTGCCTAGCTGAGTATGACTCAGAGCAACCCTATGAACAACAAATCTGAATCCTGTCCCAACCTGTGCGATCCTCATCACCTCTGACACACTCAAGCCCATTGTTGTCATTTCTGTGTCAGTCCATCTCTTTGTCTTCCTCTCTTTTGCTGACCTTCCACTTTTCCAAGCATGATGGAAGGAACAGGCCCTCCTAACAACATGGCCAAAGTTTGTGAGATGAAGTTTTGCCATCCTTGCCTTCAAAAAGCACTCTAACTGCATTTTTTCTAAAACATATCTGTTATTTTGGCAGTCTGTGGGATAGTTAATACTCTTCTTCAACACCAAACTCAAAGGCATCAATTTTTCTGTTATCTTTATTCATTGTCTAGCTTTTGATTGCACGGCAAGTGACAAAACCAAGCCAAACCAAAACAAACAAACAAAAAACCAACAACCAACCAACTATAACTTGAATCAGGCCCACTGTAGTCCTTACACTGACATCATTCATCTTCAGTACTTTAGAGAGTTTCCTGACAGCAGATGTTTCCCTTAATTCTTGCAAAGAAGTTAAACAAGTTGAAGCTGCATTAAAGGCATTTATAAAAAGTAAAGTCCCCCAAATCAATGGAATTAATTTCATCCACCTGATGCAGCACTGGATGTTCTTACCAGTCTGTGCCAGGAAATTTGAAGACAGTTACCTGGCCAACTGATTGGAAGAAGTCTGTATTTGTTCCCATTCCCAAGAAAGGTGATCCAGCAGAATGTGGAGTTTATCAAACAATAGCTCTGGTGGCCTAGAAGCTGTGCTGCAATCCTCAAAGGCACGCACGGTTCGAGGTCACCAGTTGCTCCGCGGGAGAAGGATAGGCAATCTCCTCCCTTGAGATTAATTGCCTCTGAAAACCCACTGTCGGGTCAGCCATGGGTAGGTTCTGACTCTATGGTACACAACAACAAAAACAACACAACATAACATCATTAATATCACATGCAAGCAAATAAGGGTGAAGAGTATCCAAAACCTGCCAGAATAGTGCACTGAGAGAACTGCCAGAAGGTTGGACTGGTTTTAGAAGACATTGAAGTACCAGGGATATTATGGCTGAAGTCATATGGATCTTGGCTGAAAACAGAGACTACCAGAAGAGTGTCTATTTGTGTTTTGTTGGCTATGCAAAGGAATTTGACTATGTAGATCATAATAAACTATGGTTAACTTTGAGAGGAATACCAGAGCATTTCCTTAGTCTCAAGTAAAACTTTACTTAGACCAAGAAGCTATTGTCTGAACAGAGCAAAGAAACACAGAGAGGGAACAGAAATAATATTAAACTATTAATTCTTCCTCAACTATTTGAATTGTCAGGTGTGTCATCATTAGAAAACTTCCATGCTATATTCTTAGACAGGTGTTTTGGAGGAGACAGACTTCAACCAAGACAGTATTGTAAGTGATAAAATACCTAAACATGTTCCACAGAGTAAATGTCACATGCAGGTAGGGGTGGTATAATTTGGTGGTCACAGTAAATACAAACTGGGATTTGAAACTCAACTCATCATTGGATTTCTGTGGGAGCTGAGGACCAGGAGATAGTATCTTATCCTTTCAGAATCTATGTTTGGCTTGTTTTTCTTAATGTTCAGAATATATATGTATCTTTCTCTCAGGGGTTAAGGATTGAGAGGTACATAATTGAACATAGTTGATGCATATAGTCATAATGCATCTGGTCGTAACCCCAAATTTCCCTGTTGTCATTTCTGACTCATGGTGGTCTTTGATGTGTCAGGATAAAAATGTGTTTCATAGGTTTTTCAGTGGCTGGCTTTTTGTACGTAGGTTCTTCCAGATGGACTTTAACCTCTAACCTTTTGTTTGTTGTGTTGTACCCTCAAGTCCAAATTTACCTATAGCTAACCCTCCAGCAGGCTTTCAGAGACAGTTAATCACGCGTGAGGAGACTGCCTATCCTTCTCCTATGGAGCAGCTGGTGGATTCTAACCATATGCCTTTGGGATGGCAGTGCAGTTCTTACCAGTAGGCCACCAGTGGTCACATATTTTAACAGTACCATCCAAGTACTTTAGTATCTGTCCATCATGTTTCACTAAATATTAGCTATTGGCAGAAGCCATTGCATTATACAATTTTTATTTTTGTTGTTAGATACCATTGGATTGATTCTGACTCAGACACTATGAAACAGAACAAAACAATACTCAACCTTGCACTGCTTTCAGAGTTGCTTATCTTTACTTGAATAACTGGTTGATTTTCAGTTAAAATTTTTAGTTTAAAAATAAAGTACTTTTTTTGAAAGTTTATAGATCTGCAACTTAAGGAGACAATCTAATTTATCTCCACAGAATCGTGAGTTCTAATATGAACCAACTGTCCTTCTAATTATTGAAATCATCTATGCTCTACATTTTGGACTTCAGAAGTGTGATTTAGGATTATGACCTTTTTCAGCAACACTTTGTTTCTCTCTTTCCTTTAGATCCTTGGTTATTGTTATTATATGCTGTTGAGTCATGTGCGACTCATAGAAACCCTATGTACAACAGCTCTAAACTCTCCTCTGTTCTGTGCCAATCACAGTCTCTGACACACCCATCCCGATTACCCCAGTCACTGAATCAATCCACCTCATAGAGGGCCTTCCCCTCCTGCGCTGTCCCTCCACCCTACCAAGCATGATGTCCTTCTCCAAGGACCTTTCTCTCTTTACAACAGGTCCAAAGTATGTTAGACAGAGCCTCAGAATCCTTGCCTCCAAGGAGCAGCCCGATTTGACCCTTTCCAGGATGAATCTGTTTGTTTTCCTAGCAGTCCATGGTACTCTCAATACTCCTCTCCAGCACCACAGCTCAAAGGCATCAATTCTCCTTCTATCCTCCTTGGTCATTGTCCAACTCTCTGATGCATAACAAGTGATTGCAAAGGCCATGGCCTGTATCAGACACACCTTAGTCTCCAGAGAGACGCCATTGCTCTTCAGTACTTTGGAAAGGTCCCTAACAGCAGACTTTCCCATGGCAATGCACCTTTTAATTTCCTGGCTGCTGGGGCCAAGAGTGTTGACTGTGGAGCCAAGCAAACTGAAGCTGTGAACAATCTCAATCTCTTCACCATCCATCCTGATGCTGCCAATTGGCCCTGTAGTGAGAATCTTTGTCTTCTTGACATTGAGCCTCAATCCATATTGGAGGCTGCAGTCCTTGACCCTCTGCAGCAAGCACTTCAGGTCCTCAGTTTCAGCAAGCAGTGTTGTGTCATCTGCATAACGCAGATTGTTGATAGATTTTCCACCAATCTTGACCCCACATTTCTCCTCATAGAGGCCAGCCTTCCAGATAATCTGTTCTTGGTAGTATTATAAAAGTCAATATTCATTCTATACTGTATTATCAGTGAAGAAAGAGATGGGTTCTGTGGGTGTAACATCAACATAAGGAGCAAAGGGCACACTTTCTATGGCATTAAAATAAAATAGTAAATAAAAAATATTAAGCAGTACTTAAAAAAAGATTCTTTGAGGCAAATTCTCTCTACCATTTCCATGACTTTTTCTAAGCACCCTTAAAAACAAAAGAGACAATATTGAAACAAAACAAATAAATGAAAAATAAAATCCTGTAACTGAACTCTATGCAGAATTATCACAGCAGGATGCCAGTAATAATTTAAACAATAGCACTGAAAAGGCAAAATGCAGTATTGTTGATGGAACCTGAGAACAGTAAACGAAATTGGCAGGAAAGACAAGTTCCTGTCTTCCTGAACTTGAAATCCTGTGGATTAAGACAGAGAAAAACAAACAAATAAATAAGAAAACAAACAAATGGACCAGACTTTCATTTAGTAATTAAGACCTGGAAGAAGTTTTAGAGGTTGACAGGGAGGAATTAGAGGTGGGAGTTGGGAGTTGGGGAGGCCTCCCTGAGAAGTTGTATGAGATATGAATGAGGTGAAGCAGTCATCTTTCCATGTAGATTTGGACCAAGGGATCAGTATTAGATAAGCTAAGACAGGAATGACCTAGACAGATGCATATAAATTTGAGTGACAGGGGGAAGAAGTGATACAAAAGGTTTGGCAGATCATGATCAAGAGTGTATCAGAGAATGGCTTTAAGCAGGGAAGAAACTTGCAAAAAAATGCTTTGCATATGGTAGCAGAGAGTCTCTGGATGGTGCAAAAGGTCAATGATCCTGGCTAGTAACATAAAAGTTGGAGGTTCTAGTTCACCTAGAGCTATCTTAGAGAAAAAGCTTTAATGATTTATTTTTTAAAATGCTCATCAGAGCAAGGATATTGAAACTATATTTCATATACTTCAGAATGGCCTGAAGCCTTTATATAACTATCATTGCTTCTCCAAGTTCATAGAGTTTCCAGAGGCATGTGGTTTAGGGACTAGTCCTTGGAAAAGGACATCATGCTTGAAAAACTAGAGGGTCAGAGAAGAAGAAGAAGACTCCCAATGAGATGGATTGAAACAGTGACTAGGCAATGGTGGGTAGCACAGGAGATTGTGTGAGGATGCTGGAGGGCTGGGGAGGTTTAATCTGTTGAACATGAATCAGAATCTGCTTGATGACACCTAACAACAGTAGCAACATTGGAGCCCAGTTCTGCTCAGACACACATGAGATTGTCTGCACTGGAATGGACTCCATCGGAAGTGGTGAGAGGGCCATGGGAGGAGAGTCAGGAGGGGAAGACAGTTCCTCTGTGGGAGGAGCATAGGAGAGTCTCGCCAAGAAATTATTTCCTGGGTAAAGATGACTGTAGTGAAAACAAGAGAAGTAGAAGAAGCCAGAATGGATTTTAAAGGGAGATGCCAGGGGACATAATGATCAGTTAAATGAAAAGAGGAAAAGAAATCAAGGGCAATTTATAAGTTTGCAATTAAACAGTTGAGTATATTATATAGTATTGTCATGTGTAAGACTGGTTAACAGAGAACAGAGAGAATAAAGATTTTTAGAAAAATTGTCATTCTTTGCTGGCCATGGCAAATTTAAGATGCTGATAGATACGTGTTTTATTGACTATGCAAAGGCATTTGACTGTGTGGGTCATAAGAAATAATTGTTAACATTGAGAAGAAAAGATATCCCAGAAGTCTTAATTGTGCTAATGTGAAACCTATACATAGACAAAGAGGCTCTTGTAAGTATAGGAGAAGGGAACACTATATGGTTTAAAATCAAGAAAAATGTTTCATGGATGTATCTTTTCTCCAGATCTATTCAATTTGTGCACTAAGCAAATCATTCAAGAACCTGGACTATATAAAGAAGAACGTGCCATCAAGGCTAGAGGAAGATTTATCAACAATTTACGTTATGCAGATGATTAAAAACTTGCTTGCTGAAAGTGAGGAGGACTTGAAACACTTGCTGCAGAAGATCAAGACTGTATAGCCTTCAATATGAATTACATCTCAATAACAAGAAAACAGAATTCCTCACCACTGCGCCAATAGACAATATTGTGATAAATGGAAAACGTTGAAGTTGTAAATGATTTCATTTTACTTGGAAAGCAACACCCTTGGTAATAATAGTCAAGATTTTTTTTTTAATATCTTGCTTTGGGAGAATCTGCTTTCTAAGATCTCTCCAAAGTGCCAAAGAACAACGATGTCAATTTAAAGATTAAGTACACCTGAGACAAGCCACGGCCTCTTCAGTTACTTGCAATGCATCTGAGAGGTGGATAATAAATATGAATTGATACTTTTCAGTTATGGTGTTGGAGAAGAGTATTATGCCATGGATTGACCAAAAAAACCCAAAACAAAACAAACCCCAAAAAACCGACCAAAAAACAAAAAAAAACCCCAAACCCGAAACCAACCAAGCAAACAAAACCACAAAAGAAAAGTAAAGGGTCATCATGAATACAGTAACTTAATCAATGGGCTCAAAGATGTCAGAGATGATGAGGACGGCACAAGAAAGGACAAGATTTAGATCCTATGAGTTACAGTCAACTCGATGGCATTTAATAATAATAGTAAATAACTAAGTGTGAATGTCAAATTTGATACTGGATATTTGAACTAGAAGCTCTGTGAAGATGTCACAGCCCAAACTCGCTGTCATAAAGTTAATTCTAACTCATAATGATCCTCATTGGATTTCTGAGGTAGTAAACCTTTACTGGAGGAGAGTATTAATTTTTTTTTCTCTTGCAGAGCAGCTGGTGGATTTGAACCACCAACCGATCAGAAAGAAGCCTGATACATTGCACACCACCATGGCTCCAAAGTGGAGAGGTAAAACAAGGAGAAAAATATTTGAGAAGCATAAGTACAGAGTTGTTATCGAAAGTCAGAATCCAGGTGATGATCCAGGTGGTGTTGAGTTTCTATTTATTAATATACAAGAGTTAAACAAGAACAAAATGAAGCAAAATATGAAAACAAAAAAAATTCCTCATATGCATTCAGTCATGGTTGTACTTTTTACCCAATCAAACAAAAACTATTAGTTTTCAAGACTATCTGTTGTTGCAAAAAAAGAAAAATAGTTCTTTGTTATTTTATCTTCTGTTACTACCACAGAAGATGAAAACCCTTCACTGCAAGTCTTGATTAGTTTCTCTGTCTTTAGTTTTGTTTCTGTACCTTTAGACCCTGAGACAAAGGCAGCTGAGTCTCCACAACTCCCTGAAGCCATAAATGTCTTAATGAGGACCCAGAAGAAGGATCTGAAGAGTTAGACAATAATTTATTTGAGCAGGGCAGGGAGATCCATATTTAGATAATTCTCTTCCCACTGAGTTATTATCTCAAAATGCTTCTGCTGACAGCCTTAGAGATAATAGCATTCAAAATGTAAATAATGAAACAATACACATGGTAATGAGAAAGACTCAGAAAACACACGAGTAATGAAAAAATAACAAGACAGAGGTTCTAATATTGTAAATACACAAGTTTGCATTAGCGACAGATTATCTTTGTAATACCACGCTGAAATAATTTAGAAGCCAATGTAACAATTGCTGAACAACATAGAAGGTGTCAATCCGGTGCCAGTTAATACATTTAGAGAATTAGACAGGCTCTGAATAATTAAGAGTATACAAGAATACGGAATGAGCAGGTTTGCCATTAAGATGGGAGTGGCAGAGCTGGCGCACCCACAGACATTAAGAGAGTTACTAGGCAACAGCACAGAGGAAATCAAGGGGAGAAAAGTGTCTTATCAAAAGCCAATGACTGGACTCTTTACACAATAATGAGCATAAAAAAAATCCAGTCGGCAATTTGTTGAATAAGTTGAAATCTGTGTCAAACAAACAGAAAAAGGTTTAATTATTTTCTAACCTTATTCTCCAAATAAAATGAGTCAAACCATTAAATCTTTTATTTAAATGTTTGGCAAATTTCATTTCTTTCCAACAAATGTTAGTGATTACAACTGTTAAGATTTATAAATGCAAAGTAATATTGAGATTCTGAAATTTTCCATTGTCTGTGTCAAATTTCCAATCTCAAATGTAATTGATATTATCTCACCTCTTCTATTCTCCGAAAGAGCCTTTCATGGCTCCAGTGAGGTGAACTGACACAGTGATTGTACCAACAGGCTAAAGCGTGGCAGAGATGATAAGGATGGCACAGGATAGGGTTCAAATCCATAGTTCACAAGGTTGCTAAGAGTAGCAATGTGCTGAGTGAAATATCTCATGTAAAAAAGGACAAATACTGCATAGCACCACTGTTATAAAACAGGAGTGGCATGGGATATGTGAGAAAACAAAGAAAAGAGGGAATAAATAATGACCATTACATTGGAACAGATGAAGGAAAGAACTGTTTAAAATGAATATACGATTAGGCATTATTTGTATGATAACAGTTCACAATAAAAGGTACATTGTAAAGTGGACTGAGTAATGGGTCACAAGAGGGAGGAGATTATGCAACAATGAATAAAAAAGTGAACTGTAGGATAGGGAGGAAAATATCTAACAATGAATGAATGAAAATCGAACTTTTTTGTGAATTTTATTTAAAAACACAATTTTACAAATTTTTTAAAAAAGAATTGCACTAGACTCAATAGCACCTAACAATACATTTGTTTTTCACTTCAATCTTAGACTTTGTCTACGGATCTTTTTAGGGTCAGGGGAGATCAAGTAGACTAAAGGAACTCTTGACTTGTTTGGAACTGTTGGAATTCAGTTGTAGGGTACACATAGGGTGCAAGCTCCTTCATGGGCTCTCTTGAAAGTTTTATGAGAACTGTGGTTTGCACCATGTTCTCTTGACTCTCCTGAGACTCAATCCTTGCCAGTTATTAATGTTGTTAGGTGCCATCAAGTAGAGTATGACACACAGCAAGCCTGTGAACAAAAGATCTGAACTCTACCCTGTCCTGAGCCATCCTCACACTTCCTGACACACAAAAGCCCATTGCAGCAGTCATTGTGTCAATCCACCTGGTTGAGGGTCTTCCTCTCCTTCACCAACCCTCCACACCCTTCCCAGCATCATGTCCTTCTCCAAGGAATAGCCCCTCCTAGCAGCATGCTTAAAGTATGTGAGATGAAGCCTCATAATTCCTGCCTCCGAAGAGCACTCCAGCTGCACCCTCTCCAAGACACATGTATCTGTTTGGTCTCTTGGACGTCCATGGGATATTCAGTACTCTTTTCCAACATCACAACTCAAAAAGGCATCAGTTCTTATTCTGTCATCCTTATTCAGCAAGGGTCATTTAAGAGAGTGGCATGAAGCTAAACATTCTTAGAGAGAAAATGGAAAGGCAGAAGCATAACTTAGAAAGAAAAGAAGATGCTATGCTATCTTTGAAGATGGAGAAAGGATCCACAAGAAAAGGTGACCTGTAGAAGCTGTAAACACAAAGGAATACATTGTCTCCTATGACCTCCAGAGCAAAGAGAGCCATGCAGACCTATTTCAGACTTCTGATTCCTACACTCGTACAAGAAAAACGTATGCTGCTTTAAGCCATGAAGTTTATGGTAACTCCTTACTACAACAAAAGGACACTAATACAGACACCCTTCAGATGACATGGATTGTTTCTTTTTTCTAGTGGTCCAAGTACAGGCTGCTGGTCCTATTGCTCTTCCCTTTTGTACAACTACTCCAGTCAATTGCAAATCTTCTGAAGACACAAGTGGGCCCTAGTCTCAAGATGCATATTTACCAATTAAACTGTAAAGAAGGATGTAAAATTCTCCCAAGGATTACCTCACAGTGGTGTTTGCACTGTTTCTTGCGAACACTCACAGGGAAAGACATGCACACCTCGTCTTCTCATTCTTCCATTTCTCACGGATGGTCTTCTAAGACACCCACTCTATTCCATCAGGACTTGATATCATGCCCTGGGAAATCCAGTAGCCTCTTTTAAGGGTAAGCAGATGAATGCTGATTTTTTTTGTCAGTCTTTATTAACTCTCACAGATGTGTTTTTGCTATTATTGTTGTTAGAATTGACTCATAGCAACTCTATGAACATGGCTGTCCTGCTCTATCTTTACAATCTCTGTCATGATCAAGGCCATTGTTATAGTGTCTGTGTCATTCTATATATTTGGGGCTCTTCCCATCTTTTGCTGATCCTTTATCTTTTCCAATATGATGTATGTTTTTAAGGATTGCCCTTCCTGGCAGCATATCCAAAGCGCATGAAATGAGGTTTCACTGCCCTTGCCTCTGAGAATAACTCTGATTGAACTTTTTCCAGGACAAATTTGTTCTTAGCAACTTCTTTTAAGATGTGGGAGTGATTATTTCCTTTTGTCCTAAGTAGGCGAAAATTCCATCTTAATAAATTCTAGTTATAGTATCTCACTCATATTACATGCAAGTAAAATCCTTCTGAAGATTATCCAGAAATTACTGGAACAGTACATTGACAGAGACCTTCCAGAATTACAAGCTGGTTTTAGAAGAGGCCATGGTACTAGAGACATTATCACCAATGTCAGATGGATCTTGGCAGAAAGCAGAGAGTACCAAAGAGATATCTATCTGTATTTCATTGACTATGCAAAAGTATTTGACTGTGTGGATCACAACAAATTGTGGTTAACCTTGAAGAGAATGGGAATCCCAGAACACTTGATTGTGCTTATATGGAACCTATACTTGAACCAGGAAATAGTCCTCAGAACAGAGCAAGGAAACACTGCATGGTTTAAAATCAGGAAAGGAGTGTGTCAGGGATGCGTCCTGTCTCCATACCTTTTCAGTCTATATGCAGAACAGATCATTTGAGAGGCTGGCCTTTATGAGGAGGAATATGGTATCAGAATTTGAGGCAGACCCAACAACAATGTACATTATGCAGATAACACGACCTTGCTTGCTGAAACTGAGGAGGACCTGAAGTCCTTGCTGCAGAAGGTAAAGGACTGTAGTCTTCAATTTGCACTGAAGCTCAATATCAAGAAGACAACAATTTTCACCACTGGGCCAAATGGCAGCACCATGATAGACAGAGAAGAGATTGAGGTTGTTAACAATTACAGCTTGCTTGGCGTCACAAACAACACTTTTGGCACCAGCAGTCAGGAAATCAAAAGATGAATTACATTAGATAAATCTGCTGTTAAGGACCTTTGAGAAGCAAGGATGTCAGTCTAGAGACTAAGGTGTGCCTGATCCAGGCCATGGTCTTCACAATTACTTCCTGTGCATCAGAGAGCTGGACAATGATTCCTTTCAGTTGTGGTTCTGGAGAAGAGCCTTGAATATATCATGGACTGCTGTGGTGCTGGAGAAGAATCTTTAACATACCGTGGACTGCCAGGAAAACAAATAGGTCTTTCCTGGAGAGGGTGAAAGCAAGTTCATCCTTGGAGGCTAGGATTTTGAAGCTCTGTCTTGCATACTTTGGGCATGTGGCCAGGAGAGACCAATCCTTGGAGAAGGACATCATGCTCTGAAGGGTGAAGGGACAGTTCAGTAAGGAAGACCCCGGATGAGATGGTTTGATAAGGTAACTAGGACACTTAGGTCGGTATGTAGGAGTCAGTGAGTCTGGCTCAGGACAGGGCAAGATTCAGAGCTGTTGTACATAGGGTCACTTTCAGTGTCAGGTGACTCAATGGCACACAACAACAACAACAACAACAACAACAGCAACAACAACAATAATATGCTGTGTTCAAAGGGATCTTCTGAAGAGAGAGTGAAAGTGTGTCTTAGAATTTGGGAATTCTAGGTAGATAATTTATATTTCAATATCCCATGTACTTCTGCTTAAAATTCTTCAGTAAAATGATTTATTCTTTTATCATTCTATATTGACTCTTAAAAGAACCAAAATGAGATTATGGATGAGTTTGTACTCCTAATTTACTATAAAGCTTTTTTCCTAATGTCTATTATAGTGTCTCACACAAAATGGACAGTGGGCACAAGTTTGATAAAGAACCTAAATAGAAAGAAATCATTACATTTATTTTTGTATGAATAAAAACCTATTAGCGCTTCTGTGAAAGAAGCCTGAAACAGGACACACTTACAAAGGTAAAGAGAAAACAAGGATCCTGCGATCCAGTAAAGTAGAGGCAACATGCAGGAAGGAGATAGGAGTGTCCTAAGACAGAATTACCTGATTTTACTTCTCAGCTTGTTGGATTTGGTTATGAATGTGCATATATTGGCAAATATGTTAATGATTGAACAGAACTGAGAAAATCTTAGCAAAGTAGGTCATTTTAAAAATAATTGTGTTACTTCTTTTCTCACCACAATGAAAGGTCAAATCTAGGCTCTGACCAGATAACGGATATTGGCATCTGGCCATGTAGACACTTAGGATTCACTTGAGTAGGAACACTGTGTATCATCATAGATTATGACAATGCAATTCTTGGCAGAACTTCCAGGGACTACATGTAATTATTTGGAAACTCTTCTCTGTCTTCGTGCATTATGTCCCCTGCTTTACATGAGTAGAGAAATACTCTTTAATTTCACTTGATTCTCCCCCTCTTACCTTTTTTATATCCTTCTCTGTCATCTTACTCTTACAGATTTTTACTTTAAGCTTCATTA
This sequence comes from Elephantulus edwardii, assembly GCF_000299155.1. Taxonomy (NCBI): domain Eukaryota; kingdom Metazoa; phylum Chordata; class Mammalia; order Macroscelidea; family Macroscelididae; genus Elephantulus; species Elephantulus edwardii. The sequence goes on along the minus strand of NW_006399760.1, from coordinate 21,755,528 downwards.
GATAGTCTAGATAGTGATTACACCTCTAGATCTAACTACATGCACTGTGGTGGTACAGGGGATTCATACCACACAATGTGGCTCTACTAATAGACACAAAGGAAAATGACTGCTTAGACAATTTTAGTGCAGTGTTTCAGCAAATGTTTCTTCTTTTTATAAAGGTATCCCAACAGAGTGCAGAAATTATCAAACAATATCACATGCAAGCAAGATTCTGCTGAAAATTACTCAAAAATGATTGGAGTAATATGTCAGCAGAGAACTGCCAGATGTGCAGGCCGGACTTAGAAGAGTTTGTGGTACTAGGGATATTATAGCTAATGTTAGATGGATCTTGGCTGAAAGCAGAAAATACCAGAAGAATGTCTATCTGTGCTTCATTGACCGTATAAAGGCTTTTGACTGCATGGACCACAACAAGCTAAGGCTGACTCTGAGAAGAATGAGAATCCCAGAACATTTGATTCTGCTTATGCAAAACCTATACTTGGACCAAGAGGCAGTTGTCAGAACAGAGCAAGGAGACACTATACGGTTCAAAATCAAGAAGGGGGTTCATCAGGGATGTATTTTGTTTCCATACCTTTTCAATCTGTATGCAGAACAGATCAACCAAGACCCTGGGCTGTACAAGGAGAAATATGGCATCAGGATTGCTGGAAGAGTCATCAAGAACCTGCGTTATGCAGATGACACAACCCTGCTTGCTGAAACTGAGGAGGACATGAAAAGCTTGCTGAAGAAGGTTGAGGACTGCCGCCTCCTATATGGATTGAAGCTCAACATCAAGAAAACAAAGATTCTCACCACTGGACCAATTGGCAGCATCAGTATGGACGGTGAAGAGATTGAGATAGTTAACAGTTTTAGTTTGCTTGACTCCACAATCAACACTCTCGGTAACAGCATCCAGGAAATCAGAAGATGAATGGCACTGGGAAAGTCAGCTGTGAAGGACCTCTCAAGAATACTGAAGAGCAACGACGTCAGGCTGGAGACAAAGGTGCGCCTGATCCAGGCCATAGTCTTTGCAATTAAGTGCTATGCATCTGAGAGTTGGACAGTGAATAGGGATGATAGAAAGAGAATTGATGCCTTTCAGCTGTGGTGCTAGAGACGAGTGTTGAATATACTATAGACTGCTAGAAGAACAAATAGGTTTGTCTTGGAGAGGGTGAAGCCGGGTTGCTCCATGGAGTCAAGGATTCTGAAGCTTAGTCTGACATACTTTGGGCATGTTGCAAGGAGAGACTGGTCCTTGGAGAGGGACAGCATGTTTAGGAGAGTGGAAGGATGGCACAGGAGAGAAAGACCCTTGATAAAATGGATCAATTCTATGATTGGGGAAGTGGGAATGAGTGTGTCGGAGACAGCAAGGTTGGCACAGGATAGAGCAGCATTTAGGGCTCTTGTACATAGGGTCACTATGAATAGCAAGCGACTTGACGACTCATAACAACAACAACAACATCCCTAGAGTTAATGATGAAGGAACTCTTGTGTTCTAGTGGGTAAAGAGCTGTGCTACCATCCAAAAATCATTTAGTTCGAATCCACTAGCTTCTATGTTGGAGAAAAATAGGCAATCTCCTCTCTTGCAATTTACAGCATTTTAAAAACCTGCTAGAGGGTCAGCTGTGATTCATCTTAACAACAATGAGTTTCGGTTACTTATAGCAACAAAAATATTTTTCATGAGCTAAGCAGTCAAGCATCAATAAATAGATCTAAAATGCTAAAATTCCATACTAATTTACTTTTGAACCTTTGCCTGATCCAGGGACTGGAGCCAGAGAGCCCAGCTGCCCCTGACTCTTAGCATGAACCTGAACTGGAATGAGAAGAATATGTCCTGTGTCATGATATTTGTTTACCTGCATATTTTTTAATAATTTGTTCTCAAGGGTACAACATTTATCTGTCAATTTATTGTATTGAGGGAGTGATTTGCATGTTGTTGCTTATTTCATAGCTTAAGCATACATTCACTTGCTTGTTCATTGCTTTCTTTTCTGAGTACATCACTTGTCTGTCACTTTGTTGTACTGCAGTGACTTGTAGATTGCCATAATGCTGGAAGTTAAGTCACCAGTATTTTAAATACCAGCAGGGTCACGTATGGTGGATAGGTTTTGGCAGAACTGACAAATTAAGACAGGAGAGGATGCATAAATTGACCATCCATATCTGAAACAGCAGGGCTTCAAAATCTGTATTTACTATAAATAAACATTGTTAGATAAATTATTGGAGATAGAAATCCAAATTAGAAGTCACTCTAAATAGGGAAAAAGAATTGCAAATTTCCATGAAAAATTGGATCATGGCATGTACAATATATGAGTCTAGGAAAATTGGAAGATGTAAAAAATGAAATGGAACACATAGGGATTGACATTCCAGGCATTAGTGAGTGAGATGGACTGGTATTCACCACTTTGAATCAGAAAATCATATAATTTTTTTTTATGCTAAAAGTAAAAAAGTGAGGAAGAATAGTATTATGACCATAGTAAAAAAACATCATTTCAAAACCTACCCTTAAGTACAATGCCGTGAGTGATAGTATAACATCCACTAACATATAAAGAAGACCTGTTAACACAACTATTATTCAAATATATACACACAAACAAATAAAGAGCTAAAGACAAAGATGGGATAGCTGAGGATCTTTGCCAACTTTTGCACTTTGACTGAAAATGCGTTCTGGATGCATTAATAATAATTGGTGATTGAGTATAAACATGCCTCTGGAAACTCTATGAACTTTGATAATTGATGATAATTATAGAAAAGCTTCAGGCCTTTTGTTCATAGGGTCACTATGAGTCTTGCTTAATATATTGGCAATCAACAACAACTAGAGTGCAAAAGTTAAAAACAAAGAACAAAGAAAAGTATTGGAATTACCAACTTGGTAACAAACATAAGGTAGGACATTGAATGATTGAATTTTGTAAAATGATTTATTAGTTGCAAACTTGTTCTGAAGACTGCCTCCTGGTCCAAGTATAAGTTTCACATAGGCAAAATCAGGTGTTCTGGGATTTGCATTCTTCTCAGAGTCAGCCACAGTTTGTTGTAATCCATGTAGTCAAATATCTTTGTGTAGTCAATGAAATACAGATAGACATACCTCTGGTACTCTCTGCTTTCAGCCAAGATCCATCTGACATTAGCAACAATATCCCTAATGCCACGGCCTCTTCTAAATCCAACCTGCACTTCAGGCAGTTCTCTGTTGCTGTGCTGTTCCAGTCATTTTTTTTTAATAATCTTCAGCAGAATCTTGCTTGCATATGATATTAATGATACTGTTAGATGATTTCCACACCTTGTTGTATCACTTTTCTTTGGAATGGGAACAAATATAGATATCTTCCAGTCAGTTGGCCAGGTGGTTGTCCTCCAGGTGGTGAGCACATCCAGGGCAGCGTCTGTTTGTTGAAATAGGTCAATCGTTGTTTTTTGCCAATTTTTTGCAGAGCATCTTGAACTTCTTCCTTCATTACCACAGGTTCTTGCTTATATGTAATTTCATTAAATTCCTCTGTCCACCAGTTCCTTTTGGTACAATGACTCTGTATACTGCATGCTTCCTGGATCATTTAATATTCTGCCTAAAGTATCCTTAAATATTGCAACTTGAGGTTTGAATTTGTTTTTCAGTTCCTTTAGCTTAAGAAATGCTGAGCAAGTTTGGCCCTTTTGATTTTCTGACTTCAGCTCCTTGCACATTGTAATACTTTATCTTTCCCACTGCCTTTGGAATCTTCTGTTCAACTCCTTAATATCTTGATTTCTTCCCTTTGCTTTGGCTTCTCAGTGCTCCAGTGCAATATTTAGAGTTTCTTCTGACATCCATCTTGGTCTTTTCTTCCTCCACTGTTTTTGTAATAATCTTTTGCATCCTTGCTGGATGATAGTCTTGATATCCTCCCATAGCTCATTGGGTCTTTGCTCATTAATGTCCTTAATGTCAAACCTGTTCCTGGGATGGTTTTGAAATTCAGGTGGGATAGACTCTAGGTCAAATTCTGGTTCCTTTGGACTTAATTTCCCTCATCTTCAGCTTGAACTTGCATATGAGTAGTTGATGGTCTGTTCCACAATCAGCACCTGGCCTAGTTTTCACAGCTGACATTGAGCTTCTCCAGTGGTTCTTTCAAAAAATGTAATTGATCTGATTGCTATGCATACCATCAGATGAAATCCATATGTATAAGCTGCATTTGTGTTTCTCATAAAATATATTTGCAATGAATAAGCTGTTGATTGTGCAAATTCTATCATTCTATCTACGGCTTCATTTCTGTCACCAAGTCCATGTTTTCCCGCTGCTGATTCTTCTTCATTATTCCCAACCTTTCCTTTCCAGTCACCCATTATTATTAATACATCTTGATTGCATGACTATAAATGTTAGTAGAAATCTTCTATTTCCTCCTCTTTGGCTCTATTTTTTCGTGCATATATTTGAATGTTGGTGGTGTTCATTGGACTTACTTGTATGTATGTGGTTATTATCCTGTCACAACATTTTATTTCAAGATGATTTAGAAATGACTTTTTATAACTATGAAAGCAACTTCATTTTTCCTCACCTTTTTTTCTCTAACATAGTACATCATATGATCCTCTGACTCAAAATGTCCCATGCCAGTCTATATGAATAAAATGTTTTAATAGTGGGGAGAAAAAGAAGCTGCATTACTTGTCCAACATGACTCTATTTTCAAGGGCAACTTCAGGCTCTAAAGCTACAGAGAAAAGGAATGAGTGACATGAGGAAACAACTGAGGAAATGAAGCCCCTTTATTGTGTTGCTCACCACGTCAGTAAGGCAACTCAAAGACATGTTGCAAAGACAGAGGCTTAGAGGACTGCATAGAGGGACAAAGTAGGATTTTTTCACCCAGTACACTTCAATCTTTCAATTTCCCTCTAATGAAGTTTTACCCCACAAGAAACTCACTTCTTCACACTTCATCAAACTATTAATTCCCATATTCTATGCTATGGCATTTCATCTGAGTTTGTCATAAAAGGAATTTATTTAGCATGAATGGTATGTTGATCAAGACAAAAGGAGACAGTCAAGGTAATTAGTAAAGAAGAATATGGTAAATACCTAGTACATATAGATTACTGAATAGATTTCTTATTGGAATCTTAGGAGGTATTGTAGTACTGCTCTTGTTCATTGCGATCACAAATATGTACCTTGTAAACTGTTAGCAAGTGTTGGTCAACTGAATGAATGGATGGATACATGGAGGAATAATGCCCTATTTCCTGCCTCCCACTCAGGGCATTAGTCTTTATATTACATTCTACCAGGTTGAGCAAATCCTGCATTTGTGCTTTCCAGCATCTAACCTAGTGTCAAGAAGCTGCACTGCAATCCCAGAGGCACTCAGTTCGAGGCCACCAGCTGCTCTGCGGGAGAAGGATGGGCAATCTCCTCCCTTGTAATTAACTGCCTCTGAAAACTAGCTGGAATGCCTGATGTGTCGGTTCCGACTTGGCGGTAGACAACCACCACCACCACCACCAGCTAACAGGTAAGAGAAAGATCAGGATCAATTTCATTTGCTTGAAGCAGTTCTCTTAAGGAAATATTTGTCTGTCAAATAGAACTGAGGTCTCAAAACAGAATCCTCGTATGGACCGTCTAATAAATTTGGGTATAACATAAAGAAAATATGGACAGTGTAAGTTCCATCTGAAGTCACGCACATTTAAAATTTTAGCCAAATGAAACACGTCTAGGCCAAAAGTTGGTCCTTGCTAATTCACAGTTCAGTTTGCATTATTACTATTATAAGAAAATACCTATATCCAAAACTGAAATTTATATTTGTTTTCAAATGAGAATGTGTCCAAATCTCCTGAAGAATATTGTGGATTGGTACATGCAGTCACTTAAAGGGATCTTTTAAAAAACGTTGGAAAGCCTTGAGAGGACATATTTTGGCATTTCTGGCCAGAGATCCCTTTCCATTTTTCCTGGACTCCGTCAGGAAGGATTTGGAACTTGGGATCAGCGTATTATCACTAAAAGGCATTGCTATGCATATTAAGAATATGTAATGAATCTTAATAGCATTTACTTATTATCTCATAATGCTCAGTCATCCTAATGCAGTTTTGCACCAGCATACATATTCCATAATTAAGGAAGAGGTGTTTTTTACCTTCATATCTGGACTTCACTGATAAGTTGGTATGCAGCTGGCATTCAATGCAAATTGGAGTTTGCTGGCTTCTAATCTGCATACTCACACTAATCAGCAGATTCCTTGTACGCAGGCTGCCCACATTTTAAACTACACTGTCACATGTAGAATAAATAATAGAGTTTTGCTTTGAATTAATAATATGCCACATGGTTTATAGTTCAGAGTCTTATGTACCACAGCTTGGTAAGTTGGGCTTTCACATGTAAAAAAGACATTGCAAAACCTGGAAAAAGAAAACTATCAAAAACCTAGAATAGTGATTACTATCAAAATTTGACCTAAAGTTATTCAGAGAGAGAGAGAGAGAGAGAGAGAGAGAGATTCTAGCTTTTGAGTCAGACTGAAAAAATCTCAGATGGTTTTCGGAGGCTGTGAATCACAGGAGGTTATTATCCACCTTTTCTCATGGAGCAGCTTGTAGATTTGAACCACCTGCCTTTGTGTTGGCAGTACAACTTCTTATCCACTAGGGCACCAGAGTCAGGGTGATTGAAATACAGAATAGTGGATGATATCATGTAGTCTCCCTAGCCTAGACCATTTAAACCTCTGCTGAAAAGACTAAACATCTCCATTAATAGCTAGATCATTAAATTTAAATCACTATTTCAGATCTACTTTAGAGTATAAGACATTCTGAATATTGAGGCCTAATTATTCAGAGTGCATTTGAAGAATTACTGCCAAAAAAGTAGCAGGGTTCTGAATACATGATACCATCAAAAGGAAAATTTTGTTAATTAAAAATCTCTTTTAGTACGATTTGGAATGAGTGAAATAAGTGAAAACAACCACAGAATAAAAATTAATTTTAAAACAGTACAACGGGTTTAGTTAGAAGATTGAAAAATTCTGATCTTGTTTCAAGCTCTTTATCACAACTGTGCATGGCAATTATTATCTGAGATCAATGAGAGAAATAAGTCTCATACAGAGGTTACTTAGTTAATACATGTGAAATTTGCATTTATATAATAGCTGCTGGACTCCAAAATATTGGTTTTTGGCCAGTTTTGTAACATGTCATCTGTTGCCTAATGATGGCAGGTTGAAAATTTGGTTAAGTGAAGAGATAAATCTGACACAAGGGTCTAAACAGCTCAATTGTCATTAAGACCACAGTTTACAAGTGCCAACATGATGCAAAAGGGGGGAAATATTTTCAAAATTTTAGAAACCAAAATGACTCTTTATGCTCCTGAGCTTTCAGTAAAGATGCTCATTTAAAACAATTTAGCTAAAACCTGAAGGTTGTTGAAGACAAATGAAGGCAGATGTTACATTTACAGTTTGGAGACACCTGTGCAAAATACATATGCACTAGCAGATGTCAACTCTATCCACAAGAACCAGATTTTGAATGTTTTAGGAAAGAGAAGCCTGGTTTTTGTGAGTGGATTTATTCGAATAAGTCACCACCCTCTAACAAAAATATTTACTCTTTTTGTCCTCAGCAAGCAAAATTCAAGTCCCACTACTCCGCTTTTAATACTCCTAAGAAGCGATGCCATTCTATTTCATTGACACATTTATACTGCTGACTGTAAATGTAAATGTACACATGTCAAAATAAAAAGATACAGGGAAGGATTTGTCAAAAGCCTTCTTTAGAGAATATACAATGCTCATGCTTTCACGGTCACCCTGTCTGGTGACCTTTGAATAGCTGGAGAGAGAAGTCAGTGTCTTTTGATGTGTGAAAGTCTTAGTGCTTGTGTATTCAGACACTAATGACTACGCTTTATTGTTTTTAAATTATTCGGCACAAATTATCATACACTTATACTTAAAACATTATTCACCTATTGTTGTTGTTGTTATGTGCCGTCGAGTCGCCTGCGACTCATAGCGACCCTATGTACAACAAAAGACGAAGATCACAAATTTTAAGTCACAAGTCAGGCTTAGCATAGCTGAGTTCTCTGCTCAGGGAACCCGAGGTTACAATTAATGTGTTATCTGAGCGAAGTTTTTTATTTGGAAGCTTTGGGAAAAAGAATGTTAGAATATTCAGCTGTTGACAGATCTCAGTTCTTTGTGACTTGTGGTTTTGGAATTGAGGTTTCTATATTCGCAAGAGGCCATTAGCTGGAGGCCAGTCTCAACTTCTATGAAACCCTTCTTAAGTCTTTCCCATATTCTTCTCAAACATAGCATTAATGACAGTCTTTTCCAGAACTTTCCAGAGAAAGCTCCTCAATTTAGAATAATCCAAATTTAACTGATCAGTGTTCTTATTATACCTGCAAACCCTCTAGTCCTTTAAAAGAATCATGCAAGTAATATCATATCCAGGGATATTGCCAACAATCTCCGAAGAAGTTCGCATACCAAGTGGAGTCATTTGGAGTAATTTTCAAGTTCATCCTACCAAAGAAGCAAATAATTTATGTTGTTCTTAGTTTTTGTTTTCATATGCAGCTACATTCTGATTGTTGTTGTTTTTGTCATGTGCTGTGGAGTCGCTTGCAACTCATAGCTACCCTCTGTACAATAGCACTGAACCCTGTTCTATCCTGTGCAATATTTATCATCTGACACACCTATCCCCATCACCCTAGTCATTGAATCAATCCATCTCATCAAGGGTCTTTTTCTCCTGCACTATCCCTCCACCATTCCAAGCATGATGTCCCTCTCCAAGGACTAGTCTCTCCTTGCAACACGCCCAAAGTGTATCAGAAAAAGCGTCAGAATCCTTGCCTCCAATGAGCAGCCTGGTTTTACTCTCTCTAGGATGAACATGTTTGTTCTCCTGGCAGTCCATAGTATATTCAATACTCTTCTCTAGCACTACAGGTCAACAGCATCAATTTTCTCTGTATCATTCCTACTCATTGTTTAGCTTTCTGATGCATAGCAAGTAATTGCAAAGACTATGAACTGGATCAGGCACACCTTATTCTCCAGACTGACATCATTGCTCTTCAGAAATCTGGAGAGGTCCCTGAGAGCAGACTTTCCCAGTGCAATTTGTCTTTTTATTTCCTGGTTGTGGTACCAAGAGTGTTGATTGTGGAGCCAAGCAAACTAAAGCTGTGAACAATCTCAATTTCTTCACCATCTATCATGATGCTGCCAATCAGCCAGGGGTGAAAAATCTTTGTTTTCTTGATATTAAGCTTCAATCCGTATTTAAGTCTGCAGTCCTTGACCTTTTTCAGCTAGCTCTTCAGATCCTCCTCAGTTTTAGCAAGCAGGGTTGTTTCATCTGCATAACACAGACTGTTGATAAGTCTTCATCCAATCATAATGTCACACTCTTCCTCATGGAGCACAGCCTCCTGGATGATCTGTTCTGCATATAGACTGAAAATATATGGAGACTGGACACATCCCTGGCATACACCTTTCCTGATTTTGAACCATATAGTGTTTCCTTGCTTTGTTCTGACAACTGCCTCCTGGTCCAAGTATAGGTTTCACATAAGCACAATCAAGTGTTCTGGGATTCCCATTCTTCTCTGAGTCAGCCACAGTTTGTTGTAATCCACACAGTCAAATGCCTTTGCATAGTCAATGAAACACAGGTTCACATTCTTCTGGTATTCTCTGCTTTCAGCCAAGATTCATCTAACATTCGCTATAATATCCCTAGTACCACTATCTCTGGAATTCCAGCTACTCATCTGTCAGTTCTCTGTTGATGTGCTGTTCCAAAAATTTCTTTTTTAAATAATCTTCAGCAGAATCTTGCTTGCATGTGATATTAGTGGTATTGTTTGATAATTTCTGCACTCTGTCAGGTCACCTTTCTTTGGAATGAGAACAAATATAGATCACTTACAGTCAGCTGGACAGGTGGTTGTTCTCCAGATTTCTTGACACAACTTAGTGAACACATCCAGGGTAGCATCTGTTGTTAAAATATGTCAATTGATATACCATTGATTCCTTGGCCAGTTCTTTCAGAGCAGCTTGAATTTCTTCCTTCACTACCAGAGGCTCTTATCCATGTGTTATTTCATGAATTTTTTTCCTTGCCAGTAATTTCCTTTTGGTACAGTGACTCTGTATACTCCTTCCATCTTCTTTTAATGCATACACTTAATTCAGGTTAGCATGAGAGAAAGAACAACTTAATTAGAGCAAAAGTATTTCAGTGCAGTAAATACATTTGAAATGCAATGCAAATTTATTCTTTTTTAGATAGATTAAATGTAATAAGATGCAAGGATAAATCCATTTTCATCTCACTCTTCACAGGACACCCAAATATTGTTTAGATACAATACTTTTTTATGACCCTGGGTGAAAGTTTTATGAGATCAAATAACTTAAAAAACAGCAAAAAAATCCTCTTTATTGTGGTATAATATTCACAGAGAACAAGGTGTACAATTCTGTTTTCATAAAATAAACATATCTGTATAACCAGCATTCAAAACAAGAAACAAAATAAGACCAGCACCACTGGTCAAATTTGGCCCCATCTACTGCCCTCCATTAAAATTACTACATGCTCACATATCTAACTACAGTTTTTAGACTTTAGATAGCTCCTTAAGTTGTTCTAGGAAGAAGGATTAGCCATCGGCTCCCAAAATGTAATAGTCCTTTGAAAACCCTGTGTACAATAGAGCACACACGAAGTAGAATAACTGATATGGCCTCAACTTTGGAAACACAAAGGAGGAGGAACCCTGGTAAGCAGAAACTAATGGCTGGAACAGGGAATGTGAGAGACATGAATGTAGGAAAACTGGATATCATTAAGAAAGAAATGGAGCACATAAATATTGGCACATTAGGTATCAGGGAAATGAGATGGAAGGAAGTGATGTACATATAGGGCTTTATCTGTCCAGCCACTTGGATTTCTCAGTGCTAGTTACTTATAAATTATCTTTACTTGTTGTTTGTTGTTGTTGTGATTTATAGTATTAGAACTGACCCGTAGCTGACCCTCCTACAGATTTTCAGAGGCAGTAAATTGCCCAAAAGTTGATTGCCTATCTTTCTTCCAAGGGGTAGCTGCTGGATTCAATAGTATACCTTTAAGCCTTTGTGCTGGTCATGTCATTTCTTACCACTAAGCCACCACTGACTCTGACTTATAATGACTTCATGAACAGGTTAAAACCTTGCTTTATCATGTACCATCCTCGAAATTTCTGCTGTGCATAGTCCATCATTGCAGTCACTGTGTCAATCCATTTCATTGAAGATCTTCCCTTGAAATATAAGAAAATAATGATTACATAATCAGGATATAATCACACCTTTAATTGAGATTGGCACCCAGTGGAGCCTTCTGTCTTTGCTTGAGTTAATAGATGGAGCACATAGCTAAGCAATGATCCACTAGACAAAATTCTCACCCAGGAAAGTCTCGAGAGACAAGCCCAGCAATCTGCTGGCTTGAAATCTGCTTGGTCACAACCTTGAAAACTTCATGAGTCAGAATCCCTTTGATAGCAGCTAACAACAACAAAGGTAATACCTTTTTGATTTGCCATTCTAGGTGAAATTGTAACTTTCTACCATTACTGTTCAGATTGTTCTTCAAAGAACAAGTCTTCTGAATGGTTCCCTTGACATGTCATCTATCACTTTAAGATAAGAGAGAAGAAAGGAAACACACTCTCCACTGGTTTCCATGGGAATGAATGATGGTAAAGCATAGAAACCCTGACGGTTCAAGGACAAACTCTCTTAGGCTACTTCAGCATTGGCACTGGTATACACTTAAAATGAATATTGGATTAAAGACCCCAACAAAATCAGCATTTGATCACATCCTTTATTTATGTTATATGAAAAAAGTTCTAGTGTTTCATTTTAGAATGTGGGAATAATTGGTACTTATTATTATGTTCTTAGCCTCTGAGTTTCTCAGTTAAAACTGAAATAGCAAGATTTATATTCTGACATTCACTTAATGTATTTATAGACTTTATGACACTTTAAGAAGAGGAAACATTTTTGTAATGTTGTTGTTGTTAAGTGCCATCGAGTTGCAGGCGACACATAGCGACCCTATGAAGGAGAGTCCTTGATGCTTGGGTGCCTTTCATCCTCTCTCCAGATTCATGGGGTTTCTGGAGGCAAGCTACTATGGAAGTGGATGCCACTCCTTCTTCCAAATTTTAGTAATAGTTTTCAATTTATTATTACTTGATTTTTCTTAATACCACCAACTGATGATTGATCATTTGGCTTCATTGGTTAACCAAAGCATTTGTGATTAAATTGTTGTTATTCATGTTGTTAGGTGACATCAAGTCAATTATGACTCCTAGTGACCCTCTGAACAGGTCTGAACCTTGCCCTAGCCTGTGCCATCCTCCTGCTCTCTCACATGCTCCAACCAATTGTCACCGTGTCTATCCATCTTATTTGCAGTCTTTCTTTCTTTCATCATCTACCTTCCTCAACATGATGTCTTTTTTTCTAAGGATTGACCTCCTCTGTCAGATGAAATTTTACTGTATTTGCCTTTAGGGAGTACCATGGTTAAAATTCCTCCAACTGAGACTTGTTTGATTTTTAGACAGTCTATGGGATATTCAATACTCTTCTCCAACACCACTGTTCAAAGGTATCTATTTTTGTCTCATTATTCTTATTCATTGCCCAATTTGCAGGTGCATAAGAAGTAACTGTAAAGACTATGGGTTGAATAGTTGCACTTTAGTCTTTAAATTGACATCATTGCTCTGTAGCACCTTTGAGAGGTCCTTAATTACAGATTTTCCCAGTGCAAAACATATTTTGATTTCCTGACTGCTATTGCCATGTGTTCTGATTGTGGATATGGGTAAAATGAAATTTTTAACAACTTCAGTCTTTAGCTATAGGTTCAAGTGGTGAGAATTTTCTTTCTTGCTGTTGAGATATAATCCATTTTGAAGGCTGTCATGTTTGATCTTCAGCAAGGGTTTCAAATCCTCTTTACTTTCAGTGAGGAAAGTTGTATCATCTGGAAAACGCAGGTTATTGATACATCTTCCACCAATCCTGATAACCACATTCTTCTTTATGTAGTCCAGTTTCTAGAATTATTTGCTCAGCATACAGAATGAATAAACACAGGGAAAAGATAAAATATTTTCCTAGAACCAAGGAAAGAAAACAGCTTCTTGGTCTATGAATACTTTTTTCATGAACACAGTTTAATATTTTAGGATTCCCATTCTTAGGCAACTCAATGGTGCATAACAACATTCTTCTCAGTGTCAGCTATAATTTTGGTAATTACATTAGTCTGTGATTTTTCTCTGTATTTCTTTCTCCTGTTCTTCACTAACCTCAAATTGGAACCCAAATAACTAGCAAATTTTCATTTAAAAATGTAATTGCTTGAACAAAGCAGCTTCCATACCTGGGGTAAGTGATTGATTTAGACACATGTGGGTGAAGGGAGTAGGTCAGCCATAGATGGAGAAACTGCAGCAACAAGAAGAAATTAGCCAACTATTTAAATAGAGTGTGGGAGGTAGGACATAATACGAAAAAAATCGAAACACAAAACTAAATCATTTGCCCCCCAAAATCCCTTTTCATCCATTGTGCCAACGTTTTGCAGTGAAAGTGGAGGCGAAAAATTGGCCAAAAAGCAAAAAGAATTCATGCAGTTTTACATTCTTGAGGTGACTGGATTTCAAGATCCTGTCAGAGTTGAATCCAAATGCAATCCAGCAGTATTTGATACTGTAGCCTAAGTCTACTAATTCAAATCCTACCAAAATCAAAGTGATTAGCTCTTGACTAGGAATGGCTTAGGAAGTGTGGAAATGCTTAACAAAGGATGACTTTTATATGGCTCATAATCTGGTTTAGTCTCAATTTAACCTAACCCTTGGGGGGAAAAAAATCTTTACTCTCATTCTAATATACTGGTAAAAGTTTTCATTTTCTGTTGTTGTTAAGTGCCGTCGAGTAGCCGGCGACTCATAGCGACCCTATGAAGGAGAGTCCTTGACGCTTGGGTGCCTTTCATCCTCTCTCCAGGTTCATAGGGTTTCTAGAGGTAAGCTATTATGGAAGTGGACGCCACTCCTCCTTCCACGCTTGTTTAATCGGGGAGCTCCACCCCACTCTCAGTCCACATTGGGTAGCCAACCATTAACGCATTTGACACATCCATGTCACAGTGTTCAGCCTCACAGCAACCACAAGTGACCGCGGGACGGCAACTTGTACACCAGGGCTATACGACCTAGAGGAATGTCTGCACAAAAACAATAAAAGACTGGCCTGAGGGCCGCGAACTAAAAGTCACCATCTTTGTCTGGGTCACATCATTTTCTCTTCGCTGGACCAGCTGATCTCTCACTCTCTCTTTCTCTCTTTGTTGATGTTATTGTTATTAAGTGCCGTCGAGTCACAGGCGACTCATAGCGACCCTATGAAGGAGAGTCCTAGACAATAAAAAATATAATAAAAGTAATTAAAACTCTACATCTTTCTACAAAGAGTAGGATTTCATTAAAAAATACAAAATATGCAAAGAAGCAGGAGAATGTGACCCATATAGCCAACAGATGAAGTAGTGAATAAAAAAAAAGACCCATATAGACTCAGTCTGATGTTCACAAATGAGGTAGGAAGAAAAATGTTAGAAATGTTCATGCTGTATTTCCCAAAACCTGAGGGGAATTAGGTTACAGATGGAATTGATTCTCCTGATTGCTGATTTTGAGATGGTGTGTTATCCTGAGTCTGTGAGGAAGAGTGGATATGAGAGTAAGAACCAAGGAGAGATTTGAAAATTCTACTCTGCTTTCTTAAAAGATGGAACAAGCGCCACAAACCCAGGACTGTAGGCTTCCTGTAAAAGCTGAAAAGAGCGAGGACAAGGATTCTCTCCTAGAAGCTCCAGAAGGAATATAGCTCTGCTAACAACTCAGTGTTAACATGGACTTGGTGACAGATATGAGTCTGGAGATAGAATGTTCGAATTCTGTACAATCAATGATTTATTCATTGCAAATATCTCTTGTAAGAAACATTATGTTATGAATTCATCACATATTTTAGACTCAATTCAGTCTACAACAGAGTAGGGAGATTTCCAAAAGAAAGAGTGTGCAGACACAAGCAAAAACTTCTCACTATAAAAATTTCCAAACGTCTTACATGTCACAAGAGGAATTTCAACTCAGGCTTACATGATTTTGAGACTAAACTCCCACAAATCAAAGCCTGGTTTCGTGATACACTAACTTTGTGAGTGGAAAACATTTTGAATTTGTTTCCCAAACAAAAAGTCAGAAAGGGCAATCTAAATGATATAGTTTATTAGGTTTTAGGTGTTCAATATCATGCCCTTCATCAAAGGATAACTGTTTTGTCCTCGCAGTGTTTTAAAGTCATAGTCATAACTTGAATGTGAGTATTGATTTATTCCTGACCTCCTACTGTGTATGAAGTGAGGAACATAGTACATACCTGTTTCCTCAAGTTCAGTCATAGTCTTTAAGTACAGACTTAATGTTAACATCTTTGACACTTATTCCAAGCAATAGAATATACTCTACTGAGTTCTATAGAATCTGTTACCTTGATTTCCACGTATACTAATTATTTTGTCAGTCAGTGATAATATAATTACAAGAAAAGAGGCTGTTATTTTCAAATGATCTGGACTACATTCTGCCTCCAAGTTCAGGGACTCAAATTGAATCCAAGGCTAGGAGATGTTAATGCTATTCTTGCATGCATAGTTATTACTTGCATTTCTTAATCCTGATGACTTTAAAATGAAAATACTTCACAGTCGTAAAAAAGTTTCACATCATCTAGCCTGACAATTATAACTTAACAGTTTACATTTAAATTTATAAATTATAAGCGAGGGATTAGACTTAGTATAATTAATTAAATAAACTTAGTAATTAGTAAGCCTTAACCACAGATTATTTCTGTCTGTTAAGGTTTGTGGTTTTGGTTGAGATGATAATAGGCTTTAGTTACTCTAATGTTGTTGGTTTTATAAGAAATGTAGTTAACTTTGTTATGCAATCGATTATCTTTAAAACACATGACATATGCAAATCATTCTATAGGTAAAGATACTTTAAAAAAATTCAGAGACATCTTCAAGGAAAATAGATCTCTTTTTTTCTCTTCTAGTACTCAAGAGCAACGGTGTCTCTCTGGAGACTAAGGTGTGCCCGATACGGGCCTTGGTCTTTGCAATCACTTGTTATGCATCAGAGAGTTGGACAATGACTAAGGAGGATAGAAGAAGAATTGATGCTTTTGAGCTGTGGTGCTGGAGAAGAGTAGTGAATGTACCATGGACTTCCAAGAAAACAAACAGATTCATCCTGGAGAGGCTTAAACCAGGCTACTCCTTGGAGGCAAAGATTCTGGGGCTTCGTCTGACATACTTTGGACATGTTGTAAGGAGGGACAGGTCTTTGGAGAGGGACATCATACTTGGGAGGGTGGAGGGGCAGTGCAGGAGGGGAAGACCCTCTATTAGGTGGATTGATTCAGTGACTGGGGTAATTGGGATGGGAGTGTCAGAGGCAGTGTGATTAGCACAGGGTAGAGCACGGTTTAGGGCTGTTGTACATAGTGACAGCACATAATAACAACAACAACACTTCTTTAGTCCTTAGTATTGTAGGTAACGTTACTGTATATAATAGAGACCTTTCACTTTTTCATAGAACAGTCAGGAAGGCCATCTGATGCAGCCCTACAGCTACATAACATAAAATCCTTTAATTACTTCCCTCCTCTACTTTCTGTGGCTTATTGCCTTATATCATCATTATCAACGAGCATAATGCAATGATTACCGTTCAGCTGCTACTTGTAAGGGTATCGTGATTTAGGTCCACCTAGAGACCTTTTGGGTTTAAGTCTGGCAATCTACACTGAGAAGAATGAGTCCCTGAAAACACTGTGGAACAAAATTCTACTCTGACACACCTAAGTCAGAACCAATTTGAGAGCAATTGGTGTCAATTTGAAGCCCATGTTCACAAAGTCCTCGTTGTCCAAGATGCTATCATTATGTTGCTTGAAAACTTGTTTTGCTTCAACTTTTGCCTAGTGTTCTAATGGGCCTTTTGGTGTAGTAGATTTATTCTTAAAAATTGATTTTCTAGACCTTTGCTTTTGACTTTAGCCACATGGCTGTGTGAGAACATGCAAATGGGGGGTGTAGGGAGCTTTGGTGGCCTAGTGGCAAGAAGCTTCACCGCAATGCCAAAGGCATGCCATTTGAGTCCACAGGCTGCTCCTCTCATTCAGTTAACTGCCTCTGAAAACCTGCTGTAGGATCAACTCTGGGTTGGTCGTGACTTGCTGGTACACAACAAACAACAACAGTCTATCTATGAGTTTTGTCATCCAACAGGTTTAAATTGAGCAAGTTCAGTAGGCGAGAATTAGATAATTCCTAATACCTACCAATAAGGATGAAGCAAATAATGCAGCCCTTCTACTTGGGGTAGAGATCTGTTGTCAGTCAGCCCGGGACCTAGACTTGTGCAACAGCAGCTTCAACTGAGAAGCAAAGACATACACGAGACAGAGCTAACATGGGACCATTGCCCCACAGAGCCAGAGCAAGTAGTCTTCACCAAGTTTGCTGGAGGACTAGGAGAGAACAAGAGGAATTATCATGACTGGGAGGGCTCTGTAAGAGTGATGTAAAGCTGTGAGGATATTCAGAGGGCTTATGAGCACTCTTTAGAAGCAGCCCTGGCTGAAGAATTTTATCCTGTTTCTTACCTGGATTGTAACCTGTTAACTATGGTTCTTTGAGATCTGTGTGGCACTCGCAAAGAATTTTGGAAGGATGGGAAATCTCCTCCTGTGCAATTTACTGCCTCTGAAAACCCACTGGAAGGTCAGCTATGAGTTGGTTTTGACTCAACAGCACACCACAGCAACAAGAAGTAGAGGAGCGAAAGCCCAGATGATGATTGGCGTTGAAATAGGAAAAGTAGGTGAGAAGTATAGTTGATACTGCAGAAATAGATTTTTGAACTCCTTATGGAGTTAGTAGAGGTCAGAATCAGTTGTCTCCACTCTGTTTGCATTCATTTTACAGACAAAATAGAACCTTATAATTTGACGCAATTTAAGTTTAAAAACTCTTCCGTACTATAGAGCTGGCAACAAAAAGTCATACATACACTGTTATCAGTTTGCAGGTGTAATAATTATGAATGCTCTCAGGCTGGAGATTTAGAGGGCTGGAATTATTTCTTGGCTTTTTCAGCACTGACGGGTTGAGCATATCACTTCAGCTTTTTCAGCCATGATATGGTTTTCAAGCAAGCTTATTGAGAGATAATTTAAATAATAATAAAAAACCTTTATTTAAGTCTACAATTTGAGTTTCCAGACATGTACATAGTCATATAACTAACACTACAATTAAGATGCCATGTTAAAAAGGCCTCTTGTGTCTTTTTGAAAGAAACCCCCAGTCTACGGAAACCACTGATCTAATTTCTCTGTCTATAGTTTACCTTTTCTACAATTTAATATGACTGTTAAGTGCCATTGAGTTTATTCCAAACTACAGCTACACTATGGTGACAAAGCCCATTATTCAGTTAGCTTTTAGGGAAATGTATATTAAAGCCACAATGAGATAACAATTCTTATGTACTGAAATAACTAAAATAGAAAAAATTGGCTGATACTGTTGAGTATTATGGGAGCGCAGAACAGTTGAAAATCTAGTGCATTGACTGGTTGAAATGCAATATGTACAATAGTGTTCTTTTAAAATACTGCTTGATTTCTTTAATGATACTTTTCAAGGGACTTCTACAAGAGATAATTAATCTATAATTTTCTTTCTTGTGTTGTCTTTGTCTAGTCTTATTATTAGCATGACGATGACCCCATAAAATGAGTTGAGGGGTAACAACATATCTTCTAATTTTATTAATAATTTGTTTAAAATGGATATTATTAGTTTATTATGCATTTGATTGAGTAAAGTCACATAGGCTTGACATTTTCTTTGTGGATGTTTTTAATTATGAATACATTTCTTTAATAAATATAGACCCTTTAGTGTTAATTTTTTTCATAAAAGCATTTTAGTTTACATATTTTTAACAAGTAGTCTCTCATCTGATCTAAATTGTAAATTTATTATTATAAATATGATTACAAATATTTTTATTATTTTTAATGGCTACATGAAGTCCATTGATAATCCCTCTTTACCTCTTGATAATAGGAATTTCTGTGTCTGCTTTTTTGTCCTGATTAGTCTGACTAGTGAGAGAGGGGGGAAAAATCAATGTTAATAAAACTAAATGTAAACGGAGAAAAAATGGTAGATATAAGTGAGGAGCAAAATTTCCTAATTTAATAAGGAATTCTTCCCAACTGACAAGCCCTTGAGCACTGTGTTGATCAAGACACATTTGTTCTGTGCACACTTGCAATGTTTTAGCTTTGCAATTTTTCTCTACATCTGAATTTATATCAAGAATGAAGAGAGAAATTTAATTTTTGTATACCAAATGATCTAAAAAAGGTCTCTGTTCTATTTATATGAAAAAATAAACAACAAACAAAACACCCATGCTGCTTAAAGCACAGTCCTAAATATCCAATATCAATATCCAATTAATGAAAAGTAGCATTTTTGAATAATGTTCTCATAAAAGAATATTTGTTATGCCACGTTACTCCTAATAATATCATTAGAGCAAGACTTTAATTATTTCTTGATATGATTTCTATTCTCTTGATATATTTATTGTTTCATTTTATTGCACACCTTCCAGTGATTGATATTGACATTGAGTAAGAAACCTAGGAGTTTTTCTCTGAAAACCAGGGGCTATATCTTGGAAAAATAAAATATCCATTTTAGAGCCAAGGAGGCAAATGGATTGCTTAGTTGTTAAATAATCTTAATGAGATGTCAAGAGCAGAGAAATATTTCCAATCCTCAGCAAGGTCTTCAGGTAATGAAACATTGATTTTTTTTAAACTTTCTAAAAACCATTTTGCTTACTGTACAAGAAGTAAATGAAAATTATTTGTTTCCAAGGGCACAATGCATTTTCAGATGGTTAATTTAATATTTAAAGTTCCTTCTAATTATTTTCACCTTCACATTGTATTTGTTTAATTTGTGCTGATACCTGTTTGATAAAATATACTATGAGTATTGATTCATTATCAAAACAAGCCACAGGCCAAGAATGTGGTCTGTGTGAAATCACTAGAAAGATGATGTTTGTGGAGGAAGGAAGATCTATGTTTTACCTTAAAAAAATGAATTAAAAAAATGATGGATTTAAAAGTTTTGTTCATTTTTAATTTTGTGTCTGTGTGTGTGCGTGTGTGAGAGAGAGAAAGAGCAATATTTAATTGCTTTGATATTGGTTCAAAAGTTTACCATACTTAGAACTTGAATTTTAAAACTTCTTTTCCTAGGTATTAAAACATTATTAAGAAAGTTAGAAATTAGTAGTTGCCATGTGACTAAATCTTGTTAGATAACAGTTAAACCTCTTATTTTGGGAGTACATATGACCCTAAATTAAGGCACAGATTAAGGATTTTCAGGATATAAGGACCACTTGTTTCCAATAGAGAAGATTCTTAAACTATCTAACCTTGTAAGGATTACTACTACCATCCTTTTCTCAACCAGATGAGTAAATGTTGACAATTTTTAATTCATTTATTTTAACTGCAAATGATTTCCTCTTACTTTAATGTCTTTGCAATTTAAAACAGTATGGTTTGGGGTTTTGCCGTGATGTTCCCGCTTTATGAGAAGTTCTAATATGCTATTTTCTGCTTTACTTTAGTCCTGGTTTTGAAAGTAAAGCCCAACAGAGGAGTTAACTTTTGTTACCTAAGAAACGACTTCAAAATTCAGTTGTCTCAAACTGAAATCACAAAGCACCTGGGTGTCTGTAAAACTTCTGAAGTTTGGCTAATGTAGGCTGGTCCAGATTTGGGCTTTAATCTCAGACTGTAGGGTTTGAAGCTACACTGCTTCTTATTGATTGACTTGGGGATTGACTTGCTTTCCTCACCTGTCTGTAGTGCTCCCTCTTCCTTGAGATAGCCAGGACTAGTTTTTCTCAATAACAAAACGAAACCCGTTGCCATGGGATTGATTCTAATGTTAACTGTCCATCAGGTTTGTAGGCTATAAATCTTTATAAGATAAAACTGTCTCATCATTCTCCTCATAATGGAGGTGGATTCAAACCTATGACCCTTTTTTTGTTAACAGCACAATAGTAAGGATTTCTATCTGGTCAATTAAAAACCAAACTTACCTTGTCCATGAGTCATTTCCAACTCATGGTGAACTCCCATCAGGTTTCTGAGGCTACAGATCTTTACAGGAGGAGATTATCCATATTCCTTCTAAGCAGTAGCTGATGGATTCAGACCTACAGTTCAGTTAGCAACACAATATGTAATAAACTATGCCACCAGAATTCCCTCTCTGGGCACTGCAATAACATCAAATTAAACCCAGTGCTCTACAATCATCTCTGAATCAGAATGACTTTTCCTCAGGTGTCCTAGCAGAGGGTACCAGAGGAAGGTCTATCTGTGTTTCATTTATAATGAGAAGGCATTTGACTATGTGGATCACAAAAAATTGTGGCTAATCTTGAGAAGAATAAGAATCTCAGAACAATTGATTGTGTTCATGTGAAACCTATACTTGAACTAGGAGGCAGTTGTCAGAATAGAGTAAGGAAACATTACATGGTTCAAAATCAGAAAATGGGTGCATCAGGAATGTGTCCTGTCTCCATACCTTTTCAATCTGTATGCAGAGCAGATCATTCAAGAGGCTGGATTTTATGAAGAGAAATGTAGCATCAGGATTGGAGGAAGATTCCGCAACAATCTACATTATGCAGATAATACACCCTTACTTGCTAAAACTGAGGAAAGCATGAAGCATTTGCTGTAGGGCTATAGTCTGCAATATTGATTGAAGCTCAGCGTCAAGAAAACTAAGATTCTCACCACTGGGCCAACTGGCAGCATGATGACAGATGGAGAAGAGATTGAGATTGTTAACAATTTCCTCTTGTTCAATTCCACAATCAACACTCTTGGCACTAGCAGTCAGGATATCAAAAGACAAATTGCATTGGGGAAGTCTGCTATCAGTGACCTCTCCAGAGTGCTGAAGAGAAAGGATAGCAGTCTAGAGACTAAGGTGCACCTGATGCAGGCCATAGTCTTTGCCATTACTTGCTATGCATTAGAGCTTGGCAGAAAAATAATTTGTGCCTTTGAGTTATGGTACTGAAGAAGAGTATCAAAAGTTGATTGCAAAGAGAACTAACAGGTTTGTCCTGGAAAGAATGAAATTAAGCTATTCCTTGGAGGCAAGGATTTTGAGACTCTGTCTCACATACTTTGGCATATAGACAGGAGAAACAAGTCTTTGGAGAAATGTATCATCCTTGTAAGTGACCAGGGACAGGGCAGGAGAGAAAGACCCTGGAGGAGATGGATTGACACAACAAGAACTGGTGTAATGAGGGCAGGTGTGACAGATACAGTGAGACTGGCTCAGAATAGAGCAAGGTTCAGAGCTACTGTGCTATAGGTTATAGTCAACTTGATAGCACATAAAAGCAACAGCAATTACAGAAGATGTAGTGCCCTTTGCCGCCAATAAAAATGCTCTTAGAGTTGTGCAGTGCAGGTCCTGCTCAAGTGCACGTGGAAGTACAGCAAGAACAGAGCTCAAAACCTCTTAGCATGCTTCTCTCATTGATGTTTTTGGGTAAATGAACTTCCAGGGATCTATTAAGATAAAAGGATGTAGAATCAATTTCATGGACATACAACTTACCTAGTTGCATGTGATTTAATGTTGCTTGTTCTCTATTGTCATTATCTTAAATTCCTAATAAATTTTTAATAAAAAGCTCAAGTTTTCCCTGTGTCCTATAGATTGTACAGCTGGTCCTAGGTGGCAAAGGGACTCTTTTAAAACTATAGTAAATGGAATATAAAGAGAAGTAATTACTTGGGAGCTCTGTTGGCCTCATGGCAAGAAGTTGCACTGCAGTCCCAGAGGTTTGTGGTTCCAATCCACCAGAAGGAGGGGCAATCTCCTCCTAAACCAGTCAGGTCCAATTTCACAGTACACACACAAAATAATAAATTTTTTTAAAAGAGAAAAGTAATTACTGACATGCAAAATATAAGAACATGCACTTGAACATCAGGATTTGTTGAGATATAAGAAATGTTTGTACACTTTCTTTAATATGTTAAAGACTAAGCCTGCAGGACTGATAATACATACTTTCCCCCCTAAATATAATGTTTTTGTTAGATGCTGTCAATTACAACTCATAGCAATCCTATGAACTACAAAATGGAACCCTGTCCTAACTTGTGACATCCTCATCATCTCTGATATACTAAACCCATTGCTGCAGTCACTGCTTCAGTCCACCTGGCTGAGGGTCCTATTCTCTTTCACTGTCTCTCTCCACCCTCACAAGTATGATGTGTCTCCACAATGAATAGCCTCTTCAAACAACCTAATCAAAGTATATGAGATAAAGCATTATCATCTTTGTCTCTGAGAATCACTCTGGTTGCCCCTTTTCCAAGATATATATGTTTATTCTTTTGTCATTCCATGAGCTATTATTCAATACTCTTCTTCAAAACTCTAGCTCAAAGGTATCAATTCTTCTATCATCTTTAATCACTGTTCAATTCACAGCAGCACAGGAAGTAACTGAAAAGACTATGGCAAGAATAAGGCATACCCTAGTCCTTAAACTAACATCATTGATCCTCAATAATTGGTAGAGGTCCCTGACTGCAGGGAGAGGTCCCTGAGCCCGGACAATGTGTCTCCTGACCCCCTAACTGCTGGTATTAAGTGTACTGATTGTAGATCCAAGTGAGATGAAACCATTTAAAGTCTCAATCATCTTTTCTCCATCTATCATGATGTTGTCTGCAGGTCCAGTGGTGAAAATTTTTCTTTTCTTGATATTGAGATGTAAGCCATATTGAAGGCTTGTTCTTTGAGTCTCTGTAGCAAGTATTTCAGGTCCTCCTCACTTTCAACAAGCAAGCTTGTGTTATCTGCTTAATGAAGGTTACTAATGAGTCTTCCTCGAAACCTGATGTCACATTCTTCTTCACAGGGTCCAGTTTCTTGAATACTTTGCTCAGCAGACAGAATGAGTCGGTATAGGGAGTCAAGTATGACTCCTAGCAGCAGTAAATGAACTATATTATCTTCTAAATATGTATGAGATTTACTTCCACATATGAGCAAATGTGTGTTTTCAATGCTCTGGTGGCCTAGTGGTAAAAAATCTGCACTGTAATTTCAAAGACACACAGTTCAAATTCACCAATACTGGGAGAGGATTGGCAATCATCTCTCATGCAATTACTGCCTCTGAAAATCCATGGTAGTAGGGTCAGCTTTAGGTTGGTTCCAACTCAATGACACACACCACAAAAACAATATCCAAAACCTGTACAGGTTGCTTTTAAAGAAAAATTTTAGGTGTATCTTTGGTTTTTCAGTGTAATACGTCATTTTTCCTATGGCAGAGAATATCTTGAGTTTATCTTTGTCAAAAGTTTGCACCATCTGGTGTTCCTGCTACTTGGCCTCAAACTCAAAGCTCAATCTCATTACTTTGAATCAGAACTGACTCATAACTGACACTCCAGTGGATTTCTGAGGAGGCTGTAAGATGCATGAGAAGAAAATGCATGCCCATCTTTTCCCCACTGACCAAATAGTAGATGCAAATTGATGAAAAGTTGTCATCTTTGTGTTGTTGTTGTTGTTATGTCCTCTCAAATCCCCTGCAATTCATAGTGATGTTATGTACAAGAGCCCTAAATCCTGCTCTATCCTGTGCTAACCACATTGTCTCAGACACACCCACTCCCATTACCCCAATCACTGAATTGATCCATCTCATTGAATGTCTTCCTCTCTTGTGCTGTCCCTCCACTCTCCCAAACATGATGTCCCTCTTCAAGGACTGGTCCTCTGTACAACATGCCCAAAGTATGTCAGATGAAACTTCAGAATACTTGCCTTTAAGAAGCAGTAAGGTTTCATCCTCTCCAGGGAAACCTGTTTGTTCTCCAAGCAGTCCATGGTATACTCAACACTTTTCTCCAGTACCACAGCTCAAAGGCATCAGATCTTTTTCTATCATCCCTAGTCACTGTCTAGCTCTCTCATGCATAGCATGCAATTGCAAAGAGTATGGCCTGGAACAGGTGCACCTTAGTCTCCAGCTTGACATTGTTGCTCTTCAGTATTCTGGAGAGGTCCCTGACAGCTAATTTTTCCACTGCAATTGATCTCTTGATTTCCTGGTTGCTGGTACGAAGAGTGGTGACTGTGGAGTCAAGCAAATGAAAACTGTTAACTATCTCACTCTCTTCACCATCCATAATGATGCTGCCAATTAGCCCAGTGGTGAGAATCTTTGTTCTCTTGATGATGAGCTTCAATCCATATTGAAGGCTGCAGTCCCTGACCTTCTGTAGCAAGTGTTTCAGATCTTCCTCAGTTTCAGCAAGCTGGGTTGTATCATCTGCATAACGCAGGTTGTTGATGAATCTTTTACCAATTCTGATGCCACATTCCTCCTTGTACACCTCAGTGTTCCGGATGATCTGTTCCACATACAGATTGAAAAGGTACGGAGACAGAATACATCCCTGGTGGATGCCCTTCCCAATTTTTAACCATGCAGAGTCTCCTTGCTTTCTTCTGATTCTCTATGGAATACACCACCAGTATATTTCTGCTACAGCTAGCATTACAGAGTCTGGCTGCTACTCAGCCCAACTGAGCTAATTCACAAATGTCTGGATAAATAGAAAAAAATCTATATGATTTACTCCTACTTCTCTTTGTCCTGGGGTGAGCAACCTCCTAGTTGGATTAATGCAGATGTATTGTAATGTCTCTGCACTCAACCTCAAGGCTACTTCAACCCTACAGCTCTATCTCTCCAACTGATCCACAAGGAAGTTGGGCAATCGTTTTGGGAAAACATAGCTTAACCATCATAGATTCTCCACATGTCCCTTTAGTAGTGGAAGTGATTCTGCTTTCTGAGGTTCATTCTTGATTGCCACTCAGCCATTCTGGTGTTCTGTTGTGGTCTAAGGATAAGATGTGACAGCTCTCTGACTCCAGAAACATGGCTTCCCCTTTTCCCCTGGCAGCATCTCTCTCTTCCTAAAATGTCTTGTTGCACACACTACTCATTTAAACCTTAACACAATAGCACACCATAGTATTACTGGTAAATTAAATGTAAAAAGAGTCTCAACTTGACACTTAACTAAGATTGGAATTGTGTGAACTGAACACATGTGCAAAAAACAAAACAAAAACAACAAACGAAAGAAAAATAAAAAAACAAACCAAATCCACTAAACCAGCTTTAAGAAAGGCCTTCTCATGTGGAGAGTAAGTAAATAAGTAAGGAAAGAGGAACAAATTACAAGGAAACTCAGTTAGCATGTGATTTATGGAAGGTAGATAGTTGCATTTTCAGTCTTTTCTTCATCCATAATGATGTTGCCTATTGGTCCAGTTGTGAGGATTTTTGTTTTCTTGATGTTGAGATGTAGCCCATATTGACAGCTGTACCCTTCAATCTTTTACAGAAAATGTTTCACATCTTCTTCTCTGTCTGCAAGCAAAGGTGTGTTATCTGCAATAGGCAGGTTGTTGATAAGGCTTTCTCTGAGGCTGATGCCACATTTTTTCTTCATATAGTCAAACTTATCAAATTATAGAGGAGCTCTGGTGGCCTAGTGGTAAGGAGCTGCAACTACAATCCCAGAGACGCACGGTTCAAATCCACCAGATGCTCTGCCTGGGAAGGAGGGACAATCTCCTCCTGTACCAGTCAGATCTGATTTGACGGTACACTCACACAAAAATAATAAAATAAAAAATTATTTAAAAAAACAACAAAAAAAACTTATCAAATTATTTGTTCAATATCTAGAGTAGGGATGGAGAAAGGATACAATCCCAACACACAACTTTCTTGTTTCAAATCACACATGGAAATGAAAAGAGATGTTTCTCTAAAACCCCCCTGAAATGCCAGCACACAAATTTTCAGCTTTGTTCGGAATGACATAGTTCTTGTAAGAGAAACAGTAGTGTGGAGAAGAGCTATATTGGTATTGGTCATGGTGATTGATGGCCATGACATCAGAGAAAGAGCCAAACATTTTGTTGATGATTTTTGTGTCTTTGAAGACTAATAGTATACTGTAAAAATGACTACTTCATTCTTGGCACTGGAGTACAAAGGAGTTTGGTAGGCAGGAATGGACTGTATTGTTATAGATATCACATGAGAACCAGAGTTCTGGCTCTCATTGTTGGGAAGTTGGTTCCAACTCATAGTGACTCTCAAGTGTACAAGACTATAATTCCCAAAGGGTGTGGACTTTCCATCTTTCTCCTTTGGAAATGCTAGAGAATTCAAACTGCTTGAGGTATACAGTATTTGGGTTAGCAGTGTAACATGCTCTGGATTATACCACACCATGCAACAAACAGGAAGTACAGGCTTTAGGCATGTGCCTAACCTGGAGAGTATTTTTGAAAATTTCCTAAGGGATGAAGCTCCCAAAAAGCAGGTAAGGAGGGTGTTAGTAGTGCCACTGTCTTTTACTCATTATTTTCTGTATATTTTTGCTTATTAAAATGTACCTTATGAAGTAGATTAAATTGGTGTGAAAACTGAGACTTACACAGTTTTGCAAATGCGTTTAAAGCTGTGTAGATGCCGAATCAATTGGGAGTTAATTTAACCACTTTTTTCGTTGTCTACATATCTGAGTCAAATAAAAAGATGCCAATAGATTGTAGTTAAATAATAATAGTTGATGGCAGGGATGTGGACATATTTGTAAAGGATAAGATTAAGGGTATGACAAGAGGAATTAATGAAAGAAATTTGGAAAATGGATTGTAAGAAAAATAAGCAGAAGTATTCTTGAGACAAGGTTATAAACATGGAATTATGTAATAAGAAAGCTAGTTAAATTAGCATACAGATAAAATAATTAGTTAAAGACAGATCTCTGGAACAATAGAGAAATTAGAAAAATAAAGATAAGTTTGAGATCAACTATGGTATCTTGGTAGGACTAGATTTTTCCCCCCTTCTACTTGACATATACTATATCTATATTAACCACAATACCAAATAGTCACATCTCAGCATGTTTTGTTTGTGGGAATATTTATGGACTGTACTAATGTTTGTGCCAAACCAAATGACTCAATGATAGATAATGAGCCTTATCTGTTTCTCATGGTTAACTCATCATGCATCCAAATTTTAAAAAGCCTAGATCTTATGTTTGTAATTACATATATTTTTGGCCACAAAACAGAAATATTAAGAAATATGACTGTTTAGAATGATTTTTATAAAGCAACCCAGACTAATAAAGTAATATAGTACTACAAATATCTTTAAACATGCTTTCCTTATTATGTTAAGCCATGAAGTAAAACAATTTTGATGAGGAGGATACATTATCCTTGTTTTCTTTCTTGTTACTGTAGAGAAAATTTCAGCACAATGAGACTATCTCATTTCACACAGATCTCTTGGATTTGTGTTTGGTGTGTCACTTCAGGCTGGGGAACATCTAAATGGTCCTCATCTAAGCACACTGATGGCTTCTGATGAGATGAGATTTCAGTAGAGATGCTCAGAAAAGGTCGGTTCAGCTCCAATCACGTTTCCCTTAGGCTGATTTAATTTTGGAATCATTGCTTGCCATTATTTTTCAGAAGGACAAGAGACTCAGCAAATAACCAGATTTTATGATAAAATACATTCCTTCTATCTTGTTTGAGGTTTTATTATTTTCTTACAATTGATTTTAGATTCCAGGTTCTTGAATTAGAATATGCTACCTTGAAATATTCATTATAGGAGCTCTGGTAGCATGGTCTATAGCAAATTTCACTGCTAACCAAATGATTGCACATCTCTGGTGGTTTGTAGCCACCAGTGACTTTGTGAAAGGAAGATGGACAACCTTTTCCCATTAAGATTTACAGCATCAGAAATCTGATGTCTAGTCAGTTTTAACTCATAGCAATGAATATATATCCACTGAGAGCAAAATGGTGGATTCGCTCTGAGCACTGAAACAGTCTAACACAAAACGGATCTGTGGTTCTGGGTATTGTCATCTCCAAGGCTCACTGATAAGGCATGCCTGGTGCAATTGATTATTAAATTGAGCTGTTGAGTTGTTAGCAATTTAAAAATAACCAAAACACCAAACAATGAAAAATTTAATATTTTGATTAAAAGCTTGATTCCAGAATGTTTTCTCTTTGACCATTCAAAGAGTATTGAATAGTGTCTTGACAGAACTAGGAAAATTGAAATTCCTATTATTATTGTAATTTATTTTTGTTCAAGCAGCATCTATTGAGGAATTATTAAAGACCAGACTCCATGGAAGTTTTTGGGACCTCATTGACAATTAAGCTGTAGTTCTGGTCATGGAAACATCATAGTTTAATGTAAAAAGTTGAACAAGAAAATTTCCTAAATAAAAAAATAAAAGACAATCTTGTAAGAAGTAGGATAAAACATCTATACAAAAGACTGTGTAAGCACAAATTTAGAAAGTATAATAAAAATAAAACAACTAATTATTTCTAAGAGAACTAAAAAATGTTTAAAGATATTATATCTGAGTAGAGTGAGCGTAATATTTTTAGGGAAGGGTAGAAGAGAAGTATATTCTATGGAGAGGGAGAAGTGAAGTATATTCTAGGGAGAGGGAGAGATAACTTATCAAGATATTAGCATTCTTCATAAAGCTGGAAACATTTCCTGAATTTAAGCACATAAGCTAAAAAATGTCTTACTATAAAATGTAAGTCATGATAAAAACTTCTAGTATAAGTATGCCTGAATTTATATATGGGCTAATTTATGCATGTTATCATTTTAATCAATAAATAGTACAAGTTAAGCAGAAAATATACCCCTCTAAGGAAAATAAGATATTGACTTGCCCAAAAATCAAGCTGTATTCTGAAGAGGCAAAGGGACAAGGGGTATCAAGATGTCAGATTGATCTTGGTTGAAGGCAGAAAATTCCAGAGACATTTAGTTGTGTTTTATTGACTATACAAAGGTGTCCAGTTTTTTTGGATCATAGTAAATTATGGAGGCCAGTGAGAAGAATG
The DNA here is from genome assembly GCF_000299155.1 of Elephantulus edwardii. NCBI lineage: Eukaryota > Metazoa > Chordata > Mammalia > Macroscelidea > Macroscelididae > Elephantulus > Elephantulus edwardii. The sequence goes on along the minus strand of NW_006399760.1, from coordinate 21,725,075 downwards.
AGAATCCCAGAGCCCTTAATTTTATTCCAGTGAAATAACTACATAGACCAAGAAGAAGGTGTTTGAAGAGAACAATACTACATGTTTTAAATAAATACTACATGTTTCAAGAAAGGTGTCCAATATGTCTGTATCCTTTCTTCATTGTTACTCTATCTATATACTGAGCGAATCATTAGAGAAGCTGGACTCTACAGAGAAGAATATGGCATTAGGATTGAAGGAAAAATTCATCAACAACATGCATTATGCAGATGGCACAGTCTTACTTGCTGAAAGTGAAGAAGACCTAAAGCACTTCCTGCAGATGATCAAGGGAGCAAGACTTCAGCCTTCAATATTGATTGCATCTCAATATCAAGAATACGAAACTCCTCACTACTGGATCAACAGGCAATATCACAATAGATGGAGGAAAGATTGAAGTTGTCAATAATTTCATATTACTTGGGCCCACAATCAATCTTCTTTGCAGCAAGAGTCAAGAAATCAAAAGACAGGTTACTTTGTGAAAATCTGCTGTCAAAGACTTCTTCATAGTGGTAAAAAGCAAAGGTATAAGTTTAAAGACTAAAATTTGTCTGGTCTAAGACATGTTTGTTTTTGTTTTTTGTTTTCAGTTGCTTACTATCCATGTGAAAATTGGGCAATGAATAAGGATGACAGAAGAAAAATGGATGCCTTTGAACTGTCGTGCTGGAAAAGAGTACTGAATATCCCACGGACTGCCGAAAGAGCAGACATGCTTGTCTTGACTGAAGTGCAAGTGGAGTGTTCCTGAGTGACAAAGATGTTGACACTTCATCCCAAATGTTCTGAGTATGTTGTTACACACAAAACAACAAAACACACATGATGCTGGGAAATGTGGAGAGTCAGCCAAAGAGAGGAAGATCTTCCAGTGAAATGACTTTACACAGTGAAATACAGCATGGCAGAGGTATTAAGGATTGTGTAGGATATGACAAAGTTCAGATCTGCTATTCATGGGGTTGCTAAGATTCATAGTCAACTGGATGGCCCTGAACAACAACTACAACCACACACACTGATAAAATTGGGAAGAAGACCATGAATGGAAAGGTGAGGAAACCTAATGAAAACATATTTTTTCCTTCTTAGTAATTGTCCTTAGCATCAGTCTTCATCAGCTTCAGTCAACCAGAGCTCAGATATTCAGATAAATATGACATTTAAAATCTAAGAAGATCAAAATTCATACCCAGACTCTAATACATTGCTGAACTCAGCACGTTCCACAAAGGTCTTTTACGCTCTGTGAGATAATGAGCTATGGAAGAACGCTTCATGATACAGAACCCCAAGCAATGGTTGCAGAAAAATCAGTTTCTAGTCTAAGGAAGTTTTGTTCTGAGATTAACTCATTCCTCACAGTGTTCAATTTGAGGTCAAATGTCTTTTTATGGTTTACTTTAAGCATCCTGGATTTTATGTAGCCTATAGATGTGAAAGTTCACAATGAGGACACAAAGATTTTGCTTTAGAAAAGCAACCACTGACTGTGGGCAAGCTCTCTTTGGATGAATAAACAGTAACACATTGTTTGGGTATTATGAGGCACCGCAAAAATATGCTCCTAAAGCTCTACATGGTAAAAGAGGCATTTAAATCTAGATACAGCACTGCTTTGTGGGAATCAGCTGATTGCGAGAAGCTTCTCTAAGACAAAGGGTGAGTATCGACCTTTTAAATTAAAACTTTTTGACATGAGGATTTGGCTATCTTTATGGAAAGTAAAGGAAAGTGTAAAATTGAGCAATTTCACTAAAGGTGAAAGAACTTTCTTGGCTGCTAACAAGAAACAATCATTTCAGTTGGAGAAATAATGGATCTATATTATGACACCCTGCTTTTTGAACAATAGAATGCTCTATGTTGTTAAGTGTTGTCAAGTCAGTTCTGACTCATATGCACAACATAACAACCACTTTGTCTGGTTCTGGGCCGTCCTCACAATTGTTGGTTGCCATGTTTGAGCCCATTGTTACAGCTATATACTTTGAAGCAAAAAAGGAATTTTTATCTGGGAATCAAATGTAAAGCTTCTTGTAAAGGGATTGTTGCTTTAGTGAAGATTTTTAGGAGGCTTCTTTTTCTGACTTTGGTCCTCAAAGTTGTACTCTGGAATTTAGGTCTCTTTCTGAATTCTAACAATCATCCAAGGGGACTCTGAGACCCTGTAGGAGGGATTTTCCCCCACAAAACAAAAGAAAACGATGCAAATACACTAGTTTCTCCAAATAGGTAATCTTCTCCTGTAGTTTACAGCCTCTGAAAACTCTCTGGGGGGTTGGCTATGAGTTGATTCTGACTAGGTGTCTGTAAGTTTGAGGGTTTCCCCCCATATTTACATATGAAAATATCAGTTATGAAACTAGGAGGACAGGTAGCTGGTTTAAGTGGTAAAGGCAAATATGAACCAGGCTCTCCTCTCTCTGAAGCTGCATTCTCCTGCTCCGCTAGTCAACCTCTGTAGAATAGCTACCGTTCAGCTCTGCATCCCACTCAGAGCCTTCCCTTACCAGTGGTATTCCATGAAGAACCCTGAATTGTGGCCCCAAGGCTTGATTCTGGAGAATGATAGAAAGAATTCAAGGCAGGGCAATGAGGACTCGAGACAGGTTCTTGAGGCTTCTGCTGATGTGGAATCTTGTTATTTGTTAATTCCTGGCTCTTGCCTTTGCCTTTTATGGCTATGCCTTAAAACCACATTTCTACATAACTCATATTTGAGAAAGTCTACAGGTGAAAGAGCTTTTTGATTGCTGTGGGCCCAGAGGTCTTGCAGAGATCTAGCTGATTAATCTATCCCTACGGACGTTGAATTGGCCCTAGCATCAAAGGTTGGTAGTTTGGACCCATCCAGTAGTACCTTCAAAGAAAGAACTGGCTATCAGTTTCTATAAAGATTATTATTGATAGGGACCATCTGAGTGAGCTCTGTCTAACTCATAGCAACTCGACGTATAACAGAAGAAAACACCACTTGACTGTGTGCCGTTCAGAATCTCTGCTGTGCTTAGTAAGTGCATTGTTGCAGCCACTGTGCCAGCTCATTTCATTGCTGGTCTTCCTTTTCCACTGGTCCTTTATGTTACCAAGCATGATTAACATCTATCCCCAGGAATTGGACCCTCCTGATACCATGTCCAATGAATGAGAAATTGGACCCTCCTGATACCATGTCCAATGAATGAGAAATGAAGTTTCATGAACTTCAATTCTAGGAAATATTCTGGTATTTCCGAGACAGATATGTTCCTTTGGCAATCCATAGTGTAGTCAATATTCTGAAGTTGACCACACCACAGTTCAAATGAGTTAATTCTTAAGTCTCTGAAATCAACTTTATCATGACTTCAGTGGAAGTTAACAAAGAAAGTCACACATATTTTACAATGTTAATTAAAATACCCATAATGTAAATGTACTCTTCCGACCTTCTCCTTAAATTTTCATTCCCATTAATTCTTCCAGCCTATCCCTTCCTGCCTTCAGGGCTTTATCTTTGGGCAAATCCTGCTTTGGGGGTCATATGTGGCTGGCTAGTCTAAGGAGTGAGTGCCTCCTTGGTGTTATTACTATAATCAATTTTGAGGCATACAAAATTCCTATTCGACATTTGAACAGCAGTCAAAAATATGACTTTGATTTTTCAATAATTTTGTTTATATTCTTAATGATTTCTCATGTCATTTGACTCATAGCAATTCTATGAACAAAAGGCCTGACGCCCCTCTACAACAATCCACATTTATCAAAGTTCATAGTTTCCTGCATCATTGAAAATAAGCACAATGATTATAGTACAAATATTTACATAAATCATTATTTTCAAGATACCATTTTAAATGCTTTACATATTTTTTAAAATTTTTATTTTATTTCATTATTTTTTGTGTGTACCATCAAATCAGATCTCACTGGTACAGGAGGAGATTGTTCCTCCTTCTCCAGCAGAGCATCTGGCAGATTCGAACTGTGTACCTCTGAGATTGCAGGTCAGCTTCTTGCCACTAGGCCACCAGAGTTCTGCTTTACATATTTTAACTGAATCTTCATAATGCTCCATTGAGATAGGTACAATTTGTATCATTCCTAGTTTAAATAAACTTTTTTTCCAAAGCCATGCAAATAGTAATTGGTAAAGCCAGCATTTTCTGACTCCAAAACATATGTTTCCAATCATCAGGCAGTTTTTAATAGTTAAATAATTGGTCAGCTTTTGCATGGATTGCTTCTTCCAAAGTATTATAAAAATCTCATGAAATATTCTTTGAACATATCTCATATTATTTAGACATATTTTGAGGAGAGATAAAAGCCAGACATTTCAATATCTATGCAGACAAAATATTTTGAAAAGCTGTACTACATGAAGAAGAATGAGGCATCAGGATTAAAGGAAAACTAATCAACAACCTACATTTTGCAGATGACACAATTTTGCTTGCTGAATGTGAAAAGGACTTGAAATGTTTGCTACAGAAGATCAAAGAATACAGCCTTCAATGTAGATTGCAGCTCAATGTCAAGAAGACAAAAATCTTCACCTCTGGTCCGATAAGTAACAGAGTGGTACATGGGGAAAGATTTCAGCAACTTTATCTGATTTGGATCCACAATCAACATCCTATGGACCAGCAGCCAGGAAAGTAATTAAAATGTATTGTATTGGGAAAGTCTGTTGTTAGGGTTCTCTCTAAAATTCTGACAAGCAAAAGTATCAGTTTGAAGACTAAAGTGTGGCTGATCCAAACCCAGATCTCTTCAATTACTTGGTATATTTCTGAAAGTTGGAAAATGAATAAGAATGACAGAGGAAGAATCAAAGCCTTTAAGTTGTGATGTTAGTGGAAAGTGCTGAAAGGCATATGCATGTCTTAGAAAAGGTACAACTTTCTCTCACATACCTTGGACATGTTATTAGGAAGAGCCAGTCTTTGGAAAAGGACATTATGCTTGGAAAAGGTGGAAGGCCAGCAAAACCAGCAAGATCTTCAATAAGTAGAAACAGTGATTGCAACAGAGGAACTGAGTGAGTGTGTCAGAGATGGTCAGGATAGCATAAGATAGAACAAGGCTCAGATTCTTTGTTCATAGGATTGCTAAGAGTTATAGTGGACTCCGTGGCACTTACAACAACAACAACTATATGTAAGGTCTTATTTTAAAACTTAACAAAATAAAATATGTTTATTAGAGCAGCTGACTTTGAGGAATTCAATATTTAAAAGAGAGAAATAGATTGGAGATAAAGTAAGAGAAGGGCTAACAAAAAGTTATAAATAAGGTCTGCAGTGAATGAAGAGAGAGAGCTATCGCATTTCACTGCAGTAAAGAGCAGAAGCGGGCTTCCAGGAGTTTCCCCAGATCAGGGGAATTTTGATACCGAAATGAGAGTATGGTGTCTGTGCCATGGTCACACATTGTGCTCTCTCTGTTTCTTTCATGAACATCCTGATAAATCTTTTTTCTGAAACTTCTTGGAGTTTCAATTTTACATGAATCTGTGGTACTTGATTAATGTCTGTAATCCCCACTAACTACTTGCTCATATTTGAATCTACATTGCCTAGCAGAATGCCTGACACATAATCAATTCAACTCAACTCATTGCCTGCAAGTCAAAACCAACTCATAGCTTACTCTCCAATGAGTTTTCAGAGGCTGCAAATTACATAGCAGGAGATGCCCATCTTTCTCCCTTGTTGTAGCTGGTGTATTCAAACTGCTTGTCTTTGGACTGGCAGCACAACTTCCTCCCCCTTAACCTGGCAGAGCTCCCTTGGCATATAATAGATACTGAGATTATATTATGTAAAGCAGTGGAGCAAGAGATTATTACAGTTGGGAAAGCACATGAGTAAAGAGAAAAAGGCAGGACAAAATAGGTACAGTAAATTAAAGGCTAGTTCAGAGGGAATTAAGATTAGAAAATACATTGGAATCAACAAATAAACAGCTAGAGAAGCGCTGGTATATTCACCTAATGGAGTACTATGCAGCACTGAACAACAAGGAACTCATAAAATATATAAAATAGGTGACCCTGGAGGACATTTTCCTGAGTGAAATATCTCAGTCACAAAAAACAAGTTTGCATAAGGCCACTGTTATAAGATGGGACTGACATCTGAGTTGGGGAGAGACTGAGAAAGATAGGATAAATTATGTATACTGCACTGAAACAGATGGATAGCATAACAATGAAAGAGTTTTTCTTTAACTTTTCAAGAAGAGTGAATTGGGGGCAAGGGGTGGGCAGGGAGAAAAGTGCAACAATGAATGACTGGAAACCCTAAGTCTCTGTAAACTTTCATTAAAATTAATATTTTTTAAAAAGAAAATACATTGGAATCAATCTAAGAAACTTGGTAGGGCTCTGAGAAGAGAACCCATTACAATAATGATATGAGTATAGTTAACACTCTCTCAGAGTCCCTCGGCTGTTAATCAAAAGGTTGGAAGTTTGAATCCACCAAGAAAAATCCCAAAAGAAAGACTTAGCAATCACTTCTGAAAAATCAAAAAACCCTATGGAGTAGAATTCTATTCTGAAACACACATGGCATTAGGAAATGGAGTTACTTGACAACAGTTTGGTTTTAAAGGATAGTCAGTGGAGAGAGAAGATTAAATAGGAGCATTTGTTTACGGCCCCTAGTGGGATCTCTGTCCGAAACCATGAACTGTACTTCTATTCCACCCTAAGCTGCTAAAGAAATACAGCCATGTCACAGCATTCCCATTCCTTTCTTGTTTGGGAGTGGGGATTGACATTTCTTCTTTATAAATGTATCTAAAGCAAAACCTGGTAATCCCATCCACCTGTCCCTTCAGCAAACAGTGATGTCTTCTTTTGCAACTAAAGGTTTCTTGTTACAACAGGACACCGTTTGTGTCATGAGGAGGAAGCACCAGCTGTGTCCTCAGCAGTCCTTGTAGCTTGATCTGAGTAGCCCCTCTTTCCTGGCACTGCTGCATTGCTCTGACATCTGGACTGTAGCCAGAAAATTATATTGTTGGTAGGAGCACTTCTGTTGATATCTCAGACTTGAAGAATCAAAATCTACTTTCTCTTCAGCTCACAGCTCTCATTTTTTTCAGGGTTAGTGGTTTGCCAGTCAAAATGACTTCTGTCTATTTATTTATTTATTGGTCCAAGCATAGGATAACACACAAGACTCTATAGTAACAAACTAGGACAGAAGGTCAAGTATGTTCTTTTCTGAACGTGAGTCAGAATGGAAAACCAGACACTGACTGCTGCCACTGCTGCTCTGGTTGATAACATAAATGGGTGTGGAGGGGACAGAAACCAAAGGTTGCATGAATTATTCAACAACCAGACAAGTTCAAAGAGTACAACAGCCCTTACCTTTAGTATTTTCGCTGATGATCTTCCAAATACCACTATCATGAGAGGCAGGGCTGATTTCTTCTTTGTAAAGATGAATTTTCTAGGCCAAGGGTGGCAAAGAGAAAGCTTTATCAGAGACAGAAGAAATGGCAAATACCAAGGCTGTGTGCATGTCTATCATTGACAACATTCCTTATAGACTACTAATCAAAAAGGCAAGTTAGGAGTTACTACACTCAGAGAGACAATGAGCATTGAAAGACAGAAGTAAATGTGAGAATAAGCCTAGACGGGAGCAGACAAGGCTGGTCAATGGGAAGGCTATGACAAACACATGATTTAAAAGTACGAAGATGAGTCTTTCTTCTATTGAGAGCCAAAAAAAAGTGCTCACAGAGGTAGAATTTAAAGATGGAGGAAAGTGCTTATTATAATGAGAAGATTTTAGAAGAAGATAGGAACATACTGCATTAAGGAACACCGAGAAAGTGCCTGCTGGCGTGACTCTAGACCTGAAAAAGAAATTTTCATAAATCGACATCTTTAGAGGAGGAAAGACTAGAAGTGACCTGGGAGTTTTATCTACATAACTGGATGCCATAATATTTAAGAGAGAAAAGCAATGTAAGAAGAGATTAACTATCCAAAGCCTGTGGAATAAGATAATTACTGTTGAGTCTGTTTTCAAATTGATTCTATCCATTCTATCCACAGTGAGTTCATGTGACAAAGTAGAACTTCTCCATAGGAACTTCTTAGCTGTATTATTTAGTAATGTAGATTACTAGATCTTTTCCACATGAGCCTATGTTTGGGTTTGAAACACTAACCATTTGGTTAGCAGTTGAACATTTGACCATTAGACCACTAAGGCTTCTGAAAGGACTGAGAAAAATCTTATTGGACTTGGTCACAATAGAAGAGAAAATCTGTATGGGCTATCAAACATCTGCATGAAGCAGTAACCAAATGAAAAGAGGCAGTGCTGATTATTCATGAGCCAACTCAGTAGAAGAAAACAGTTTAAAATAGAGAAATACGAAGACATCTTTGCTGTTGTTGTTATTGTTATTAGATGCCATCAAGTTGAGTATGACCCATATAATCCTATGAACAATAGATATGAACCCTTTCCTCTCCTGTGTCATCCTTACAATCTCTGACACACTTGAACCCATTACAGTAGTCACTGTGTCAATTCACCTGGTTGAAGGTCTTCCTCTCTTTCACTCTCCTTCCACCTTACCAAGTTTGAGGTCCCTTTCCAATGAATAGCCTCTCCTTGAAATATGCCCAAAGCATGTGAGACAAAGTTTTGTCATCTTTATCTCTAAGAAGCACTCTGGCTGTACTGTTTCCAAGACAAGTATATGTTTGTTCTTTTGGCAGTCAATGGGATGTTCAGTACTCTTCTCCAACACCACAGCTCAAAGGCATCAATTGTTCTCTGTCATGCTTATTCACTGTCCAGCTCTCAGCAGTAGCAAGTGATTAAAAAGACCATGGTCTGAATAGGACATACCTTAGTCCTCAAACTAACATCATTGTTTCTCAAGTTTGGAGAGTTTCCTGACTGTAGAATTCCCCAGTGTTACATATTTGCTGATATCCTGACTGTTGCTGATACCAAGTGTAACTAAGTAAAATGAAGTTATTGAAAAGTTCAATCTCTTCTCCATCTATCATGATGTTGTACCATCTGCATATTGAAGATTATGTAAGAGTCTTCCTCCAATCCTGATGCCGCATTCTTCTTTGTACAGTTTAGTTTCTTGACTGATTTGTTAGGTTATAGATTGAATAGATATGGAAAAAGAATACAAACCTGACACACCTGTTTTCTAGGTATTATAAACCATGGCAATATTCACTTGATCTGTTTGCACTATAGGCTCTTGGTCTAGGTCTAGGTTCACATGAGTACATGGGATTCTCATTCTTCTCAATGGTAGCCATAATTTGTTGTCATCCACATAGTCAAAAGCCTTTTCATAGTCAATCAAGCAAAATTAGACATTTTTCTGGTATTCTTTGCATTCAGCTAGGACACATCTGACATCAACAATGATATCCCCGGTGCCACAGTTTCTTCAAAACACAGCTTGAATTTGTGACAGTTCACTGTCCCTATATGGTTCTAGCCAATTTTTATTTATTTTCAGCAGTATTTTGCTAGCATGTGGTATTAATGATATTGCTCAATAATTTCCACATTATTTTGGATCACTTTTCTTGAGAATGGGAACAAATACGGATCTTTTCCAGTCAATTGGCCAGGTTGCTCACTTCCAATTTCCTAGCACAGACTTGTGAGCACACCCAGGGCTGCATCTGTTATTTGAAACATGTCAATTGATATCCCATTATTTTGAGGGCCTTATTTTTTGCCAATGCTTTTAGTGCAGCTTGAACTTCTTCCTTTATTATCATTAGCTCTTGATCATATTGTAACTCCTGAAAATTTTTAGTGTCAGTCAATTTTTATTTCAGTCAATGATTTTTGGTACAGTGATTCTGTGTATTGCTTCCTGGATCGTTCAAGATTTGCTCATGGCAGTTCTAAGTTTTGCAACTTGAGGACTAAAATTGATTTTAAGTTCTTTTAGCTTGAGAAATTCAGAGTGAGTTCTTCCCTTTTTATTCCCCTATTCTAGTTCTCTGCACATTCCATCAAAATCCTGTTTTGTCTTCTTGAGGTGTCCTTTGAAATCTTCTGTTCAGATCTTTTACTTCATCTTTTACTTTTGTTTTGGCTTCTTGGTGCAATGTTCAGGGTCTCTTCTGACATCCATTTTGGTTTCTTTTTTATCCTCTGTCTTTAAAATAGTGACCTTTTACTCTCTTCATAGATGATATCCTTGATGTCATCCAAACTCATTTGATCTTTGGTCATTGGTGTTCAATGCTTCAAGTTATTCTTTTTTTTTATTAAATTTTATTAGTTTTAATGAACATTTACAGAGATTTTGAGTTTTCATTCATTCATTGTTGCACTGTTTTCTCCACCCTCATCCCCAGTTCGTTCTTCTTCCCCCCTACCCCATGTCTGTTTTAATTGTCCAATTGCCACAGTGCTTGTCAAAGCCA
>NW_006399760.1:21709918-21713188 GCF_000299155.1 Elephantulus edwardii | reverse complement strand
CAAAATAGCAAAATTTAACAGAACAGCAAGCATTAAATGCTGGCGAGGTTGTGGAGAAACTGGAACCCTTATTCACTGTTGGTAGAAGTGTAAAATAGTGCAACCCCTGTAGAAAGCGATATGGCGCTTTCTCAAAAAGTTGCAAATAGAGATACCATTTGACCCCGCAATACCACTATTCAAAGTTATTCTTAAGCTGATTTTTAAATTCAAGTATGATAGACTCAAGATCATAGTTTAGTTCTGTTGGGTGTGTTTTAATTTTCTTCAGCCTTAATTTGAACTTGCACATGAATATTATTTTATCTGTTCTACCGATAGCACCCGGCTTTGTTTTGACTGCTGATACTGAGCTTTTCCAATGATTCCTTCTACAGATATAGTCATTCTGATTCCTGTTCAGTTTATCTGGTGATGGTCATGTATAAAATCACTACTTTTGTCTTTTGAAAAAGGTATTTGCAATGAATAAGTCATTGATGATTCAAAATTTGTTCATTCTATTTTTTTACCTCATTTCTGTCACCAAGTGCTTATTTTCTGACAACCGTTCCTTCTTAATCATTTCCAACTTTTGCATTCCAGTTACCAGTTATCATTAACACATCTTGATTGACTATTTGATCATTTCTGTACTGCAAAATTTGGCAAAATCTTGAATTTCCTCTTTTCTGGCTTTAGCTATTCATGCACATATTTGAATAATAACAGGATATTGTATCCTTGTATGTATGTAGATAATATTCTATAATTCACAACACTTTACTTGAGGCTAGAATTTGATATTTTCTTTTTAATTATGAATACAACACTATACTTCTGATTTTCATTCCTGACATAGTCTACCATATGATTGATTGTCTGAATCGATGTAATCAAGGCCAAATCTTTATTGTTTCACTAGTGCCTAGAATGTCATTGTTCATGCCTTCTACTTCATTTTTTCAGGACTTCTAGCTTTCCAACATTCATACTTCATATATTCCATGTTCCAACTATTAAAGGATGTTTGCAATTATTTCTCCTCATTCTGATTGACTTCCAATCTGGGTTCTATCTCTAATACTGTAAGTGTTTATGTTCCTCTATTGCTAATAGGATTTTCAGAAACAAACTATAAGAATTATTTTACATAACTTGTGCATACTTTTTGGCTGACTGAACAAAAGTAAGTGGTACTAATTCATGATGAAATATAAATAAGTGTTTTTCAATTAAAAGTCACAGCCTTTGTCAGATGTGAAAATATCATTCCATACATCACAATTCTAGTTTTTCTAGAGATAGTTGCTGAGGAAATGGCCACCAAGGAAGTATGCCTTGTTGACACATAGATGCCTTTTGACACATATATATTGGGTTGTCATCTTCCTGAGTGTCCCCTGCATGCAAATCAACAATGGAGACATGAGGGCATCTGTGTGCCTCTCAAATTACAAAGCGACATGCTTTCTGTCCACTTCCATTAGCTCATAATTCATGGCCTCAATTCCATTTTGGAAGCAATCTTCTTTTTGTTGGATTGAAGCACAAACTTGTTTCACACTAATTCTATGTAAGGGGACAGGAATACTGCTTTTCTATTGCATGCTGCCATATTCCACAGCATCAACTAGTTCTTTTTTTTAAAAGAAAAAAAAATGAAAAATCCAAACATGTATCATCAGTGAACAGTGAACAATGTAAGCCCTTTGTAAGTAGTTACTTTTAGACTGAGCTCAGCCATTACTTACTGCTGAGTAAATGAGAATAGCAGTGACGTGACTAGATTACTCATAAAATACATCTATTTTATGACATTACATGTATTCTCCTTCCCTCTGAGTAGCATGTTATAATGAGTGGAGATTTTTTTGTTATTATTAATTGCAATGGAAGTGTACAGAAACTTAGGATTTCTATTCAGTCATTGTTGCACTTTTCTCCCTTTATAAATTAAATATTTACTGGTTACTTTTAAATACTGTACTAATTACCAAGAAGATTTGTCCCCCAAGCTCTATTTGGAAAATGGAGGTTTGAGCAGAAGTCATAAATTCCAGCAGAATTACATTTTACAGCTCTGCAGATTAAACCCAAGAGTTTGATCTTCCACTTTAGTTTCATGAATAATTATTGAAATTAAGATTATTTCTATATTCTGTAATAGTCTCACTATTTCAATTATCTTATTGTTCCAAAGAATACATTTTAACAGGCAATCCATTTTGGAAGCAAATACAGTGAGAAGAAAATTTATCTTTGGCTTTCATTTTCCAATATCAACACCATGCTTTAATTTCTATTATTTACCAAAGCAATAGTTATACCTAGAATATGAATATAAATAGTAAAAAGAGAAATTTTACAAAGATAGTTGTCAAAGTACTTTATGGTGTATTTCTTGTAATCTCATAATCATTCCAAAGAAAAGATTTGCAATTTACATACTTCTCTAGTTTAACTTAGGTATTAAGTTAATAGGACATTGTAAGTAACTTCTAGATAAATTTTAATGAAGTAATTGTCTAGGCATCAACAGAATTGATCAATTTAAGTTAGTTTTAGTTTTATAATTTCTGTGATCTCTTTCCTATACTTGATTAGGAATAAAGAAACATTCTTTTAATGTTATTTATCTTCTGGTGTTGAAAATGCTGTGAAAATTCTCTATTGAAATTATAGCAGATTTAGCTGCAATACTTTCTCGTGTGTTCTCTGGGCACTAAGCATGATGATCCCAAAGTGCTTCTGAGAGCTAGACAGTGTGGCCTCTTTCAATGTAACATTTTCATTAATATGTAGTTAAGAACTTGGTCATCTAAGAAAGTCTAGACCATGAGCTGAATAATTAAGTACAAAGTTAACTTTATTGCTCTCCGGAGTGCCTATCTGAAGAAGACAATTTTTTCATATGTTTTGTTGATGTATCTATTTGTTTCCAGAAATAAAAGAGTGAAAACATGCAATGCAGGAATGGGATGAATTTGGCATTGAAATCCATTAATTTGTAATTCATCTTCCCCCCGCCCCACCAAATAGATGCGCATGGCTGAAAAAAGTAAAAGTTGAACTTGTAGTTTTTCTTTTCCAACAATTATAATTGAAAACTAGGAAGCACTCAGGAGCAACGATTTTGAAAGTAATCCAGGCCATGGTTGTTGCAGTTACTTGTTATACTTCAGAGAGCTGGACAATGACTAAGGATGACAAAAGAATCAATGCCTTCAAATTGTGTGGTGCTGGAAAAGAGTCTTAAACTCTTTTTTTAAAAAAAAAATTATTTATTTA
>NW_006399760.1:21697411-21704657 GCF_000299155.1 Elephantulus edwardii | reverse complement strand
TCTGGATTAAAGGCAGGTTGATTGACTGAGTGGTAGTGTAGTCACAGGACTGGAGCCAAATGGGGTGGGGCAGGCAGGGAGGTGAAATAGTCACCAGGGTGGGTCAACTAGTTGAGGGACCTCACTCAGACCTTAGCTGCCCAGGTGTGCTCACGACTGAGGACCCTGATCGAGTTCCCGCTGTCTGTCTCCCAGTCAGCAGTTCTCACTCAGTGGCCCTTACCCAGTGGCACTACCCAGTGTCCTCGTCCAGTGACCCCTGCCTAGGAGGACCAGTCAAATTTCCGTAAAGCAGTACGGGTTTAAGATCCTGTCATTCCTAAAACTATTTGTATCAATAAAAGTTCTTTTTAGAATTCCTATTGTCCACATCAAACAACAGACCCACTGGGTCTTAGTAGGACTTAAGAGGATTCAGCCAATTTTCCCACTAAGCTTTCACCTTTCAAATAGGTCCAGCAGCTTCTGGCTTTTGCTGATCCGGAGTGAGCACTGAAATGTGGACTGGAATGCAACCCAGGCTGATTTCGTACAGTTCTGACTCTAATCCATCAAAAGTTCTTATTCAAATTCCTACTGTCTCCATCATGCAACAAACCCACTGGGCCTTAGTGGAGCTTTAGAAACTTCAGCCACTATCCCCACAAAGGTTATCCCTTTCAAATGGGTCCCTCAGAAGCTTGGCTTGCAGATTCTGGCATTTGCTGATCTGCAGTGCAACCGAAAAGTGGCCCGGATTGCAACTGAGGCTATTAGCTCATTCTGAGTCCACTCCAGCAGAAGTTCTGATTCAAATTTCTACTGTCTACATCACGCAACAGACCCACTGGGTCTTAGTGGAGCTTAAGCGAAATAAGCCAATTTCTCCACTAAGTTTTCTCCTTCCAAATGGGTCTCTTAGAAGCTCATCTAGTGGCTTCTGGTTTTTGCCGAGTCTGTGCAGCTTTGTTGCCACAGTTCCAATACTAAATGTTTTGACAAAAGTTATGACTCAATTCCTATTGTCCGCGCCGCACCTTAGACCCTCCAGGTTTTAGTGGGATTAAGAGAATTCAGCCGATTTCCCCACTAACCTTTTTCCTTTCAGGTGAGTCTCAATGCAGCTCAGCTCAGCTAGTGGATTCCAGCTTTTGTTCAAGTCTTAAACTCTTAAACATGGACTGCCAAGAAAACAAATAGTTTTGTCTTGGAGATGTTGAAAAAAAGTTTCTGCTGGGAGGTTAGGATTTTGAAGCTCTGTCTCACTTACTTTTAGCACATGGCCAGGAGAGACCAGTCCTTGGAAAAGGACATGATGCTGAGAAGGGTGGAGGGACAGTAGAGGAGAAGATGACCCCTGATGAGATGGACTGAAACAGTAACTGGGGCAGTGGGGGTTGGTGTGTCAGATTAGTGCAACTGGCTTAGGATAGTGTAGGTTTCAGAGCTGCTGTACATATGACCCCTATGTGCTGCAGGTGACTAAACAGCACATAACAACAATAAGAGCAAGGACATAACTTGAGAGAGACTGGAGAGCATTATGCTGAGTGAACTAACTCAATCTCTTAAGGGCAAATACTGCATAAGACCATTATTATAAAAGTAGAAGGATAACTTGTAAAACATGTATGGTGATCCAAGTCGGGACGGAGGAGGAGCAGAGGGGTTAGGATTGGTAGGGGCAAAACCACAGGGTTGGGGTTTGGTGGGTGGGGGAAGGGGGTGAAGGAAAAGGGAAGGATCCAGCAGCGACCTGAAAAGATTGGGTAATGATGGGCAAGGACCAATGGTGATTGATTTTATAAAATATAAGGCATGAGGATCATTCTATGAAATGCAGTATGAATGAAGAATAGTGCGAAACACAATATAATTTGTGATCAAACCAATATAAAATCAAATTACAAAAAAGAAAACAAAGAGTAAAGGCTCTAAAGAAACAAAGGAAAGATGTCATGACTTTTCAGAAGTACTTTCTTTTTCACAGGCAATGAAAATAAACAATATAGAAGAGTGTACTTTCGCAAAAGCATAAAACTGTTAAGAAATGCCCTGAACCAGAAATTGACACATCTTTTCTGTAAAAAGCAAGATGGGGGAAAACTAAGAGGGAATAAATAACATAGACTGCACTGAAACAGATGAGAGAGAGTACTGTTTAGGAGGAATATATATATGCTTGGGTATTATTATTATTATCATTAGAGTCTAGAATGAAACCTGCATAGTGGAGTGACTGGGGGGAGGGGATTGTATAAAAATGAATAATAATAATAATAATAATTATTATTATTATTATTTTACTTGTGGGCAGGAAGGAAAGTGTACAACAGTGAACAAATGGATTTTTTTTTAAAGCAAGATAAAAAGCCCACATTGGGCTTTGTGGACCAGATGGCTTCTCTTGCTGCTGTGTAGCTGCTGTTGTGGAGTGAAAACAGAGTAAAGGAAAGATGCAACTCTTCCAATGAAACTTTATTTATGAACTCAGAGGTTGGAACTTTATATTACTTTAAACTAGCACCAAATACGATCCTTGGATTCCCCCCTTATCTATTTAAAAATGTAAAATTGTTCTTTCAGATTGAGACTGACTCATAGCTGACCCTCCAGTGAGTTTTCAGAAACAATAAATTACATGACAGAGGATTGTCAATACTACTGTGGAGAAACTGGTGGATTTGAACCATGTGCTTTTGGGATTGCAAAGCAGCTTCTAATCATGGTATCATGAGAGCCTTAGTTAATAATACTTAATGGCTGTACAAAACCAAGAGGTACACACACATATTCTGCTGTTATACTTTTTTCCTAGGAGATTCAGGCCTAAATTACACTTGTGGTCCTATTAAATATCATGTCTTTGGAAGATTATTCTGATTTTATTCATTCCCTTTTAAATATGAGTTTAATTTAATATCATTGAGTAAACTCTGATTCTTGATGAACCCTGTGTTCAGACTAGGATTGTGTTCCATACAATTTTAATACACACACGTTGTTGACTTGTCTGAGTTTTGGAGAACTCAAATGCACTGGGGCTACTAGGTTTTAGAACTCAAATTTATAGATTCAATTACAGAACTCTTTTCTAATAAGTCAATGGTCTCAGTTACAAAAAAGACTAACTTTTGTTTTTAAAAAAATAATAGTGTCTCAAGTAAAATCTCTGCCCGCTAAAAATTTAGAGTACATATGTAAGGCAATAAAAGATAGACATTCTACCACCCAGGTAAAACCATTGTTAATATATTGCTATATAATCCCTAGAGTTTTCTAGAAGCCTAAATATGGATAGCTTTTTATATGTGTATCAGCAAAATTTTATCAAAACAAACAATTATTAGGAGATATACATCTCTGCTATAGTGGATTTATTCAATATGCAGCTTCTAGTCATTGACTATGACTTTCATCAAGTGATTGAGTAGGAAGATACAAATGTGGGAAGTTTGTTCCCCACCAAGGGGATTGAGTAGCTTCCTGATAATGTAAATAACACCTTTTGGGTGATAACTTGCAAACAAGATGATTAGACCACTAAAAGAGTACTGCATGGCTTTGCCATCCTGCTAACTCAAAGGCTGTGCCACTATTGCAGTTCAAATTCACAGGAGAAAGCTGGACAATCTACTCCCATGGGATTTACAGCCTCAGAAAAGTATCCATATTTATTAACTATGTTGTTGTTGTTAGGTGCCTTCAAGTTTAGTATAACTCATAGCAACGCTATGAACAATGGCTCTGAACTTTGCCCTATCCAACCTCACTGTCTCAGACACACCTGACCCCATTGCCACAGTCACTCTGTCAATCCCTTTTTTTCCCGGGGTCTTCATCTTCTGAGTTGATCTTCTACCATAGATATTATTTTATTGCTTTTCTGAGGCTCTGTTTCATGACCTGAAAGATAAAGTTATTGATACTTCCTTCAAATGCTACTTTGTAAACTTAATGAAAGCTTAAATCTAAAAACAGGCAAATCTAGTATAAACAGAGTACTTAGTGAAAGCTCATGATTCTCCTAATACTAAGAAATCTTTAGCATTCATGAGCAACCTACAAAGTCATTATCTAATATTGACCTTATCTTCATTGAAGTTGGTTTGGTCTCTTTTATTTATGTGGCTGAAGGCCTCTGCTTTTGTATACAACAAAAACAGAAGCATAAAATAAGATATAGATTAGATATAGATATAGATATAGATATAGATATAGATATAGATATAGATATAGATATAGATATCTCCTCTTTTCTTGCACTATAATCTCTTTCTACCCAATTGCTCAGAATGTCAAGTGGTCTTTCAAACTTGGTTCTTCCAGGTTCAACCTAATGCTTTTCCTTCCTTGCTTTTTCATGCTTCCTATGAATTCAAAGGATCAGTAGTTGGAAAATACTGGCTTGGTGACAGGAATGAGGGTGGGGATAGAATGACAGAATGATAGAATTTTGTACAGTGAATGATTTGTTCATAGCAAATACAAGATTAAGCCTTGTGAATTTGCTATTCTCTGCAGTAATATGTTGTTACATATTGGCAATTTATATGGTTTGACCTGGTATTTATTACAAAAAGATAAAAGAAACAAGGATATAAACTCTAACACTTTATTAGTAGTTTTAATGTTTTGTGTGTCATTAATCTCTCTGAGATTCTGATTTGTTATTTATTCCTTTTCCAAACATGTGCACAAACACACACACATGTCCCTCTTTATTTCTGTATGTTATCTTTATATTACAATAGATATTCATTTCCTTCATGAAGCTTGAATATTAAACATATAAAAAGTGGTTCCATGTAAAATATAAATATGGTAGTTTTAAATACAAGATTATTTTTTCTAAAATTGTTTGACTTTGCTGTTAAATAGAATTTCTTTATAAATTATATCAAAATTGGTTCAAAATTGGGGAGGGTGTATGCCAGGGTGTCCTGTCTCCATACCTTTTCAACCTTATATGCAGAACAGATTATCAGGGAGGCTGGGCTCCAGGACAAATGTGGGGTCAGGATTGGTGGAAGATTCATCAACAATCTGCGCTATGCAGAAGACACAACTTTGCTTGTGGAAACTAAAGAGGACCTGAAGCATTTGCTGCATAAGGTTAAGGACTGCAGCCTTCAATATGGATGCAGGCTCAATATCAAGAAGACAAAGATTCTCACCACTGGACCAACTGGCAGCAACAGAATGGATGGTGAAGGGATTGAGATTAATCACAGATTTAGTTTGCTTGGCTCCACAGTCAACACTCTTAGCACCAGCAGCCAGAAATTTAAAAAAAAAATGTATTGCTATGGGAAAGTCTGCTGATTGAGACCTCCCCAGAGTATTAAAGAGCAGTGGTGTCACTATGGAGCCTAAGATGTGCTTGATACAGGCCATGATGTTTGCAATCATTTGCTATGCATCAGAGAGCTGGAAGATGGCAGGATAGAAGAAGAATTTATGCCTTTGAGCTGTGGTGATGGAGAGCAGTATTGAATGTGTCATTCTAAGAAAACAAATAGGTTCAACCTTGAGAGGGTTAAACCGGGCTGTTCCTTGGAAGCAAGGATTCTGAGGCTTTGTCTGACATACTTTGGACATGTTACAAGGAGGGACAAGTTCTTAAAGAGGGATGTCATGCTTGGGAGGGTGGAGCGACAGTGCAGGAGAGGAAGACCCTCTATGTGGTGGATTGATTCAGTGACTGGAGTAGTGGGGGTGGGTGTATCAGAGACAGTGAGATTGACACAGTAAAGAGTTGGGTTCAGAACTGTTGTACATAGGGTCGCTATAAGTGGCAAGTGACTTGATGGCATGTAACAACAACAAATTATATCAGCATAAACTGCACAAAGAAAATGAAAAACTGTAAGCCAAAATCATATTCCTCTCTAAATTTAAAAATGAAGACAGTTACTTTTTTATTTGAATAAGAAGTATACATAGGCGTAAATGGTACAGGGCTCTGTGAAAATCGCTAGTGAATAATTTTAAGTTTCCATTTTCTATACCTCCAAATGTGGGGAACTTTGAGGAATATTTGTAGCAGCAAAACAAATGGACACAGAACTCTCATTGCCTGCTTCACCAGATGAGAAGAGAAACAGCAGAATTGCCCTGTAGAATTTATATTGTATCACATCCTTAGTTCTCAAAGCAAGGATTTCAACTCTCCTAAGGCCTGCAAGTCAGCAAAGAAAGGATTATGAATCCACATCAGGTTATCTGAGGAGAAATAACAAGCTGAAGGGTTCAGTAGTATTTCTAGGTGCCTGTGGAATTTGGCCTGCATGAAAATTGACAGGGCTTGGGTGATTTGTATTTCAGCTCACAGAATCACTTCCTCCAGACAGAGAAAGCTTTCAGAGTTATCTGTCTCTAGTCTCTTGCTCCAGTTGTCTGCTTGACTAAAATCTCTCATAATTTGAAGACATCATTACAAATGTTGACTGTCAGGCTATAATGGAAATATTTCCATTACATCTTTCATGTGGCTATTTGCCAAGCAAGACACCTCAGAATGATGTCCTCCGTGCCAAATGTTTCTGTGACTAGTTTTCTTTTTTTCTGTCAAGTAGACAAGGTGATGAGCAGGTCCTACCAGAGACTGCCCAAAGTTAACCAACCCTTTGTTTGGAGAACTTTCTTCTGTATCATGTGAAAGAACTTCTTATTCTCTTTCTATAACTTAACTAAATTTCTTGGCAAAGTGAATCAAGTCACCAGCTATGATGGAGTGGATTGCTTTAAAGACAGGAGACAAATAATTTAAGCTTATTGACAGTGTTTCTAATAGCAACACCTCTGATAATACAACAACCCTAGATTAACAACTATGAATGGAATTTATTTAGTCATTCTTCTTATCAAGCCACCCAATGTGAGTATTGCCTTAAGATTCCCAAGTGCAGGTGTCCTATAACAGTGCCATGTACTTATACTATTTGTTATTTCTCATAGAAAGAGCACAGCATGAGATCTGGTCACATTATCAGGCCACAAGAATAGTATACTTATCATACGCCTTCTTACATTATGCAACAGATGAAAAACAATACACATGCTACAAATAAAAATCTTTGATTTGCACAATTTAACAGTCAAATTGCATTATAAATAGCAAGTTAATTTATAAATGCTTGTACTGATTCTCTTATTATTATTTTCATCACTGGACCAATTGGCAGCGTCAGGATGGATGACGAAGAGATTGAGATTGTTCACAGCTTCAGTTTGCTCGGCTCCACAGTCAACACTCTTGGCACCA
>NW_006399760.1:21688204-21695561 GCF_000299155.1 Elephantulus edwardii | reverse complement strand
TTTACCCTGTTGGAGAAGTTTTTGGATGTGCATAGGGATTTGATTCTTAGAAGGTCCCATTCATCTATTTTATCTTCTCCTGGTTGTAGACAAAAAAGTATTCTTATGGTTATTATTTCTGTTACTTACTTTTACTTGCTCACCTTACATTGTAGAATATAGCCTCCTCCCATTGTTCTTTTTCTCACTCATCCAAAGGTTTTGGTATTACTCTTCTAACCACTTGTTATGGATCTGTTTTTGTTCCTCATGTAGACAGTATCATCCATACAGCTGTGAATCTGTTTGAAAGTAGGTTATTTGACGATATTAACATGCAGTCAAACTGACGAAGGGTTGGCACATCCTGTGGTGCCAGAGAAGAATCTTGAACATACCATGGACAGCTAAGCGTAGAAACAGGTCTGTTTTGGAGAGAGTGAAACCAAGTTTCCTCTTGGAGACAAGGATTTTGAAGCTCTAGTTAACATACTTTGGTCATGTGGCCAGGAAGAACCAATCCTTACAGAAGAATTAAAAGGGTGGAGAGACAATGTAGGAGATGAAGACCCAGGATGAGATAGGTTAACATGATAACTGGGGTAATTGGGGTAGGTGTGTCAGAGTCAGTGATACTGGCTCAGGATAGGGCGGGCTTTGGAACTATTGTACATAGGATTATTATGAGTCACAGGTTACTCAAGGGTATATAACAACCACAATATCCTTATAAAAGAGAAAATAGAGAGACAATTACCATGTACAAGGTGTACACACACTCCAAGAAGCAAAACCGTTTACCAGCTGCCACTTGAACCTGGGAGGGTGGCATGCAATAATTCCACTCTCAGAACCTTATGGTGGAACAAAACAACAAAACAGTTGACATACTGCTTCCACAGTCCTAAAATTCTGATGTGCAAAATGATAAATTTTTCTTCTTGCAAAACTTCCAGTTTGTGATCTTTTGCTATGGCAAGATTATGAGAAACTAATGTACAACTCCAAAGAAGACATTTGCCTAATCTTCCACCTGTTCAGATGACTAATTGTACACTATCTAGAATGCTTTATATTCTTTTTCCCTAAAATGCTAAAGTTTAAATATTTTCTTAGGGAAAAACATTTGATATGCAGTTCAACTATTTATTTCTCCACTAGTAGATCTGTTTCTATTAAAAAAAATTCTCTTTTACTCTTCATTCTTGTCCATTAATTTTAATATTCAAAATATCCTGGTTTGGTATTTGCTTACTACTTTTATTTTTTTTAACTTACTAATTTTTATTATTTCAATTCATTTATATAAAATTTTTGTTCAGTGAGTATGTTGGTTGTTTGGTGTGTTTTGTTGTTTTTGTTTTTGTTTTTAATTAGAGAAAGTAGAAAACTATTACAATAGAATGCTACACTACTATAAAGAAAAAGAATGAATAAAAACCCCAGAGTATTACGTAGACATGACTGAAAGGCATAATGTTAAATATAATAAGTATATAAAGGAAAATACTGTATCCTTTCTAAGAAGACACGAATACCTATATGTATATATGTGTTGGAGACAAAGCAGGAGACAGCAGTATTCATTGGTGGTTAGTAGGAAAGCATTGGGGTGAGGGTAGTATTCTTTACAGAGTAAGGACTAGTTATTTTAGGAGATGGATGAGTGCTCCTAATTAACAATGTAGTATGCCCTGCACAGCCAAAGCAATGAGTGTTTGAAGAGATGTGGGCAGGTACAGGTAGATGCACAGGTGAGAACAAAGAAAAGCATCAATAAAAAGATAGAAATAGAAATATAATGTCACTGCAGGCACATGTATTCATTTAAGACACAAATGTAAATAATCACACATAGTGCATTACAACATTGATTTTATAAATTTGAAGTTTGGAAATAACAATACCATGAGACAACTCAATCAACTGGTAAAATAGTTTACAAAATTCGTGATCTGACTCTCAGTGAAGTGAGTAACATCAGACTTAAAATCTTGCAAGAGGTCTAACACACAGCTCTGAGTCTAGACTCATCAGGAGATACATAGTAAGAATGTAGCCAGAAGGGGGGAAAAAACTAAAAAACCAAATAAAAACAAACAAAAAACCTACCAGAATTATAGTCTCATCTCCCTTGAGAACAGAAGAACTAGAAGGCATCTGGCTACTACATTAAACAATATTAGTAGGGTCATAACAATTAATCCAGATAGAATGGGAGAAAAGAAATATGGACTAGAATACTTTTTTTAAAAAGTAAAAAATAAAAAGTCAGATAAAATAGAATAGCAGAGAACAGAGGTTCCCACTGAGACTTTCACTTTTAAAACCTAGAATACAGTCTATCCTCTTATAGATCACCAGTTGATGAAATAGCAGAGTGGTACACACACACACACACACACACACACACACACACACACAAGGATAATACTTGTAAGATTGGTCCTACCAAAACCCCATCACTATGAGACCAACAGGACCAACAGCCCACCAATTTCTGAAAATTGAAGGTGACTCAGTAAGGAAGAAGGGAAACTAGCATATAAGGAGGGGAACAAACAGAATAAGATTAAGGAAAATATTGGTACAGTTGTAATAAATGTAAATAATTACCTTGAGCAATTTGTATGGAAATTATCAGATAGAAACCTAACTTTCTATGTAAACTTCCAACCAAAACTCAATAAACTATTACTATAAAAATGATTCAGCTTAACAGACGTAGGATAGATGAAATTGGTGCTATAACAATTAATGTAACTTGTTCTAAATCTAAAATCTAGAGAAGCTTAGAGATATCACATTGTAATTGTTGTCCAAACAATAATGCAACTTCTACTTTATAATTCTGGAAATGTTTCCAATACATTAATTTATTAAAACTAAGTATAAATTACTGAGGTAATTATAGATACAGATGATATAGATATCCATATGTATCTATATGTATGTATGTATATATGCATATACATATACATATACATATACACACACAT
Source organism: Elephantulus edwardii (assembly GCF_000299155.1). Lineage (NCBI taxonomy): Eukaryota > Metazoa > Chordata > Mammalia > Macroscelidea > Macroscelididae > Elephantulus > Elephantulus edwardii. The sequence continues at coordinate 21,692,583 of NW_006399760.1, read as the reverse complement.
ACATACATATATATACACACACATTGTGTAAATACGTACCGATGTGTATTGCGGGATGTTGGGGAGGAAGGGAGGGTGTCTGGCCAGGACAGATTGCCTAAGCTCCAGATAAGTGCAAGCCTCCGACGGCCTTTAAAATGGGGTAGAGAAGGCTCCCCTGTGTTTGGCTGTATCGGCTTGAGAAAGTTCGCCACCTGGGAAGACGGCTGCCTTGTCTGTTGAGCTGGGAGTGGTCCGCAGGAGGCTGAGGTTCTCCTAACCAATCTGCATGTCCTACGTCTGTAAGCCCACCCTATCTGGGCTTCCTGTGTATATAAGTGCAGTGCAGTCCAATAAAATTGAGCTGGATTGATTCTCTGATCCTGTCCAGAAGTGGTGTATCTGAGTCGTGCTTACCTCCATCAGAGTGTCGCTGTAGGTTGCAGCGAACAGACAGCAACAGGTGTGTATGTTTGTGTGTTTTGCCGTTTAGGAAAAATGTTGCTAACTGAACAAAGTTGATTGACTAAAAGTAAATGAAAACTTGAGAGGAGAAACAGAATAGATATTTTTAAGGACTTGGAGGAAAAACATTATCCAGTTTTGACTAGGACTGGCCATCTCAATGTGCTCTATTTCGTGTTTGTTTAGCACTTTGGCCAACCCTCTAAAATATACAGATTGGCAGGAAGGAAAAACAAAACAAAACATGGTTTAGCCCAAAATATAAAAATGTTGTTGTTGTTGATTGCTGTTGAGTCAAGCATGACTCATAGTGACCCTATGAACAAAAGGCCCGAAGACCCTCTACAACTATCAACATTTATCAAAGGTCATAGTTTCCAGAGGCATGTTCTAAAATTATGAAAATAGTGAAACCAAAAAAATTATTATGTATAGATGTTTCAGAAAATGAGTAAAACTGATGCAAAAATTATCTAATTTCTAGTCATCACTGGAGTACTGTCTTTGGTTTTCAGTCTGTCAGCTTTAGCTGGACAGGTGGACATGGAGAAATGGCGAGCTCATAGGAGTTTTACTTTTCTCAGAGTACAAGTATCTGAAGTAGTGAGCGTCTGGATCATCACTAAGCCTTTTTTCCCAACAGTGTTTTGGAAGAAGTTGAACCAATGTCTCCAATTAACTGCCATGTAAGGTATTCTTGGCCCTTTCATTTTATTGAACTATGTGAATCATTTTCTATTTCATAATAAAATATCAACTTATTATTGTCTTATTTTTCTCTTTGATTCTGTATTTTTTGGACAGATTTGAGAAGGACTAGCAAATCTGGGTTCTTAGGTGACTGTTCTGACAGAATTTAATCTTGAAGAACGTATCTGAGCCAATCAAAATCTATCTGGGGCTTTTGTAGTTTAAAAGTCAAATATTTCTCTAATTTGGGAATTGTGCAATAAATTCTAAGCTAGTTGGATTGAGTTGGTGAGTGGGAGTCTGGGAAAGAATGTCCTTTGTCTGAGTCATCTTTATTCAATTTTAATTTAATTTTATTTAAGATCGAAATATTTTGAAGAGAAGATATTCTTTCCTAAAGGGACTATTTTATTCAGAAGCACGTTGACTTTTATACTCATGCAATTAAGTTTAATGTTTTTAACCCTGAAAGAATAAATGGTAGTGTAAGTATGTATTAGTAATTTTAGTGTTATTTTTAATTGTAATAGTAAGATCTGGAAGCAGGAGCGGTATCCAGTTCCAAAATGGCTTGCCTCTGGAAACTCTATGTACGAACAGTGCTCAGGCTGTTCGTTCATAGGTTTGCTATGAGTCATCTACGACTCGATGGCCTCAAACAACAACAGCAATAGTAAGATAACACAACCTTGTTTGCTGACAATGAGGAGGACTTGAAGCACTTTTTCATTCAGGCCATGGTCTTTCTAATTACTTGTCATGCATCTGAGAGCTGGACAATGAATACGAATGACAGGAAAAGAATTGATGCCTTTGAGCTTTGGTGTTGGAGAAGAGCTCTGAATAGCCACCCCATGGATGGCCAAGGGAACAAACAGATATGTCTTGGAGAGGGTGTAGCCAGAGTGTACTTTGGAGGCAAGAATGATGAAGCTTTGCCTCACATACTTTAGGCCTGTTGCTAGGAGGGGCTGTTACTTGGAAAAGTATATCATACTTGAAAAGGTGGAAGGTCAGCAAAAGAGAAGACGACCCTCAATGAGATGTATTGACACAGTAACTGTAACAGTGGACTCAAGTGTATCAAAGATGGAGAGGATGGCATAGACTAGAATTCAGATCTGCTATTTATGGGGTTGATATGAGTCCCCTTGAATTGACATCATCTAAAAACAGCAATAACATAGGTATTTCCTGTGAGTTCTGTGTGGCCATTGCAAGGAATTCTTCAACCTAGTAATGAAGCCGTGAGTTGAGGTACAGTTGCTATTATGTTTAGAAAGGATTAAATGCATGGCATGTGAAAGTCTATTTGATCTCATAAGAATCAATTTTTGTACTATCAAGGCTGTTGATGTTAATGAGGATTTGTACTCCTGAGAACTTTGTGAAAGTCAGATGTTGCTGTTCCTCTGCCTGCATAGTTTTTGTAAACACTTAAAATGAATGTTCTTAGATGACTACCAAACATTCATTCCTCATTTCCTTGCTAATTTGGTCCCAGTTCTGTTTGGAACAAACTTTTCCTCCCCAAAATGCAGTAAGCATTGGCCCTGAACACTATTTCCAGAACCAGTAACACTAAGCCAAACTTTGAGATCATTCCTCATGGCAGTGATAGACTTGGCATTGTCTTAAAATGCACGTTTGTCCAAAGAGACTTGAAGCAAGTCAATTGAGTTAGAAAATGAGATCACAAACTAAAATGTTTGTTAATTAATTAATTCATTAACTATTTTTTTAGGAAAAACTCACCAGAATTAGGGAGAAGAGAAACTGAGAAATGCTAAACCAACCAGTAGCTGTGTAATCAACAAGCATCAACCTTAAGAACATCAAACTTCTATCCATTATTTTATACAGCACTATAACCTAAGACTGGTTCTAAGAATTGCCTTATGGTCAGTAATGGGGAAAATCTTGCAAGACTCAGGTGAGGGCGAAATCTGTGGCGAGGAAGGTGAGAACAGACCTCTGTAGGATTAGTGGAAACAATGCCAAAAATTCTTTAACAAGGTCCTTTGAATGATATAATGGACATGTGAAATGAGTTATAGTTCCTCCATTACAATATAAAGGATCAATCATTTTATTGACATCTTAACTTTGTTTATAAACTTACTACTGATGTGGAGTGTTAACTAATTATGGAGGCTCTGGTTTCTACATCATGCAGCATATAGAAAAAAGATGTTTTAGTTTTTTAAAAGAGCCCAAAGAAATGCCCCTTCTTTTTTCCCTTCTTATTCTTGTACTGCTGTTCATTGTCAAATCTGCAAAACACGCTGGTGACAATGAGCTCAGCTGGTCTTTGGCAAAGTGGGAAAGCTAAATATGGGAACACAGAGATAGAAAGATCCCAGGTTGTTGATGATGTCATTAAGCTGATACAATGAATCATTCCCAGAGTCCCACTGCTTCTAATATAAATTCTTTGTTACTGAGGCCTTTTGTTAAAGTTTCTCCAGCACACAGTCCACAGTTCCCTAATAGAAAAAAATGTTTAACCCAGATTTCATACTGAATGGAAATAATACCTCTATTCTAGGATATGTGTGGGTATTAAAATAAAAATATTAAATATACAACACACTTAGGGAGCTCTGGTGGCCTAGTGAAGCTGCACTGCAATCCGAAAGGCACATGGTTCAAGGCCACAGGCTGCTCTGCGGGAGAAGGATGGGCAATCTCCTCCTGTGTGATTAACTGCCTCTGAAAACCTGCTGGAGGTTCGCTATGGGTCAGCTCCGACTCTACAGTAAACACAACAACAACATACAACACAGTATAATTCCTGACATATAGAAAATTTGGAGCAAATGAGACCAAGCATTTCAGGGGGAGAAATTATTTTCTGATGAAGCAAATAAAAAAGTATAAAATGTGAGTTAAGACACATGTGCCACTAATCAATGCTGCCTTTATTTCAGCCAGACTATTTCAAGTAAATGTTACATGTGAAAGTAAGGACCTAGAGACTCTGCTCTTGTCAAAGACTGATGTGCCATGCTGTATCAGCAATTAAGGAGTCTATAAACCTGTAAGAGTCCATCTAGTTGAACAACTGAAGTTCTAAAACCTTAATGCCTTAAAACATCACTGCTACTAATAAATATGTAACACTTTTAGCTATGTTTTTTTTTGTTTCCAATTCCTTTTATTACTGTGTTTTGTTTTGTTTTGTTTTTTAATTTAGGTTGTTTATTTTTCATTTCAGTGAACATCTACAGAGATTTTGGAATTCC
>NW_006399760.1:21682414-21688074 GCF_000299155.1 Elephantulus edwardii | reverse complement strand
GCAACCCTCATTGCATACTCCTACGATAAAAATAATGCCCTAAAATATAATACTTTTAGACTATTCTCTCCCCCATAGACTTCAATGCCATAAAGATCTTCGTACTTAACTGTGTGGCCTTAGTTACTCATGAAAATTCTTCAGGAGCCTTTTCCAATACTTGATTTGTAACATAGCTATGTGCCCTAAAGCAGAAATTGGCTGGAGTGTCATGAGAGAAAAAAAGGGTGGGGGGGAAGATATCAATACAAAAGGCTATCTCAGTACAATAATAGACAGTAGCTAGAGAACGAGAGGGTGTTTTTTTCTTGTTTTGACTAAGATTTGTCTTTAATAACAGAAACAAACAAAAAGGAAATTGGAAGGAGTTTTCCTCATTTTTTTTTTTTTTGAAGCAATTTACAGCTACACAAAGGCATTTTGCTTTAAGGGGAAATCAGAAGTTTCGATTTACATGAGTTTTTATGTTCTGTTTTGAGAAGGAAATGTCAGAATTTTAAAATGTCACCTCTCCACCTCTGGTTCTTCTTATAAAGGCAAAGGATGAAGGATATAGTCATGGTGAGGAAAACAGTGATGAAAATGAACAAATACAATAATGAGCTGTAAAATGTACTTTTGGACAGTGTCTGACCACAATGTACTCATAACAGTAAAGTCCAGAAATCTCTGTAAAATAATGGATTCAGTAAACCTACTGCCAACTGTATGAGACTACATATAAAACCTGTGTGCATAGATCATGAAAGACATTATAAATTATCATTGTCACTTGCTTATGTATATACTGTGCTTTCTATTTAAAAAACATTAAAATAATGTACACTTTGATTCCTAGAAAGCAGCATCTGCTTTCTCATTTTCTACTGCTATAGGATTTTCTTTTTAATATTCTTTCAGAAAATTGCTGAAGTACATCACGACTCCCAATGCAGTAAAACTGCTTCTAGTGATTATTGTTGTTAGGTGGTATCATGTCATCGTCAGCTCACAGTGACTCAGTGTAAAGCAGATTGAAAACTTGCTTGATTCTGTGCTATTCTCATAATTTCCAGCATACTTCAGCTTGTTGCAACAGTCATTATGCCAATCCATTCCTTGATGGCCTTTCTCTCCTTGACTGATTTCTTGCTCTTCCAAGCATGATGCTCTTTTCCAAAGACTGATGCCTTCTGATAGTATGCTCAAAACGTATGTGACAAAGTCTCACTATCGTTTCCTTTAAGAAGTGCTCTGTGAAAAAAAATAAAAGAAAAGAAGTGCCCTGGTTACCTTTCTGTGAAGACAGATTTGTTTGTTCTCTCCCCCCCAATCCATGGTGTAAATTAAATACTCTTTGCTAGCATCACAATTCAAAGACATCAATTCTTCTTCAGTCTTTCATATCTATTGTTCAATTTTCACATTCATATGAAGCAGTGGATTGAATCATAGGCACATTAGACTATACACTGACATCTTTGCTCTTTAGCACTTTAGGTGGATCCTTGATAACAGCTTTGGTCAATGCATCTCAGTTTGGTTCCATAGATGTTGATTAAGGATTCAAGAAAATTGAATACTTGACAGCTTCCGTGTTTTCATCATTTATCACGATGCTGCCTCTTGGTGGTCCAGTTGGGAAGATTTTTATTTTCTTAATATTAAGGTATAATTCATAGTTAAGTCTTTTTGACTTTTCAGTACATGCCTCAACATGATTTAAGTCTTTTTCACTTTCTGAAAGAAAGATTATGCCAACTGCATGTTACATATTGTTTATGAGACTTCTTCTAATCTGTTTTTGGTGGGTTTTTTAAAAATGGCACATTATTATTCTTATAGTCTAACATCTCATATTTGCTCAGAATATACAGTGACTAGGAATGGAGAATGATACAACTTTGATATACAATTTTCTAGATTTTAAGCTGGAGAGTATCCTGATTAAATAAATAACAACTAATCTAACCCGATGACCACTTCTTGTTTTGTGTACAATTTCTGCATGAGAACAATTAAGTGGTATGGAATTCTTACTTTTCTCAGAGTTAGCACTAACTTATGATCTATACAACCAAAACCTTTTGTATAGTGGGGGTGGGGGCACAAGTAAATATTTTTCTACTATTCTTTGATTTCAACCAAGATCCATTTAACATGAACAATGCTATCCCTCATTTTAGGGCCTTTTCTAAATCCAGCTTGCATTTCGGCTGTTCCTTGTCATTTGACTGCTCCAGCTGTTTGTTCATTTAAACTCAAGCTTATTGGCATCAAGTTGAAACCAACTCATATCTGACCCTCCAGCAAGTTTTCTGAGGCTGTAAATCACATGGAAAAATGGTGGTCAGTCTTCCTTCTAGGAGATGTTGATGGATTAAAACAGGAAGAGACATATTACTTTGGGGTTTGCAATGGAATTCTCTGTAGACTGTGCCACCACAAGCATAGATATCTTCTAGTTAGGTATCTGGCCAGCTGTCTTCCAAATTTCTTAGTTTACATAAGGGAGCGTATCCAGAGCTGCATGGGTTAGCTGAGTCAGTTCAGTTGATAGTTTACCAAACTTCTGGAATCTTCTGTGAAGCTTGAACTTCTTCCCTTAGTACCACTGGTTCTCAATCATTTTGCTTCAGTGTCAACTAATTCTTTTTTGGTATGGTGATTAGAATATTCCTTCTATCTTCTTTTGATACTTCTTGTTTCACTTAACATCTTGAGCATAGAATCTTTTAGTATTCAAACTCAAGGCTTGAATTTGCTCTTCACTTCTTTCAGCTTTAGAAATACTGAGTGCCCTTCCCTTTTGGTTTTCTAATGTCGGGTCTTTCAACCTTTTAATGTTTTGCTTTATCTTTTCAAGATGCTCTTTGGAATCTTTTTTGTTTAGCTCTCTTATTTTATCAGTTCTTCATTTTGTTTGAGTTTCTCTATTTTAAAAATGCAAGTTTCAGAGTTTCTTTTGATATCAATTTTGATATTTCCTGTCCTTTAATGACCTTTGTTTTCTTGATGTGTGACATCCTTTGTAGCATCTCAAAACTTGTCTGGTCTTCTGTTAGAGTACAGTGCATCAGATCCTTTTTTAGATAGGCTTTAAATTCACATGGGATAATCTGAAGCTTCTATTTTACTTCTCATGAATATATTTTAACTTAATTCAGCCAATTAAACCTTTCTTGTGAGCAAATAATGATCTTTTCTATGGAAGCCATTGGCTTTATTTTAACTGCTGATATGGAGCCTTTGTGCCATCTTTTATTCCCCACAGATAAAGTTTATTTGATTTCTGTGTAATTCTATCAGTTGAGGCTCATGAATATAGTTATCTTTATTGTTTTGCTTTTTTCTTTTCTTTTGGAGTGAGTACATAAGAGTAGCAAACACCAAAGGAGAATTATCAGTGTGGAAATCAAAGGAAAGATTAAGCAACAACAAGAAAGTGGGAAATACAATTGCTTATAATTTAAGCACACTACACATCACAGTACTGGTCCTGGCCAGCCATCTCTTTTTCATTCATTCTCTCATTACCTTTCAGGTAGAAGCGACTCATAGCTGACTGTAAAAGATATATTTTTTAATCCATTACCTAAAAAGGTGATTCAACAGAATAGAAAAAAAATATTATTAAAGTCACACACAAGTAAAATTTTGCTGAAGATTATTGAAAATAGCTAGAATAGTATATCAACAGGGAACTTCCAGAAATTCAAGTTTGATTCAGTGGAGACTTTGGCACAAGGGATGTAATTGCTGACATTTGATGGAATTTGGCTGGAAGCAGAGAATTCCAGAAAGATATGTGTCTATATTTTAATAAATATGCAAGTTGTCTGAGTCATAGCCATCTACGGATAATATTGAGAAGAAGGGGAAATCAAAAACATTTAATTGTGCCCATGCAAAACCCTTACCTAGACCAAGAACCTGCTGTCTAAACTAATTAACACTGTGTGATTTAAAGTCAGAAAAGGGGACCATTAGGGCTGTATCCTTTCTCAATACCTATTTAATCTGTATACTGATAAACTAAATTATCTGAAAAAGAATGAGATATCAAGATCAGAGGAAGACTCAGTAACAACTTGCATGAGGCCATAGCACGTTCAATTGCTTCTTATGTATCTGAAAGTTAGATAACAAATAAAGATGACAGATGAATCAATGCCTTTGAATCCTGTTGGAGAATAGTACTTAATATCCCATGGATTGCTAAAAGAACAAACAAGCTTGTCTTGGAGAAAAATGCAACCATGCTGATTCTTACAGGCAAGGATGGGAAATTTTGTCTCATGGACATCTTGTCAGGAAAGTCTAGTCTTTGGAAACAAACAAACAAACAAATACGTATCATACTGTGCAGGGTCACAGAAGAAGAGGAAGACATTAACCAAGAGAGACAGACACAGTGACTTTAAGAATGGACTCAGGATGTCAAAGATTGTGAAGATGGGGCAAGTTAGACAAGGTTCAGGTCTGTTATTCATAGGGTCTTTATGACTTATAAGTGGAGTCATTGACATTTAACAACTACTAACTCAATTAACAATCACAATAATCCTCAAAAACAAAGACAAAAATCTCTAAGTTATTAAATAATCACTCCCTTGAAAGCTACAAAACTAACCAAAATGCTAAAGGGACCCATATTAAATATGGATAAATTGCTAATGACATGAACTGAAGACCTAAGACAAAAGCAAATCCCTTTAAGTACAATGATGATAAATGCAAACGCAGGTAAGTTGCTTGAGATGCCTAAAGAACTGACTATGATAAACTTGGCATTAACATTATCTCCAAATTATGTAATGTCCTATCTCCCAGACCATGCTATGGATGCTCAACACTGTATAACTGTATATGTAGGTGATTATCTGACATTTTAGAGGGTGTTATTATCATGAAATGTGCAAGGAACTGGAGTCTGGGCTGAACTTGCTCGGCATTTCTTAAGCTAAAGGAACAAAAGAACAAATTCAAGTCATGAGTTGCAATACCTAAGGATGCTGTGAGCAGAATACTGAATTATCTACAAAGTATTAAAAGAAGATGAAAGGAGTATATAGAATCATTGTACCAAGAAGAATTGGGCCGATGCAGAAGAATTTCACAAAACAACATATGATCAAGAAAGAGGCAATGCAGGAGGAAGTTAAGGCTACTCTGAAGGACTTGGAAAAAAATAAAGCTCCAGGAGTAGACAGAATACCAACTGACATATTTCAAGAAACAGATGCTGCCCTGGAATGTGCTCACCAAGTTGTGCCAATAAATATGGAGAAACCTGGCTAACTAACTGAGAGAGATACATATTTATTCCCATTCACATCAAGAAAACAAAGATTCTCACCACCAATCCTGATGCCGCATTTCTCCTCATAGAGCACAGCCTCCCAGATGATCTGCTCTGCATACAGGTTGGAAAGATATAGAGACAGGACACATCCCTGTCATACGCACTTCCCAATTTTGAACCATGCAGTGTTTCCTTGCGCTGTTCTGATGACTGCCTCTTGGTTCAAGTATAGGTTTCGCATTAGCATGGTCAAGTGTTCTGGGATTCCCATTCTTCTCAGAGTCAGCCACAATTTGTTATGATCCACACAGTCAAATGCCTTTGCATAATCAATGAAGCACAGATAGACATTCCTGTGGCACTCCCTGCTTTCAGC
>NW_006399760.1:21664018-21681236 GCF_000299155.1 Elephantulus edwardii | reverse complement strand
AAGAAAAACTCCCTCATTGGTACACAATCCCCCCCTGCACCTCCCCAAACCCCACCCCTAGCCCCAAATATAATCCACTCTACAACCCTCATTGCATACTCCTACGATAAAAATAATGCCCTAAAATATAATACTTTTAGACTATTCTCTCCCCCATAGATTTCAATGCCGTAATTACTTGTTATGCATTAGAGAGATGAACAATGACTAAAGATGACAGAAAAATAGATGTCTTAAAGTTGTGATGCTGGAGAAGGGTCTTGAACATACCATGGTCCAAATACCATGTACCAAGAAAACAAATAAGTCTGTCTTGAAAGAAGATGAAATCAAGTTTCTCTTTGGAAGCTATTATTTTTATGCTCTGTCTCACATACTTTGGTCATGTGGCCTGGAGGGACCAGTCGTTGGAGAAGGACATCATGTTCAGAAGGGTGGAGGGACAGTGCATGAGAAGAAGACCTAGGGTGAGATGGATTGATACAATAACTGAGGCAATAGTTGTGGGTATGTTAGAATTAGTGAGGCTGGCTCAAGACAGAGCAGGCTTCAGAGCTGTGGAACATAGGTTCAATATGTATAACTTGATGACACATAACAAATACAGAGTAGTAAATTTGTTTTAAAAAGAATGAAATATGGGTATGGAGAGAAATGTTCTGTAGTGTTGTCTCCTGAAACCACTGACTGCCCTAATTAAGATTTCAGTGGATAGTGCTTTTTGGGAAAAGGGATGAACCAGGAAGCATGCCTTTACCCTCCTGCACATCACATACTGCTTAAAGCCATTATCACACAGAACATCTGTTCTGAATGGGCTATAGTGCATGTAGAACAGAGATTTGAACATTGTGTTCAAGCATAATATTTGGTTCTGAGTCCTTAATGCAATTAAGATTTCACTCTAAATGGTTTCATTCATATCTATGCTAAGCAGCAACCTTTACCCCAAGTTAAACTATTTATTGAAGGAAGTGTCTGATTAGCCAACCCCAGCTTCTCCTAAAGCTGGCTAATGAAATCCAGATTCTGTTTTGAGAACCAGTGGGGAAAATTAGATCTGGGAAGCCAAAATCTATAGAGCAGACTCAAGAGACTGGTTTTGAAGAGAACATAACAGTTTGGACTGCTCTGTGAATACTCAGGCTTTATTTGGGTTGAAGTCTGGCTTGAGTCAAGACACAGGAAATACTTTCTCCTAATGTGCTGCTGACTCCAAGAGCAGCTAGTATGTGGCAGTATATGGCCTTAATTTTAGAGAAAGTTTTCAGCTTTCTTGGCCAATTGAATTAACTAGAAATAGTACAAGTTTACATTGTTTCAGAGAAAACAGAGTGGAAGTCAATTGGATTCAAATGTCAGTTTAAGGGGACATATTGTAAGTCTATAAATTGTTGTTGTGTACCATTCGGTCAAAACTTACTCACAGCTGACCCTCCAATGAGTTTTCAGAGCTGTAAATTGCACAGAAAGAGATTGCCCATATTTCTCTCATGAGCAGCTGATGGACCCACATTGTAATTTTCCAGAGTTGCCAAGATAAATCCTTATCATAAGAGTTCTCTAACTCTAGAACTTGGTTGAGGTAAAATCACACTCACTTTCACCTTCTCAAAAGTTATAGACTAAAGTTCCATCAAAGTATTGAGTAAATGGCTTTATTCCAACTGACTGGAAGAGATCTATATTTGTTCCCATCCCAAAGAAGGGTGACCCAACAGAGTGTGGAAACTACAGAACAGTGTCATTGATTTCACATGCAAGCAAGATTCTACTGAAGATTATCCAAAAATGACTGGAATAGCACATCAGCAGAGAACTGCCAGAAGTCCAGGCTGGGTTTAGAAGGGGTCGTGGTACTAGGGATATTGTAGCTGATGTTAGATGGATCTTAGCTGAAAGCAGGGAATACCAGATGACTGTCTATCTGTGTTTCACTGATTATGCAAAGGCCTTTGACTGTGTGGATCATAACAAACTGTGGCTGACTCTGAGAAGAATGGGAATCCCAGAACACTTGATCGTCCTAATGAGAAACCTATATTTGGACCAAGAGGCAGTCGTCAGAACCATCTTCCTAGTCCTCCCTAAAGCCCCCTATAAAAAGGAACTTTTCTTGACTGCCCATGAACCACTTTGACCTCTGTGTGTGGTCTCTTGGCCACCCTCTCAGACCATGCAATAGAGGTCTATTTGTTTTTCAGGACCAGCTTCTTTATTTCTCTCTTGCTCTCAATTCTTTTTTCCTTTCTAACAACAAAGACTCCTTCTATAAGCATGATAACCAATAAACATAACCAAATGTAAAAAAAAAAAAAAACAACAAAAAAAACCAAAATGGCTTTCCTAGCCGTCCTCTGACTTTGCCATGTGGTTGGGAAGGGAAATATGAATAAGACATGTTAACTTATCCACAAGTCTATTGGCTAGTCTCATTAATCCACAAGGGATTGGCTGATCTTGCCATCAAATTGATCAGTCCAACAGCAGAAGAGATCATGCCCATCAGAAAAAGAGTAAGCAAGGGAATGTAGCACATCCTTCAGGCCCAGATATGACACTAGCAGCCATGGCCAAAGCAGGGAACCAGATAGTCAACATGAGATGGAGCTGATCTTGGGACTGTTATTCCTCATAGACAGAATGAGAGCTAAGCTAAGAGCCTTTTCCCATGTATATTGGAAAACCGGAAGGGAGGGTTGAGATGGGAGTGCTAGTCAATATTGGTAAGACTGAGAACTTCTCTAACACTGGCCTTATGCCATGAGACTCACGGCCTAGATGCCTTCAAGTACATTTTAGAAGCTGTCCTGACTATGTCCTACTAACCTGGATTTATAACATTTTACTTCTCCAATATGGCTCCATGTGGTCTGTGAGCTAGTACATCAGATTTTGGACCCAGTAAATAGTAAGATTGTTGTTGATATGAGTAGAAGGAGATACGGGAGTGTGAGAGACATGTCTGAGCTCCTAGGAATTTGTTTTGTGTGGTTGATGCTACTGACAGGGATAGTTCCCCTTTGTGATGTTGGTAAAGATCAGCTATGGCCATCATCATGTGACCCTTGTTCTTTTTACAACATGTAAATACAAAAGACTGTATAATAGGAAGAATCTGAAAGGTTTTGTCTTGTGATTGTTCAACCACTTCTGCATATCACATAAAGTGTTTATATATGCACTGAAATGCTAGGAAACCTACACCTAGTATACACTACTCTTTGATGAATATTTCATATATTATTACATTTAGTCTTCACAGAAATTCAGTTGTGCTAATATTACCTCAATCTTACTAAAAGGCAACCTATGAGATCTTCCCAATACATTGTGTTCTTAATAAAAATTATAATTTCTGAGTATTTTCTGAATGTTAACATGTGTCTGAGTACACCATAGATATTGTTTACTTTAAAGTTCAATAACATGATAAGACAAATTCCAGTATTACTTCTATTTATATCAGTTGCTCAGTTTAAATCTGAGTTATGGTGACTTTATGGGTATCATAGCAGAACTGTGTTCCAATGACTCATTCTTTTGTTGGAAGATCACCGGGCCTCCAATGTTTTAATAATCAACCAAGAATGTTAATTATATATACGACCCAGAGGCATCCTTTATATTTATAGATGAGAATATTTAGATGTAAAAGTTAGTCAAATTGTCTAGTGACAATCTGACAAAACAGATTTAACTCCAGACAATTTGACCACACATTTTTAATCACTAGACTATATTATTACTATACCAGGTTGTTTGTAAAATCTACAAGAATAATGATTTTTACTTAGTTTTCTTGCAAGTAGTACACCTTCCTATAGGCCTACTTAAAAACAAATCCAAAATATATTGACAGGTAAAACAAAAGTAATTATTTATCAAGCCATAAATTCTAGATTATTTCTAATTGTCACAACTATCAACACAATCATAGCAATGCTATGTGTGGATAGATTTCAGTATAAATAAGACTGGCTTGAGGTACTTTCCATTCCAGCTGTGCTTCAAATTCCTTCTTTCTCAATTATGAAACATGTAGAATTGTTAATGAGAATATAGTTATTTCAGGGCGTTTGGAACCAAAATCATCTTGAAATTTTGAGACTTTATTAATGGTAGTGTGTATAAGTTGAAGTATGAGTGTGTATTTGTGTGTGTGCACATGCGAGCGTATGTGTAAGTGAAAACTTACAACTAATTGAGGTTCTTTTATTCTTTACTCTGTGAATATGTGTAGCAGAGAAAGTTGATTTTCTGCTCAAAGTCTCTTGTATCTTGTCTTCACACATTTTATTTGCCTACTGGATGATTGTGTCTGGACCCCTCTTTACTAGCACCAATAACTAGATGCACTGGGTATTTGCTGTCCTCAGACAAATCCTAACTGGAAGCTTCCAGATACAGGAGTGTGACAGCCCCAGCCCCTTGGTGAGCTGGGGTTCACTCAGAAGTGGACTTCACAAGGCAGGTTTCTGTAGAGTCATGCTGAAGGTAGCCGTTGAGACAGCTCTTTAACTTGGCTTCTGCTCCTTCCTTGTTCTGCTTTCCTATTCTCTTGCTACATTCTTTCTAGTTTTCCCTGGGAGAACATCTTTAAAAATCACATGAACCCTAATCATGATCTCTGATATGCTTCTGGGGAATATATCTTTTGATTTCTTTTGAAGTTTTATCAGTGACTAGTGGATTTTAGGAAGACTTGAAGCTCTACCAGAAAACAAGAAAAAAACCAAAGCGGTAGAGACAGATGAGAAAGAGAAACAGTGAGAGAGAGAGAGAGAGAGAGAGAATACATTGAAATTTGTTCTCTCTTATTAAACCCTATTGAAATGACTCTGGTTCCTAGTCCTGGTGGGTCATTAGAAAGAGAGGAGAAACAGAATAATAAAAAAGAAGAAAGGGGAGAAAGTAAAAAGAAAAAAAAATGTATGTATGGCTTTGTTTAGTGGAGTACAAACATCAAAATTATCCTTTTAAAAAAATAATCTCTGTTCAAACTATAATCTGTCAAATTCCTTCTCTTTTCCCTTAACGTCATGGACAGTGAGCAACATATTATATAAGAACAAATCTCATGCTTGATTTAAATGATATCTTTTTCCTTTTTTTCCAGGATAGGCTTCAGGTGGGGCTATAACTGATTTGTGGTCCCCACTCTCTTCAAAGTCTAGCTGGTGAGAAAGAGAAGAAAACTAATGAACTTCTCCAAATTTACCTAAAATCTGTTTAGGTCTTCATTCTGCCTGAGGCCACCTCTTCTCTAACTACCCCTAACCATGCGCTATACCCTCTGTGTGGTGTGTGGTTAGTTTCTTTCAAGGGAATTGCAAGGTCTTTAAAGGACATTTTCTCATTTTCTACAGGAAAGCTGGGTTTCCTACTACCTCTTTTTCCACCTTAAGTTATGTCCCAGAAATATACTGCAGAATTTCTTGCTCCCAGGTCTTACATGGAATGTCAGCATGATAAATAGCACCAGTCCAACTGCATTCCATGGGGCCTTCTTGATTGATGGAAATTTCATCCCCTTTTCCACCCAGAAAACCTTCCTCCCCATCCTACCACAACAGTTTGAGTAATAGAGTCTTTGAGGACTAATGTAGCACTCCCCATGAGATCAAGGACAAAGATCTTAATGACTTTCTCCCATAGCTGAGAATAGGTAGGCATGTAGGTAGAAAGATAAGGAAATTATAAAGATAATAGCTAGCTGAAGAAATGGTTTATTTGGGCTTACTTCTTCTTATTAAACTTAGAGAGCTCTGATCCCTACTGATGACATCTTTATATTGTAGGGTACTAAGTACACATTGCTTTGTCTGTGTGCTATAAAGCTCATACTCTCTGCTGTTTAGTCAGGCACTACGAATAGTGACCTTCCATCAGGCTGCTGTGGATACAAATCTTTATGAGAACAGACCACTCGCACAGATCTTGGTGGATTAGAACTGGGACCTCTCAGTCACCCAGCATGCAATCAGGGCTTTCAAGCTTTTCTTCTGTTTTTGTATGACTTGTGTGTTGAGAAGATTTTTTGGGTTTTTTAAGGGTTATTAAAAAATCAACAATCATGGAAACAAAGCAGAAATGCACGGTACAAAGTTTATAGGGGCCACATAGCCTAAAATATTTCCTAAATAGCCTTTTAACAGTAACAACAAAAATCGTTCGTATTCCGGGTCCAATTTAAATGCAATAGGAACATTTATTTACAACCTTACATTGTGTGCTTCCTTGTCATTATTCTAAGTGAATCTGGAGTAAGTGTTGAACATTTTTCTTTTTCTACCTCATATGTTCTTATTTTATGACAAAGTAATAAAAAAGAATGAAATTTAGGAGCTATCCTCAAAGGAACTTGAAGTCACAGGAAAACAAAAATAAAATAATTAAAATGTTATATAATAACTAAAGATATGCATAATTGTCTAAATGAATTGACACTGTTATTAATTGTCATAAGATTAAAATTGTTGCAAAGTTTAATTAAGTAAGGATCCACAGGATTTTCACTGTCTGTTTTTCGGAAATAGATAACCAATTCTTTCTTTCTAATTTATTTGTCTGGAATCCCAAAAAGTCATGTTGTTGTTGTTGTTGTGTGTCATCGAGTGAGAACTGACCTGACCCATAGCTGACCCCACAGAGGGTTTTCAGAGGCAGTAATTGTAGAGGTGGAAATTGGCCATCCTTCTTCTGCACAGTAGCTGGCAGATTTGAACCTCGTGCCTTTGGAATTGCAGTGGCAATTCTTTCCACTATGCAACCAGACCTCCATCCAGTCATCTCCCCAAAATAAAGGCATGGTAGAGAGGTATAAGTCATATGTGTCATAAGCAATTGTAGTTGTTACTGTTGTTGTTATTAAGTGTCCTCGAGTCATGAATGACTCATAGCGACCCTATGAATGGAAGACCTTAACGATCGTATAACTTTTATTGTTTTGCCAAGTTCATAGAGTGTCCAGAAGCAAGCTATTCAGGAAATGGATGCCACTCCTGCTTCTGAGCTTGTTTTAAACATTGCACCTATGTCTCACCTGAAAACAAGACCAAACCTCTGTAGAATCAGGCTGCTCCAGAACACTGCCTCACCTGGAAGCCAGCACATACTGCTGACCTCCTGCCTTTTTAAATAGGGGGCAAATACAATCAATTCTCTCCTGATAGCTGGTAAACATTGCATCTATGTCTCACCTGAAAACAAAATTAAACGTCTGTAGAATCAGGCTCTTCCAGAACACTGCCCCAACTGGAAGATAGCCCCTAAGCAATTAAGGAGCTAATATGTAAATGTTTCTGGTATCTTTCTTCTGTTGTCTCTCAGTGTTATTGAATATGACTTATAGCGATCATACGAATTACAGACGTGAATCATGTACACTCTTCTGTGCCATCCTCACCACCTCTGACACACTTGAGCCCATTGCTCTAGTCATTGAGTCAGTCCCTCTCATTGGGAGCCTCCCTTTCTTTCACTGATCTTCCACCCTTCCAAGCATTATGTCCCTTTCCAAAGAATAGCCTCTTCTAGAAACCTGTCCAAAATATGGTGAACGAAAGTTTATCATCTTTGCATCCAAGGAGCACTCTGGCCGCACCTTTTTGAAGATATACCTGTTTATTCTTTTGGCAGTTCATGAGATATTCAGACTATTCTTCAAAACCACAACTCAAAGGCATTTGTTGTTCTTCTGCCTTCCTTATTCATTCTCCAGCTCTCAGATGGTATATGACTGAAGAGACCATGGCCTGAGGCAATCACACTTATTCTTCAAACTGAATTTATTGATCCTTAGTAATCTGAAAAAGGTAATGACAGTAGACTTTCTCAGTGTAATATATCCTCTGATCTCCTGACTGCTCGTATCAAGGGTTTTGATTGTAAACTCAAGTGAGCTGAAATCCTTGACAATATCAATCCTTTCTCCATCTATCATAATGTTACTTATTGGCTCAATAGTAAGAAAATTTTGTTTTCTTGATGTTTAGATGTAATCCATAATGGAGGCTGTAGTCTGATCTTCTGCAGCAAGTGTTTCGGGTCCTTCTCACTTTCAGCAAGCAAGGGTCTATCTCAGGATAGAACAAGAAAGGTTGTGATATTCTAGTGTTTAGGAATACCAGCTATACAATGACTTAATAAAATCTGTCATTTTTCTAGGAGTATCAGCACTAGAATCAACTACTGACATTGTTATAATGTATGGGGAGGAGATAACTGCAAACATCTATATATAATGGAGTAAGAGTTCAGTCTCAAAAAAAATATAAAAATAGTTCCATCTCAGAGCTACAGACAGAATTCTAAGGAGTGTGGAGGACTAAAACCAACTTGTGGAGCTTCCATTGAATTCATAGAGCAACAACTGCTTCATAATGTTTGATATTGGTCACTGTGTACAGGTAATACCTCCCTGGTGTAGAACAATGCTCTCTTCTTTGTTGTCAGTCAGTTCTGACTTAATTTGAGTCTTCCTTTTTTTAAGTTGTTATTGGTTTTTAAAAATTTTCCAACGTCATTATCTTTTATTATCAGTACTTTTGTAAATCCTTGTCTTGGGAGTTTGAAATGTTACATATAAATTTTCGTATAGGATGATGTCTGTAATGCTATATTTTTATTGCTGTTGTTATGTGCCATTGAGTCCCCTGTAACTCATAGTGACCCTACGTACAATAGCTCTGAATTTTGCTCTATCCTGAGCCAGTCTCACAGTCTCCAGCATAATAATCCTCATTACCTCAGTTATCATCAGGGTCTTCCTCTCCTGCGCTGTCCCTCCATCCTTCCAAGCATGACATCCTCCAGTGTTGTTCTCCAGGGACTGGTTCCTCCTGGTCTGAACTGTTGAGTGAACTTCTGAGGGAAAATTAATTGTCAATTAGTTTCCTGTGCATTGTTATCACTCTACTTGTCAACAAAGTAATTGTATTGTGGACATGGTTTGTGGGGCTGTGCTTACAGAGGTTCTAGAATCCTTATTCCAAGTCCATTTCATCTTTTATACAGTCCAGAAGTTTTTTTTATAGATCTTTTATAATTTTAAAGAATGTATGTGCTTCAAGAAGTACAGTTTAGGTATGGAACTATGACCACTATTGAAAGCAATTGATGAGCTCCAAATTATTGGATATATGTTTCCAACAGTGTATATACACACATGATATTTACATGTGGATCTGCACCAGCGTCTCCAAGTATATACGTGATTATAGAGACATAATTTCAATGCCGTAAACATATTTCATCTAGTTTTTCTCAGTCTTAATTTCATTATGATTTAGGCAGTTTTTAGATATTAAGATGTTGTTATTGTTGTTGTTGTTGATTGTCTTTGAATTAAGCACAACTCACAGAGAACCTATGAACAAAAGGCCTGGAGTCCCTCTACAACTATCAATATTTTTCAAAGTTCATAGAGTTTCCAGAAGCATGTTGTTTAGGAAGTGGATGCCACTCCTGCTTCCAAACCTATAATAATGTGTCATTGTTTTTATGTGCCATTGAGTTTCCTGTGATGTATAGTGACCCTGTGTACAGCAATCTGAACCATTCCCTGTCCTAAGCCAGTCTCTCTAACTCTGACATGGCCCAGTTATTGTATCAATACATCTCATTCGGGGTCTCCCTCTCCTGTACTGCCCGTGAGGTGGAGCTTCAAATTCCTAGCCTCCAAGAGAGACTTGGTTTCACTCTTTCCAAGACAGACTGATTGGTTTTCTTGGCAGTCAGTGTGTTCAAGACTCCCCTTCAGCACCACAACTCCAAGGCATCGATGATTCTTCTGTCATTCTTAGTCATCGTCCAACTCTCTAAAGCATAACAAGTAATTGAGAAGACCATCTTTGTATCTAGACTGATATTGTTCTTCAGCACTCTGGAGAAGTCCATGACACCAGATTTTCCCGATGCAATTCGTCTTTTGATTTCTTGACTGCTGGTGTTAAGAGTGTTGATTGTGGATCTGAGCAAGCTGTAATTGCTAACAAGCTTAAACTCTTCTCCATCTATTATGGTGCTGCCAATTGGCCCAGTGGTGAGAATCTTTGTCTTCTTGATGTTGAGCTTCAATTCATATTGAAGACCACAGTCCTTGACATTTTGCAGGAAGTGCTTCCTCCTAAGTTTCAGCAAGCAAGGTTGTGTTATCTGCATATTATAGGTTGTTAATGAGTCTTCTTCTAGTCTGGATGCCACACTCCTCCTCATAAAGCCCTGTTTCCCAAATTATCTGTTCTGCATACAGATTGAAAAGGTATTGGGACAAGATGGATCCCTGATGCACTCCTTTCCTGATTTTGAAACATGCAAGTGTTTCCTTGCTCTGTTCTGAGGACTGCTTCTTGGTCCAAGTATATGTTTTGTATAAGCCTGATCAAGTGCTCTGAGATTCCCATTTTCATCAAGGTTAGCCACAATTTATTGTGATCCACACAGTCAAATGCCTTGCATAGTCAATGAAACACAGACATCCTTCTGGTCCTCTCTGCTCTCTGTCAAGATCCACCTGACATTGGCAATTATGCCCTTCTTGCCAAGACCTCTTCTAAACCCAGCCTATATTTCTGGTAGTTCTCTGTCAATGTCTTTTCTGGATAATCTTCAGCAGGATTTTGCTAGTGTGAGATATTTGTAATATTGTTCAGTAATTTCCACACTCTCTCAGGTCACCTTTTTTTAGAATGAAAATAAATATGGATCTCTTCTAGTCAGTTGACCAAGTAGTTATTCTCCAGATTTTTTGGCACACTTGAGCACATGCAGGGCAGCATCTGTTTGCTGAAATATGTCAACTAATACTCACTCCATCAATTCCTGGAGCTTTATTTTTTGCCAAGTCCTTCAGAGCAGCCTGCACTTCCTCCTTCATTGCCATTGCCTCTTTCTCATAGATTGTTTCTTGAAATTCTTCGGTGCCAGCCAATTCTTTTTGGTACAATGACTCTGTATACTCCTTCCATCTGTTTTTAATGCTTCTTGAATCATTCAATATTCTGCCCATAGCATTCTTAAGAATTGCAATTTGTGGCTTGAATTTATTCTTCAGTTCTTTCAGCTTAAGAAATGCTAAGCATGTTAGGCGCTTTTGATTTTCAGACTCCAGATCCTTGTACATGTCATTATAATATTTTGCCTTGTCTTCTCAAGCAGCCCTTTGAAATTTTCTATTCAGCACCTTAACTTCTTGATTTCTTCCCTTTCCTTTTGCTTCTTGGAACTCGGTGCTCTAGTGCAATATTCATAGTCTCTTCTGACATCTATTTTGGTCTTTTCTTCTTCTTCCTTCTTAGTAGTGAATTTTTCATTCTTCATGAACAATATTCTTGATATCTTCCTATAGCTTATCTGGTCTTCTTTCATTAGTGTTCAAGTCCTCAAACCTATTCCTGAGGGTTTTTTTTAAATTCATGGGAGATAGACTCAAAGTCAAATGTTGATTCCTGTGGATATGCTTTAACCTTCTAGTTTTAATTTGAACATGCATATGAGTAGTTGATGGTCTGTTCTACAATCAGCAGCTGGCCTAGTTTTTACTGCTGATATTGAACTTCTCCAACGATTCTTTCCATATATGTAGTCAATGTGATTTCTGTGCATCCTATCAGGTGAAATTCATATATACAGAGTGTGTTTATGTTTCTTATAAAAGGTATATGTGCCACCTAGTAAAAAACCAATTCATATCCAACGCTACAGAGGGTTTGCAGTGGCACTAAATCTCAGGGGAAGAGATTGCCCATCTTTCTCATATGGAGCAGCTGGTTGACTAGAACTGAGTAGTGTTTGTGTTGACAATGAAGCTCCTTACCACTAGGCCACCAAACTCCTCAGTTTGTAACAGTTTAAGGCACGTTAGAGTCCTAGGAGATCATTAGTTAAGTACTTAGCTGCTAACTGATGGGTCAGAGGTTTAACCCCACTGGTTGGTCCACAGGAGAAAAATGTGGAACATCTTTTACAGCCTTGGGAACCATATGAGGCAGTTCTATGCTATTCCTATGAAGTTGCTTTAAGTAAAAATTGAATCAGTAGTCACATATTTTGGGCAACCTCAGAGTCCATGAGTGGTAGAAAAAATTCAAATTCTCAGCTGTTAACATAAAGATTGGTGATTCAGGTGTACCAGAGCACCTCAGAAGAAAGATTTAACAATATACTTTAAGAAAAAAATAAATTCAGCCATTGATACCTTATGTAACAGAGTCCCATTGTGACACACATGCTTCCATTACTCAGAATGATTCAATAGCAACTAGTTTTAAGGTAATTTGGAAGGAAAATTTTTTTTATTTTCCAAACATGAATTTTTCTGAGATCTCTCTAGAAAGGGAGTATCCCAACCAGAACCAGACTCTAGTTTGTAATGATTTAGAGCCTAGATTCCAGTTGTAGGTATTTTGTATGTTCTGCCAGGAGTATTAAGGTACTAACTCCTATTTTTTTAAAAAATAATTGAACTAAGAACAAAAATTAAAGAAACATCAGGCACAGCTAAGCAGAACTGTCTTTATTCTCTAGGCTTTTTATACCAAACTATAACCTTGAATTGACCGTTGTCTTCCCTGGTTTGCAATTAAACATAAACAGCTGAGCCTCTGTTCAACTAACACAAACTTTCAAAAAGCAAAACAGGAAAGCCAAGGACACTTTCAGAGCATTCATTTAGGAAACTATTTCTTAAAGTAGTGGGTGAGATAGGCCTCCAATTTTTTGTTGGCTCCTCATAAAATCCTAACACTTAAGGAAAAAATGATTCAATATGTTACAGTTTCTAGCATATTGACTAGATGCTTGTATGATCAGATTATGAATAGAAAGAATCTCATTTTAAAAATTAGAAAAGGTTTGCAATACATTGTTCACAACAAAGCTGGCTGTAAAGAAAACCATACGAGTGTATGAGTTCTGAATTCAGATAGAACTGGAGTTGAATTTGGCCTACGTGGGTGCCATGGGTCAAGTTACATGACTTTTCTGCTCTTATTTACTCCTTTATAAAATGAAGTTAATGGTCTTATTACATGGAATTGTTTTTTTTTACATTTATAAAATGATATAGGAAATATTCTTAAGATATAATATATAACAGATACTTAAAAATAATTTATTACTTTTCTCCAAAATTATTTTCCATGAAGAGTAACTTCACCTAGGACCAATTTTAAGGATAAGCCTAAATTTTATACAATTAATCAAAATACTATTTGATTAGAAATATATTCCAAAACCATTTATGTATCTAATTTTTCCATCCTTACCCAAATGGGTTTCTCAATATATTAAAGTTATAAGCAAAAATGGAAAAATTGTCATGACTTTTAGTTTGAATAATATTTATTTCTTTTACAAGAAGGGTATGCTTTCTAAAAGTTGGTATTTGAACCAGGTTAGATAACAAAGACTGAGTGAGAAGTTTACTTTGCTAAATTTTCTGTGGCCTTTGGTCCTCTGGGATTATGGAATCTCATGAATATTATTTGTGCTCCAGCAGTAAAACCACAACAGCTCATAAATGCCTCAAGCTTCTTGGCTTGTTTTAGTAAAAAAAAAAAAAAGAAAAAGTAGATAAACTCAAAACATAGCAACATGGGGAAAATAACTTTGACAATGGCATATCTCACAAAGGGATCAGATCTAAAATGTATAGAAATCTCTAAACCTCAGAAATAAGAAAGAAACATCCTAATTATAAAATGAGCAGAAATACAGAAGAAGATAGTCAATTTAGACAGTCAACAGACATCTGAAGAAAAACTCAAGATGACTAGCTATTGTTGTTAGATGCCACCTAATTTTGTATGACTCACAATAACACTACGAACAACAGATCTGAACTCAGTCCTATCTCATGCCATTCTAATCAATCTCTGACACACTTGAGCTCATTGCTGCATCTAGTTGAAGTTTTTATCTCTTCTCTGACCCTCCATCTCTCCAAGTACAATGCTCCTCTCAAAGAAGTAGCCTCTCTTAACAGCATGCCCAAAATATAAAAGATAAACCTGGTCATCTTTGCCTTCAAGAAGGATTCTGGTTGTACTTTCTCAAAGACATATTTGTTCTTTTGGCAGTGCATGGGATATTCAGGACTCGTCTCCAACACAACATCTCGAAGACATCAATCTTCTTCTGTCAGATTTCATATAGATAGCAGGTGATTGAAAAGACCAGGGCCTGAATTAGGCACACCCTAATTCTCAAACCGACATTATTGCTTTATAGTAACTTGGAGAGGCCCACTGACTGAGGATTTTCCCAACGCAATACGTCTAATGGCTTACTGGTACCAAGTGTCTTGAATATGGATCCAAGTAACATGAAGTCATTGATAAATTAAATCTTTAAACCATCTATCATAATACTGCTGATCAGTTCAGCAGTATTTTTGTCTTCTTGATCTTAAGATACAATCTATATTGAAGTCTGTCATCTTTGATCAGCATTTCAAGTCCTCTTCACTTTCTGCAAGGAAGTTTGTTGTCTGCATAACACAGGTTGTTACTTCTTTCCTCATGTCACATTCTTTTTAATAGATTCTAACTTCTCGAATGATTTTCTCAGTTGCTGTTGCTGTGTGCCATTGAGTCAGAACTGACACATAGCTGACCCTCTGGTGGATTTTCAGAGGCATTAATCACATCCAAGCAATCAAAGATTACCCATCCTTCTCCAATGGAACAGCTGGCTGATTCAACACACGTGCCTTCAGGATTGCATTGTAAATTCTTGCTACAGTATATAGATTAAATAGATTATGAAGAAATGATACAACTCTGAAGCACACCTTTCCTGATTTTAAACCATGCATGCATTCTTTGCTCTATTCAGATGACAGCTTCATGGTCTTGGTATAGGAACATAATTAAGTGTTCTGGGATTCCAATTCTTCTCAATGTTCTACTGTTGTTAGGTGTCAATCAGTCTAGTACAACTCATAACAACCCAATGAACGAGAAATGTGAACGCTGTCCTATCCTGTACCATCCTCATTATTTCTGACGTTCTTGAGCCATTGCAGCAGTCACTGAGTTAGATTAAAGGTCTTCCTCTCTTTCACTGACCCCTCCATCTTTCAAAGCCTGATGCCTTTCACTAAGCACTAGCCTCTCCTAGCAACATACCCAAAGCATGCTATCCTTGCCTGCAAGGAGCACTCTGGCTGCACTTTCTCCAAGATGTACCTGTTTGTCCTTTTAAAAGTCCCTCAGATATTCAGTACTCTTCTTCAATATCACAACTCAAAGGTATCAATTTATTCTATGTCATCTATTCACTGTCCAGCTCTCAAATACATAGTAAGTGATTGAGAAGACATTGGCTTAAATCAGACATATCTGAGTTCTCAAATGGGTCTCATTGTTGCTCATTAATTTGGAGAGGTCCTTTACTGAATCTCCTGATATCATGTTTGCTGGTGACAAGGGATTTTGAATCCAAATAATATGAAGCAGTTGAGAATTCCAATATTTTCTCCATCTATCATGTAGCTGGAAGGAGGAGTGGCATCCACTTCCATAATCGCTTGCCTCCAGAAACCCTATGAACCTGGAGAGAGGAAGAAAGGCACCCAAGCATCGAGGACTCTCCTTCATGGGATCGCTATGAGTCACCTGCGACTCAACGGCACTTAACAACAACAACATCATGTTGCCTGTAGGTCTGATGTTGAGAATTTTTCTTTTCTTGATGTTTAGATATAGAAACTATGGGTTTTGGTGTTGTATAGAGAAACTATGGTATCTTTACAAACTGGAGTACTATATTATAGTGAAAAACAGTGATGAATTAATTAAATATTACATAGCATAGATGACTCTAGATGACATTATGCTAAGTAAAATAATTTGGTCACAAAAAACCCCAAATATTGTATAAGATCATCATTATAAAAAGCTAAAGAAAGTTTAAATATAGAATTATCCAAGCAGGGGGAGAAAGAGGGGAATATAAAAATAAAATTGCTTTGTAAATAAACTAGCAAAAAAAAAAAGAAGAAGAAGAAGACTGCCCTGTCTTGCTGGGACATGGCACAATTGCAGGGGAACATGGAAGAATTCCAGAATGCTTGTGTATGTGGCCACACCAAAGGCGGGCTGTTGCCCTGCCTTCAGCTGACTGAGGGGACTCAGTGCCTTGAGACTGTCTTTTTAACTGTAAAATAAAATTGTGGAGGACAAAAGAATAGATAGGATTGAAGATTCCTAACCCACAAGGATTGACTTTGTGAGCCACAGGTACTCTGAAAAGACATTTTTTAAAAATGTTAGCTGTCATTTTAGTAAAGGTTTACAGAGAAGTTAAAAACATTGTAATTTAGGTTGTAAAAATAAAAAAAAATGTTGTTATTTGCTGTTGAGTTGCCTGTGACTTGTAGCAACCCACATTTATTAAGATGGGAGAAGGAAAAGACAGTATGGAATGATCCATGATCAGACAATTTGGGTATTGTAACTAGTATGTATGAATAATTGGGGAGAAAAACACATCTATGTTTTGTAAACTTAAGTCACAGTTTAAAAAAAGAAAAAAAATCTCCAACGTACGGAACCAAAACAATTTCTTCCCTCTCATATGCTATGTGCAACTGGAGGCTTGAGTTTGTTTCTCACTTCTTTCAGCTTTAGAAATGCCAAGCAAGTTCTTCATTTTTTAATCTCCAGCTTCAGTTATTTGCACATTCTATTATACCTTACTTTGTAATCTCAAACTACCCTTTGAAATCTTTTGTTTGGCTCTTTTTCTTTGGCATCTATTGCCTTTGCTTTAGCTTCTCAATGATCTAGTGAAATTTCCAGAATCTCTTCTGACATCCAGTTTGGTCTTTTCTCTCTCCTTCATTTTTTTTTCCTTGTGCTTAATAACCTTTAAAAGTCTTATACTGGATTTTAGTAACAAAATAAAATTGCTGTATATAAAGCTGAGTTCCATACTCATGTTTACCAAATTAGAATATATTTACATAGAATTTTAAACCTTTTTTTTGTACTTTATTTTTGTTTTATTGAATATGCAAAGACATTTGACCAGGAGCTGATTGTGGAACAGACCACCAACTACTCATGTGCAAGTTCAAGCTGAAGCTGAGGAAAATTAAACCGAATCCACAGGAGCCAAAATATGACTTTAATTTCATACCACCTGAATTTCAGAATCATCTCAGGAACAGGTTTGAGGCCTTGAACACTAATGAGTGAAGACCAGATGAGTT
>NW_006399760.1:21623981-21662058 GCF_000299155.1 Elephantulus edwardii | reverse complement strand
GTCACAAAGGACTCGACGGCACATAACAACAAACAACAACATCAATAACTTATGGCTAACGTTGAGAAATATAGCCATCCCAAAACAATTAATTATGGTCACATGAAACCTAAACCTAGACCAAGAAACTACTGTCCAAAAAGAACAAGGGACATCGCATCATTTAAAACTAAAAAAGTTGTGCATCAGGGTTGTATCCTTTCTCCAAACATTTTCTTTTTTGTTTTCTCCTTCATTTTTGTACTGATCTTTTTCCTGATGTCACGCACAAATCATGTGGTCTTTGATCATTAATGTTGAAATCTTGAGAATATTTTTTAAATTCAGATGAAGTAGACTCAAAGTCATAATTTTTGTTCTTGTAAATATATTTAATTTTTTTTTTAACTTCAAGTTGAACTTACACAAGAGTAATATATTGTCTGTTTCACAGTCAGTGCCAGGCCTGGTTTTGACTGCTGGTTTTAAGCTTCTCCAATAATTCTTTTCACAGATGTAGTCATTTTGATTCCTGCACAGTCTATCAGGTATGGCCCATGTGTAAAGTCACTATTTGTATTTTTAAAAGATATTTATTGTTAATACATCACTGAATGTACAAAATTGTATCTTCCACTCTCCAATCTCACTTCAGTCATTAAATTTGTCATTTTCTATTATTATTCCTTTTCCTTTATTTCCAATTTTAGCATTTCAATCACCAATTATTATTAATGCATCTTGATTGTATGTTGAATCAATTCTGAACTTCAAAATTTGGTGGAATTCATCAATCTTTTCATATATGGCTTAAACTGTTGGTGTATATATTTGAAAAAAAGCCATATCAACAGCCCTTTCTTGTATGGGTATTAATAAGATCCTGTCACTCACAGCATTGTAATACATGACTGATGAATCTTGAAATGGTCTTTTTAACTATGAATGCAATACTTTTCTACTTCAATTTTCTAGTCAGAATTCCATCAAGAAAGGTGTTCATCAGGAACTGTATCCTTCCTTTCTCTTTGTTAAAATGGAACATGTAGCTTCATGCTGAACAAGTCATTCAAGCACCTGGTCTTTATGAAGAGCAATGTGGCATCAAGATAGGAGGAAGGCTCATCAACCACCTTTGTTATGCAGATGACACAATCTTACATGCCAAAAGTGAGGACTCAAAGCTTTTGCAACAGAAGATAAAAGACTTTTAATATGGATTACATCTAAACATCAATAAATCAGTCTTCATCACTGGGTCAATAGTCAGTTTCATGATAGATGGAGAAAAGATTAAAATTATCAGTGATGTCATCTTATTTGACACACAGTCAATAAGCAGTCAAGAGGCCAAAAGACACATTGGGAAAGGCTGCTGTCAAGGCCCTCTCCAAAGCACTGAGATGCAATGATGTCAGGTTAAAATTGATCTGTCTGATCCAGGCTACGGTCTTTTTAATCATTTGCTGTTCATCTGAGAGCTGAACAATGACAGAAAAATTACAGAAAAATAAAATCAACGTCTTTGAGTTGGAGAAGAATACTGAAGATCCCATGCATTGCCAAAAGAACAGACAGATAAATTTTCAAAGAAGGGCAACCAGGTTGCTCCTTTGAGGCAAGGATGATGATCTTTCATCTCAAATACTTTATGCATGTTGCTAGGAGGGGTCATTCCTTGGAAAGGGATATATAGTACTTGAAAAGGTAGAGGGTCAGAGAAAGAGAGGAAAACCCTAATTGAGAAGGATTGATATAGTGACTGCAACAAAGGGCTCAACTATGTGAGGATGAGAATGGCACAGCATAGAAGAAGGGTCAAATTCAAACTTTGTAGGATTTCTATGAGTTGTGCTCCCCTTAACAGCACCTAACAATAACAACATGTGCTTTTTGGTGTAAGTGGATTACACATATCCAAAGGTGACTTCTGGGGAAACTCAGGAAAGACAGGTTAAGACCTAAAGATCCAACGTTGTGGAATTTCTTCTAAAGCACTTCTCAGTCATGAAAACTCTCCTTGATAAATGTGTGGTGAATACTGAAGTGACATACAGAAACTAAGACTGAAGGCTCTTCACCTTCTGAGTAGAAGTCTTGCCCTATCTTGTGTCATCGTCCTCATGATCTCCACCTTGTTCAATTCCAATGTTGCAGTCACAGTGTGAAGCCATCACCTTTAGTGTCTTCCTGTCTTTCACTGAGTATTCATCTTTCCCAGCATAATGTCATTTCCCGAGGGCCAAAGACTGGAAGCTCCAAACAACATGCTCAAAGTATGTGAGATAAATTTTCACTATCTTTGCCTCTAAGGAGTAACCTGGTTGCACTTCTTCCAAAAGAGATTTGTTTGATATCTTGGAAGTCCTGGGTATACTCAATATTCTTCTCTGACACGACAATTGATAATAGAAGAAGACTTATTTATAAATTCCCCTATACTACATGAGAAGGAATTTACAAGAAGAAACCATTTACATATTTACAATAATAATTGAATAAATTGATAACCCTTCCATTTCCAAACAAGCTTAGAAAATATAAAAAATGGTTATTTTAATTTTAATTATATAACCGCCATGTAAAGGATAGCTTTAAAGAAAGGCTTCTTTAAAATAATCATGATAATTTTGATGAGGTTCATTGTATAAAACTCCCTGGTTTTCTTTAAAACTCTTCTGACTGTCTCCACCTCCAGCACAGATTTCATAGGGATTGATCGTAAGACCTGAATAATATTCCATTTTGGTGTGTAATATCATTTATTTATTGACTTTCTTGTTACTGGGATATTTAGGCTGTTTCCAAAGAAGTCGTTTTTTGGATTGTGACAAACATAGAAATACTCAAGGAGGGAAAATAACCAATGAGCTCAAACCAACAAACTAAAAACAAAACCAAAACCAACATAAAACCACCAGACTCATTTAATGATAGAAATGGAGGGATACCAAGTGTAGTCATTTACCTAGAACTTTCTCTAGAACTCTCATGTTGATCTATACTTCACTTCTGAGTAAATATTTCCAATAGGTGTCAAAGATCAAGCTCCAGAAGCATTCTTGGGGAAAAGTCTGATTGTTTCCCAAAGCTGCTGGTTTTTGAATAGCAGCTGTACGCACAGTTCTCCATTGTACTGTCATGAGAAATGTAATGAATAGTCCTGCTCATTATTTTAGAAACTAACATAGAGAGAGATTAGCTGGCCTAGTGGACAGAAAGTGAAGCTACCAAGCCAAAGGTGGACAGTTCTAATCCATGACCCTCAGGCCTGTTTCTAATTGTTTTTGGTCAAACATTCTTCTAGGTCATATAGCCCTGGTGTGTTCACTTGCCTTACAGAGGTAACTTGTGGTTGTTGTGAAACTGAACACTGTGACACTGATGTGTCAAATGTGAGAATGGTTATTCATGGTGGACAGTGTTTGGTGGAGCTCTGCGATTAGAACAAGCTTGGAGGTAGGAGTGGCATCCACTTCTGAAATAGTTTGCCTCGGGAAACCCTTTGACCCTGGAGAAAGAATGAAAGTTATACAAGGTCCAGCTTTTTCATTCATAGGGTTGCTATGAGTCACCTACGACTTGACGACACTTAACAAAAACAACAGTATTTAGATTGATAGAATTTTTTCTGCATTTCTTTTTATCCCAAAGAGAGTTGCTTCTTGTTTCCCACCAGGTTCCAGACTTTGAGGAGAGAGGTTTTCCTCAACTGTTAACAGAGACATTAGCTACAACCAGCACACCTTCTTCGCCTGGCCAGTGCATGGTTAATATAATATGTTGAATTAGTCGTTGGCTTTATAAAAAAATCAAGAAATCTCACATAAGTCTGGATTATTTTTATTTTCTGAGGGGAAAAAAAATCAAAACCAAGACCAAAACCCTATATTTTTACTTACCTCAAAATAACCTGAACTTTATTAGTGGCTGAGACTAAAAATAAATTACATAAATGCCCTATTTCTCCCCCCCCTCTTTTTCTTAAATCTAAATTGGTTATTTGTCTGGTATCTGTGACATCTGACTTTCCAACCTCTTGTGCTGGACATTGTCCTTGTGCCTTTATATCTGAACAAAGAGGGAAATGCAAATGAGACATAAACAACAGGAGCACTGATTGATTTTCAGTTAGGAGAGAAAGCTATTAAACATTTATAGCCAGATTCTTAGTAAATTCAATAGTCATATGTTGATTTTTACAAGCACCGAGCATGGAAGAAACATGCTGAAGGTGAAAACAGGTGATACAGAAGCACAAGGAAGCCATTGACTTAGCATCAAGCCAGAGGAAGGAAGTTGATCCATTTACAAAGAAGGGTTTGATAAACAAGGTGTTGCCTGTACAATACTTATCAAGAAGATATTTGCTGAGAAACTTCGTTACATAGGAGAATTTTGCTTTTGTCAGTTTTTTCTTTCTTCACACATTTAGATTAAAGATTTACTTGGACATTAATTTGTGGGAAAAGAAAATGGTGGACAAGTGTTGTGACCTCATAGAAAATATAGAAAATGATAAGCATTTTTATTGAAATTTATTGACCTAATTCCAATTATTCTAATTAATTCATTTGGTCAAATATTGCATTTAATGGATATTTTTTGCATTATGTCTTACATATAGACACAAAAGTAAAGAGAATAGTTTAAAATAAACTAACATCTGGTCTAAGAAAGTACCCATTTTGAAACAGTTGTTGGAAAGGCATCAGTTAATGGGCAGTTTTGATTTGGGATAAAGGAAAATGAAAAATGGTGAAGGAAAAAAGAAATCTGTTTTCTTTCCTTCCTCTATCATTTCTTCCTTAATGTCAAGATAATAATTATGCTGTATTTAGTGTTTGTAGAGTTCTGGTAGTAGAGTGCTTTGCATGTTGTAACTGAAAGGCTGATAGTTCGAATTCAACAGTCATTTTGTGGAAGAAATATAGACAGTTATTCCCCTTAAGATTTACAATTTTGGAAAAACACTTAGAGGATCACCAAGAGTCAAAATTGATTGAATGGCATTGGGATTTGAATTTTGTTTATTTAGTTGAGTGTTTATTATTTTTAGTACTTGACTTTCTATTAGATAGATTGTAGTTCTTAAGTGTCGTCAGCTCAACTATGACTCAGCAACCTCACGAACAACAGGTTTGAACCTTGTAATCTGCTCTGTCTTCATGATCATGGATACACACACTCCCCTTGTTACAGTCACTGTGTCGATCCATTTTGTTGAGGGCCTTTCTCGCTTTCTCTGACTCTCTACTTTCCCCAGTATGTTGTTTTTTCCCCAAGGATGAGCCACTCTGGTTACCATGCCCAAAGTACATGAGACAAAGTGTCAACATTCTTGCCTCCAAGGAATACTCTTGTTGCATGTCCTCCAAGATAAACTTGTTTGCTCTTTTGGAAGTCAGTGGGATATTCAGTACTCACCTCCAGCATTACAATTCAATGGCCTCTTCTATGGATAGGCAAACAAAACCATGTAGATAGATTGATAGAAAAATAAATAGATTCACTAGTAACAGACACACTACGAAAGCTTAAAATTAACATAATGACTTCATACTTACATATCATTCTTTTTTATTTTATTAAATTTTATTAGTTTTAATGAACATTTACAGGGATTTTGGGTTTTCATTCCTTCATTGCTGCACCATTCTCTCTACCCTCCTCCCCAGTTTGTTCTTCTTCCCCCCATCTGAATGTCTGTTTTAATTGTCCAATTGCCACAGTGCTTGTCAAAGTCAGTTCTGATTAATCTCCTTTGTCAGTGTGTCCTTTGCCATTCCCTATCACTCCTCCCTGAGAGAGACTTCGCCCTGATTCATAAGGAAAAGGGGATGGCGTATTCTCTTAGCTACTTCCTGCTGAAAAGGGACGCTGTGGGTTTCAGGGTGAAGATCTTCTCTCACTACTCTAAAAGGCCCCTTTGGCAGTAGGAAACACATAGACTATTATGGAGATTTATTTTGGAATTTAGATGCAGTGTTATTAATTGTGCTTAGCCGTGTATGTTCATATCCCTGAAGATGTATCATGGGGGGGTTGCAACCTAGAAGACACAAATTTAACTAACAAGTTACATGAGTCAAAAATTATGGAAAAGTAAAAGAAAAGATTCTTTCATTGTTTTACAAACCCTCCCCCAGGTCCCCTCCACCATGTAGCCCTCGCTCTAGACTCCTGTGATGACAGAAATACCTAGTCACATCTCTCTTTTACACAGTTTTCTCCCTCCTCTGTTTCAGTGCAGTATACATTATTGAACACATCTTATTCAATCTCTCCCCAACCCTGAGGTTAGTCCCATTCTACAACAGTGGCATCATGTAATATTTGTCCTTTTGTGACTGGGATATTTCACTCAGCATAATGTTCTCCAGAGTCAACCATTTTGAATAATATTGCATGAGTTCCTTGTTTTTTAATGCAGCATAGTATTCCATTGTGCGAATATACCACAGCTTCTCTAGCCATTCGTTTGTTGATGGGCACTTAGGTTGTTTCCAACTCCTTGCTAGTGTGAACAAAGCTGCAATAAACATGGGAGTGCATATATCTGCTTGGATGTCAGCTGTGGTCTCTTCAGGGTATATCCCCAGTAGTGGAATTGCTGGGTCAAATGGTATCTCTATTTGCAACTTTTGAGAAAGTGCCATACTGCTTTCCACAGGGGTTGCACCATTTTACCCTCCCACCAACAGTGAATCAGGGTTCCAGTTTCTCCACAACCTCGCCAGCATTTGTTGCTTGCTGTTCTGTTAAATTTTGCTATTTTGACTGGGGTGAGATGATATCTCATAGTTGTTTTAATTTGCATCTCTCTTAGGGCTAGGGATTTTGAGCATTTCTTCATGTGCTTTACATATCATTCGGTACCTGACTTTTTTCACTCAAATTCTAAGATCCAACTATGTCAATACTTGAAATGTTATTTTAAATAACACTGTTTCCTCAATGTTTTTACTAGTGCCGATATTTCTGTATTGAACATGTTTGTATTTATTTTCTTGTAAATATCTCGCACAAAGAAAAGCAAATGCTTCTGGATCCATAGCCCATTTATCTTTTCCACATCACTAGATTTAACCAAATTCTTTCCAACAAAGAGTATTGATTTACACTCTGACAAGTATACTTAAAACATCTCTCTGTGTTAAAGTTTTAAAAACAGTTGCTTTCCTGTAACTCTTCACTGTTGTTTTACATCACAAAGGTAATGCAGTAGAAAATACATTATAAAATTACATTTCAGTGTTGATTTAATTTGCATTTTTTTGGTGGTTAGTGAATTTCAATCTCATTTTCTTTATGCTTTGAATTGTTTAAAATACTTTGGCCATAATTTTCCTTTTGAATTTTTACCTCTTAGGAAATTTTAACCTAAAATTTTAAAAACCAAATTTTATATATTTTACCACTGAACTGACTGTGTACACTGAAAGAGTCTGCTTTTTATATGATACATTTTGAGAGTGAGGTAAAAAAATTTAAATATACTTCTTTTATGCAATGAGCATATGTAAAACATAAATTTAGGTCTACGTGCCTGTTATTTTTCCCATAAGTATTATTGAATTCTCCTCATATATGCTAACAAATCCATGATCTTTTAAACATATCTTAAATGAACTAAACTCACTGCTGTACAGTTGGTTCAAACTCATGGTGACCCTTGTACAAAGAGCAAGCCCAACATGAGGGTAGCCATCTTTGACTTCTACTAACTCCACAAATATTAATTGCCTCCATCAACAAGAGCCATAACACAAAACCAATTCCCATGGTCAGACCTATCCCCCACACTCCCACACTGCTTTCTACTAATTCCAACACTGATCTCAATGCTCCACTGGGCCTGAAATCCACTGCAATCATTCGCAGAGCACACAAAACCATACCCATGATTAAGGAATGTATTAGGGATTTTGACAGGACACAATTTCTCTCGGCAACAGGATACGTTTCTCAGGACAGTTTATGAAGTGTGCTCACAGGCACTTCAGCATTCAACTCCTTGTCTTTAGGCCAATGTTAAAAGCTCTTATTGTTGTTGTTGAGTACGGTGGAGTCAGAACTGACCCATAACTGACCCCCCAGCAGGTTTAATTGCCCAAGAGCAGGTTGCCCTTCTTTTTCCAATGGAGTAGCTGGCAGATTTGAACCATGTGCCTTTGGGATGGCAACACTGTTTCTTACCACCAGACCACCAGTATTCTCTACAAAGCTCTTAGTCCTGCCAATCATGATGTCCTCCTCCCCTTCTCCTCCCAGTCTTCCAAGAAATGTGAATGAAGACTCCTAGCACTGATTTTGTTGAGGAGTAGTCCCAAGGTCAGCTCTGTCTCACATCAGATCTCTGTTTCTCTACTGAGGCTGCTGCTGCTCCCCTGTAGGTTTGGTTTGTTCAACAATCTCTGGCCCTGAAGGGCACCTACTGCATTCGATGCTTCTTTGTTGATGGTGAGATTGTCAAAATATGCTGCTGAATATGCTCAATGTAGTGTCAAAATTAGCTAATCCCCTTAAGGATGATAGGTTAACCTTATTCTCCTGTTCCTGCCCATCTACACAGCAAAATCAAAGTCAATGGATAGGAAAATAATTTTGAACAATAATCTCTGGACACCACAACCTTCCTTCAAGTTTGCCTCTGACACTGTGAGGAGACTGACCATCTTTCTCTCATGAAGCATCTGGTGGATTAAAAGACCACTGACATTTTGAAGAGCAGTCCAAAGTGTAACAGACTTTAACTTTTCCTTATTTACTATCAAAAATTTTTAAATTAAATTAGACATTTTTAAGTGACATTAGACATTAGAATGACTTATGTAGCTGTGTTAAGTGAGTCAAAACGTCAATATGATTTAATTCAGGTGGTTTATAAATTTTGTCACAATATTGTTTTTGTTGTTATTATACACCATAGAGTCAAAACCAACCCATTACTGACCCTCTGGAAGGTTTTAGAAGCAGTTAATCACACTGGAGGAGACTGCACATCCTTCTCCCATGGAGCAGCCGGTGGCCCTGAACTGTGTGCCTTCGGGATTGCAACCCAGCTTCTTGCCATTAGGCCAACAGAGCTCCTTTTTTCACAAAGTAATACTTGATTCGGTTGTAAATGGATTTGTATCTCCTTAAGTATTTGATATCTATTTTTGCTTCAACTATTATTTCTAAAGAGTATTTCTTGTAATACAAAAAAAACTGTTATTATTACTACACTTGAGAATTTGTTTCTTGTTATTTACATAAAAGTGTGTAATGTAAACAGTGCTTTCCATAAATGATAAGTCACATGTCAATGGCATAAATGGTAAGTCACGTTGTCAATGGCATCTATATTTCAGCAAAGTTACTAAAAACTTTAAAACCTCATAAACCATTTCACATCTTCTTACTGATGTAATAATTTTGAGTGACACAGGCTCAGTTTGCATCCATCACTCTGTGCATGTGACAAGATAGCCAAGAGGTATGGCACCTCACATGAGACAGTGCAAAGATGCTGGATTTAAACTGTTTTGTTTATAAATAGATTTTGAGACAAGAGTATATGTATCAAGATCTTATTAATTGTGGGGGTTCGGTGCACATCAAGCTCTAATGAATGATGTCTTGATTTTTCTGACTAGCCAGGGCAACTAGAAGTCAAATTCAAAGCAAACATGATCAAACACAGGGAGAAGACAAAGTGAAAAATTTGAAAGCAGATATGAAGGGGTGAGCCCATTTTGGAGACAAATGCATAATGCATAACATTTAAGACTATTTAGAAAGACATGAAGCTCACTTGTCATTTTTTGGAGCTAGACATAAACCACACAAACAAAGCTAACTAACACAGAGTGAGTCCTGGAGGTGAATGAAGGACAATGACTAAGAATCAGAATCATTGCTGCTGTGAGAACAGACAAAGTTATTCTGTTCTAATAGAACTTTATATAAAATAATGAGAGCAAATGATGAAGTCTGAGTTGACAGAGAGCTGTAAATCACATTCAGCCTGAGTGCTTATGTATGACGTAACAAATGCTTTGAATAAAAAGACAGAATTCAGTGATGAGTTTCTAAAATGAGTCAAGCTGTCTGGTCAAATCAAGGGAAAGACAAGTAGGACGCAATTGTGTTTTATGAAGGTTATGTCAGAAGATTAGTTGTTAGTTAAGAATTTTCCATAATACATTAAAAATATTATAACAAAGTGAAAATGTTTAGAGGTTATTCTAGAGAATCAATATAAGACTATTAACTATTAACTTTAATAATAGAATTTAACCAATAAAATAGAATTCAGAAAAAGTAATTGAAGTATCATGAATTTACACAGAAGTTTACATATATTTTTAAACCATTAGTTGAGGGTCAGGAAAGCTGACTGAGAAGACCCTATAAGGTACTACCATCTGTTACTAATTTTATGAAACATTAACGAGCACTCTACCTAATATCTCTGTATAAATTATGAACATTAACATTTAGTACTTCATTGTCTCTGTTAAACTGCATTTATAAAGTTTCTATACAGTGTTTAATTTTCTCATTTTTCTTTAAAGAAAAATAGTAAAACATAGATTTCATATGACTAATCATCATTATTCTTGTCTTTAGAATATTTTTTCTATACAAATCTGTGAACAAATGGAAATGTCTTGTGTATACTGTATTTGGTGTATTTGGAGTGACAGTTAGGATAAATCTCTAGGGATTGAGTGCCAGGGAGGATGCCTCAGGAGATTTTAGCCCTAACATTTATGTGAACATTGTTGTGTTTTTTTTTCCTACAGTAATGAAT
Source organism: Elephantulus edwardii (assembly GCF_000299155.1). NCBI lineage: Eukaryota > Metazoa > Chordata > Mammalia > Macroscelidea > Macroscelididae > Elephantulus > Elephantulus edwardii. Next base: position 21,651,278 of record NW_006399760.1, on the reverse strand, counting down.
TGCTATTGATCTATGACTACTATCACTCCTTCTCTTCAAGTTGTCATGGAATTATTTCTGTTCCTTCATTCCTTCTCTGCACATTGACCTCTGCTATCCTGGTGATTTTCTTCCCTTATTCTTCTTCCCATCTTCCTCTTTTGAACATTTACACATATCTTGCTCAGTTATTCTCCTATTTGCACAATAGTGGTCTTATGCAGTATTTGTCCTTATGTGACTGAATTATTTCACTCAACATAATATTCTTTAGTCTCTTATATAGTATTTTACAAAATTATTATTTCTTAGTTCATTGCACTGAGAAAATATGCAGTTAGGAACTTCTCCAAATTATTGAGGAGTAATGATGTCAGTTTGAAGAATAATGTGCATCTGATTCAGGCCATCATCATTCAGATCACTTGTTATGTATCTGAGATCTGGACAATGAATCCAGATGACAGAAGGATTGACGTCTTTGAGCTGTAGGTATTGGAGGACACTGAACATCCCGTGCATGTCGAAGAGAATGAACAGTCATGTCTTGGAGGGGCTGCAGATGGAATGCTCTTTGGAGGCAAGAATGATGAAGCTCCACTTCACATACTTTGAGCATGTTGCTGGAGGTGCTATTTCTTGGAGATGGACATGATGAGGGGAAGGGTGGAAGGTCAGCAAAGGAGAGGAAGACCCTCAACCAGATAAATTGACATGGTGACTGCTGCACTGGGCTCTTGTGTGTCAGGAAGTGTGAGGATGGCACAGGATAGGACAGGGTTCAGATCTTTTGTTCATAAGATCACTAGGAGTCACACTTAGCTCAACAGCGCCTAACAGCAACAGTGCTGCATATTATTCCATTGTGTGGATGTACCACAATTTGTCAATCCATTTGTTTGCTGATAGATATTTGGGCTGTTTCATTTTCTTGCTATTGTGCATAATATTGCTTTGAAAAGAGGTATACATATGTCCATTTATGTCACAATTCTGAATTTCTTGGAATATATTTCTTGCAGTAGCATAGCTGGTCATATGGGCTTTTTAGGCTCAACTTTCTGAGGACATGCTAAACTGCCTTCCATAAATGTTGTACCATTTTATAATCTCATCAGCAGTGTGTAAGAGTTCTAAACTCTCCACTTTCTCCAATATTTATTGTTTGCTGTGTTGTTAAAATTTACTACTGCTGCTGGAGTGAAATAATGCCTCACTGTTGCTTTGATTTGCGTCTCTATGATTGCTAGTAATTTTTAATAGTTCCTCATGTATTTGTTAGCCATCCAAATGTTGCTTTGGTGAAGTCTTTCCATTTTTTTGTCCATTTTGTGTCTTTGTCTTGTGGAGGTCTTATAATAAACTTTAAACTTTAGTTATAAGATCCTTGTCTGAAATGTCATTGTCAAATGTTTTTTCCAAGTCTGTGGAATTTCTTTTAACTGTATGAGAAAATGTTTTTGATGTATACAGGGATTAAATTTTAAGAAGGTCACATTCATCAATTTTACACTCCCCTGATTGTACATTTCTGGCTATGTTTGCAAGCCTATTTATGCATTAGGCTAAATTTGTTTACATTTTTCCCCTTATAATCTTTATAACTTTGATCTTTATCCCTTGGTCACTTTAAGCTTTATCAGAGCTTTTGTTTATGATGTGAGATGTGGATCCTGTTTCAGGTTTCTGTAGTAGATGTCCACTTTTGCTGACACCATTTGTTAAAACATCTGTCATTTGCCCCTTTAATAGATTTTATTTCCCTGTCAAATATCAGTTGACATAGGTGGATGGGTTGATTTCCGGCTTCTTGATTCTATTCTATTGATCTATGTGTCTGATGCTGTACCAATACCAGGCTGTTTTGATTACTACAGTTGTATAGTAGACTTTGATACCAGGTAGTGAGATACCTCTTACTTCATTTTGTTTTTCAGGAGTTTTGTTTATTCGGAATCTCTTTCCTTTCAAATGAAACTGGAAATTATCTTTTCTATCTCCTTGAAGAATGAATTTGGTATCTGTATTTGTGTTATGTTGAACCTGCACATTGCTTTTGGTCAGACTGTAACCTTTACAATGTTTAGTCTTCTTATCCATAAGCAGGAAATAGTTTTCCATCTAGTTACGTCTTTTTTTTTTCCTTTTCCTCATAGTAACCAAGCCCTTGTCTCCATTTTGGAGTTGGATGAAGTGGCTGGACTAGGTAAGATGGTGCTTTTGTTTTGGTTGAGGATCTAAGTGGATTGTTTGGTTGTTTTTATTTAAACCTCTTGTTTAGAATTAACAAAACCTCCTAAAGGACACCTAAATGTAAGGCTAAGCTCTTGTCTCCATTTTGGAGACTGGGTGAAGTAGCTGGACTCTGTAAGGTGGGCTATCTTGTTTTGGTTGAAGGTCAGTATGGAATGTTTAGTTGTTTTTTATTTAAGACTCTTGTTTAGAGTCACTCCTGGAGGGCCCTGGTATTTAAAATTGGGCCCGAGGGATTATATTTTAATCCCTTGTTACTATATTTTGAAGGAACATTCTTCTAAGTGGTACAGCACTCTTCTGACAACTTGCTCTTCTAAGGTAATCTGGGATTGCTGTGATGCAGAACCTTGTACCATTGGGGTCTTAAATGCCATTATGGCTGTGCCCATGGTAGACAGTATGTGGCAGAGCTCCCAGTTCAAGAGTATTGGAAGCAGGAGTGGCATCCACTTCCTAAACAACATGCCTATGACAACTCTATGAACTTAGAGAAACCATAGTTATAGAAAAATCTCAGTTCTTTTGTTCATAGCATCGCTATGAGTCATGCGTGACTTGATGGCAATCAACAACAACAGTGTTTTGGAATTTTATTTGTTAAGGTCTTTTGTTAGATTTTTCTCTGATTGCTTCTAGTGGTGGACTAATGTAAATGATACTGCCTTTTGAGTCTTCTTTTCTGGATTTTTTTAACTGACGCAAAGAAATGTAATTGCTTTCTGTATTTTGATCCTGTAATCTTCCATTATACTAAATTTGTCTAGGTTTAACAGATTTTTTTGTTTGAGTCTTTGAGGTTTTCTGTTTGTACTATCATATCATCTTCATTTGTTCCACCACATCTTTGGCAATTTAGATGCCTCTTATTTAATTTTATTTCTTTATTGACCTAGCTAGAACTGTCAATACAATATTTAATAGGCGTGGTAATAGTAGATATCTTTGTCTGGTCCCTGCTTTCAAGAAGAATGCCTTAGACACTCTCCATTGATAATAATGCTGACTTTGGGGTTTGCACATACACTAAACAAAGTTATGGAAGTTCTCTTCTATCCCTATTTTGCTAACTATTTTACTTGGCTTAAAATTGAGTAAAATTTGTTGTTATGTTAGACATTTATCCCATATCTTCTTGAAGGTATAGTTTGTGGTAACAAACCCTTAGGGTAATACTATTAGAACCAGTTTCAGAAGCATAGAAATAATGAATCTTGTCCTCTGTATAAGATCCAACTCATAAACCCTTACTAAGAAATTAATATGTACCTGATATAGAGATAGAGATAGATATAGATATATAGTCATTGTACCAAAAGGAATTGGCAGACAGACACAGGAAAATGTCATGAAACAGTTTATGAGCAAGATCCTGTGGTGATGAAGAAAGCCGTTAATGCTACTCTGAAAGAACTGATAAAAAAACAAGACCCCAGGAACTGATGGTATACTAATTGACATATTTCAACAAACAGACACTACCCTGGATGTGTTCATGAAGTTGAAACAAGAAATATGGAGGACAACCACCTGGCCAACTGTCTGGAAGAGATCTATATTTGTTCCCATTCCAAAGTAAGGTGACTTGACAGGTTTTGGCCAATATCGTTAATATCACATGCAAGCATGATTCTGCTGAAAATTATGCAAAAATGACTCAAACTGCACATCAATAGAGAGATGCCAGATGTTTAGGCTGGGTTTAGAAGAAGTTATGGTACTAAGGATATCACAGCTAATGTCAGATGGATCTTGGCTCAAAGCAGAAAGTACCAGAGGAATGTCTCTGTGTTTTATTGACTGTGCAAAGACATTTGACTGTGTGGATAACAAAGAACTGTGGTGACTCTGAGAAGAAAGGGAATCCCAGAACAATTGATTGTGCTTATGTGAAACCTATACTTGAACCAGAAGGCAGTTATCAGAACAGAGCAAGGGAACACTGTTTGGTTCAAAATTTGGAGGGGTGTATGTCATGGATGTGTCCTATCTCCAAACCATTACAATCTATATATATGCTGAATAGATTATCTGGGAGACTGGGCTTTATTGGTGGTAGACTCATTGACAACCTGTGTTATGCAGATGACACAACTCTCCTTGCTGAAACTGAGGAGGACCTGGAGTACTTGCTGCAGAACGTCAAGGACTGCAACCTTCAATTTGGATTGAAGCTCAACATCAAGAAAACAAAGATTCTCACCATTGGGATGATTGGCAGCACCATGGTAGATGTTGAAGACATTGAAATTGTTAACAACTTAAGTTTGCTTGGCTCCACAATCAACACTTTTAGTACCAGCAGCAGGAAGTTAAAAGAAAAATTGCAAATACTTGCTATGCATCAGAAATATGGACAATGAGTAGGGATGACAGGAGAATTGATGCCTTTGAACGGTGGTGCTGGAGAAGAGTATTGACTATATTATGGACTGCTAGGAGAACAGGTTCATTCTAGAGAGGGTGAGACTAGGCTGCTCCTTGGAGGCAAGGATTCTGAAGCTCTGTCTGACATATTTTGGGCATGTTGCAAGCAGCTACCAGTCCTTGGAGAACATAATGCTTTGGAGGGTGGAGGGACAGCACAAGAAAGGAAGATTCTCGATGAGATGGATTGAATAAGTGACTGGGATAGTGGGGTAGGTGTGTGGGAGACAGTGAGACTGGCACAGGATAGAGAAGGGTTTAGGGCTGTTGTATATAGGGTCACTATAAATCACAGGTGACTTGATGGCACATAACAACAACAACAACGTGTGTGTGTGTGTGTGTATGTGTCTATCTATCTATCTATCTATCATCTATCAGTATCATTGCATTGGGCAAAACTGTTGCAAAGGACTGCTTGATTGTGAAGGAATAGAAGAGAAAGGATAACATTTTGAAGATTAAAGTGTGCCTGATCTAAAGCATGGTATTTTCATTAGCCTTAAATATATGCTAAAATTGGGTAATGAATAAAAAAATATGCATCAGAGTTGCCTTTGAATTGCTGTCTTGACTATACCATAGGCTGCCAAAAAAGACAAAGCAATCTGACTTGGTAGAAGTACATCCATGCAGCTTCTCAGAGAAGAGGGTGATTAAGACCTCAGCTTCATATTTTTTACATAATATCAGGAGGTACTAATACCTAGAAAATGACACCATTAGCAGTATCAGTATATTGTTTGTTGTGGTTAGGTGCTATCAAGTCAAGTACAACTCACAGTGACTCTCCAAGACATATCTATTCATTCTTTTGGATGTCCATGGGATGTTCAGTGCTCTTCTCCAACACCACAGCTCAAAGTCGTGAATTCTTTTTCTGTCATCCTTATTCATTGTACATGTCTTGTATGCATAACTAGTAACTGGAAAGACTATGGCCTGAATCAGATGCACCTTAGTCCTCAAGCTGACAGTATTCCTCAATAATTTGGAAAGGTCCCTAACTGAAGATTTTCCCAGTGCAATGTGCCTCCTTATTTCCTGACTGCTCATACCAAGAGTGCTAATTGTGGATGCAAGCAAGATGAAACTGTTGACAGTTTCAGCATTTTCTCCATCCATCAGGACAAAGATTGTTTTGGGGTTTATTTTGCAATCTATTTTACAGTCAAGACAACAATTCAAAGACAACTCTGATACATTTATTTTTTATTCATTACCCAATTTTAACATACATTTAAGGCTAATGAAAATACCATGCTTTAGATAAGGCATACCTTAGTCTTCAAAGTGTTATCCTTTCTCTTCTATTCTTTCACAATCAAGCAGTCCTTTGCTCCTTTGCAACAGTTTTGCCCAATGCAATGATATAAATAGATGATAGATGATAGAAGGTAGATAGATAGATAGATACACACACACACACACACACACTGCTTATTGGTCCAGTGGTAAGAATCTTTTTTTCTTGATATTGGGGTGCAATCCATACTGAAGACAGCATTCCTTCACCTTCTCCACACAAAAGATGACTTTACATGTGGATTTCACTCTATTGGCTGCTTAAGAATCATATTGACTACAATTGTGGAAAGAAATCATTGGAAAAGCTCAGTATTAGCAGTCAAAATTAAGCCAGGGACAGACTGTGGTTCAGTTCATCAATTACTCATATGCAAGTTCAAATTGAGGCAGAAGAAAATGAAAATAAATCCACAGGAACCAAGATATGATATTGAACAAATTCCAATGCAAGTTCATGATCCTCTTAAGAATAGGTTTGAAGCACTGATCGCCAATGATATAAGGCTAGATGAGTTGTGGTATAATAACAAGAAAATCATCCATGAAGAAAGCAAAAGGTCACTACAAAAACAGAGGAGAAGGGAAAAAATCAGAATGGTATCAGAAGAGAGACGCTAACGCTTGCACTGGAATGTCAAGAAGCCAAATCTGAAGGAAAACATGTCTTGGTATATTAGCGCCAGTGAGAAATAAGAAGATTCTCAAAAAAGTGTACTCAAATAATGGCTACGAAAGTACAGTGACAATTATAAAGATGGCTCAGAGAATGCAATGCTTTTGTGCTGCTGGACACAAGTCAATACTGACTCCACAGCACCCCAAAATAACAAATAATGGAAAATAAGATTTAGCTCTGAGAAGTAAGTTTACGCCTGCACTAATCAGGTCAATGTGTTAGAAAGATTGAGAGTCTGGTTAAGGCAGTAGAGGACATCTGCAAGTAGAGGAGAAAGTCAGTGGCATATTCAGTCACTAAAAGGATTAACAGTGCAAGTTTAGTCACTAAGAGGGTTAACAATGCAAGGGCACTCCTTTTAGGATTTTCATTTTCTTAAACATTAGATTTTCCTCTTGTCTCGCTTTCACTATCCAATTCATTCCTTCAAAGGACATTGACTGAGCACCACTTAATATGTACCAAGCACTGAATGGAGCTGAAAATATCTCTGCATCTGTGACAAAGGCTCTCTACTACTGGAAGAAGCCAAGTAATTAACAAAATTCATAAGTCAAATACACCGGTAATATTAGAGGAATAATGATAAGGATAAAAAAAGAAAGTTGGCTGAGGTTAGAAGGAAGCAAGGGGGGGGAACGTAAAAAGATCAGTTATAGAATAAAAAAAATCATTACTTCCCTTTAAAGCATCGCTATTTTTTTTAACTGTGTTGAAAACACAATATAAGGTGAAAATGTTTAGAAGTATATTATAGTAATCAAGGCAAAATATGATAAGTCTAAACTACGGTATAGTATTGAAGCGAATAAGAAAGTGTGAGATTTTAGATTTTTCTGATAAAGTCATCTAAATTTACTATTAGATTAACTTATATTGCAAGAGTACAAAGGATAACTCCTACACCCCCAAGGTCATTGGAGTAAGATACTGAAATGTTGGTTATCATCGCCTGAGGAGAAGAGTTCCTGTGTAGTGCAAAGGATTAGCAGGTTATTCTGCTAACAGAAATATTGAAAGTTCAAGTCCACAGGAGGAAACTTGAAAGAAAATAATTTGAAAAATCTGCTGTTAAGAACACTGTTGAGCAGAGCTTTATTCAGACACACAGATAATCATGAGTTGGAATCTACTTGAAAGCCACTGGTTTCTTAAGCTGAAATGAAAATTTAAAAAAAGAAATAGGTTATACATAAAGGGAGATCTGGTGGCCTCATGGTAAGAAGTTCAATTGCAATCCTGAAAGCATGCAGTTCAAGGCCACCAGCTGCTCCATGGGAGAATGGTCAGTCTTCTCCCATGCAATTAACTGCCTCAGAAAACCCAATAGAGAGTCAGCTATGGATCGGTTCTGACTTTAACACAACAATAGCAGCAGGTTATACGTAAGGGTCAAGAATTCTATTGTGGGCATCATGAGTTCCAATTGGCTACTTGTCATTTAAATGGAGATGCTGAGTAGGAAGTGGATATATGCAGTTGGGATCCAGGAGAGCTTTCTGTATTCTCAGTTAACTTTTGAGAGCCTTGTTATCAAGTGCCATAAAGTCTACCTCAATTCATTTTGGTGGAGATTTTAGGTTCTGTCAAGTCAAGTACAACTCATAGCAACCTTGTGAACAACAGAACTCAATTCTTTTCTGTCCTGTACCATGCTCATTAATCTCTGACACATTCAAGCCCATTGCTGCAGTCACTGTGCCAATCCACCTGGCTGAGGATCTTCCTCTCCTTCACTATTCCTCTACCTTTCCAAGCATGATGTTCCTTTCCAAGGAATAACCTCTCCTAGTAATATGGCCAAAGTATGAGGTACTATGGGACTCAAATTCCTAGCGATCCTATTACAGTAGATTGAAATCTTGCTGAAATCTGTACTATCTTCACAATCTCTACTATATTTAGCCTATTGTTGTGATCACTGTGTCAATCTATCTGGTGGAGCGTTTTTGTCTCCTTTGTCAACTCTACTTTTCCCAACACAATGTCCTTCCTGATAACATACCCAAAATATGTGAAGTTAAGTTTTACCGATCTTGCCAGTAAGGGGCTTACTGATAGCACCACCTCTAAGTCATTTACTTGTTCTTTAAGCAGTTTATGTTCTGTCTCATTATATTCACCAATACTGTAATTCAAGTTGGTCTGGTTTATCTTTTTTGGTCTAAATACAGTTAAGTGTTCTGGAATTAACATTCTTTTTTATGTTATCCATAATTTAGCATGATTCACACAGCTCTGATGGCTAAGAGATGAGCAATTACAGTACTCAAAGGCTTGTGGTTCAAATCCACCAGCTGCTCCCTGAGGCAAAAATGGGCAATATCCTCTCATGCAGTTATTGTCTATTAAAACTGAAGGGTCAGCTATGTGTCAGTTCCATCTTGATGGTTTATAACAGCAACACACAGTAAATTGTCTTTGCATGCTTAATACCACTATAGTTGAAGAAAATTAAGGACAAAATGCCTAGAAGGGGGGAAAGGGATACAGGAATTGTACTCTGAGATTCCAAAAATCAAATACTGAGATTAGAAAGAATTCATTATGAGGATAAGAAGCATTTCAAATCAGAGTATGTGAAATCCTAAGGTAAAGCAATCACAATCAGCCAGGTATTCCCTTAGAGGCAAGGATGACAAAGCTTTGTCTCACATATTTCTTGGAAAAATATATCATGCTTGGAAAGGTGGAGGGGCAATGAAAGAGAAGAAGACCCTTAAAAAGGTAGATTAATGTAATAACTGTAACAGTGGACTAAAGTATATTGGAGCTGATGAAGATGGCACAAGATAGGGCAATTTTTCAGATTTATTGTTTGTAGAGTCACTATGCGATATACTCAATGGCACCTAGCAACAACATCTACAAGGTCAAGATAAAAATTATGTAACACAAAGGATCTGTTGTTGTCTGCATCGAGCCTGATCCTCTGGAGGGTTTTCAGAGGGAGTAAATTGCACAGAAGGAGATTGCCCATACTTAAAATCTCAGCTGTGTTGAAGTTCATTGTTGCAGCCATATGTCAATAAATTTCATTGAAAATCTTCCTCTTCTTTGCAAACCCTCAACTTTACTAAGTATGATTCCTCTTTTTCTAGGGACTGACCCTTCCTCATAACATGCTAAAATATGTGAGATAAACCCTTATCATCCTTATTTCTAAGGATCATGCTGGCTGGCTGTACTTCTTTCAAGACAGATTTATTTGCTCTTTTGGTAGTCTATGGTGTATTCAATATTCTTCACAAACAGTACAAGTGTATCAATTCTTGGTCAGTCTTCCATATTCACTGCCCAACTTTCACATACATATGATGGAATTGAAAACACTGTCATTTTGGGTTGTTGTTGTTGTTTGCCATCGCGTCGGAACTGACCCATAGCTGACCCTACAGCAAGTTTTCAGAGGCAGTAAATCAAATGGGAGGAGATTGTCCATCCTTCTGCAAAGCAGCTGGTGTATTCAAATGGCATGCCTTTGGGATTGCAATGTAGCTTCTTACAACTAAGCCACCAAATTAGGAGCACCTTAATCTTTGAAGTGATGCCCATTCTCTTTAGTATTGTAAAGTGGTCTTTTGTAACAGATTTCTCTATTGCAATGCATTATCTGGGTTCATCATGACTGTATTAGGTTTTTTGAAACTCTGTCTCTTATATTTTGGTCATATAACCAGGAGGGACCAGTCTTTAGGGAAGGATATTATGCTTGGAAGAGTTGAGGGACAGCAAAGGAGAGGAAGACTCCTGATGAGATGGACTGACACAATGACTGGGATAGTGAGGGTAGGTGTGTCAGAGATAGTGAGATTGCTTAGCACAGAGCAGGATTAAGAGCTATTGTACATAGTTACTCTGAGTCATAGTTGACTTGACAACACTTAACAGCAACATTAAAATTTAGTCAATGGAGACTAATGGAGGTTTGGTTTTACCCAGAATACATGGCTCTGTAATGATTCTTCAAGACTTTTGCATATAGAAGTAGAGTAAATCATTGTGACTATATATACCTCATATAGTTTGAGCCATTTATGATTATTTTGTTGTTTCTATATATTAGAGTTTTTCTGTTTGACCTCAAGAGATGAAACATGACTTTAAAAACTAGTAGCTATTGTTTGGAGTTCAGTTGCATGACTAAAGAAAATAATTGTATTTTCCTTTTGTTTATTAGGTGTTAATATTTAAGAACATAAATTCTTAGAAATAGAATTTAAAATTTTCATTATTGTGTTAGTCACTATAGTCAGTGTTGTGGTCAAGATTGGTTCTGGGCAGTGATGCTCCAGCCAAAACTACAAATTCACAATAAATATGCATGCTTGAGAAAAGGATGCAAATCAATGTCCTCAGGTGTTTGTGGTTTATCTGTAGAGAACTGAAATGAATATGCACAAGTTATAAGATATAATTCATTAAAATAAGTATTCATTTTAGGGGTATTTAAATGTGCAATATTTTAATGTCTGATTATAATTTACTTTCTATATTCTAATAAGAACATCAATTAAAGGCATACTTTGTTATTTACTCTCTGTGTTAACTTTCTAGGGTAGCTATTACAAATAGGGTGTCTCAAAACAATAGAAACTTAATTCCTCACAACTCTGCAATCCAGAAGTCTAAGCTCAAAGTGTTAGCAAGGCTACATTCCCTATGGCAGTTCTAGCTAGAGACTGTCCCTTTCTCCAACTTTTGGATTGTTGTTATATCAATCTGTGTCTCTGTCTCTTCTTCCTTTCCTGTTAACATGTATCTGACCTACTTTTACTTTTCTTTTGAACTATATTTTTATGACATTTAAGGCCAACCTGTATAATACAGGACAAGACTTTCTAAATATCCTTTATTTAATCACACCTTTTCCCATATAAAGTAGGAGTTTCCAGTCTTCTTTTTTTTTTATTATGTGTTGGCGAGTTGGAACTGACACACAGCTGATCCTCCAGCAAATTATTCAGAGGCAATAAATCACGTAGGAGGAGATTTGCCGTCTTTCTCCCACGAAGTCACTGGCTGATTGAAATGGTCTGCCTTTGGCTTTTGCAGGGCAACTCCTTACAATTAGGCCACAAGAGCACTTTAGCTGGCCAAGTTCCAGATTACTAGCATATGCTCTCATGCCTCACGGATGCACAGTTACCCAAAATGCAAAATATATTTAAACCACTACAATTTTTCTGAAGGCCTCTACCCATTACAGCATAAACTCATATCCAAAGTATCATCTAAATACTGGCATCTTATTGTTGTCGTGTATTACTGAATAGGAACTGATCCATAGCTGACCCTCCAATGGGTTTTCAGAGGGAGTTAATCACACAGGAGATTGCCCATCCTTGTCCTGTGAAGCAGTTGGTGGATTTGAACTATGTGCCTTTGGGCTTACAGTGCAGTCTTTACCGCTAGGACAAGTCCAAAATGATGATCTCAATCTCCTAAAACCAATATACATGATAGTCTTTGTGTGATATTCCCCCTTCCCAGCCTTGCAGACTCTGAAGAATTAATAGTCTTCATGTTCAAGGGAATTTTTATAAGACTATTGAATATACCGTGGACTGCTAGAACAAACAGGTTTGTCCTGGAGAGGGTGAAGCCAGAATGTTCCCTGGAGTCAAGGATTCTGAAGCTTCGTCTGACATATTTTGGGCATGTTGCAAGGAGGGAATGGTCCTTGGAGAGGGACATCATGTTTGGCAGAGTGGAGGGGCAGCGAAGGAGAGGAAGACCTTTGATGAGATGGGTCAATTCTGTGACTGGAGAGGTGGAAATAAGTGCGTTTGAGATGGCTAGGTTGGCACAGGATAGAAGAGCATATAGAGCTCTTGTACATAGGGTTGCTATGAGTCACAAGTGACTCGATGGAACATAACAACAACAACAAGCAACATACTAACAGGGAGTCTCTAGGTGGTGCAAATGGTTAAGCACCTGATTACTAGCAGAAAAAGTGGCAACTTATATCCATAGGATTTGAATGACCAGAAGACACATGAAAAAATGCTCAACATCACTGGCAGTAAGAGAGATGCAAATCAAAACTACAATGAGATACTATTTCACCCCAGTAGCAGTGGCAAAGTTTAACAAGACAGCAAGTAATAAATGTTGGAGACGATATGGTAAAATAGGAACATTTATACACTATTGGTGGGGTTGTAAAATGGTATAACCACTCTGGAAGGCAGTTGGGAGTTTCCTCAGAAAGCTGAACATAGAAATTCCACATCGCCGAGCTATTCCACTGCTTGGAATATATCCTGAAAAAAATTATAACTGAGGCACAACTTGAGATTTGTACACCAATGTTTATAGCAGCATTATTCACCATTGCAAGAATGTGGAAACATTCAAAATGTCCCACCACAAACGAATGGATTGAGAAATTATGGTATGTTCACATGATGGAATACTATGCAGAGTCACCTCAGAACACAAACTTCACTGGTAGAGTGGATTTAGTGTTGAGTCTTTAATCAAAACCAGCAGTTTAATTCCACCAGTCTCACCGTGGGAGGAAGATGAGGCAATCTGCTTCCACAGTATTGACACTTTGGGAGGAAGATAAGGCAGTTTGTTTCCATAATATTAACAACCTTGGAAACCCCATAGCACAGTTCTAGTCAGTACCATCTCAGTGCCAATGGATTTGTTTTTGTTTTTTGTTTGTTTGGCTTCCACCTTGGGGCTCATCTTCCAGGCCTATATCAGGAATTGTTTTGTGGAATCCACAGAGCTTCTGAGAGACCACAGCCTTGTAGGAACTGTGGTTCTCTTGTCCACACAATAAGGTCACCATGAATAAGAAACGGCTCAACAGCAGCTAATAAGAACATGCTATCAGAGGTAGATTTAGTCTGCCTGATCAGTCAGGTCGGCTTCAGAGGAGAGGCTTTGATTTGAAACCTGAATATGTTCTCCACAGATTTCATAAGTGGAGGAAAGAAAGGAAAGTGTGATTATTATTTCATGCTTGCTTGTATTAGACACACATAAGGACTGGAGTGTTGAGGGCTAGTAGAAAAAAGTAAAGAGGCAGAATAAGGGCAGCCTGTTGCTATGGTGATACAATTAGTCTTTCTTTTGACTTCCTCAAGGAACCCTGCAGCTAACTTTGCTACATACAGACACTTAGCACAGTTTGAAACCCTCTTTAGTTTCTCTTGTTCAAACAAAACTTATTCCCTTCCTCAGCAGAGATGCTGATATTAGCATTATTCTGCCTAGTGTAGGCCTACCTGCTGCTCTTCTTTCTCCCGTCAACACACAGGCACTCAAATCCATACACATACCAAGCCTCTAACAATACACTTGCCTGTAGCTTTCCATCTTGTACTGCAGACATTTATATCCTTGGCTGCAAGTAAAAATCCCAGGTAGCAGTCCTTAAAAATTGTGAATGTTCGTGTCTACCCATAAAATCACTTAATCAAAAGCAATGACTCTTAGGGCTGAGATCCAGGCTTCAGCAAGTAGACAAGCACCCCAGGTATTGATGATATCGCTCAAATATGAGAAGCCTTGGACTGTTTTAAGGACTCTGGTTGTACTATGGTTAAAGTATTCAACTGCTAACCAGTTAAGTTTAGAGGTTAAAACCCACCAGCACTAAGACTCTCCTAGGAAAAAAAGAGAAAATCTACTTGTATAAGATTTACAACCTTGGAAACCCTATGGGGCAGTTTTATTTACAGTCCGTGTGATGACAGTGAGTTTGGTTTGGGTCAAGTTTTGACCTACCTCACTTCCTGACTCTGAGTCATTGTTTTAGGTAACAGTGACTGTGAATGTGACTCTGCTTAGAAATAAGATTGTTGAAGATGTTATCACTTAACATTTGCTCATGCTGGAACAGGGTGGCTGCTGGTTCAGTAATAGTGATGTCGTAATAAAAGAGTCAGAGACGTAAATAAAGATGTCTTTGTGAAGATCTATCTACACAGGAATGTCTGACACCACCAGAAGTTTAAAGACAGAAAATGTTTTCCCCCTAGAATCTTTGGCAAGAGCAAGACTTACTGAAAACCTACATTCATACTCTTAGCCTTTAGAATTATCAGAGAATAGATTTTGATTCTTTAAAGGCATCCATTATAGTCCTAGGAATCTAATATAAAGGGCTACCACAGTAAGAATTCTTTGAGGAGTGCCATTCAAAAATTACAGCATTTCTCCCATTGAAATTGACATTAAATGGATGTCCTATGTTAGGTTTAACAACCTTAATACAAGGTGAGCACAAAACTGATGTAGAGCCCCCTCCTTCCCTCCACCTCTGACAAGCAAATATATCACAAGAGATAGACCACAGAGTATGGCTTTAGCTCAGTTACCTAAAGTTTCTGCTACGGAAAACTTCTTCACTAAGCACACTAAAATTCCGTGAAATTGGATCAATGGACCTCCTGATGTTTCTGATAATTTATTGATGGCAATAATTGGCTTCATTCTGTTATACACAGGATTTCTATGTTTTGAACTCAACAACATCTAACAAGTCTTCAAAAATTCTGAAAGGGAGATTCTAATGGAATCATTAACCTTCAATTTATTTACATTTTGTATCATGAAATAATTGTTTTGCAAACTCCCAAGATTCTCTATTGCAATTTCTATTGGTGCTCTGGATTGACAGAACTCTTTCTTGGGAATTAGAAAGGTCAATTCTTTTATCAAAAGTGATAAAAAAGTCCATCATCAGTCACATATGATATAAATGAACAATAAATATGAAGGTCCTATGGTCCATCTCTATGCGTCCCTCTACATAGCTGGTGGTCACTCCCCTCCTAGAGCCAAAATCTGATTTATGAAGACCAATAGTAGTCCCATGCTTTTCACCATTTATTGACTTCAACACTGGTTCATGTCAAAGTTCTAATCAATGATATAATACTCACAGCATGAATCTGTAGGCCAGAGTAGAACTGTACCATGAGGTTTCCAAGGTTGGAACTATTTGTGGAAACAGACTACCTCATCTTTCTCTAACAAAATGACTGCTGGGTTTAAACCGCTAATCTGCTTAGTAGCCCAATGCTTAATGGTCTGTACCATCAGGGCCTTGCTCTAGGTTAGAAGGCATTTGAAATACACAGCGACTAGAACAATGAATTTGAAGATGTCACACTGTGATGCTAGCACAGTGTCAGACAATGTTTTATTTTGTTCTACATGTTGTAGATGGGATCAGTATAAGGAGAAACTGACTCTGCAGTAACTAACATACTATTAACTGCCTGATATTAAAGTCAAGCAATCATGGAAGAGTGAAAAAGACAACAGAACAACAGAACATAGAACACTACGCTTCAAGCTGCTTTGAATCTAGGCTTCTTACTACATGAAGTTTAATGTATCTCTTAAGAGTTTGACTAATTTTTTTTTAACAGAATTTTCTGGGAATTTTTTTTCCCAGCTGAAGTTGCACCTTAAATGATTCATTAGTATTAGTCTAAATCCATGATCTACAGAATGCAAGATATTTTGTTAAGTTCTAGAGATCCTGTGAAAAAGATAAAAAACAAAAAGGAACAACAAAAGAAACCACCCCAAACAAACAAAAACTGGAGGTACTGTGAGAACAAGAAAAATAGATCTTAACAGGAATACTGATAATATACTGTATTTTTTTTAAAAAAATCTAATTCTTATTAAAAGTGCTACAAGCTAGAAATGTAAAATGCAGGAGAAGTGTAAAATAGATATAATAAGAGTTGGGCTGAAGTTTGATATTAAAGAAAGATTCTCTGAGAAACTGATAATTAATTTCAGTTAAAAATATAGAGGGGTTTTTAAAGATTTCTGTAAATGATTCTCTTCATTTCTGTCATCTGTAATATTTTTCTCTTTAATAGATTAAAAAAAAGAATTCTAAAAAGAAAATAAAATAATTCTTAGGCAGGTTTTGAAGGTTATATTCAAGTAGAATTGATAGGTGTCTAGAAGAAAAGAGTTAATACCCTACCTCTGATATTTATGGGTCAACACCATACAGAAACCAAACTCATTGTCAGTGAGTGGAGTATGGCTTCTAGCAAACCTATAGGACACAGTATCACCCCATAACATTTCCAGTGCCATAAATCTTTGTGGAAGAAGACTATCACCACTTTCTTCCTCTGTCTGACCAGTGTTAACTTGTGTACCAGCATCATAGACACATTATAAACCAATTTTCAGCCTTTGTTCCTAATTCTGTATAATAGGGATGAAAAATCCTCATATTATATGCTGAGAGAAAATGGGTAGAAGGAAACTGTATTTTCTGTTCATTTTTCCCTGTAATAAAAAATGCTCTTTAAAAAACTTAAGTCTATTAATTGAAGAAACCAAAAATTAGAATGATGACAGGCACATAGAACATGTTCCATAAACACATTTGCTTTTATTGTTATTTCTACCTACTGAATGCTTGCTATATTGGTGCTTGAGTAGTAATTGGGCTGTTTAAAGCTTAAAAATTATGTAAAAAGATAGTAGAATTAAGAATTATACTATAAACTTTTAGTGGTTACATGTGCTAATTTGTTTTGACTTACAATATAGGTATAAAATTGCAGTGTCATTTAAGTGATGCTATTTTCACCTGCTCTATATGTATCTGGAAGTTGGACCTAGAATGAAGAAAACTGAAGAAGAATCAATGCCTTGAATTACAGTTTTGGTGAAGCATGTTGAACACACCGTGGATGGCCAAAAGAACAAGTCTATCTTGGAGGAAGTACAACCAGAGTGCTCCTTTGATGCAAGGATAGGAAAACTTCATCTCACATACTTTAGGCATGTTGATAGGAGGAACCAGTCCTTGGAAAAAAAGCCCTTTCTCAGTGTACTGAGAAATGTAGAAAGCCAGAAAAAGAGGGGAAGATGAACTTATATAGTGATATAGCATGATGAATTGATATAGTGACCAACAATGAATTTAAACATGGGAGAGACAGTGAAGATGGCAAAGGTTAGGACAAAGATCTGGTGTGTTTGTTGTTCATAGGGTCACTATGAGTCATAGTCACCTAGATTACACCTAACAACAACAACAACAACAAAAACAGCAATATTATTTTCCACTGCTTTGTGTGCATCTGGAAGTTGGAAAATAAATAAGGAGGTTGTTGTTGTTAGGTGCTGTCAAGCTGAGTATGATTCACAGCAACTCTATGAAGAAAAGATCAGAAGCCTGTTCTGTAATGATCCTTGTTCCTTTAGTGTTCATAGGATTTTCAAAGGCCTGTTATTTAAGAAATGGATATCACTCCTGTCATTAAGTCTGTCTTAATCTGGGAGCTCTGCCAAACCGGGTCCATCATTGGTAACCCTTATGACATTTGGCACACACAGCTTTCAGTATCATAGCAACCCTGAGTTATCTCAGTAGAGCAAATTGAAAGAAAAGTGCTGTACCATTTAGAACAATGTTCTCCCCAAACACCATTTATACCAACCGACTTTTAAATTTAAAGGCCCATCTACCAGGTCCTGATTGATTTAAATAAGAGTCTTCCAGCCCTTAGCTGATTGTTAACTAAATCCGAATAACCAATCAGCTTACACTTGATTACTAACAATATGTAAAATGACCAAACCATTCATACCTGACTTTCAATTAAATCAAAACAACTTAACCCTCCAGAAACCAACTGCTTTTCACAGGAGCCTTCAAACAGGAGACAGTCAGAGACCAACCAACTCTCAAATACAAAGTCCAATCCTCCAGGTCCCTGTTGACCCAAATAAGACGCTTCCAGCCCATATCAGGTTGCTCATTAGAGGTAAGGTTGGTGAAGCAACATTTCAGATTCTTTGGAAATATTATCAAGAGGGGCCCTTCCTTGAAAAACAAAACAGAACAAAAAACCAAAACAACCCAAACCATTTTGGGAAAGGTGGAGGGTAAGAAGAAGAAGAAGAAAAAAAAAAGCCTCAATGAGATGGATTTCCACAATTACTATTACAATGATTTGGAATATATCAGAGAAAATGAGGATGGTGTAGGATAGGACAAAGTTTGACATTTTTATTCAGAGAGTCACTTTTAGTCGTGTTGTCTTGAAGCAACAATACAGCAGTGTATGTTGTTGTTGTTGTTGTTGTTGTTGTTGTTGTTAAGTGCCATCGAGTCTCAGGTGACTCATAGCGACCCTGTGAAGGAGAGTCCTCAACGCTTGGGTACCTTTCATCCTCTCTCCAGGTTCACAGGTTTTCCAGAAGCAAGCTATTACGGAAGTGGATACCACTCCTCCTTCCAAGCTTGTTTTAATCAGGGAGCTCCACCCCGCTCTCTGTCCGCATTGGGTAACCAACCATTAACTGAAACCCTATGAACCTGCAGAGAAGATGAAAGGCACCCAAGCGTCGAGGACTCTCCTTCATAGGGTTGCTATGAGTCGCCTCTGACTCAACAGCACTTAACAGCAATAACATCAACAGAGAGATCAGCTGGCCCAGTGGACAGAAAGCGATGCCACCAAGCCAAAGGTGGGTGACTTTTAATTCTCGGCCCTTGGCCCTGTATTTCATTGTTTTTGTTCAGACATTCCTCTAGGTTGCATAGCCCTGGTGTACAAGTTGCCTTACAGTGGTAACTTGTGGTTGCTGTGAGGCTGAACACTATGACACTGATGTGTCAAATGCATTAATGGTTGGTTAAAAGCAATGTATAGTGTTTCAAATTATTGCCTATATTTGTCATTGTTTTTAACATTTTCACCCTTTTGCTGTGTAAACAGTATGCCTTCTTGTGATCTTAATTTACATTTATCTGGAGAATAATGTCGAATACCTTGCTATATGTATATTGACCATTTAGAAACCCTGTTTTCTGGTGTGTCTGTTTAAATTGTTGACATTTTAAAAATAGAAGAATTGTTCATTATTTTCTTATTGATCTGTAGGAATTCTTACTATATTGTAGATATGAATCTTTTGTCAGTGATTTGTGCATTTTCAAATTGGACTTTATAAAAAGAAATGTATATGGCAAGTAGCCCATTTATCTTTAAAGAAAATCTGACATTTCACTTTTTTTAGAAGTATTTTATGTATACAGAAGGAACATTATAAAAAAAAGATAGTGTTCTCTATATTGCTTTTGAATACAAGCTCACCAGATGTTGACAAATTCCTCAGTTTCTGTAAAATATTTATATAATAAATCTTAAAAACTATATGACATTTGTGGCTATATATTTTATAACTATACCCAAACTAATAAAGGAAAATATATGATCCAGAATATCAGACTTATTGATCCTTTACAACTCTAGGAATAATAAATATTTATATAGACTAGAGCTACTGAAAGATAATAGAGTTTAAACTCAGAAGTTGAAAACTGAAAATTGTATTTAAAAAAAATGAGAAAATATTTTATATTCCATTCTAATCTTTTGAGACCTACAAAGAAAGACAAGCAATATAGAACTTAAAAGAGAAAAACACCTGATATTCAACAACACAAGAATTCACACACAAACTTAACTACAAACATAATCACCCCACTACTGTGAAATTAGGGCAGAAAAAATTTCATTTAATACTGAAAATCCATATGCCCTTTCTTAGACCTCATCCAGGTTACAAATTCAGTCTCCCCGTCTAGAAAATTTTATCCATCTACCTTTTTGTTTAGACTCATAACAAGAATGTTTCCTAGTCCGGTGAGATGTGACTTACTCTTCATATGAAAATACTACAAGTGAAAGAGCAACATTGCCAAAGCAAAAAGATTTAGCTACTGGAGTAACTATGGCTACAAGTCACTTCTATTGCTTACAAATCAGTCTTTGAGACAAAGAAAATTGTTAGAAGGAAACTGAGTCAAGGAAGGACTCATGGCTTAAAGAAGGTAAGTCTAAGCATTCTGGATTAGGAAAGACCGATGCCCACATGAACTACTTCCAAAATAATTCAACCACTGGAAAAACACATTTCTACACTGACATACAAGACCTGGGAATGAATCTACAACAAGGTGTTTTCTTAATGTCATAAGGAGAAGGATGTGTACATTCATGATTTCAGAAAAGACAGTTGAGATAGCAAAGTTAAATTTGAATTCACTTTGATCCAACTAACTCTACACTTCTCTTTATTTTTATGTGACACTGAGTCAGTTCCACTTCATAGAAACCTTTGTACAATAGAATAATATTTCCTGGTCCCACTTTACCCTCACAATTCTTGCAGTACATTGTTTTTTAGCCACTATATCAATTCATCTTGTTGAGAATCTTTATGTTTCATAATGATCTAATTTACCAACAGTGGTGTATTTTCCAGGAACTAGTTACTCATGATATCACTGTTCTACAGTAAAAATTAATGTGATTATCGCAGCCATTTTCCTAAGTCTTCCAACTACTCTTTTATTCTTTCTTTTACTTCATTTTAGTATCTTATTCTCCCACCATTCTCCTGAAGTGTTCATTTTACTCTAACCTCAGTTCTCTCTCCTACTCACTTTATACACCCAGCTTGGACAATCTCACTACTGACTTCAGGTACCAACTATTCACTAATCACCCACAAATCATAATCAGTAGGGAAGACTATTGTGCTAAGCACCAGAATGGAATTTAGACTGCCTTCTAAATGAAGCCTCTCTTCTTCTATACCTTAAAATTAAGTAGTTGGGTAATTGCTCTTTTACATCTGTATCTCCAATCAGGATGTATGCTTCACTCAGAACTTTCTCTTTTCTTGCCAAATCCTCAAAATCTAGTACGTTATCCATTACAAGGTAAATCTACAAATTAGGGAAGATGCAAATAAATAACCAATAATGCGTATTCAAACTCAACAAGTACAAAACTCATCAACTATTCTCCAGGATGTGTTTCTTTCCAGAGTTCTGTCCCATTAAATGACATCAACATCCACTATCATGCCCCATCTTTGGGGTTTCTTTTTATGTTGAAATATAATCCATATTGAAGACTATAGTAGTCTTTTCTCTTCTGCGGCAAGTGTTTCAAGTCTTCTTCACTTTCATCAAGGAAGGTTGTATCATCCCCATAGAAAAGGTCATTGATGAGTCTTTCTCCAATCCTGATAATAAATTCTTCTTCATTTAGTACAACTTCTCAAGTGATTCACTCAGCATATAGATTGAGTAGATATGGAGAAAAAATAAAATCCTGATGCATACATTTTATTATTTTAAACCATGTGGTATTCCCTTGTTCTGTTTACAACTGAATCTTGGTCTATGTATAGGTTTTCTATAAGAATAATTAAGTGTTCTGCATTTCCCATTCTCCCTAATATCATCCATAATTTGTTATAATGTACACAATCAAATGTCTTTACTTATTAAACAAAACACAACTGAATATCTTTCTGATATGTTCCGCTTTCCACTGAGATCCATCTGACGATGATAACCTTAATGCCACAGCCTTTATGAATCCAACTTGAATATCTGACAGTTCACTGTTGTACTTTTTCAGTCATTTAAAAATGATTTTAAACCATATTTTACTTGTATGTGCTATTAATGCCGTTGTTTGTTATTTTCCATGTGCCTTTATTTTGGTCAACACAGAAAATTGTTCAACACTGAAACATTTTCAGAAATAGCATATGAACAAGAACCAATGTTAGAAGAAAGAAGTCCAAGTTGTACTGAAAGCATTGACAAAACAAAAGCATGCTACAAGAATCAAAGGAATATAAATTGAGTTGTTTCAGCATGCAAATAAAGTCCTGGATGCATTAATTAGTCTATACCAAGAAATTTGGAAGACAGCAACTTGGCCAACCTACTGGAAGAAGTCCATACTTACTTTTAGTTTAAAAAAAATGGTGATAAAAAATGCAAAAGTTATCAAAAAATGGCATCAATATTGGGAGCTCTGGTGGATTAATGGTAAGGCGTTTCACTACTAACTCGAAGGCTCACTCAGAATCCATGAGCTGCTTGCATTGTGAAAGAAATATGGACAATACATTCCTCTGTGGTTTACTGTCTCTAAAAACCTGTTGGAAGATCACCTATGAGTTGGTTCTGACATAATGGTGTATAACAAGAGTCATTAATACACATGCAAATAATAAAGCAATACCATTAGGGTCTAGTGCTGGTCAATATTAAGTAAACTTGTTATATTCTGAATATTCTCTAGAAATGCCAGAAGAATAAAAACCTGTTGAATTTGTTATTTTATGTTTAAAAATACATGCTTTGCAATCTAAAGCTTACAAATTAGAAAAAAGCTTGCATGTGTGTGTACACACACGTACACACACTTAAATGTTTACCTAATTCTACCTGTGTATTTTGTTAAATGCCATCGAGTAGTAGACGACTCATAGCAACCCTATGAGCGAAAGACCTGAACACTTGTATAACCTTAAGCATTTCTCCAAGTTCATATGATTTCTGGAGGCAAGCTATTTCAGAAGAGGATGCCACTCCTGCTTCCAAGCTTGTTTTAATCAGGGAGCTCCACCAAACACTGTCCACCATGGATAACCATTATCACAATCTGACTTATCAGAGTCATAGTGTTTAGCATCAAACCATAAGTTACCTCTGTACAGCAAATGGACAGACCAGTGCTATATTCCTTAGAAGAATGTTTGATCAAAAACAAAACAAGGCCTAAGGGCCACAGATTAAAATCACCCACCTTTGGCTTGGAAGTATAATTTTCTATCCACTAGGCCAACAGAGCTCTCTCTATGTTGTTGTGACACAACAATGAACAATTGCTCAGGTCTTTCATTCATAGGGTCACTATGAGTTGTCTACGAATCAACAATACTTAACAACAACAGCACCTGTGTATACTTTAATTCATAGTGTAAATTACTTTGATTTTTGGGCTATGGAAAACTGAGCAGTATGAGAGGATCTGACCTTAGTTACTATAAATAAAGAACTGGGCTTTTTATAGCTATCCAATACGTTTCTGTGCTGTGTTTGTTGTTATTGTTTACCATCAACTGTGAAAGTCTTAATATACCCCTCAAAAATTGAGCATAGCCACAAGACTGACTATGGATAAGGAATTTAAGAGTTGTTGTTGCTGTTGATTGCCTTCAAATCGAGCACGACTCATAGTGATCCTATGTGAACAAAAGACCTGAAGCCCCTCTACCTACAATCATCAACATTTATCAAAGTTCATAGAAGTTTCCAGAGGCATGTTATTTAAGAAGTGGATGGCACTCCTGCTTCCAGACCTGTCAGAGCATGTTACTGCTTTTATGTGTCATTGAGTCACCTGCGATGTATAGCAATCCTATTACAGCAGCACTGAACCCTTCCCTGGCCTGAGCCATTCTCACTTATTCTGACAGACCAACCCTCATCGCCTCAGTTACTGTACCAATCCATCTCATCCGGGGTCTTCCTCTCCTGTACTGTCTGTCCACCCTTCCAAGCATGATGTCCTTCTCCAAGACCTTCCTGGCCACATGCCCAAATTAAGTGAGATAGAGCTTCAAAATCCTAGCCTCCTAGGAAAAACTTGTTTTCACCCCGTCCAAAACAGACCTATTTGTTCTCTTGGCAGTCCATAATATGTTCAAGACTCTTCTCCAGCACTACAACTAGAAAGCATCTATTCTTCTGTCATCCTTAGTCATTGTCCAACTCTCTAAAACATAACAAGTAATTGAGAAGACCATGGCCTGGATTAGGTACGCCTTTGTATCTAGACTGACATCGTTGCTCTTCAGCACTCTGGGGAGGGACCTCTCTGATAGCAGATTTTTCCCAATGCAATTTGTCTTTTAATTTACTGACTGCTTGTGTTAAGAGTGTTGACTATGGATCTGAGCAAGCTGTAATTGCTAACAACTTGAATTTCTTCTCCATCTAATATGGTCTTGCCAATTGGCCCAATGGTGAGAATTTCTGTCTTCTTGATGTTGAGCTTCAATCCATATTGAAGACTACAGTCTTTTACATTTTGAAGCAAATGCTCCAGATCCTCCTCTGATTCAGCAAGTTAGGTTGTGTTATCTGCATATCATAGGTTATTAATGAGTCTTCCTCCAATCTTGATTCCACACTCCTCCTCATAAAGCCCTGCTTCCCAAATGAACTGTTCTGCATACAGATTGAAAAGGTTTGGGGTCAGGATGCATCCCTCATTCACTCCTTTCCTGATTTTGAACCATTCAGTGTTCTCTTGCTCCATTCTGAGGACTGATTCTTGGTCCAAGTATAGGTTTCATATAAGCATAATCAAATGCTATGAGATTTTCATTTCCCACAAGATTAGCTACAATTTATTGTGATCCACACAGTCAAATTCCTTTGCATAGTTAGTAAAATGCAGATAGACATTCTTCTGGTACTCTCTGCTCTGCCAAGATCCATCAGACATTGACAATAATGTCCCTAGTGCCACAACCTCTTCTAAACCCATCCCTGATTTCTGTTAGCTCTCTGTCAATGTACTGTTCAAGCCTTTTCTGGATAATCTTCAGCAGGATTTTGCTAGTATGTGATATTAATGATATTGTTTGATAATTTCCACACTGTGTTGGGTCACCTTTTTTTTAGAATGACACTAAATATGAATCTCTTCTAGTCAGTTGGCCAAGTAGTTGTCCTCCAAATTTCTTGGCCCAACTTGGTGAGCACATGCAGAGCAGCATCTGCTTGCTGGGGGGCGAGGGTGGGGGAACAAACCACCAACCAAAAAACAACCCAACCAATCATGTGTTAGCTGATTGATCACCTGGGTTTACTAGATTTAGCTAACATCAGCTGTGGGCTGGAAGCCTCTGGTTTAAGTCAGTCAGGACCTGGTGGGTGGACCTTTGTATTTAAAAGTTGGTTGGGTTCTGAATAAGCCTCCAGTTTAGAGGCTTATTTGTGAAGTAGTTGGATTCTTGAGGTAGGTTCTCTTGGTTTTTTTGTTTTGATTTTTGTTTGTTTGTTTTTACTTGTTATGTGCTGTTAAATCAGACCCAACTGGCACAAGAGGAGATTGCCCCTCCTTTTCCAGCAGAGTATCTGGTAGATTCAAACTACATACCTTTGGCAAAGATTCTCTTGTTTTAGTTGATAGTCAGGTGTAAATTGTT
Organism: Elephantulus edwardii; assembly: GCF_000299155.1. Classification (NCBI taxonomy): domain Eukaryota; kingdom Metazoa; phylum Chordata; class Mammalia; order Macroscelidea; family Macroscelididae; genus Elephantulus; species Elephantulus edwardii. Next base: position 21,625,582 of record NW_006399760.1, on the reverse strand, counting down.
TAGTTGTTTGGGGTTATTTTTTTTTTGTGGGTTTGGTTTTTGTGGGTATTTTTGTTGTTGTTCACAATCTTGTACGAATTGATTGGTTGCCTGGATTTACTGTACTTAAGTCTATTGAACTAGTAATGGGCATCTTTGTTTTCTTGATGTTGAGTTGTATTTCCATCTTTCATACTGTAGTCCTTAATTTCTGCAGCAAGTATTTCAAGTTCTTGACTTTTTCAGCCAGCAAGGTTGTGTCATCTACATAAGGCAGATTGCTGATTAGTCTTCCTCCAATCCTGATGCCACATTCTACATTAAAAAGTTCAGCTTCTAGAATTATTTACTCAGCATAAAAATTGAATAGACAGATGGAAAAGGATACAGCCTCAGCCTCAATACACACCTTTCTTGATTTTCCATCATGCAGTGTTCTCTTGTTTTGTTTAGACAAGTTTCTTGGTACATTTCCCATGAGCACAATCAAGTGTTCTGGGATTCTTACACTTTTCAAAGTTAACCATAATTTTTGTGATCCACACAGTCTATGCATAGTCAATAGAAGACAAATAGACATTCTTCTAGTATTTTCTAACACATGTTCATTTGAAATCTTTTTTATGGTAAGTAGTTGAGAAATATTATTTCTATAATAGATAATACACAACATCATGTAAACAAAACTCCTAAAATTGTGTAGCACGTGAAACATGGTTGTTGTTGTTGTTCTGTACCCTTGAGTCAGAGTCAACTCATAGCTGACCTTACAGTGGGTCTCAGTGGCAGTAAATTTTATTGTCCATCTTTCTTCATCTGAGCAGCTGGGTGAATTCAAACTGGATGCCTTTTGATTGGGAGCATGAATTCTTATCCCTAAGCCACCAGAGCTCCCATAGAATCATTGATCTCTAAAAATTATAGGCTCCAAAACCATCTTTTGATTCAGTTGTCTATTATGTAAGAAATAATATTTTTCTTTTCTCAAATTAATTTCATTTCATGTGTTTATAAGAGAGTATGAACATGTTTATATGTGTGTGTGTGTGTGTGTGTGTGTGTGTGTGTAGGGAATATGGTAACTCTTTGTACTGCTTGTACATTTCTTTTCCTAGTGGGTTTAAGTCAGTTCTTTCTACATTTATGACCTAAAAATAACCACTTATTATTCTATTTGTGCAACACAAATTTCCCACCAATTGTTTGTTGTTGTGAATTGAATTGTATTCCTCAAAAAGATATAGTAAAGTCATTAGTATATGACTTAATGTTGACATATTTGCAAGTGTCATCTAAGTCAAAATGAGGTCATAGTAGATTTGAATAATTCCTTATCCAATACAACTGGCATCTTTATAAACAAAAATAAGAGAACAGACACACGGAAACAAAGAAAATTCCATGTGATGAGGGAGGTAGAGATTTGGTTATTGTGTTGACAAGCCAAGAAATAGCAGTGTTTATTAGCAACCATTAGAAGCTAAGAAAGAGGCACGCCGCCGCCCGCCAGACCAAGGGAACGCCGCCGCCAGACCGGGGAATGCCGCGAGAGGGACCCGGAAGAGACCCGGGAAGAGCAGCAGCCAGCCACCTGCCGGACACTGTGGGACCCCCCTGCAGCC
>NW_006399760.1:21577798-21610795 GCF_000299155.1 Elephantulus edwardii | reverse complement strand
CTCTATGAGATGGATCGATTCGGTGACTGGCGTAATCGGGATGGGTGTGTCAGAGGCAGTGCGGTTGGCGCAGGATAGAGCTGGGTTTAGGGCTGTTGTGCATAGGGTCGCTATGAGTCGGAAACGACTCGACGGCACATAACAACAACAACAACAATTACCACCTGCCCTTTTCACTCTTACACAAGTGTTTTTGGCATGGATATGTACATATTGGGCCAATTTGGGTTTTAAATGCAATAGAATGAAGTAATCAAATGTATAGTTTTGCTGAGTAAGAGTTCCAACTTTTACTCATTTTTTCCAGGCGTTTAGATTTTATGACTCTGTTGTAGATTCACCCAGGAGGAAGCTCCAAGCCTGAAAATTATTTGAGTGTGAGCATATAGTAAAATGGGAGAGGATGTGTTATGGACAAAACCTCTTCATCAAGTGACTAGAAGTTTGGCTGCCTGGCAAAATATCAGAAGATCATGAACAACCTCAGAATGAAGCATGTTAAGGTAATTAAAAAAAATTCTATTTTAAGCAAGAGAATTGGTTCAAAGCCTTAGACATATAAATCTAAAAATGAGTGAAAAATATGAAATGTCAAATTTAGGAGCATGAGTAATGCAATCAGGGGCATCATTGGATTTATAAGTTTGTAAAATACACTGGTGGGCCTTCTGCAACTTGTTTTGTTTAGGCTCCCATATGCTAGCTAAACACCCACATAGTGGCAAATTGAGCCAGGGAAAGTCGACACAGAAATCTCCAGGAGCAACATTAAGTAATACAACCTAGACTTGCTATGCACCTGTTGATAGAATGGTTAAGCACTGGACTGTCACCAAAAGGGTTAGGAGTTCAAATCTATGCAGCAGCTCCAGAGGAGAAAAAAACTAGCATTCTGCTTCCTTAACAGTTACAGCTACATCTATGGAACAGTTCTGCTCTGCCACATGGGGTTACTAGGAGTCAGAATCCACGTGATGATACTTAACAACAGACTTGCTAGAATTCAGCAACAGGAGGCAATACAGTAATTGAAGCTGCACCCAACAGTACACCATTAAGACAGTTTCTAATAGTGATATTTTATAATCTTAGAAAATGATATAGTTTCTTGAGCAAATAATCTGTAGCCCAAATGAAAAACACTATGATTTCTTAACAACTATCAAGTCTGAAAACGGTTTTGGCTAGGATTAAAAAAATCTTCAAATTCTAGACATAACCTACTTCACTTGCAGGTTCATAAGGAAGAATTTGGGAGTGAGCGCTTACTTCATCAGTGCAAATGTACCACCTCACTAGCTTTTGGACTTTGCGTCCTAATCACCTGGCCCAAAAAAAAGTAACTTGTTCTACCATCTGCCAAGATATAGGCTACAGAAAGTTGGTACCACTTTAGGCATTTTTGCCACTTTCAAACTTTCCCCTAAGTTAGAATTTTAAACTCTTGATCATGTCTATATTGACTAAAAGCACAGAACACAGTGGGAATAACTAGCCATTTCAGCCAATGCCTGCAAATGTTCGAAGAAAGAAACTTCTAGATCTTCCAAAAGAATTTTTATTTTACTTTCTAAAGTGAATGTCATCTCTAAGTTTGGTTGCAACTACAAGGGAGCCGTGCTATGCTATCCCTTCTGAGTTAATGTCTACTCAAGGTCAGAATCCTCCCTTTCCACACTGAGTCATTTTCTCTTCTGGACAGCAGGGACCTGGGGGAAGTGGAGAGACTCTTCTGACTGAGTTCTGAGGATTCTATCTGAGATCTCTTGAGTCTGGAAAACCAGAAGAAAAGTCACAAAAGAGTCCACAACCAAAGGTTAATTCCATTTTCAAGAAAACTTTACCTTAATATCAATGCCAAATGTCAGCGGTCAGATCAAGCTCTGGTTGAAATACTAAGACTGTGAGGTCAGAGTAGAAGCTTGTTGAAAATGAGTTACAGGTTCTCAGGCAATTTTTGTAATTGACCTTGAGTATTTGTTGAGCATATTTACTTTAGGCTTAGTGACTGGTGTGGAAATTGAAGTTATTTTAAGGCTCTGAGACAGTGCAGACCACGGCTATTCTTACCTCTTTTACATGGTAGGCCAGAAGTCGTTAGGCAAGTTTTTACACAAAATTATTATAATAACTGTCTTATTCACCTGGCAGATAAGGAGTTAAGCTATCAGCCCAAAGGTAGCTGGTTCGAATCCACCAGGTGCTCTGAGGGAGAAAGAAGAGCAGTCTCTTCCTGTGCAATTTACAACATCTGAAAATCCACTGAGACAGCTTTGAGTCAGTCCCAACTTGAAAGCAAAAAGTTATTTGTTTGTTGTATACTTATCTGACATTTGTTTGACACTTTTGAAAAGTTATTTGCTATTTTAGTGGCCATTTAAGATTGGTAACGTTGTTGTTGTTGTTGTTATGTGCCGTCGAGTCGCTTGCGACTCATAGCGACCCTATGTACAACAGCCCTAAACCCTGCTCTATCCTGTGCCAATCTCATTGCCTCTGACACACCCATCCTGATTACCCCAGTCACTGAATCAATCCACCTCATAGAGGGTCTTCCCCTCCTGCTCTGTCCCTCTACTCTACCCAGCATGATGTCCCTCTCCAGAGACCTGTCTCTCCTTGCAAGATGTCCAAAGTATGTCAGACGAAGTCCCAGAATCTTTGCCTCCAAGGAGTAGCCTGGTTTAACCCTCTCTAGGCTGAATCTGTTTGTTTTCTTGGCAGTCCATGGTACATTCAATACTCTTCTCCAGCACCACAGCTCAAAGGCGTCAATACTATTTGCTTTTTTACAAAAGTGAAGACCAAGATATAATTTCCGTGGTAGAATTGAAATATAAGACAACCTGAATCCCAAGTCTATAAAGTCTCTCACCCATTGCCAAAGAAATGGAACACATAGATCATTGGCCAGTGATTCATCAAATTCTCTCTCTCAAGTTAATTAGGAAGCTGAGCATGCATGTCTTCAGATATTTCCATGGAGTAGACACTGTCTTATGTATTCAAGACAGCTTTTGTAAAAGTCTGAGTTCTTTCTACTTTTAGTGTTCATTGATTCATATCTGTTTATTCATTTATTGAGCAGTATATATTGAGTCACATTCTCCAAGAAGTTAGGGACTGGAATTGAAAAACGATGGTCTTTGCTCTCAAAAAAAAAAAAACAAAAAACCCTAAACAAAAAAAACCCCGAAGACAAAAACCCTTAATTAAAAGGTAAAAGTAAAGTAGCACTAAGCATTTCCAGTACAAAAGGAGTTAATGGAGTTTCACTCGGACTTCAGTGAGATTGTCAGAGAAGGGAAGCGACAGGCTGCTTGGGGAAATCAAGGAAGCCCTCTCAGATAAAACAGCATTTGTACTGAGCTTTCAGAAATGAATAATTTTGTCAGGCACAAAACAGAGGATGTTGTTCCAGGGAGAGCATGTGTAAAGGAAGGGTGCCAAGAGAGAGCTCGGTGTGATTAAAAGCTCTAAGTACTTCAATATTGCTGGCTTGCAAAGAGCAAGGCAGGAAGTGACAGATGAGACTTGACATTTAGGCAGTGGCCAGATCACAAAGTTCTTCATATGCCAAGTAAAGAGTCTACGATTTATAGTATAGACCCTGGGGAAACATTTTGAGGGCTTTTAGCCAAGGCTTCATGGTTATATTTTCATATAACTATCACTTTGGCAGCCAGTATAGAAGATAGATTGGAAGGAGCCCATGGTAAAGGCAGGGGGCGAATAAGAGGCTCTTTGGGGAGTAACTTGGCATCAGCAAGGATATCCCCAATCTCTCACCTTAGGTCTGGGTCAGACCATGTGGAATTGCAGAGCCCACTGTTGAGTGAGATGAAGAAGGCTATAAAGAACTGTGGCTGAGCCCAAACCATCAAGGGAGAACAGTGTAAGAGAGTTTGTAACGTGAGCCAAATGTGTTTGCAGTGTGGAAAAGCTTTTGAGCCAAGCTGACACATTAAGATGATAACAATATCATCCTCAAGATACAGAATTTCACTATAATAATACTGCCACTTTCACCATGATGCCATGGGACCTACTTGGAAACCAACACAATTCAGAATTCACTTTTTCTTTTTACTACATAACCTAACAACTAAGCTCATATGGATTGTGTCCAGGATAAATCTGTAATCAAGATCTGCTTTGCAGGGAGGTTGTATGTGTGTGCGTGTGTGTGTGTGTGTGTGTGTGTGTGTGTGTGTGTGTGTTTCTGTTATTATTTTCTGAGTCATGATCGCTTCATGTGTGCAGAGTAACCCTGTTTTATAGGGTTTTCAAAGTAGTGATATTTGCAGAAAGGATCCCTGGTGGTGCAGTGGTTAACTTCTTGACTGCTAATTGAAAACTTCCTGGTTCAGATCCACCAGTGACACAGTGTAACAGTCTACTTCTGTAAAGAGTGCAACCTTGGGGAAATCCTGCTACTCTGTTCTGTAGATTTGATAGGATTTAAAATTGATTCAATGGCAAGAGGTTTGGTATAATCATTCCAAAAAGCTTCTGGCTGGATTAGAACAATCTAATTCATATCAATTCATATCACTAATACCCAGGAGTTTCTGTGTGTATTTATACCAGTGTGAAATGTATTCTTAGTTATTTTCAGAGAATTATTAATCAGATTACTTGATTTTTGTAACATTTTTGTCATTTCACCCTTGACATCTTGTATCTCTTAAAGGATTTACACACGCACACACATACTCTTATCTCAAAAAGACATCCACATTCATTAATGAAAAACCATTTGCAGAATTCTCTACTTTCTCTGGAAGACAAGGCCTTGATTTGCTGACCCAAAGTCATAATTTAGCATTCATCTTAAAAAAGGTTCTCTGGAAGAACATAAAACCTAAGGTTTATTTCATACTGATTTCATTACATATGCAGTTGTGTTCTATTTTGTGCTTATGGTCTGATCTTAAAATAGAAATTTGCCAGGAAAGTCCATTTTAGAATAAGCACTACCAACAAATGAGCTTTAAAGATCATCGAACCGATGGCTGGTTATGTAGCATGAGTCATTCCACCCATATTTTAACTTGATGCAGCTCCATCTGAATTAGTTCCTAGCTTTATGTCACTTTAGAGGTGAGATGATAAATTGTCATATTCCTTCCAAGTTGTGTGCATTACCTTGATGTCTTTGCATATCTAGGTTCTGAATCTATGCTCACATGCACTGGGACATAGCACACTTCTGTGAACTTCTCGCCAGCTGCAAGCTTTTATTTTTATGTTACAAGTTACACATTCAGGCATCTCCTCTAATAGGCCTAGCCCATCTAAAATGAGGTGAGTGAAATGGAAAACATATAGAATGGCTGAGTGCCAGGGAGCTGATCGTACATTCCAGTAAGTTAATGCGTCACATACGGTATTGGGTTGGCTGTCACATCTAATGCCCCTCAATTGGTGTCATTGGGTAGTATTTTTTTTTCTTGAATGCTCTAAACCATTCATTGTCTTTGAAGCTAATCTGAATGTGTGTCAATTGTACAAGATAATAAGAAGACTGAAACATATGCACACGCATATGTGCTAGCAAAAATGATTACTTTTTATATAATGGCAATAATGCTATTCTGATATATTCAATCAGAGATGACTAAAGGTGATTGGAATAATACTACCTACCTAATGGGTTTGGATTCCAGGTGTTCTATTAATTAACTGTGTGAACTTGAGAATTTTACTCACTTTTATAATACTCAGTTTATTTATCTGTAGGAGAGGAAGTAAAATAGATCCTTTGTAGAGTGTAATTTAGGAGGACTAAGTAAGAAAATATACCTGAAGATTGAATCTATCCACTGCACTTTGAGAGAAAACTGATGCAGCCGACTTCAGAAATCTATAAAGTAGTTTTCCTCTAACTGAAGTCAGAATAGACTCAATGACAGTGGCTTGGCTTGGAGTTTAAGGAGCTCAGGTATAAAAAATTGGTTAAATGCGTAGCTGCTAACCTAAAAGTTAGCTGTTTAAACTGACCCCACACTACAGAAAGATAACTTGGAGATCTCCTTCCATAAAAGTTGTGGCCAAGAAATCCTAAGGACAATTTTACTCTGTCACTATAATTTAAAATTTAGAGTGGTATCTAACAGTGCACATCATACATTAGATAAAGGGAACGCTCATAGAATCCAAACAAGTCCCTAAACTATACCTATCATTCGCTTTTGTAAAAAAGCCATTAAATCATAATAAAAACTTGTAAGATAGAAGGAATATGCAAAACACAGCTATTCTTACAGCTGCCAAAAGTAGACCATGGTTACAATGGGGAAGAATGTTATTGTTAGGGGCCTTTGAGCGATTTTTTGATTCAGTGACTCCATGTAACAGAATAGAACTGTTCCATAGGGATTTTTGGCTGCAGTGGGTAAGTTTGAACTGCTAGGGTTCATACTCACTCATTGTCGTCAAGTCAGAGGCACCTCATAACTTGACTCATCAGCAGGTTTTCAGAGGCTGTAAATCACATAGGAAGAGATGGTCCATCTCTCTCCTATGGAGCAGCTAATTGATTCAAACAGCATTACTTTTGAGTTGGCAGCACATCTATTCATAAAACCACTAGAACATCCTGTGGTCTCTCTTGAAATTACAAATGGCTGCTAAAGTATATTACGTATGTAAAAAAAGAAGAAAATATAAACTCTAATTTATTCAGTACAAAAATTAATTAGTTCCTTGTTCTTAAGCTGAAAATGTCAGCATATTTCAAGAAATTTGGCCATTCCCTATGGAACAATTTTATATACGAGTTAATATCAAATAGACATAACTCAGCTCAAATGACTAAATCTAAGAATTCCTAAATTGCATATAACTAAAGAGAATTTATTTTGTTTACAGATATTCCGAACTACTTTAGTTATTTTTCCATACTTCATTTCATGGGTTGTTTATTTATTTTTTTTTTTTTTGGTCCAGAGTATTATTAGAATTAAACTAAAGCTTCATATGACATGTTGTCCAATGCCATTATATGTGTTTTAAACCTAATCCTGATATCTGGCTACTTGCCCATGATTATAGTACTAATTCACAGAGATCAACATGTGACAGATATTATTTCCTCTCAGCTCCTCCCTCAGTGTAATCACTTGTAGCAGTTTGGACAACCTCATTTTGTATCTTTTACTCTTTCCTTTATTATTGTAATATGATAATTCACATCTAACTATAAAGCTGTCTCCTTTATGTTCATTATCAGAGGATATAAGAGTGAACAGTAATCAGGGCAAGAACATAATTGTATCCCTATCAGCCCAAGTTTTCACCATCTCCTCACTTGTGTTTTGTGGTTTATATTTTTAAAGTGGATATATCAGAAAGTAATTTTTTAAAAAATTAAGCTTAACAAATCCTTAAAAAACAAACTTCCTTCCTGAGAATAGTTACAAAGTATTTATAGTTCCAAAGGAAATGCCCTAGGTATAATAAAATTGACTGCATTTTCCAGTAAAAATAACAATAACACTGACATTTGATTGAGAGTCAATGATTAAATGAGTTTGTAGTTTGTAGTGACTCACAGTAATAATCATCCAGTTAATGTTGGTACTTATTAATATGCATCTGACTTTATTCATACCTTACAAGTGTCAACTCTTTAAATTGATAGAGTATCATTCTATTTATGTACTATCCATTTGTACTGTAGCATTCGGAATAGATAATATTAGTTAAAACTTTAAGAGGACTAAAGCTGAGTTAAATAAGAAATATTTTTGATGGGAAAACCCCTTCATTAATGGTATACATAGGAGTGGATGACAATTCATTGACAAGCATAACTTTCAGATTAATATGTTTTTAAATTTCCATATTCCTTTGTGACATTTGCAGCATGAGCATTCCAATTTTATGGAGACATAAAACCCATGCAAAACCTGAACAACAAATAAACAGAAGCAAATGTTTAGAAACAGAAGGTGATGGAAGCTTCATACCCAAAACTCACTTTGCTCACATAGATTCTAACCTATAGCAAAAATATTTGACTGACACAGCAGAATTTAATGAAATAACATATGATTTAGAGACAATGGTGATGAAGGAGGAAGTTCAAGCTGCTTCAAAAGATTTGGCAAAAGATAGGCCCCAAAAATTGATGGAATACCAATTGACATATTTCAGTAATCACTTAAGTGTTTGAGTGAGAAGAGTATTGTATATGAACTGCCAAGAGAACAAGCAGGTCTATCCTTGACAGAGTGAAACCAAGTTACTCTTTGGAAGCAAGAATTATTTAACTTCTTCTCACATACTTTGGGCATGTTGCCAGGAGGGACCAATCCTTGGAGAAGGACATCATGGTTGGAAGGGTAGAGGGACAGTGCAGAAGAGGAAGACCTTGAACAAGATGGATTGACACAGTAACTGGGGCAATGGGGTTAGAAGTGTGACTGGCATCAGTGAGACTGGCTTAGGATAGGGCAGGGTTCAGATCAATTGTACAAGATTCCTTTGAGTTTTAGGTGACTTGATGGCACATAACAACAACAATAACAATTAAACCAATAAGCTGAGGAAATAAGCATGCCTTTATCTCTGAAGCATCTTCTATTACAGTTGCATCTGCATCTATAAGCAAACATTTAGTCTAGAGCAAACTATCTGGTAACTGTAATCAACACTAGCTTTCAGAGTGAAACATCTTCTCTTCATCCTGTTGGGTTCCAGTCAATACATCCCAGTCATCTGTCTAGGCCCAAACAGGCATCAGCCACAAACTCAGGAGTCCAAATCCAGCTGGTCCTTTCACTCAACCTCAGCCCTTTGTGAGCCAAGTCAACATATCAGGGATCCTCAGGACTCACTGCTCCACAGACTAGCAACCCTTCTTCATTTACTTATTCATCTTGCTAAGTGGACAGTGCTGTAGGAATAAATCCAAACTCAGCCTTTCTCTTTATTATTGCATATCTCCTACTTCCACTGAAGTGGACCCAGGTTGTTACTGCATGCAAGGGGTTCTTTCCATAGTCAATTGTTAGTAAGACAAGATAGATTGCAATATCTATAGCACTTTATTTCAGATCTAGGAGAAAGCAGAGAGATCTTTTTCAAAGACTGCCTCCCCATCTGAGAGTGGTCTTTAGGTTTTTATACTTGGGTTAGACTTTTGTTAGTTAAAGTTATAGAATTTCCATATTTGAAAAGAACAGTTCACCTATAGTTACTAATAAACAGGCAAATAAAATAATTAACTGAGAAAAATAGGTTTGAAAAGGTAAATGCTAATCCAGGAAAGGCATATTTTCCTTCCTGGTAAATAGGCAGTTTAAAATACAATTTACATATGACTGGGAAAAACAGTTTCAAAGAGGTAAATGCTAATCTAGGAAAGATGCATTTCCTCTCCTGATAAAGAGGCAGTTCAAAGTACTTTATATGGCTAAAGAAAGGGGATGAAAAAAAGAATTCTAAGGCAAAGTAACTAGTTTCATAGGCTGAAAAATACTTATCAGTTTTATAACTATATAACTACAGTTTTATAGCTGGTATGTATTTAGATAAATCTTAACTTATTAATACCACTCCATCAAGGTGGTCACAAGAGTTTTAAGCACACTCGTAGGCTTTACCTTGCCTTTGTTTATTTGCAAAGTCTCTCTTTTTCTACTTGTATTATTTCCAGTGTAACTCTCCTCAAAATACTGCATCGGGCTTACTCTTTCTTAGGCTAAGCTGCACACTCTATAAAAAAATTCTACTACTTAATACAAACACTCTTTTAGGGCACATTTTTCCTTTTTGTATATCCAATTAATATTCAACTGGCTTATATTTTTCCTGTAAACTAAAATGTGTCCCATCAATATCATACTTTCCACAAAAATCTTAATCCATTTTTATATCTTAACATTACTATATATAAGAAGCATAATTGTTCATCAGATACATTCAAATAAAATTTCATCTTAAACAATTAAGTACATCTTGGCTTTGCTTTTCTGGTCTCTGGCATTTAGCAGGAGAAAGTTATTCCCTTGCTTTTCTGAGGTGTTAATGTAATGTTAGATTTTCCTCACTGTATGACCCATTTATTCATTCCTTTACTCTGAGCTACTGTTTCTCTTTCCTCCCTCTAAGCATTTATTTTTACCCATAATTTTCCCTCTTGGGAAAGCACATTACTTAGTCTAAGGAGATATCATTCAGGGGCCCACATCGGCCCTTAAAGTGTTCTGTTCTAATCCTTTAAAACTAGTTTTGGCATTTTTTTTTCAGTTACATGATATGCAAAGCCCAGTCCAGAGTAAGTAGTCTATTTCTGTAGGACTCATTTGAAGCCACCTGATGCTACTGGTGCCATTGGTCTGATATAACAGAATTGCCAATAATATGCAGAATTCTCCCCCCCTTTTCCTGGAATCTGTCCCATAGCCATCTACAATCTCTATATCTCTTTCTGGCAAGCAGAACAATCTTTACTGGCTTTTTGTGCCTCAGAGGTACAAAGAGGAATACATCTAGTTTCAACCCATCTCTGCATTGGTACTTCTCCCCTATGTCCACTCATTTCATGGACCAAGTTTCTCACTTCAGGGGAGTGTACCAACATATCCATGTGCTGATTCAACACTTCTGATCCTGGCAGTGAAGGACCCCCAAACCGCTGGTCCTGTTCTGTCCCGAGTGGACGGCGAAGACCCAAGACTCCAAGACACCGGCTTGATGCAACAGCAAGAGATAAGAGGTTTATTGCCGAGCTCCGGGCCGACTCTTATCTCTCACAGGAGACAGAGGAGCCGACTGCGAGCAGACAAAGATGGGTTTTTTTATACACTTTAGGGGGATACAACTGAGTATCAGCTTCTCATTGGGTGATGAAAGCACAGTTTGAATTCATTGGTTCAGTGTTCGCTCAGGGTTTACACAGCATTTTTGCACGTAGCACTTGCGGCAGTCACGTAGCACATGTAGCAGTTAGATAGATCTTTAACTATAGGGTGGTGTCACAAATTCTTAAGTATACAATGAGTTCAAACTCTAGGGCAGTGGAAAAGCACAAGATACATTGGTTATCAGTCGGGAAACAAAGGCACATGGGTTATCAGTTGAGAAACAATCTTTGCTTGTTTGCTCTGCCCTTCTGCTAGCTATTCTTGAAATACTGTTGCCCTGGATACCTGGGTGTGGGGCTTTAAAAATTCCTGAGTTTAACTTAGCTGAGAACTATAGAAACCTGAGTTTAATTCAGCTGAGAACTATAGGGACTATTTTAATTTCAATCTTTTCAGCAGGAGTTTTTTGGCTGGGCATTGACATGTCCAACTCTAATGTACCCCCTAAATTCTCCATGTTCCATACTAGTTCCCCTTTAAGTCCTATTTTCTTTGGCCAATTTGACTTATCATATACGGCTAAGCCATGGCTAATGAATCAGTAAAAATCCAAACTTAATGAATTTAGGTCCACTTCTTGTCCATCTCTTAATCAACTAGCTGGGCTTCTGCTTTAGTTGATTCTGAGATAGTTCCTTCATCATTAATTATCTCATAAGAGGGATGAATAGAACAGACTTGTTTAGGCCCTCTTAATGTTGGGGAGAACAAAGGGAACATTGGTCTCCTCAACTTCCTGCAGTGTTGCCTTAGAACTTTTGTCTCAATTCCATCAGTGTCTGCTGTATTTATCCCATCCCCAAGTAACCATCTAAAAATCTCCAACCTACTAGGCTAAATTTTTCCCCACAGTTTCCTCCTGCTTGTTTCTTGTTTACGAATCATCCTGATGTTCCTTGTATCCTTAAGCCCCTAAAAGGAAGTTTCTTTTAATAAAGCTGACACAGGTTCTTCAATTGTTGTCTTGTTCTCCAGTAGCAGAGCAACCTGAGATACCATTGCTTCTGTAAGGGTCACATTTTTTGATGAATGTCCTCAGTGCATAAAGCCAATCTACCATCACTTGCATATGTAGAACACCAGTTGCTTCCTCTGAAGTATTCAATTACTTAGACAAGGAGAGGGACAGGTTCCTTGGAGGGATAAACAAGCCTAATCACATCTCAGCTAACCATCCTCTCTGAAATAATCTGTTTCTGTGACTGTATTTATCAATGTCATTCATCTCTATTGTAGAGATAATTGTGTGTCTAGTATTAACTTATATAAGTTAATACAGCAACACAGCTGCTCCCTTTAAATTCATCACTCTTACAGTCCATTTTAGTAATATTTCCTCAGGAAGTTGCTAATAACAAGCTACAAATTTATGTATTTCTTCCATGCCATATCCCTTGATTACAATAATTTCTGGATGCTGTCTATCTGCCTCTTGGACTACTTTTTTGTGTGTGTGACCACAGGTCAGAGAGATCGATCTGACTGCTTTTACATCTTTTTTGCCACCCCCCCCCCTTTCCCAAGGGCACCTGAGATCAAGGGGCATAACTCGATCCTAGAATAACGTTGCTCAGTTTTTATTTAAGCCATCTCATTTCCTACATTCTTTTCCTTTGCATATTCTACCTCTACTGATAACAAAGACCAGGGAATCGTAAGTTTCATTCTTTACTTATCTCCCTGTATTTCTGCCTAAATCCAATTAACCAGTTCCTCAAGAGATGGGTCCACTAACTTCATATCCCACAAGTAAATTTTGATTTTGGTAACTGCTTGCAATATAAGAGCCGAATTATTCTATTGATATTCCTTAATCCACCCAGAATTCAAAGGTTTCTTATTCTTTTGTTTATTTCTTTTCCTCCAAAGATGCATGTTACAGAGAATCTTGCCCTTTGTAGCAAATCATACTATTCTCACACCAACTATTTTTATTATACTATGTGTTCTAGTACATTACTAATCAGAAGCCTGAGGTCAACATGATTGTAAATGCTTATTCAATTATATAAATCCATAGTGTCTGATAGCACATAACAACAACAACAACCCATGGCTCCAAAGTACTGAAGAGCAATGGTGCAAAGTCTAGAGATTAAAGTGTGCCTGATGCAGGTCATAGTCTTTGGAATTGCTTGCTATATATCAGAAAGCTTGACAATGACTAGGGACGATAGAAGGAGAATTGATGACTGAGCTGTGGTGCTGGGGAAAAGTATTGAATATACAAGGGACTGTTAGGAGCACATGTAGGTTCATTCTGGAGAGTGTGAAGCCAGGCTACTCCTTGCAGGCAAGGATTCTGAAGCTCTATCGGACATACTTTGGACATGTTGCAAGGTGGGAGCAGTTCTTGAAGAGGGACATCATACTTGGGATGTTAGAGTGTCAGCACAAGAGAGGAAGACTCTCGATGAGATGGGTTGATTCAGTTACTTGGGTAATGGGAGTAGGTGTGTCAGAGACATAAGATTGGCACAGGATAGACCAGATTTAGGGCTGTTGTGCATGCGCCACAGGCAACTCAACATTACATTTCAATGACAACAACAACAACAACTCATGACTCAGTTCCCCAAGTCCTCTATGGCCTTTTGACTTTAGTGAAAAGGTTTGCTAGAAGGTGTTATGTAGATAAAGAGACTCAGACCTGTCAGGGGAATGATTCACTTGACTGCAGGTATACAGGTTGGTGTTTTTCACAGAAACTTGTGAACAGTGGGTCATACTGGATGCTGCTGGATACCTAAACACAGTTAGGCTGCTGCTCCTGTGTTGATGTTTTCACACACTCCTCAGTGTGGAGAGTTCTTTCTTATATTGATTGATCCTCTAGCTGTTGCTTATTTGTAAGACTATACTGATTTGTGAAACCACACATCCACAATTAAGGTAGTTGGAGACTAGAGGGGGCTAAGGTAATGGCTAAAAAGCCAGCATTAGGCTAACACCACAGGAATATTATGCAACATTGAAAAAACAATGAACTTGTAAAACATTACACAATGTGAATGAGTTGGGAAGACATTATTCTGAGTGAAATATCTCAGTTACAAAGAACAAATATATTGCTGCATAAGACTGTTGTTATAAACTAGGATTGACATGGGAGTAAGGGTGGAGGGAGAACAAGAAAAAGTGGAGAGATAATGAAGACTACACTAATATATGAAGGAAAAATATGGGATAAGGCATTGCATACATGGCAATTAACAATCTGGAACAAGAAGTGCTCTGCAAAATGATTTGGAAGAGAGGAAAGAGAGGAAGAAATGTGCATCAATGAATGAAAACTCAATCTTCCTGTAAACTCTCATTTTAATCACATTGTTTTTTAAAAGAGAGAAAAGCAAACAAAATACTTAAAAGTTATTATGTCAGCTTGAAGATTAAGGCGCATGGAATTTAGGCCATGGTTTTTTTCAATCACCTGTTATACATCTGAAATCTGGACAGTAAATGAGGATGTTGTAAGACTATTTGATGCTTTTGAGTGTGGCACGAGAGTGGAATAATGAGTGTACCACCAACTGTTAAAAGAACAAACATATATCTTGAGAGCAGGACCTCCAGAGAGCTCCTTGGAAGCAAAGATCATGAAGTTTCATCTCTCATACTTTGGGCATGTTACTAGGAGAGACTATTCCTTGGGAGGAGACATCATGTTTGGAAAGATGGAGAATCAGAGAAAGAAAGTAAGACATTTGTCCCTCCAGTGAGATGGGCTGACACAGTGACTTTAGCAATGGGCTTGATTGTGACAAAGATGGCAGAAGATAGGACAAGGTTCAGATCTCTTGTTCATAGAGTTGCTATGAATTATACTCAACTATATGGCACCTAACAAAAACAACAACATGCAGTTCTTAAAATAATGACATTTTAATCATGAAATGCATTTATTTGTTGCTTACAGGTTGGAAAACACTTCTAGGCTTTATGTAGCAGATGTGATGTAACTAGTAAAAAGGGAAAGGAACAGAGATTTAAGTTAGAAAGAGAGTTAACAGGTACAGTGTACAGTTGTAAAAAGAAGAGATAATATAAAGAAAGGAAGTAAAATAAATTTACATAACATCTCAGGTCCAGAATGAGAGGTAGACACTACAGAAGTAGGGTTTTGGGTTTTTTCTTTTTTTCAAAAGGAAGAATTTTATTTAAAAAATTGCAAATCAGAATGTCAGAATACTGTTGACATCATGATGGGAGCTTTAGTAAGGCCTTTCACTCCACTAGATGCCTCAACTATCTCAGCCACAAATGGACAAATACGGCAACATGCCACTGTTGTAGAATGGGACTGACATCAGGATTGGGATGAGACTGAAAAAAATTGGATAAATTATGTACACTGCATTGAAACAGATTGGGTATTATGGTTATGACAAGAGCCCAGAATGAAGGTTGCATGGTTGAGTGTACTTGGAGAGGGGGAGGATCGATTACAAACCAATGAAGGAATTTTTATTTTACTTTTCAAACAGAAGAGTGAACTGGGGGGGGGGCAGGCAGGGAGAAAAATGCAACAATGAATGAATGGAAATCCCAAATCCCTGTAAATGTTCATTAAAATTAATAAAATTAAATTTTAAAAAATCACCTTGTTTTCCTAAACAAGTTAGGAAAATACAGTAAGCTTTGCAATTATTGAAGTCAGAAATTAGAGGTGAAAAGAAAGGTTTTTCTGAGTAAAAGAGAAGCTCATCTTTGGTTATTAAGTGCACGGTGGTTTAAGATAATATTTTCTGGAGTCAAATTACCTAGAACCAATTCTGGTTCTTCCATTCTTGTGTGATCTTGGAGGACACAAAGTCTTCCCTGTTGTGATCTGGGAAATAGTGCTACTCTGTCCTATAATGCTGATGTATTGAGTGCTATAATGAGCCTTGTGTTCTTAGTAAAGTCCATGGCTTGTGTTAACTGTTTACTTTAGCTCAACTGCTAAGGAAAGTTTAAGTTCAAGTTCAACTGCTAAGGAAGTTCAAGTCCATCCAAGGATACACAGAAAGAAAGGAATGGTGATCAAATTCAGAAAAATAAGCCTCTAAAATCCCTGTGAAGCATAGGAATTCTATGAGACATGATGTATGCATAAATTGGAGATGACTCAATAATAACATATTACTCTACTGGTTACAAGTGCTCTTAGCAGTATGCTTGGACCCTAACAACAAAGGCAGAAAAATAAAAAGTGTTACTAATAAGAATAATAATGATTTCATCCTTAGGATAATTATGTCCATTTTATTATAGCTAACAAAAAATATTGTGAGCGTTGCAACAGTGATTATATCTCTTGTACTCTATGCATGCAAGAAGGTTAACTCAAAATTCACTGTGGTGGAGTTAGTTGCAAATTATAGAAACCCTCCATTCATTCCAAGGTTGTAGATTGCGACAGGAGGATACTACTGCCCATCTTTCTCTCCAGTACTGCTGGTAGATTAATACTACCAGAGACATGCACCCTTTGGGTTCACAGTACAAATTTCAACTGACTACATTAGCAGGGACTTCCTGAGGTGCAGTAGGTTTGAGGGCTCGGGGACTTGTGGTGGTTTTCTGGCCCCAAGAGGGGGTTGGCAGAGTGGACTTACCAGATGAACTGGGGGTCTGGACAAGAAGTTTGCCCGCATTTGAGCTTGCAGGGCTGGTAAGCCACTGAAAGGTCAAGCCCCACCTAGGGTCTTGGGATATCTAATGTCAGCTGAATCCAGACTCTGGCTTCCTGAGGCGTGGTAGGTTTGAGGGCTCCTGGCACTTGTGGTGGTTTTCTGGCCCCACGAGGGGGTTGGCAGAGCAGAATTACCAGATGAACTGGGGGTCTGGGGCAAAGAGTATGCCAGCATTTGGGCATGCCGGGCTGATAAGACACCATAGGGCCCTTGGGCCTGTGGCCCTTGGGTCATTCTGTCAATGTTTTTATTCAGAAATTCCTCTAGGTTGTATAGCCCTGGTGTACAAGTTGCTGTACAGCAGTCACTTATGGTTGCTGTGAGGCTGAACACTGTGACACTGATGTATCAAATGCATTAATGGTTGGTTACCCAATGCGTACAGCGAGTGGGGTGAAGCTCCCTGATTAAAACAAGCTTGGAAGGAGGAGTGGCATCCACTTCTGTAATAGCTTGCCTCCGGAAAACCTATGAACCAGGAGAGAGGATGAAAGGCACCCAAGTGTTGAGGACTCTCCTTCATAGGGTCACTAAG
This sequence comes from Elephantulus edwardii, assembly GCF_000299155.1. Taxonomy (NCBI): domain Eukaryota; kingdom Metazoa; phylum Chordata; class Mammalia; order Macroscelidea; family Macroscelididae; genus Elephantulus; species Elephantulus edwardii. The sequence goes on along the minus strand of NW_006399760.1, from coordinate 21,593,711 downwards.
AGTTACCTGTGACTCAACAGCACTTAACAACAACAAGAACAACAATAACATTATCAGAGCTCCCCATTGTGAGAGGGTAGAAGGTATAATATTTTTATAAAGCTGTCTTGTCTATATGCAACATTTTTTTTAGAATTTTTGGGGGAGGGCTGAGCACAGTTAATACCTTAAGAAATGAATCCAGTTTCAGTCAGAACTTCAGATTGAAGAAGTAATGAGATTAATTATAAGGTTAGGCTAACTTAGGAGTTAAGGATATGGGATCCTATGATTCTCACCACTGGGCCAGATGACAATACCACAATAAAGGAAGAAGAGATTGAAGCTGTTAACAATTTCAGCTTGCTCTGTTCCATAGTCAACATTCTTGACAACTAGCAGTCAGGGAATCAAAAGACAAATTGCATTAAGAAAATCTGCTGGCGTGGACTTCTCCAGAGTGCTGATGAGTAACGATGTCAGTCTAGAGACTAAGCTGCACCTGATCCAGGCCACGGTCTTTGCAATTACTTGCTATGCATCAGAGAGCTGGAAAATTAATAAGAACTACAAAAGACGGATCAATTCCTTTGAGGTGTAGTGCTGGATAAGAGTATTGGACATGCTTTGGACTGCAAAGAGAACAAACAGGTCTGTCTTGGAGAGAGTGAAACCACATTGCTCTTTGGATACAAGAATTTTGAAGCTCTGTATCACATACTTTGGGCACATTGCTAGGAGGGAGAAGTCTTTGGAGAAGGACATCATGTTTGGAAAGATAGAGGGACAGCTCATGACAAGAAGATCCCAGACGAGATGGATTGACACAGTATGGGATAATCAGGATAGGTGTGCAGGAGTCAATGAGATTGGCTCAGGATAGGGCAGGGTTCAGAGCTATTATGCATAGGGTTGTTATAAGTCACAGGTTACTTGATGAAATATAACAACAACAACTAACAGAAGGGCTTCCTGAGGAAAAACTTCCCAGTATTTTGGGTTTATTTTCCTGCCTCTTCATACAGACTCACCAGAAATTAATTCTTTTCTCTGAGTCAGAAGTAGTGACTCAACTATTTATGTTAAAGAATCCCTTGTCACCCACTGAACCCTTTGTCCCAAAGTAGAAGAACAAATGAGACAGTACAAATGCAAAGGGGAGTGGGAAGAGGAGGAGGAAGAGGATGACTAACATTCTCTTTCAAGATCAATTTTTCTCAGAAAGATTCTCACAACCACTAACCAGGGAGAGAGGTATTACTATTCCCATTTTATGTATGGAAAATACTGAAATATATCTAAGCTTATGTAGCTAATGAGCACAGGAAACAGAACCTCAGCTAGAACTCAAATGCACTCTAACTCAGAATCCTTTGCCTATTTGACTAAGTCATATGTCTTTCTCCACAAAGTATTAGTGTACTGTTCCAACTACCAATTATGGAAAATGGTTATGTGGTTGATCCATGATAGCTGTTTTGATGAATAGAGACTTACTTTGAAAAAGAAGTGCTGTATTATCATGTAGTATCATCTTACAAATATAACTAGTTCACTTAACAGCAAAACTTTGTGGTTCAGTATACTTGGAAAATTGCCTACAAAAGAAAAATTATAAACTTAGGACTTAGTTGGCTTCCTTACATATCTGTGCAAAGAAACTTCTATATTTAAACTGCAACATTTTTCTTTATTGTGTATCATGAGGGACTGATAACCCACACACTTGAGTCTGTGTGTAATTGAGGTCAGACTCTGCAGAAAAATGGGACATCTCAGTTACATAATTTCCTCTCAGTTCACATCATCTTTATTATTTACAGCTTCAATCTTACTCTGCATGTCTATCTCTAAAATAAGAAACATAGTATATGCTTGTCTTATATAAACTTTGATTATTTATAATTTCAATTAAAAGGATTTTAAAGTATGGACAGGAAGAATCATTGATGATTTCAAGCAAAACATAATTGCTCAACAAAGCACACCCTAAATCTTCCATATGAGCTTCTCCTTAGAGAACAACAATTTTGATCTTTTATCTTCTAGTAAGAAGTCAGGTGGTCAAGAACTCTGAGTATTCCTTATTTCCTGGAGGGATGTATATATTTGAAATCTGGCACATCCCACTGAATGTCAGTGCATTAGATATAGTGGGAAGAACAATGAAAAGAAAGAAATTATATGAAAATAGACAGATGAATTTGGGGAGCTTACTTGCCTGGAGGTAAAAGAGCCATGAAATAGCTTCGAGCACCCTTAAAAACACTGCTTATGTGCCTCATTACTCCACCTAGACTTTCAGGCTGTCACATTCGATGAGATCTCTGCAATCCAATGATGTTAGGGCTGTCAGTATGGCATTAGACAATTCAGAATGGCTCCTTCCCCAGCCATTTTGTGATGCTTCTTCAAAAGCAATGGAGGTAGTGTTGCCAGATATATTTTTTTTTTCTGTTTAATAAGGGTATTTTAAGAGTTTACTAAGAACAGCTCTCTAGTACTGATTTGCCTGGGCCTTCAGTCAGTCTCAGTCTCAGTCAGGCCTTTTTTACAGCTGAGCCCTCAGCCTAGAAAAGAGCATTTGATTTAACTTGGAAAAACATGTGTCATTTGCTAATGAGATGATTTCTACTCATGGTGACCCATGTGTGTCAGAGTAAATTGTGCTCCAATGGGTTTCCAATGGCTGATTCTTTTGAAATAGATCACTAGACTTTTCTTCTGTGGTGGCTCTGGGTAGACTGTATCCTGAAACTTGTAGCTAACAGTTGAGCTACTTAACCAATTGCTACATGCATGATCCCCAGTGCTGTGTTTATAGTTGTTGGTTGGGGATCTTGTTGTTGGATATCCTCAATTTGCGTGTTCTACCCATGTGACAGTGTAAAGCTGCTCCACAGAGTTTTTAGCCTGTAGTCTTTACAGGAGAAAATTACCATATGAGTTTGAATGTTTAGACTTTCTATTAACGATTGAATACTTAACCATCGCGCCACGAAGGCTTCATCATTCTATTTTTAACTTCTGCATTTATTCGAACTTGTTCTTCCAGGTCTGCTAACTTTCCACTAAGGTTCCAATTACACATAACGGGCCATATTTTGAGAGTTGGAAGAAGCTTGTTAAAGAAAGTGTGCATTATCTGTTAGCAGGGCGGCAGCTGTTTTAAGACATGGTTGAATTCTTCCTGAAAACTCTGGATTCTGTTTAATCCTTCGAGAAGCTCTGGTCTGGAATGCAAAGGGTCATCTTGAGTTAGGATTGACTCAATGGTCCCCATATTGCACCACAGAGGGAACAGTGACCTTCTTTCTCCCAGCTATGCTCATTGGGGAAAGAGTGGGTGGAATGGAGCTTGTTTTCCTGAAGTCTCTCTCAGATTTTATCCTAGTTTTGACTTGCAGCCAAAGTCATGGACTGGAGTGGGTAGAGAGAGAAAGAGTGACCATTCAGCAACTTACCCCAAAACATTCACTGAAGCCTGTGGAAGCCTTGTAGGGGAATAAATGAGGTTTGCAAGGGAGTAAAGACTGTAATTTGGCCCTTGAAGGAATTACCCAATGATACTGTCTGACATTTAAATTAGGGGTTTCCAAGAAGATAGGGATCATTTAGGGAGCTTCCTCCTTCAAAGTGGAAGAATGGATCAATCTCCTTCTTTCTTCTAATCTATTCTTCAAGTTCCTCTCATTCTTGAGAATACAACCACCTGCCACCTACCATCTTCCTCCTACAAGGACTGTAACATTGATGAACTAATTTTAGTGGATTTAGAGAAACTATTGCACAAAGAACTCCTTTTCTCACCTCTTGCTTTGGCAGGTGTGACATATGCTTGACAGGGATAAATTGTGCTTTGAATATTTAAAGTGGTGCTGGTGGGATCACAGCACAACTATGACAGAGGAAGGAAAGAGAAGACAAGAGCAGCTCAAGACAGAATCCTAGTCTCAGTGCCAAACTATTTTCGGAGCTGTATCTTCCTCTTCCTGCTTGTTCTCTCAATGTATGTCCTTGTTTTCTTGCCTCATACAAACGTTCAGATGTTCCCAGCGCCCTCAGCTCATTTCTTTTCTTAGCTAGCCAAGAATAATTTTTTTTTTCTGTTCACATTTATTCTGACTACTGCCTCTCACGTCATTAAGTTGCACCGTTGCATTCCAAGGACTATGCACTCGGTTTAGATGTTTGCTGGAAATATTGTTCTCCCTGCTTGACCTAAGAGGAGTCTCTCTTTTGGTTTTATGCTCTTTCCATCTTGTTCTCTCTTTCTCACTCAGTACAAAAAGTCTGTGAACTGCTGTTTGTCCCCACTGTTGACACATCAAAGAAATATGACTTAAATTTTTCAAAGAAAATATGAATCATGTAGTGTGTCCCATGCAGACAGTACCCTTCTCTGTTCACTAGTTGTGCAATCTAAGATTCTGAGCTTGATTTTATCCCCAAATATTGGTCAGATTCTTGGGACCTCACTGCAGAACACTGCCACACCAGGATATGACCTCATCATCTCTGAGAAACTAAGTGGGGTGAGCTGGGTCACTGTTTGAAGGGACACATTTCCGATGAAAATTGAGAGAATCTCAAGAAGGGACAACAATTCCTCATTCTGAACAATGCACCACTTCTTTGGTGAGGATAAGTCAGTTGAAAATGAAAAGGCAAAGACAGACTGATAATTATCATGAGAAAGCCACTAACTGGGGGGAAAAAACTCCATTTTTATGACGAACAATAAGAAGCATCAACCAAATTGTGTAAAGATTCATGTTCAATTTTTTTAGTAATATAGACAAAGATGAGTAAGTAAAAGGAAATAAAATATGTTCCAAATTAACAAAGTTTGTATCAAAATTATTTTAATGTCTTTCCTGTGTATATATAATACTTTATATGGATAGCCTGTCTTTTTAAAATAATGCCACTTGGTACTTTTTTTGTTGCTGTTGTTATTTGCTATAAAGTTGGACATATAGTACTAGAAGGATGCTTATTTGTGTTTTATTGACTATGTAAAGGCAATTGATTGTGTAGGTCATAACAAAGTAAGGCTAACATTGAGAAGAATGAGCACGCCAGAAAACTTATTTGGGCTCAGGCAAAACCTGTACATAGACCAAGAAGTCATTGTTCAAACAGAACAAGGAACATTGCATGGTTTAAAATCAGGAAAGGTGTGTGTTGCGGTTGTATCCTTTCTCCATACATATTCAGTCTGTACATTGATCAAATTGTTCACAAAGCTGTCTATATGAAGAAGAATATGGCATCAGGAATGGAAGAATACTGCCATTGTAGGACCTTGAATATAGTTATTATTCCTCCAACATGCCTATTTCCAGAGCATTAAGGTAGATCTACATTAAATTTGTTAATCAAAATTAACTATTAACCTATTATGGTATGTATAAAACAGTATCCAGGAACCAAAGCACTACAATCTCAAGTCACTGTGATAAAAGAGAATTTATTGCCTTGTGATGGTAAGCCAGCAGAAAGAGGTAGGAAATATCATAAAATGAACAATCAAGAACAATATTTAAGCCTAAATCATGTAATTACACTCTACTCACTAAAGGTTGCATAATGTCATTTGAATCACCTGTCTCAGTCTCGTATTATTCATTTTGTGTCCCTATAAGGCATATTGTCTAACCCACTGTGAGAGAGAAATATATTCTAAAACGAAAGGAATCCTATCTTTTGAAAACTTGCAGGTGAGTGGGTGAATTTACAGTTGCAAGCATCCAAGAATGTATTCGTGACAGCAAGATTCCTGCAGGTTCATTTCAGCTGCCAAAGAAATGACTCTGCTGAATATTGATTTGGTTCAGCTTTAGATGTTGCCCTTGGAGGCAGTTCTCATCGACAAATAACCATGCAGATTCATACTCATGCATTCCCACACAGCAACCACACATGGTTCTTTAAAAAGGTCAAACCTCTTTTTCACATTTCTGCTATGAACTTTGGGCAGAAAACTCTTCGTGTGTGTGTGTGTGTGTGTGTGTGTGTGTGTGTGTGTGTGTGTGTGTGTGTGTGTGTGTGTCTCCAGTTGGTTGAGGCTGGAAGATAATCGCACCAAAGCAAATAACCTGCTATTGTTGTTTTTATTTTACCTACAGGCACAAATTTCACCAGCTATCAAGGAATTACTTTCAACTGACAGTGATAACAAACCTGTGAGAGATAGGATGTCAGTAGCTGATTTTAAGTGGGTCACCAGGTCTTCTTTCCAAGTAAGACTAGATGGACTCAAACTGCCAAACTTTTGGTTAGCAGGCAGACATGTTAAACACTTGCACCATGCAGGAACGCCAACCTAAAGATCATTGTTGTTAGGTGCCCATGAATTGAATACCATTATAGTGAACAGCCACCCTGAAACCCACCCTGTCCTGTGCCATCCTCATCCCTGAGAGCCTAGAGACCATTACTGAAGTCACTGTGTCAACCCATCTCATTGGGAGTCTTCGTCTCCTTTGCTGACCCTTCATCTTTCCAAGCATGATGTTCCTTTACAAGAAACAGCCTCACCTAGCTACATGTCCAAAGTATGAAAGATGAAGCATCATCATTCTTGCCTCCAAGCAGCAACTCTGGCTGCACCCTTTCCAAGACATATCTGTTTGTTTATTTGGTAGTCTATGGGATATTCAGTACTCTTCTCCAATATCACAACACAAAGGCATCAATTCTTCTGCCATCCTTATTCATTGTCTGGCTCTTTGATTCATAGCAGGTGATTGAAAAGACCATGGTTTTAATCAGGTGCATTTTAATCTTCAGACTGACAATCATTGCTCTCAGTATTTTGGAGAGATCCCTGATGACAGCCTTGCCCAAAGCAATAAGTCTCCTAATGTTCTGACTGCTGGTAATAAGAGTGTTGATTGTTGACCCAAGAAAGATGAAATTACTGACAGCTTCAATCTTTTCTCCAATCATCATGTTCATTGTTGGGCCTGTAGTGAGTATCTTTGTCTTTTGATGTTTACCTGTAATCTGTAACAATTTAAGGCTCACATTGAGGAGAATGGGAATCCAGAACTCTTAATTGTATTTGTACAGAATCTATACTTAGACCAAAAAACTATTGTGAGAAGAGAGCAAAGGAACACTGCATGGTTTAAGGTCAGACAAGGTATGCATCAGGGTTGTATCCTTTCTCCATACCTATTCAGTCTATATGCTGAGCAAATAATTAACAAAGCTGGACTCTAGAAGAGGAGTGTGGCATCAGATTTAGAGAAAGACTCATCAACTTGAGGCTTCATTTTTTCACAGTTCTTTCAGCTTGAGTAATATCATTTTTTATGGCTCTGTGAGTATGTTAATTTTCTACATATTTCAACAAATCTACTTCTAAAAAAGGGTATGAATCAATACCATTATTTTTGTTCAAGGATATTTAAGAGTCTATTATCTTTCTCCAAATTTGTATACATTTTAAAGACACTTGCCATTGTCTAATTGCATCATTAAATGGATGGCTATAGTAAATAATATATGAAAATATTATGAAATCAGAAATATGAGGAACAATGTTTCAAAGAGCTCCTGGAATGAAATTTACCAAAAGCCTCGATATTGGGTTTGCGTTTTCATTTTTGTGGAACTGCTTCCAAAGGGATGTAGTGAGAACAGAATATATCTTTTAGAACTAAGGTTGTATACTAGAAAATTCTTTGATACAAGGGAAATCCATGAGTGGACAATCATGAATTCTAGCGGTATGGTAATTAATGGTATGAGACAAAAAGTTCATGAATGATTAATTAGAAAAAAAACTTTCTTTATGAAATTTCACTTAAGTAACAATAAAATTTTTAAGTTCTTAAAAAACTACCTATAAACAGCAAAAGAATACTAAAGATTGACAACAATGACTAGAAATTAGGAGAGAAGAAATTAGAAATATTTCCTGTCTCAAAGCAATGATTTAGACGTCTAGCCCTTAGAACTAGGAGATAATAAGTTTTGATTCATTAAAGAAAATAAACAAACAAGTAAACACCACTTATGCAAATCTCAAAAATATATTGGGCGTATAGTTATGGATGTCAAAGGACCTTGTAAAATCAGTGTGACAGTCATCAAGTGAGCAGAGCCTGACCTCCATTAACAATATAAAGTGGAAGAAGCCCCATCAGTAACATCAATAGCACAAAACGGATTCCAGTGAAATGAGACCTGCATCCTATGCTCACACCTTCTGACAGTTCTAGCATCAACTCTTCCTCTCACCTCTCCCACTATTTTTTTTAATAATTTTATTCTTTTGTGTGTGTACCATCAAATCAGATCTGACTGGTCCAGGAAGAGATTGTCCCTCCTTCTCCAGCAGAGCATCTGGTGGATTCAAACCACGTACCTCTGCGATTGCAATGTCACTGATTCATTTTTAAGAAATTTTTGCAATGGCCATACAGAATTCACAGACAATAGCCCCAATTATGAGGTTTATTAAGGAAGTAACAGGTTACAATTCAGACTCAGGAACACTCACTACAATTTTTCCAACAGATAGCCTCTTCTTTGGCATGCTCAAAAGCATGCCTCTCTCAGCCGTTCACCTCATGGCCTCTACCCTTGGTCTCTATCTTGCTCAGTTAAGTGGTATAAAGCTCTGACCCTCTGCCAATTATATGTCATTCGCACTCTGTCAGTAGCCTAGGCTTGAATGTACTTGGCCTCAGCTCTGTGGGTTGGCTAAGGCACCCACTTTAAAACTGCATTTCCTATGTCCGTTCTTTCTTTTAAAAATCTCATACTTCCATGAGTCTGGAGTCATTGCAACAAATGCCACTCCTGATGTCAACTGTGAAATCAGTACAGTGAGAATGGGGGAAGTAGTAACATCTACTAATTTTACAAAGATGAAGAATCCTAATCAACAGATCAATATCATAAAGTTAATTCCAGTTGAGGTCTGATATTTTGCCAAACTCTACAACTTTTTCTATCAACTGTAGTGTGAATCTTCCCTTCCAAAGTTCTCACCACTTCCTTGGTGGGTTCAATAATGTATTGCAGTAATCATACAGAACTCACAGATAATACTCATGAATATGAATATTTATTATGGGTTTATCAGATAAAGTATTGGTTACAACTGAGGTAGAGGAACACTTACAACTCTTCAGTTAAGACAGCATTTCCTCAACCATAACACAAAAACAGATCTCTTTCTGATCATGTTATTTTGCACTATCTTTGGTTGGCACTGCATTTCAGGTCCAAAGGATACATTGCTTGTTCTCTTTTAGTATTCCTTCTTGATGATGATGTTGTTGTTAAGTGCCATCGAGTCACCTATGACTCATAGTGACCCTATGTACAACAGCTCTGAACCCTGCTCTATCCTGTGCCAATCTGTCTCTGACATACATACCCCTATTACCCCAATGAGTCAATCTATCTCATCCAGGATATTCCTGTCTTGTGCTGTCCCTCTATCCTTCCAAGCATGATGTTCCTCTACAAGAACTGGTCCCTCTTTGCAGCATGCCCAAAATATGATTGATAGTGCTTCAGAATCCTTGCCCCTAAAGAACAGCCTGTTTTTACCCTCTCCAGGACAAATTTGTTTATCATCCTAGCAGTCTATGTTACATTCAATACTCTTCTTCAGCACAACTCAAAGGCACTGGTTCGTCTTCTACCATCCCTAGTCGTTTTCCAGCTTTCTGATTCATAGCAAGTAATTGCAAAGACCATGTCCTTAATTAGGCACACCTTAGTCTCTAGACTGACATTGTTGCTCTTCAGTACTCTGTAGAAGTCCCTACCAGTAGATTTTCCCAGTGAAATTAATCTTTTGATTTCCTGGCTGCTGGTATCAAGAGTGTTGATTGTGGAGCCCAACAAACTGAAGCTATTAACAATATAAATCTCTTCACCTTCTACCATGATGCTGCCAGTTGGCCCAGTTGTGAGAATCTTTGTTTTCTTATTGAGCTTCAATTTATATTGAAGGCTTTGGTTGTCCTTGACCTTCTGCAGCAAATGTCTCAGGTCCTCCTAAGTTTCAGCAAGCAAGGTTGTGTAATCTTTATAACGCAGATTGTTGATGAATCTTCCTCCAATTCTGATGCCACACTCTTTTCTTCCTCACATGGCTCAGCCTCCAGGGTGTTCTGTTTCGCACGTAGATTGAAAATGTATGGAGACAGCACACATCCCTGGCTTATTCCTTTTTGGATTTTGGACCATGCAGTGTTTCCTTGCTCTGTTCTAATGATGGCCTCCTGATCCAAGTATAGGTTTCACATAAGCCAAATCAGGTGTCATGGGATTCCCATTCTTTTCAGGGTTAGCCACAGTTTGTTGGGACCCATACAGTCAAATGTCTTTGCATGATCAATGAAACATAAATAGACATTCTCTGCTTTTAGCCAAGATCCATCCATCATTAGCTATATTATCCCTAATACCATGGCCTCTTCTAAATCCAGCCTGTACATCTGGCAGTTCCCTGTTGATGTGCTGTTCTAGTCATTTTTGGATAATTTTCAGCAGAATCTTGCTTGTATGTGATATTAATGATATTGTTTGATAATTTTCACACTGTCAAATCACCTTTTTCTTTACTGAATGGCAACAAATATGGATCTCTTCCAGTCAGTTGTTTGTTCTTCAAGTTTCTTGTCACAGCTTGGTGAGCGTGCCCATGGCAGCATCTGTTTATTGAAATATATCAATTGGTATGCAGTCAATTCCTGGGGCCTTGGTGAGATTGTTATTTTCCATCCTAAAAGTTTTTTACTGCAATTCTGATGGCAAAGGAAAACTAGTTAATTCTCATTTCAGCATTCTACATACATTATTTGCATAGTTCTTACCAGTCATGGCAAAGAATATTGAATATTCTATGGACTACTGAAAGAACAAGTCTGTCTAGGAAGCAGTGTAGCCAGAGCTCTCTTTAGGTTAAGGGAGTGTGAAACTTCATAGCCTATTCTCTGGGCATATTTTCAGGAAGGGATAAACAGAAAAATTGCATCAAAAACTACAATGTCAATGAAGAAAAGGAAGAATCTTAATGAGATAAACTGTGTTTAAGTATAATGGGAATAATACAGAAGAAATTGTGAGGATGGCACACGATTAGGCAAAATATCATTTTGCTGTAGGTAGGATCTCTATGAGCTGGAGCTGGCTGACATCGTGGCACTTAAGAACAACAACCCAGCCATGTGGTAAAACTAATAAACACAATATCTAGATTTCACTCATTTGTTGCTGTTGAATTGGAACTGACTCAGTTTTCCCTCCAATGTGTTTTCATGAGGTTAGAAATTAAAAAGGCTAGAAATTAGAAGTTTACTCGTGTTTCTTCCTTGGAGCACTTGCTAGATTTTAACTACTTGTCTTTAGGTTGGCAAAGCAGTTCCTTACTCACTAGGCCACCAGAACATTATATACAATGTCTAGAAAAAGCCCCATTGAAGAAATCAGCAAAGATCTTCCAGAAATGACAAAGAGAACATCTTCCCTGTAGGGAGCACCTGAATTCAGACTTCAAGATTCATAAACAAAGGGAGAATACATTTCTATTTGTTAAAACCATCTACTTGTGGTATCTCTATTACAGCAGTACTAGCGAAGTAAGACAAACACACTATGCTTTTTTTCCTTCATTTTTAATAATATAGTGACAACTAATCAATGTGGAGAAGTATTTTATTAGAAATATTTTAGTTGAAATCAAACTATATTGTTTTTAGGTGCCATTAAGTCAACTATGATTCATAGTGACCCTATGAACAAACATGTGGTATCTTGTGCCATCTTCATGGTCTCCATCATGTTCAACTCCATTGTTGCAGTCACTATGTCAATTCATTTCACTGAGGATCTGTTCCTCTTTTTGCCAGCCCTCCACTTTTCTGAGCAGGATGTCTATTTCCAAGCTCTAGAACCTTCTAATACCTGCCAAATGAATATGTGAAACAAGTTTCATTATCCTTGCCTCTACGCAGCCCTGATCATGCATCTTTCAAGCAAATGTTATCTGAATGCCCAATATGAAACTAAACTTTAGTCTCAAAGATTATTGCCTTGACCCTCAAACTGTCCTCTTGCTCCTACTAACTAACATCAACCAATTCTTCATGCAGCAATCTGAGTAGTCTTTAAAACATTTAAATTGATTCTTCAATGACTTTCTATTACTTTAAAGATTAAATAAAAAAATCTTCCTTAACATAGCCTATACTATGTTACCTAGTTTTCCAATCTCTGTTAATGCCACACTAAGTTAATATCCTTCACATGCTATACTTTAGTCATTATGGTCCCTTTTGACTTAATTCAAAGGCACCAAGTTTTTTCCTGCAAACAGGTTTGTCCCAAAGAGGGTGAAATCAGGCTGTTTCCTGGAGGCAAGGATTCTGAGGCTTCATCAAACATACTTTGAGTATGTTTCAAGGAGGAACCATTCCTTGGAGAGGGACATCAGGCTTGGAAGGGTGGAGGGACTGGGCAAGAGAGAAAGACCCTTAACAAGATGAACTAACTCAATGACTGGATTAATTGCAATAGATGTGTCAGAGACAGTAGGATTGGCACAGGATAGAACAGGTTTCAGGGCTATTGTACATAGGGTTGCAAAGAGTCGCAAGCCACTTAAAGGCACATAACAAAAACAACAACAACAACACAGCTATTCTTTCTGACTCAAATAAAGACTTCCTTAGAGAAATTTTCTATTATCTTTACCAAGCTAAGTTTCTTATATCATAACGTACTTTTTTCCATTTTATGTATTTTATTTTGTAAAGCAACATACATATGAGAGGGAAATACATTTTTCAAAGACACACAAACAAGTCTCTATAACCATTTCCTAATATATTTTTGAATAATGAACAAATGAAGAACTACACAATGATGAACAAATGAAGGATTGATTAATGAATGAAGGTTTCCTCTCTTGTTGATCTGTATTTTTAAATGAACTTTAGCCCTTTAGTGTTAACATTTCATAAAACATGTCCAAGTAAACTATAATACAAAACAAGTGAACCACAATGCAAAACATTTTACTTAATGAACAGAATTACTGTTCTTGGTGAAATCTCCCTCGGTGTCACTTACGAAAATAATCTTTGCTGTTTTCAAATGCTTTCCACCCATAAGAGAGTGGGTTTCTCAACCCACTAAGCACTGTTAGAATCTCAGTTGCCAGGGGAACTCAGTAACACCATTGGTTAAACTGTCTGAACTTCAGGCACACTTTATTTCTGCTAATTTAATTTTTATGTTCCTCAGGGTTTTTTTTGTTTGTTTGTTTTTTTGGTGTTTTTTTTTTTTTAAATAAACTACACCTCTCTCTTCATATGGCTTCAAAGTTTAGACATTTCCCTTGAGATTCTGAGAAAAGAAGGTGGTAAGATGTGAAAAGGTTAGGAAATCCTCCTACAAAAATTATCAGTCATCTGGGAGGAGAAAGGCAAACAGAATTCTAATCTTGTGTTTATGAGTCAAATGTTGCTTGCGTCTCCCAAATGAGTTTTGCTAAGAATTTTTTTTTAATATGCAAGGCTTCTTTCCCACTTCCAAAGTTGCATTTATTCAGTTTTCCTTTATAAAATCTACTAGGAGAATCAACATTCACAAGTGATGCAAAATATAAGTGTATTTCTATATATTAAATTTATTTGAACAACACCAACAAAATAATAAAAGGCTAACAAAAAAGAAGATACCCAAGCAGTCATTTAACAATCGAGCCTTAGAAATCAGTGAAACAATACTGCTCCAAATACATTAGAAATTTCTTAAGTTTGAGTATAAATACTTGGTTTTTTTCTCCTTACTATGTGCTGGGTAAAATTCTTAAGGCATAGTTCTGTTTGGGCCAGCTTGAGTTGGGTGCTCACTTTGGTGTCCAATCAAGAATCTTTGTCCTATCTTTTAGTGAATGAAGTTGATAATGAGGAAAAACTTGGAAGCCACCTTAATGGTTGTGTAAAATATATAGTCAATGAGTTCCTATTAAAATACCTCATTTGTTGATTGATAACAGAGAAATTTAACAATTTATAAAAATAAATTAGGGAAGACTATTTAAAGGGAACTCTAATAATAAAGTTTTGAGTGAATGACTATTTAATATGAAAAAATATATAGGAAATTAAACTATTCAGGAAGCCCTGATAGTTTGTGGGTAGAATGTTGACATCTAAGAAATATAGCCTTATATATCACTACAGTATTTTATTGTATAGGACAAAAAAGGATATGTTGGATGTGTCCTTGTAAATATGGTATCTTCTTGGACTTTGCTTCTTTTTCTACTTACTCAAAATGTTACTATGAGTTATTTTATTGACTTTTATTTTTATTTTTATTCTCATTGTCACTTCACGCAAGTGTTTTCACCTTAAGGTCTCATGCTTAAAGATTAGCATATTATTGTTGTTGGCCTTCAAGCTGAGCATGACTCATAGTAACCCTATGAACAAAAGGCCAGACGCCCATCTACTATTGATACTTATCAAAGTTCATTGAGTTTCCAGAGGCATGTTATTCACCCTAGTAGGAAAATGACATCCTTACTCTTTAGCACTTTGTAGAGGTCCTTCACAGCAGAGTTTCCCAATTCATCATGTCTTTTGATTTCTTGACTACTGTTACCATGGGTGTTGATTGTGGATCCAAGTGAAATGAAAACATTGGCAACTTCAGTCTTTTTCCCACCTATATACAACAACATACAATCATGTTATTATCTATTGGTCAGTTGGTGAATATTTTATTTTCTTTATGTTTAAATGCAATTCATATTGAAGACTACATTCTTTATCTTCTGCAGAGAGTATTTCTTGTTTAGAGCCAATCAGGGCCTGATGCGAGCCTGGGTTTTTAAAAGTTGGTTGAGTTCTGACTAAGTATTCCTTTGCTTCAAATTATTTGTTTCTTTTATTCCATCTGCATATGCTTCATGAATGTTCCCAAAATACTACTTTTGATATGTCAGTCTTTTTCTCAAAATCATAAAATGTCCTTCTTTTGTCTAATTATCATGTATCTTCTGTGTTGAAAGTTTATGGTTACCCAAACATTTGTTCATTCTTAACATCCACTTAGTTTCTACTCTTTCTTACTCTGAATTCTGGAGTCTGTCTTTGTGACCTCCTTATTTTCTATTCTCTTTCAACTATATTCCTTACCTATATATATTATTGGTTGCGTTTTGGTCTTTTTCTACCTAACAATAGTATCTTTATTCCTCATGTTCACATCTGTCAAAAGAACAACTAAAAAGAATGGTACATCCATCTCTAATTTTCACTTATTAAATTTCTTATTATTCTAAATCCATCTCAAGTTTTACCACTTATGAGGCCTAACTATAGTCCCATTTGACCTTATTTTTTTAGTTTGTTATGCATTACAGTCTTATTAAAGACTATCCTATCCTTTAATGTCAGCAGATAGCTTGAAAATTTAACATATCAATGTATAGGAAGATTCTAATATTCTTCTCTTCATTAATTTTAAAAATACTTGGTATGTACTCTCTGCCTGTCTGACATTGTTCTGAATAATGCAAAGACAAAGAGTAAAAAAGATAATGGTTTCTACTCTCAAATGTTTCACTTCTGCTGAAAAATATAAACTTTATTCTGAAGAAAGTTAAAATAGATAGTGAGGTAAGAATGGTAGCTAGAGTCAGGTTGTATAGGACTTTGAAAGCTATGAAACCGGTAAAATAATATAATGATTTGCTACTCTCTTTTCTACTTCTTTTCCTCCTTATTCCTTTTTAATTAGGCTCCTAAAAGTCGGGAACAAAGAGGAAGATTCAGTAGTTGGAAAACATGGACTCAGTGACAGAAATGGAGCTGGAGAGAAAATGATCGAATTTTGCACAATCAATGACTTATTCATAGCAAATACATTTTTTAAGAGGCATAAA
>NW_006399760.1:21572160-21574068 GCF_000299155.1 Elephantulus edwardii | reverse complement strand
GGCACATAACAACAACAACAACTATATTTATTTTAAGATCTGAGAAATAGAAGGCTGGTGATAAAGAATCACTAAATTTACCTTCATTTTTGTTGAAGATTAGCCTACATCATTGTGATAGCTACTACACAACTTATTTGCTAGCTTTTTTTCAGGCAGTAATAATCACTCAAGACACACCAAAACTTCTAAATTGAAACTTTCTGACATTTTTCAATTTTCAGATATGCCCTCAATATGTCACAATAATTTAAGGATTTTTAATAAGAAAATCTCAAGGCAATGTAAGATAGCTGAACATATTTTTCTTCCCACAAATGTATTTCATTTAGCCCAATGTATTTGCGTGTATATATCTAAATACCATGGTAATGTTTCAAATAATAATATAGTCCCTAATGTATATTTTTTGAGTAGGATGTGCTGATGATTAAAAATCTATATATGGAATTATAGCTGTTGCTTACGAAGACTGTTAAGTCTCAAGGCTGTACTTGAGTGTGTAATTCAGTTTTCTTTTTATAACTGCAGTATGAATACTTGAGAAACAACTTCTCTAAGTAACTTTAAAGAAATTAAAATATTCACAAAGGTTATCCACATAAGAGAGATTATGCAAAGATCTAAGTGGTCTGTTCATTAGTGATCTGATGGCCAATAGAAAACCTGAAATATTACCTTTACAGTACAGGATTCTTCCAGAAAAAGTAATAATTAAGGAAGAGATAATGAAATGGAATGATAGATATAAAAGTAAATTGAAATATTTAAAGAATTATACACCTATTGGACACAATTGTATTTAATAAATCAGGACTTCTTAATAAAGTATATTTAATAAATATTTTTTTTATTCTTTAATCAGTATTACTCCAAGCCTTTGAATTCAAAAGAAGAATTTCTGTTTTCTGTGAATGGTTAACTGAAATAATTCACTAACCTTAAAATTGTCTGCTACCTTTCTTTAATTTATAGAAGAGACTAAAGAACAAAACTTCATTTTAGTTCAGTTCTTCAGTGTACATAAAAATTCTTCACTAATTCAGTAGCTGCTTACTGAGCTTCTGTTATAGATAGATGCATCCTTCAAATATAGCTACAAATTTTGGAGTCAGAGAATACTAATTGAGTGATTCCGGGCAGGCTACTTCTCCTCTATAAACCCATTGTATTGAAGTGACATGAAACAGATCACTTACTGTATATAAAGACTACAAAGTCAGTAAGACACCGCTTGAGGGCTGTATATTAAAACAGATTATAGAGCAACACTATGGCTCTCAGATAACCTTAAAGATTGGAACTGAATTAACCCCATGACCAAACTGTTAACCAAAGTGGTGTTGTTGTTAGGTTCCATTGAGTAGACTGCAACTCAATGAACCCTGCCCTATGTTGCACCATCCTCATCATCCCTGCTATACCTGAACTCACTGCTTCAACAATTGTGTTAATCCATCTTTTTGAGGGTCTTCCTACCTTTCATTGGCCATGCATCCTTCCACCATTCTAAGCCTGACATCTTTTTCCAAGGAGTAGACATTTTTAACCACATGCCCAAAGCATGTAAGACAGTGTTTCATCATGTTTCCTTCTAATGAGCACCCTTGCTGCACTTTCTCCAAAACACACTTGGTTTAGGGAAGGGGTGGCAGCTTGGAAGTTCATAGAATATTCAGCACTCTACTCTAACACCAAAACTCGTGTCAAGTTTCCTACTGTCATCCTTAGTCAATATTTAGTTTTCAAATGTATGTTGTTGTATTGTTATGTGCCATCAACTCACTTGCGACTCATAGCGACCCTATGTACAACAGACATAAACCTTGCTATATCCTGTGCCAATCGCACTGCCTCAACACACCCATCCCTATTACGCCAGTCACTGAGTCAATCCACATCATAGAG
>NW_006399760.1:21530232-21571735 GCF_000299155.1 Elephantulus edwardii | reverse complement strand
CAATTGGTCCAGTGGTGAGAATCTTTGTCTTCTTGACATTAAGCCTCAATCCATATTAGAGGTTGCAGTCCTTGACCCTCTGTAGCAAGCATTTCCGGTCCTCCTCACTTTCAGTAAGCAGGGTTGTGTCATCTACATAATGTAGATTGTTAATAGATCTTCTACCAATCCTGACTCCACAACTTCTCCTCATAGAGCCCAGCCTCTCAGGTAATCTGTTCTGCATACAGGTTGAAAAGGTATGGAGATAGGACACATCCCTGGCGTATGCCCTTCCCAGTTTTGAACCATGCAGTGAATCCTTGCTCTGTTCTGAAGACTGACTCTTGTTCCAAGTATGGGTTTTGCATTAGCACAATCAGGTGTTCTGGGATTCCCATTCTTCCCAGAGTCAGCCACAGTTTGTTATGATCCACACAGTCAAACGCCTTTGCATAGTCAATGACACAAACATTCTTCTTTTATTCTCTGCTTTCAGCTAAGATCCATCTAACATCAGCTACAACATCCCTAGTACCATGATCCCTTCTAAACCCAGCCTGGACTTCTGGCAGTTCTCTGTTGATGTGCTGTTCCAGTCGTTTTTGGATAATCTTCAGTAGAATCTTGCTTGCATGTGAAATTAATGAGATTGTTCTATAGTTTCCACACTTTGTTGGGTCACCCTTCTTTGGGATGAGAACAAATTAGATCTCTTCCACTCAGTTGGCCAAGTGGTTGTTCTCCAGATTTCTTGGCACAACTTGGTGAGCACATCCAGGGCAGCATCTGTTAGATGAAATATGCCAATTGGTATGCTGTCTATTCCTGGGGCTTTATTTTTTGCTATTTCCATCAAAGCAGCTTGAACTTCTTCCTTCATTACCAAAGGCTCTTGCTCATATGTTGTTTCATGAAATTCTTGTGTCTGCCAATTCCTTTTGATACGATGGCTCAGTATACTCTTTCCATCTTCTTTTAATACTTCCTGGATTATTTAATATTCTGCCTAAAGTGTCCTTGATTATAGCAACTCGAGGTTTGAATTTGTTCTTCAGTTCCTTGAGCTTAAGAAAGGCTGAACGAGTTCAGCCCTTTTGATTTTTTGTCTCCAGCTCCTAGCACATTTCATTGTAATATTTTACTTTGTCATCCCATGTTGCCTTTTGGAATCTTCTATTCAGCTCTTTAGTATCTTGAATTCTTCCTTCTGCTTTGGCTTCTCTGTGCTACAGTGCAATCTTCAGAGTTTCTTCTGACATCCATTTTGGTCTTTTTTTCCCCTCTTCTGTCTTTGTAATGACCGTTTGCACTTTTCCTGGATGATACGTTTGGCATCCTCCCACAACTCATCTGATCTTTGCTCGTTAGTGTTCAAGACCTCAGACCTGTTCCTGAGATGGTTCTGAAATTCAGGTAGGATGAACTCATAGTTATATTTTGGTTGTATAGAAAGTAATTGAAAAGATCATGGTATGGAACATGCACACGTTAGTCCTCAAATGGACATTGCTACTCCACAGTATTTTGAAGAGGTCACTGGCCGCAGACTTCCCTAATGCTTACACTTTTTAAAATTTCCTGACTACTATTATTGTTTCTGTTGTTGTTAAGTGCTGTTGAGTTGCAGGTGACTCATACCAACCCATTGAATGAAAGTTCTGGACACCTCCTGTGTAACTTCCATCCTTTTTCCAGGTTCATAGGGTTTCCAGACGCAAGCTATTATGGAAGTGGATGCCACTCCTGCTTCCAAGCTTGTTTTAATCGGGGAGCTTCACCAAACACTGTCTACCATGGGCAACCATTCTTGCGTTTGACTCATCAGTGTCACAGGCTTCACAGCAACCACGAGTTACCTCTGTACAGCAAGTGGACATACCAGGGTTACACGACTACTATTACCAAGTATATTTTTTTTGTGGATCCTAGTAAGGCAAAATTATTAACCATTCCAATCTTCTCTCCATCTCTCATGATGTTATCTATTGGCCTAGTGATGAGGATTTTCGTTTTTATGATGTCGAGATGTAATCTATTTTGAAGAATGCAGTTTTATACGTTATTCATTAAGCATCTCATGTCTTCCTCACTTTCTGTGAGCAAAGTTGTGTTTTCTGCATACAAAAGTTTGTTGACTAGCTTTCCTCTAATTTGGGTGTCATGTTCTCCATAGAGTACAGCTTCTCGGATTATTTGCTCTGTATACATATTGAATAAGTATGGAGAAAGGCTTGTTGCTGTTAAGTGCCATTGAGTCGCAGGTGATTCATAGCGACCCTATGAAGGAGAGTCCTTGATGCTTGGGTGTCTTTCATCCTCTCTCCAGATTCATAGGGTTTCTGGAGGCAAGCTATTATGGAAGTGGATGCCACTCCTCCTTCCAAGCTTGTTTTATCAGGGAGCTCCACCCCACTTTGTCCTCATTGAGTAGCCAACCATTAACACATTTGACACATCAGCGTCCCACTGTTCAGCCTCACAACAACCACAAGTGACCACAGTACAGCAACTTGTACACCAGGGCTATACAACCTAGAGGAATGTCTGAACAAAAATAATGAAAGACAGGCCCGAGGGCCATGCATTAAAAGTCACCCACCTTTGGCTAGGTAGCATCGCTTTCTGTCCACTGGGCCAGCTGATATCTCTCTCTCTCTGTTGATGTTATTGTTTTTAAGTGCTGTCGAGTCACAGGCGACTCATAGCGACCCTATGAAGGAGAGTGGAGAAAGGGTAGAGAGGCCTAAAAAGCGAACAGTCACACCAAGGAAGTGCACACTCCTTAGAACAATCAACCATAAGAGATCAAAAGGTAAGGATTTTTTTTTCAGTGATAATGTTCAGAATTCCAGAAAGGATTAGAAATAAGGATAGATGGTATTGATAAATGCATTGTGAATATTGAAATCAATACCATGAAGCTTAATGTATAGGAATTGTTGAATAGAAAACAAATTTGCTTGGTAACAAAAAGTTAAACAAAATCTATCAATACCATATTTTAAAAGGATTCTGACTAAGAAGTTCATCAATGAACCCATTGTCAAGTCCTGAATGACACTCCCATTGTGGAATCACAATTTCACAGCATTTTAAAGGTGGAAAACGCATTGGTTATAGCAAAGAGAAATATAGTAAATTTGTAATGCAAACTCAGGTATTCTGAAGCTTAGACAAATAGCCCTCACCCATGTCCCACTCACTGGATGATCCTTGTTTTGTTATGTTATGGAAGGCACATAATTAACCCAACTATATAATGGTAAATAACGTTATTTCTTTAAGACTTTTTGTGCTAGGAACTAAACAATATATTCTACTACATTATTGTTATTCCAATGTTGCCAGATGCACAGAGCAGCAATGAATGATGACATTTTCAAGTTCCTTGTATTATATCCTTGATCTGTTCCCTTGCTTTGCTCAGATGGCAATTTCTTAGTGTAAGTATAGGTTTTGCATGAGGGCAGCTAAATGTTCTGGGATTCCTATTCTTCTCAATGTTAGACATACCTTGTGATGCTGGGATGTTAGGACTTTTGAAAATGACTTTTATATCCATTGCCTTATCTCCTTCTGGGGACATGGTCTCCAGCTTCCTCAACTGCAGACACATGTTTCACTCTTTGATCTGTATCTTCTATATCATCAATAGCTGTGGGGGCAACATAAGAGGGAGAGCTGTAAAGACTGTGGAGACACTGATAAAGCACAGCCCAACAGAGCCCTGGATACAGGGCCAGAGTTAAAAGTTCTGATTGTTGGATGGTTGAAAGAAGTGCTGATCTGTGACTGCTGTGAGACAAAGCTTGCTGGATGACTGAGGAAACTGTAGGTTTCTTGCATTTATGTTGCTGGACTGAATCTGAACTTCCCACTTGCTGACTAAGATGCTGTCTGAACTATATCCCCTGCTTTCCCCACTTTCCCAAACTAGTTCCTTAATAAGCTCTACAATGACAAAGTAAATAAAGTCTATGAATTAACTTGAAACTCATATCAGAACCAGAGATTAGTAGAAGCAGATGCAGCAACATGGGGAACCATGTCTTATCATAGGATCGATCTCATATACTGAATGTTACTGATAAGGGCATGCTTCCTATGTGGAGTTAGTGGAAGTCAGACACGGGCATCTTCATATTGACCTTGATTTTTTTAAATATCCATACAGACAAATATCTTTACATAGTCGAGAAAACACATAGGCATTCTTCTGGTATTGTCTGCTTTTCAGTCAGTCCATTCTGACATCACTAAGAACAACGATATCCTTTCTGCCACAATCTCTTCTATAGCTGCTTGAACTTCTGACAGTTCTCTTGTAATGTATTGTTCTAGCTATTTTTGAAAGCTCTTCAGCAATATTTTACTTACATGTAATGATACTGTTCAAGGATTTCCACATTCTGTTGAGTTTTCCTTCTTAAGAATGGCAAAAAATATGGATATTTTTCAGTCAGTTGGCTAGGTGACATCTTCCAAAGTTCCTGCCCAGATTGGTGAGCCTATCCAAGGCTGCATCTGTTTCTTGAAAATGTCAGTTGACTTCTCATCAATTCCTGGGGCCTTATTTTCTTGCTAATGTATATAATGCAGCATCATTGGCTTTGGTCTAGAAGCATTTCTGAAAATTCTGCAACATCCTAGCATCAATCAAACTTTTACTGACAGAAAAGTGTGGCTACACTTGAGGCATACTGGGAATAAAATCTGGATCTCTCGTGTGTTATTGTGGTCAGGTACAAGCAACTCGATGGCACATAACAACAACAACAATTTTTGTCTTTGTCTTTGCAATAATCTTTGTACTTTTCATAAATGAGATCATTCCACAATTATCTTTTGCATAGTTTAAAACAAAGAAAAGTGTGTTTCAATTTGTATTCTGAGCAAAACATTCGAGATGTTGGACTTTATGGAGAAAAATATGGCATCAGGATTGGAGGAAGACTCAACAACCAGATAACACAACTTTGCTTGCTGAAAGTGAGGAGGATCTAAAAAACCTACTGCAGAAGATCAAAGACTACAGATTTCAATATAGATTACATCTCAACATCAAGATGACAAAAATCCTCATCATTGGATCAGTGAACAACATCATGATAGATGGAGAAAACCTTGATGTTGTCAACAATGTTGTCAACAATTTCATCTTACTTGGATCCACGATCAACACCTTTGGTACTAACAATTAGGAGACCAGGAAATGTATTGCACTGGGAAAGTCTGCTTTAGGGACCTTTCTGAAGTACTGAAGAACAACAGTGTAAGTCTGAGTACTAAGGTGTAACTGATTCAGACTATGTTCTTTTTAATCACTTGTTATGCATCTGAGAGCTGGACGACAAATGACAACAGAAGAAAAATTGATGTCTTTGAGTGTGGCGTCGGAGGATAGTACTGAATATCTCACAGACAGCCAAAAAGAACAGACTGATATGTCTTGGAGAAAGAACAACCAGAGTGTGCTTCAGAGTCATGGGTGGTGAAGTGTCTCTCATACACTTTGGGCATTGCTGTTAGGAGGAGTAGAAAGGGACATCATGCTTGTAAAGGTTAAGAGTTACTTAAAGAGAAGATGACCCTCAACAAGATGGATTGACACAGTGGCTGTAGCAATGGGCTCAAGTAAGTCAGAGATGTTAAGTATGCCACAGGATAGGGTCACTATGAGTCAAACTCAACTCAGTGCACCTGACAACAACATGTGAGAGATCCAGATTTTATTCCCAGTATGCCTCAAGTGTAGCCGCACTTATATGTCAGTGAAAGCTTGACTGAGGCTAGGATGTTGCAGAATTTTCAGAAATGCTTCTAGACCAAAGACTAGCAAGAAAGACATAGTGATTTGCTTCTGAAAAAGAGGAGCCAGTGAAAACTCCATGTACCACAAAAACTTTATCACATTTTATATGGAGTTGCTATGAGTTGGAAGAATAATAGCAGCTAACAATAACAATGTCAGGTTCATATAATTTCCCTTTTACAGATAAGGAAATTGTGGCATGAAAGAGTTCAGTTATTTGTCAAAAGTTATAGAGTTACTGAGTGGTAGAGAACTATGGGAACTTCTTACTTACGGATGTCCTTAAGATTCCAAAGACCAGGTGATTATGTGAACATTAATGTTATGCAAAAATGAAGAATGACTAAGTCAGATCACAGAATGAAAGATGACTATCCAGCCCATTGCCATATTGTCAATGTGAGACCATACTAATTCTGCAGAATAGGTTAGAACTACTTTGTATGGTTTCTAAGACTGTAAATGTTTATAGAATGAGACTGAAACAGCTCCCACCTGAAATAGGGCTATGTGGTTTCAAACAACCAGTCTTTCACCTTGTAGCTGGATTAAATCCATCAGGATCCCTTGGTATCATTAGATAACAGCCAAAGACATCATTACATAGCTACCAAGTTATATAAGTACCACACCACTGGGAATCTTAACTCAACCAGATAGCACATAACCTTGACTGTCACAGCTAACATTACTCTTAGCTTGCAACACATCATTTATTACTGCCAGAAATACCCTATTAATGCAAAACTTTAGTCTGCTAGTAGATATTTTTCTTATTGCTATAAATGCAAAGTATTGGGTAATGAGATAGTTGATAAGTATATGACACCTTATAATCTGAAAACAAAATACTTATCTATTGCTTTGTTTATGGTTATCCAAAACATTTGACTTAGTAATTTTAATCAAACTTTAAGTCAGACAAATTATGCTTTTGAAAAGGAACTATCTATGTCACTAATAACTACTGATTCCCATTTTGTTATATTGGTAAGTATACCATTGAGCTGGAACCAACTCATTGCTGACCCTCCATAGTTAACGTCATGGGAGGAGGTTGCCCATCTTTCTTCTGCAGAACAGCTGGTGGATCCAAACCAAATGTTTTTAGGTTGGCAGTGAAACTACTTGCCACTAAATCACTAACTCTCCTTTGCTTTAGATACCATATTTAACTTCCATTATTAGGAACTCAAATATATCATCAAAAAGGGAAACTAGAAGACACTTATTTAGTATCTTACTTAGGGACTATGTTTTCTAATTCAGGTATTCATGTGAAAATTTCTGTAGCTACTTCAGTGTGGTCCTCATCCTCAGTCATCAAAGCAGTACTTGGAGCACAGAGCTTAATATTTTTGCTATATGACTGAAGGCTTACAATGTGTGCTGAATTATTGAATTGAAAAAAAATTTTGTACCCAAAATTGTTAAAGCTTTTAACTGAGGCAAATCTGATAACCTAGAGTGATCACTGAGGCCTTTGCAAATATTACCTTACCTCTAAAATAGGCACAGTAGTTAAGAACTCAGCTGTGAACCTAAAGGTAAGTGGCTTGAACCCACATGCTTATCTGTAAGAGAAAAATCTAGTGATCTGCTCCTGTGAAGATTATTGCAAAGAAAACACTGTGGGTCCATTCTACTCTGTCACATGGGTCATGTGAGTCATAGTTACACACAACAACAACAGAAAAGTAAGTTTTATGGTAAGCCTAACCATTATGGCTATAATTAAGTAAGTTTATAAATACTTTTATTGCAATTACTGTACAAACTATAAAAACTAGAACACTAAAATATTTATTATAACACATTCCTTTAATGGTTATTTCTTAAAATAATTTTTTCTTGTGATTTGACTGGAAGTGTAAAGAGCAAACTAGTTTTCATTCAACAATTCGTGCCCATTATGTTTCGTGACATCATGATACAGTTACAATCTCCTGCCTGTAGCAGCACGCTCTCACTGTCTGGGTTTCCTGACTTCACTCATCCTTCTTCCCTAGCCCTTCCTGCCTTCTGAGTTTATCCCTGGGCAAATGCTTTCTTGATCTTAGATAGTTGCTTGTTCTAAGGAGTGCCTTCTGCTCTGGAGTTATTGATCACCTTGAAGTCCTATATTTTTCTTCTGCTCTGGAGTTATTGATCACCTTGAAGTCCTATATTTTTTTGACTGAAAGTTGGGCCACAGGAATGATTTCAGTTACAGGTTAGAAGAGTAATTAAGGATACCACCAATTGCTATCAAACTAGTAAACTTGGTTGTTCTTGGTTTTAATGACTCTGAGTTCTGTTACATGTTTTTTTTTTCACTCCCCCTTTATCAGTAATCATCTATTGTGATCCCTTTTCAGAATAGTCAGCAGTGGTAGCTGAGACTAGTTCTTCTTGTCTCGGGCTCATTGAGACTTAAGCTCATGTGATCTATTCCTTGGACTAATAGTCTTTGATTTTCTTTATTCTTCTTTGCTCTGGTTGGAGACAGCAAAAAAGAGTTGCACCTTAGAAAGTGGCAGGCTTTTAAGACTGTAATCCCAATAAAATTACAAATTAGAATAGTGCTTTTGTGGTGCATACTATGCCAGTTAGTTTTAATGCACTCAACACTTCTGTGAAGCTTCTGTGAGCTTCAGTCTCAATGACCCTAAGAAAAAACCTAGTGCTCAGGTAGTGTCTCTCTTCCTCTCTCCCTGTCCTCCTCCTCCTTCTCGTTCTTCTGTTTCTCTCTGTGAACTCTGGTGGTGTAATGGGTAAGAACTTGTGCTCCATTTTGAATCCTCTAGCTGATCCATGGGAGGAAAATGAACAATCTCTTCTCATGTAATTTACAGCCTTTGAAAACCTGATAGGGACTTAGCTGTGAGTCAATTCTAATATTCTCTCTCTTGCTCACACAGACACACACACACACACACACACACACACACACACACACATGCACACACACACACACCCACTCACACAATTACTCATACTACTACAGTGACTTTCATGATGCTAAATATTGGAAGTTAGCTATGCCATATGTATCCATGGTGGAAAAGTTTCAATGGAGCTTCCAGACTAAGACAGACTAGAAAGCAGGTCTGCTCATTCACTTCTGAAACAATGAATCCATGATAAAATTCTAAAGAGTATCCTAATATTGCCTGATAACAGTGTCATAAGATGAAACCCTCAATATACAAAGAGGGAAAAGCTGTCTCAGCAGATTCTACCTTAATGATATGAATGCAGTAATGAGTTTATCCAATGAAGGACCTTCACTGGCTGATGTGTGATGATTCAAATGAAGACTTTGGTGGCCTAGTGGCACTGAAGTCCCAGAGATACTTGGTTCGAAGCCACCAGCTGCTCTGCAGAAGAAGCATGGGCAATCTCCTTCTATGCGAATAATTGCCTCTGAAAACCCCCTGGAGAGTCAGGTATCACTCGATTCCAGCTCTATGGTACACAACAACCACAACAACAATCTGATATGTACTACACCACCAAAGTGTTATTATATACATAAACCAAAATAAAGAATTTTTTAAGAAATGCAAATTATGTTCTTCTGGTTGATTCTGACTTTTTAAAACCTCCATCTGGTTTCCAAGGTTGCAAGTCTTAAGAGGACACTGCCTCACCCTACCTCCAGGAGCAAATGGTGGATTACAACTAGTGATCTCATTTCAATTATCAGCCCAGTAGATAACCTACCATGCTCTTCAGGACTCTTTCCTGAATAGACAAATTTTGTTAAAGTTTCTCATTAAAGAATCTTGTTAAATAAAGGGTCTTATATATGTAAGAATCACCTGGGGATTTATCATTAGTGTAGATTCAGATTCAGGATGGCTGGGGTGGAAATGCAAGCATTCAGTAAAGGTTCAAATGGAACAAACCAGTTCAAAGATGGTTGTAAGACTACTGAGACAGAGAAAGTGTGAACATCCTTCCTCTGATTGCAATAGGTCACTTTGCCCAGGATTTCAGAACTCATAAAAGACATTTGTGGTCAGTTCATGATACTGTCTGTGTGCAACCCATTAGCTATACTGTAAGGAATTCAACTCACTCCTTGTGTTCTGTGAAGCTGAACAATAGGTCCCTCTCCTCTGGAATAGCTGTTGATGCCTTCAAAGTTCACTTGAAGCCCACATTTTTCCTCTCTGAATAATGTATGAGCTTGGTTCACCCATGTGCTGCTAACCGAGTATGGAGCAAAGTTCCAACAGCTGTCAGCCTTCTTTTCTGATGTCACTGAAGAGAACTTGCTGGTTCAAACAGGGAGACCTTGTAATCAGACTTGTGATGACAAGGCTGGAGTGAGAGAAGCCCCCAGGAGTGCGCATGACCATGCAAGCAGTCAGGAATGCTGCCTCTGCAACCTGAAACAACAGCCCATTCAAAAGTGCTCACCTTTTAGGATGCTATTAGATGAAAGTAAAAGACCTGTTTTCCTACACACAACAATGAGCAAATATTCTCGTTCAGAGGTAACTTCTCCAGGTCCCCTTTTGAAACTGGCCCAGTCTGTGTTAAACTTTCAAGTCTTATCATTTCATGATCCTTGGTCCTTTATTATCTGTTTGTGCAAGTAGAAATTAGAGTCTGAGGATGGTGCCAATCATGAAGTACTTGGCGACAAACTGAAAGGGTAAGAAGAGTGGTCAATTTCCAACAAATCACAAGCATTTAAAACCATTTCTCTCTGAATATATAGTGTCAGCATGATTAAGAATCCCCTGGAAGTCTGGTCTCCCAAGGGTTTAAGAAAAGATCATAATGGACAGACTCCTGTCCTAGTCTTTTACCTCTTAATTAAATTTTTTAATTTATGATTGGAGTGAAAGTTTACAAAATAATGGTATTTCATTCAAGGGTTCATACAGTCATTTTACTTTAGAATATTAGTCGTAATGCTCACTTTTCCAGTTTCCTCACTATAATTTGCATTTCCATAAGTCCATCTATTACACATTAGTCTTTAACTGTCTGAGAAGAACATTAGTATGTGATTCACTCTTGAGAAGTAAAGAGGTTTCCAAGGGTCCAATGCCACTCTTTCCAGCAGAGGAAGACATCTTAATGCCTTCACACTTGTTATAAATTGATTTCTTTCTGGACTTGCTGTCAAATCTACATATTTCAAGACCTCTATTTCATGCCCCCTTTTTTTTCTAAAGCAACCTTTCCTCATAAGATGTTACCTATCCTTCCTTTAACCCTAGAGTTTGGGGCAAAATTTTATATGTTTGGAACTTCTAGAGGTAAGAGTCCACATTTCCAGAATCTCTCCAGACAAAGAAGAGTATCAAAATTCCCAAAATTTGTAGGAACTTTAGAATCTAGTCAAACATTTATATAAAAGTTTATTTTAACTGTATTAGTTAGATCCCTGATCAAGCATAAGAGTAAAACCTAAGTACACATCTGAGGGAGAGATTCTGAAGGATGGAAAAAAATCATCCTTCATCCCATCATAAGGAAGCTAGGAGAGAAAACTTCATCTATTTTGTAATTTTACCTCAAGCTGTCCCTAAAGCTTACAAGAATCTTTTTCCATCATCTCAATTCTTGTGCACCTAAAAGTCCTCGTGGGTGGTGTGTTTAGCCTCTGTGTCATAGACTGCCAATATCTGCCCTACTTCGACTTGTGCCTTCTAACAGTGGAAAGAATGTGAGGGGGTGGAGTATAAGCGAGGCCATTGTCTGTGCTTTGGTTCCAAAGAACACAGTGGTTCTCTAAAGCCTTATAGAGTTGTTACTGGAAAGCTATCATTTTACCATCAACTGCAGGAAAAACCAACCTTGAAAACAAGGGTGGGAGTAGGAAAAGCAGAGGCTCTATTATATACTGATGTATAGGAGACAAACAGTAAGAGCTTTCCAAATCTGTCTCCTTGTTTTAGAGGCTGAAAGGGCTTTTACAGGGAAGGGGTGAGACAGTGAAGGTTAAGCAGTTTATACAGCATCATTTTTTTTGTTTTGAGGAGTTCTGGTTAATAGTCACATCCTGGCATGGTTTTTCAGATTTTATCACTCCTCAGAGACAGTTGGCACTTTTCTCATATTGTGGCAAAAGGGGAGAAGTAATTTCTAGTCCTAGGTTACAGGAATGTATTGGAAATGGCAATCCAGGGGCTTTATTTTGATAACTGTTAGACTATGTGGCCTGGGGATAAGGAGTTATACTGTCAACCCACAGGAACAAGGCTCAGATCTACTAACGGTTCCAACAAAGAAAGAAGGGCAATTTCCTCCCATGTGATTTGCTGTTGTTGTTTGCCAGCAAATTAGAATTGAGCCCTGGATGACCCTACAGCAGGTTTTCAGAGGCAGTGTCTCACAAAGGTGGAGACTGCAGACCCTTTTTCAGTAGAAAAGCTGATGGATCCAAACCATGTGTCTTTAGGATTACAGTGAAACTTTCTACACTGTAATCCTAAAGACAGCCTCTGAAAACTCAGTGCAGGGTCATTTTTACTTTTTTCCAACTTGTAGGCACACAATGTAGCCCTAAGTCTCTTTTTCCCCCTTTAAAATATTAAAAATAAAAAACAAACCAAAAAACCACAGTCCTCCCTCCCCCAGTCTTACAGAGCTATTCTAAGATACTAGCTTTCTACTACGTTGCTCTTGGTTGCAGAATGGTCAGGGAAGAGTAGGGACAGTATTTTCTTGGTGGATGATTGTAGATTTTAACATTGGAGAAAACTCTTCTTACCTTCACTACATTTTTTAGTTCCTTTATAGATTTTTTCCCCCCATGAATTGATAATTTTCCTATAAGTTATAAAGATTTCAGCTGTGATTATGGAAAGGCCCAGCTAAAACCAACAAACTAAAAAAGGGTTAATTAACTTATGTTAATAAATATTTAATAATAAAAACAAAAATAATAAATAAAACCAAAATTTTTTGAGCCTGGAAGGTTGCCATGTTTGGTTAAATTTGTACCCTAATAACTCAGGCGGTCAAGGTCCTTTTTATCTTTCTTCTATTCTATGTTCAAAGTCCTGTTCTTGCCCCTTTTCTAGTGTCAAGACACTAAGGTAGATTAAGGTGATACAAATAGACATTAAGACCAGGAGTAGCTTTAAGCACATGGGACCAATGTTGTTGTTAAGTCTATTAAACTGTCAAGTCTATTCCTACTCATAGTCACCTGTGTAAAACAGCACAAAATTCTGCCCCAATGTGTGCCATTCTCACAAGTGTTGCTATATTTAAGCAATGGTGTCAATCCATCTTGTTGAAAGTCTTCCTCATTTTTGTTAAATAAACAGTATGTTGTCTCTAAGGACTGGATGTGAACAGTAAGTATGGTAACACCATGTTCTAAGCTCAGGAACATCCTTTGCTTGAAGACTGATGTACTAAAACTGCCATCCTGAAATTCTTAATGACATTTTTAAAGTTTAATTTGTAAAGGAAGTTAAATGGAACAATGTTGCCTGTGCTAGAAGCTTGAAGCTCAGGCTTAAATACAATTCTGTCTCTCCCTACTTGTTCGACTCCTTGTAGGCCACTTGTTCCCTTCTATACCTCACAATTATTACTGCCTTCTGCCCCCAGTGGGGGTCTGGGTGTGAGAGTGCAGGTACAAGAAGGTCTTTGGTCCCAGGTCAGGGCTGCACCTGTCCCAAAACTAAAAACAGGACAATATTAAATCAACTCAATAAAAAATCCACTATGACATGTTGAGAAAGAGCTTATGGGAAAATGGGGTGGGAAAGCAAATGCTTTTTTTTTTCCTTCCTTTTGGGACAATTTCTTTTTTCCAACTGGGCCCCATAAATCACATAGCTTGCACTGGCAAAGACTTCTAGCAGAGGGAAGAGACTTTGCTACCAACCTCTTTTCACTATCAAGTATTTTTCAGTCACCCTGCCCAGTAGATTTATCCTTCGTTTCAAATAGTTCAGAATTCAGTCACACGCTCATACCAAAGCCAGAGACTAGCCAGGAACTGACAAATTGAGATTCATTTTTCTGCTGGGACAGAGTTTCTGTCATTGAACTCAGCAGGGAAAGATGGGGAAGGGTGGGGAGGAGGACATAGTTAAGAACCCAGTAGTGTCTATCACATCACCTCTTCTTTTACTCCCTCATCTCCTAGTTCATTCTATCTTGTTCATCAGTGATGACTTAAGAATCCTCACAAATACCCTGATTCAATGGCTTTCTAATCCTTTTAGCAGTGGAAACTTTTCAAATGAAATCATAGGGTGGGCCTAATATCAGAAGACATTAAGAAATATAAAGAAAGAGTAGCTATTCTGGTTGAAGAAGATGCATATTGCTTGGATCCTAGCAAATTAGAAATCCATTATTCCTAAATGAAATGCTATCGAGCTAAGCCCATGGTGCCTAAGTCAGTCTATGATCTGAAAACTATTTCTGTATTATTGCCTAATAGTTATGTAGTGCTACTATTATACAAATACTGCAAGTGGTAGCTATAACAATCAGACACTTATTCTTTCTGTTTAGAAGGCTAGAATTTAGGGTGCTGGCTCTGTGGGGATGTCTTTTTCTGTGGGTGCTGAAGATCTTTGACTTGTTTTCAGCTTTTGTTTCTCTATCCCTTGGAAAAGTTCATATGGCCTGGCGTTTCTCTGCACCAGCTCTACTTTCTTACTTGCTTAATCTGTTCATTTTATATTTTAAAAGTAATTAAAACTCACCCTACACTAATACTTCTTCATTAACATAACGAAGAAAGCTTATGCCCAAATTGGATTGTAGCCTTAAGCCAACACATTTCGAGGTGATACAATTCACTCCATAATAACAGCTTAGTTTTTTAAGAGAGTTTTTTTTTACCTCATAAAAGGCTTAAAACTGATGCTTGATAAGACATCCAAGCACTGATGCTGATTTTATTTTCTGACTAAATAGCATCTTTTCTCTTATAGAGCATATAAAATAAATGAACCCGGCAGGGAATGATAATATAGCACCACTTTCATTCTTGTTTTTATCTAGGAGTTTGCATCTCACCCAGGCTTCTAATGCTCGTCTGCTATATTTAATTTCCAAAGCAACAAAACGACATTAAAACGCTGAAGTGTTTGGAAGTAGATGACCAGCTTGACTAACAGTATGTTACTGGGCAAGAAACTGAGTTGGAAGTTGATTTTGTTTTCTTTCTTCATCAAACTCCCAGCTGCTGGGCAGACAGATTTTAAGTCTTTCTTTAATCATTGTCCCAGAAAATGTTCATGCCAACTGCTTGGTCCCAACTGCTCAGGTACATTCCCACAGACATACAGACACAACCAGCCAAGAATGTTGGAAGCGGAAATCCAAGCTTGACTTTACACTTGGGTTTTAAAGAAAACATTTGGCCGCTTAAAAAGGCCTCAAAGTGTATCCTCACCCCTCCATATTCTACCCACTACTTAAACACATGCAAAATCATACACCACAAAGCCTACCCACAAAAACACGTGCTGCAACCCACAAACTGAAACCCTGCATCCACCCTTTCAGAAACAGCCCATTTCTTCTGCGCAGGAATTCTGAAAACAAAGACTAGAGTCTGAAGTTTTCACCACGAGGATTAACAGCTGCCTGGGAAGAGGAGCCCAGACGGGCTAAATGCTTCACACAAGGTTACCTGAGCATTACTTATAGAAGGTAAGGGTACCATGTAAGTTTCAAGCCATTTTGGAGTTAAAATATCAGCCTCAAGTTTAACTAGAATTTGGTACACTGATACTTATTTTTATGATGTTTGCCAAATTGTATTAGCATCATTCTAACCTTAAATCCTTAGCAGCAATTAGCCAAGTTACCTGGAAAATGAACAGTATAAGAACAATACAGGGAATAGGTAAATAAAAGTTAGCTTTTCATATTAAAAAGCAAAATTAAAACAAAAAGAAAGCAAAATGAAAAGACTGCAGCCTTCAATATGGGTTGATGCCGACATCAAGAAAACAAAGATTCTCACCACTGGATCAATTGGCAGCATCATGATAGACAGTGACGAGACTGAGATTGTTGACAGCTTCAATTTGCTTGGCTCTACAATCAACACTCTTGGTACCAGCAGCCAGGAAATTAAAAAACCAATTGCATTGCATTGGAAAAGTCTGTTGTCAGAGACCTCGCCAAAGCACTGAAGAACAACGATGTCAGTCTGGAGAATATGGTACTCCTGATAGAGGCCTTGGTCTTTGCACTTACTTGCTATGCATCAGAAAGGTGGACAATGACTACGGATAATAAAAGGAGAAGTGATGACTTTGAGCTTTGGTGCTGGGTGAGAGTATTAAATATACCATGGACTGCTGGAAAAACAAACAAGTTCATCCTGGAGAGGGTAAAGTCAGGCTGCTCCTTGGAGGCAAGAATTCTGAAGCTCTGTCTGACATATTTTGGACATGTTGCATGGCAGGATCAGTCGTTGGAGAGGGATGTCATGCTTGGGAGGGTGGAGGGATGGCACAGGAGAGGAAGACTCTCAATGAAATGAATTGATTCAGTGACTGGGATAATGGGGATAGGTGTGTCAGAGATAATAAGATTGCCACAGGACAGAGCAGGGTTTAGGGCTGTTGTACATAGGGTCGCTATGCATCTCAGGCAACTCTGCAGCACATAACAACAACCCTTAAATGGGAGATCTGGTAGCCTAGTGGCAAGAAGCTGCACTGCAATCCTGAAGTCACACCATTTGAGGCCACCAGCTGCCCTGCAGGAGAAGGAAGGGCAATCTCCTTCCATGCAATTAACTGCCTCTGAAAACCCTCCAGAGGATCAGCTATGGTTTGGTTCCAACTTGGCGGTACGCAACAACAAACCCTTAAAATACTTTATTGCTTCACCACTTTCTTTGGGAGCTTTAGTAGAATAATCCACAACAGTATGAGTCACCAACAGCCATTCAGGAAAAAAGATGGGCCATTTTCTCCCATACAATTTATAGCCTTCACAAACCCACTGGAGGGTCAGCTATGAGTGGGTTACAACTGGACAATAAGTGAATGTGTGAAGCTTTACTATAAAGCTATTTCTAGACCACTGTAGTATTACCAAGCTGGCTCAAGGGTTCTGAATGACATTTAAGTACATGAAAACCACGTTATTTATATAGGCTAAAGGATAACAGTAAATTAGAGCAGTATTTGTTGAAAAGATAGCTTTCTTGTTAATTTTAGGCCAAACTCTTCACAAAATCAAATGAAGCTCAATGAGCCTAATTGGATTGTCCTCAGTCATGACTTTCAGCCTCCCTCATCTCAGTCTAGTTACCTTGAAGCAGACAGACATAAACAAAATTACCAAGAGCAGAATTTTCTTGGATTAGTTCACTTTTCCAAAGATACTATTATGCATATAATACCAGTAATTACAATCTACCAGGAAACCAATATCATTAACTATAGTAATTTGTGGAGAGTGTTCTCTGTAATAGTAATTTTCCTATAGCTTGGAGCATTTGGTTGGTTTTGGAATTAATAGAGCAGTGTAAACAGAGAACTAAAGTGTACTGATTGCCTTCTATGTCCAATCAGCATGTACCTAAAAAGCGTCCTTCTAATACAAGTAGCCACATACTAGTGATGTTTCTGTAATCAGACACTTTAGGATGCTTGTTAATGTTGCAATTTAAAGGAAATGTACTGTCATGAGCCTTCCCAAAACTCTGACCCAAACCAAGGTCATTGTCATCTTGATCGTCTGCTTGTCAGGTGAGGGGTAATATGATTACGAGAAAAACCACATATTGAGCAAAGATAATGAGTCAGAAAAAAATTAAAGCCCTAAGCTCTTTCATTGTTTAAATTGAGGATGAAATAATGTTGTTGTTAAGCATCAACAAGTCGTAGACGACTCACAGCAACCCTATGAACAAAAGGCCTGAACACTTGTATATCTTTCATAGTTTCTCCAAGTTCATAGAGTTTCTAGAGGCAAGCTATTTGGGAAGTGGATACCACTCTTGCTTCCAAACTTGTTTTTGAGGAGCTCCACCAAACACTGTCCACCATGGGTAACTATTATTGCACTTGACACATCAGTGTCACAGTGATTTACATCAACCACGAGTTACCTCTGTACAGCAAATGGATAGACCACTGCGCTACTGCTTAGAAAAATAGCAGGGAGTAATTCTTCATCAAGGGAAGGAACTACATTTGAAAGGAAATTTTGGGGTGTTTTTTTTAATTTATTTTTTACCAGCAGCTTGTAAATCAAAAGATTAATTGCATTGGAAAAATCTTCTCTCAGGGACCTCTCCAGAGTACTGAAGAACAATGCTGTCAGTCTAGAGACTAGAGCATACCTGATCCAGGCCATGGTCTTAGCAATTACTCACTACACATTAAAGAGCTAGACAATGACTAAGAGTGATAGAAGAAAATTCAATGCCTTTTAGTTGTGCTTCTAGAGAAGAGTATTGAACATATCATAGACTACTAAGAAGAATAAACAGATCTGTCCTGGAGAGGGTAAAACCAGACTGCTTCTTGAAGGCAAGGATTTTGAAGCTCCATCTGATATATTTTGGGGATATCGCAAGGAGAGACTAGTCTTTGGAGAGAGATATTATGCTTGGAAGGGTGGAAGGACAGCATAAGAGAGGAAGACCCTGGATGAGGAGGTTTCACTCAATGGCTGGTGTAATGGGAGGAGGTGTATTAGAAAGAATGAAGTTGGCTCAAGATAGAGCAGGGTTCAGAGCTATTGTACATAAGGTCACTAAGAGTTGCTGTTGACTCTATGGCACATTACAACAATAACAATAATTTTTAAAATTTAAAATAAAATAACTCCCTCTTTTGTAAGTATTGTTCTATTGACCTAGCCCATAGGCAGTGGCACTTCTAACTCAAAAGCCATCTCTCTCCAGCAGATCAGATGCATCTGCTGTTCTGAGAAAAGAAGATGTTCAGGCTCTTTGTGATTTACAGCCTCAAATCCCCCCTGGATAGTTAACTATGAGTTAGTTCTGACTCAAGGGAAATAAGCGAATGACTGAATTTATAATGCTTAAAATATGATTAAAGGAGATACCTCCATGTGGCCTTCCATTTTGATGGTATTACTTTGAATTTAAATTAATAACAAAGTAAAAAATAAGAATATTCTTAATTTAGGTCAAATAAAGTATTCAAATTTATGAATTTGAATTTGATTATGAGCTTCTTTTAGATCTGCTCTTCAATCTGCCTTACCATAACATCTATTGAATAGGAATGTTGCTGTTGTTATGTGCCATTGAGTCGTGACTCACAGCGACCCTATGTACAACAGCCCTAAACTCTGCTCTGTCCTGTGCCAATCGCACTGTCTCTGATACTCCCATCCTGATTACCCCAGTCACTAAATCAATCCATCTCATAGAGGGTCTTCCCCTCCTGCGCTGTCCCTCCACCCTCTCAAGCATGATGTCCTTCTCCAAGGACCTGCTTACAACAAGTCCAAAGTATGTGAGATGGACCCTCAGAATAGAAACATATTTTTTTACTAAAAGGCCAGATTATAAATATTATAGCGTCTGCTGACCTAGTGGCAAGAAGCTGCACTGCAAACCCAAAGGCACCTGGTTCAAGGCCACCAGTGGGAGACCGATGGGCAATCTCATCCCTTGAGATTAATTGCCTTGAAAACCCACTGGATGGTCAGCTATAGGTCTGTTCCAACTCTATAGTACATAACAACAACAACATGAGTTATAACAGACTCTTTTGTCACTAATTAACTCTGGAATCATTGTTGAAAGTAATTGCCATAGGTGGAATGGTTTCAGCCCTCCAAAATGTGTGTCAGCTTGACTAGGCCATGATTCTTCCAGCTTAAATTCATAGCAGTAGAGTCAAAACCAACTCATAGCTGACTCTTTATTGGGCTTCCCAGCCAGTTAAATCACACAGGAATAGATTTCCTGTCTTTTTATCATTGAGTAGCTGGTGGATTTAAACTACTGAAGAGGCCTTTGTGTGAAGAGCATGACTCTTTTTAGACTAAGCTACCATAGGTTCCTTAAAATTCTTAATATTCTGTGTCTTTAATTTTAAGTGCTATAAAAGCTAAATCCTATAAATCCCATAGTGTTAAGAAGACAGGATGAGAGAAAGTTTTGTAATGATGTTATCATCCCTCTGATATGATTCAAAAATCAATGTTAAGAGATATTAGAGTGAGGAACAACACACTTAAACAGATCACAGATAGTTGATGTAAGGGGAGTGTCCCTACAGTATAGGCAGGATCACCTTTTGTTTTCCAAGAGGAGGGGGGCATGGAGACAGGGAGAGAGAGAAAGAAATATCCAGCAATAGTTGGTGGGGAGGGGAGGATGGAGGGAGTCCCACAGTAACACTAAGAAACAAGAGCTAGGAGCAGAGAGCATATCTTTGAAACTAGATTCTTGTGCTGGGAATCTCCTTTAAACAGGAGACACATAGTAAAAATCCCTCTGGAGAAAGAAACTTGAATTTGGACTTTCAGCCTCCTAAATTGTCAGATAAGTAGTTTCTATTTGTTAAAGGCAACCAAGTGTGGTATCTCCATTATAGCAGCATGAGATAACTAAGAAAATGGTCATAGATGATTCGTAAAGAAATAGACTTTGCTGTGTTTCAGTAAGACTTTATTTACAAAAGCAAGCCACAGGTAAGGCTTGACCAAATGAGCTATCGTGTTATGACCCCTGCTCTCATAACTAAAGGTTCAAAGCTTCCTTGGGAGGAAGGAATTCTGGGAAGATTTCCACCTAAAATAGACACATGTAGGGGTAGGAGCTGTGGCACTGTAGGATATTACTCCCTGTTCTGCTAACTGAAGGCCAGTGTTTTAAATTAGTGGCTGCTCCACAGAAAAAAGATGTACAATCTCATATCATAGATATTTACATCCTCGAAATTTTAAGAAAGGGTTATTATGAGTCAGAATTGATGCCGTGGCAGCAGTTTAGATTCGGGGTAAAAGAAGGGAACAGGTTTCACTAACCTTAACTACATTTAAGAGTCCAACAGGGGAGAACTTGGAAACGTTTTAGCCACTTGAATCGTCAACTTAGACTTCCTACAAACATTCAAAATTCTCTGTGGAAGAGAATTCGTTAAACTTATCAACTGACCCTACACGTCCAGTTCTTTTTATTAAAGATAGTGGATGTAAATTGAAGAGAAGGTCATTTGCTTTTTTAATCCTATCACCATCTTGAAAAACTAGTACTTCATTTGACATGGTTATGGATGATTAAGAATGTATAATTTGTACTTCTACATCAGTGTGTGGCTAAGTATAATTTGGCCTGTGTAATATAACTTACAAGCATAGAGATATATGGCTTAAGCTCATGATATGTGTATGCATGTAACAAAAACCAGTGTCATCTGACTAAATGGTAGGTTTGGTGCCAGATGCCAATCTGGCTGAGGCAGGCATACAAGAGAACAAAGCTAACCCCAGCCTCCACTTCCTCCTCCCCCAAGAATCTATTAAAAGACTGAAAAGGGCTGTTTAGCATCAGAGAGTGGAACACAATGTCGGAAATGACACAGCTGCAGCCCAGCTTAAACAACAGTTGTCCCTACTGCCATTCTTCAGCACATCCTAAAGCTCTGAGATGGAAATTTTTTAGACCTTCCTGGATGTGTGGATTGGGGCAGGAAGTGAAGCCAAATACACACTTCCAAACCATGTTAAGACAGCTGACTGTGAGGAGGAGGCGTAAGTGTTCTGTGCTGCTCCCACAACAGAGGGAATCCCCAGATCCACAGTGGAAAAACTTCATTTCTCTTCTTATGGAAAACTCAGAAATGTAAATGAGGCAACAGAGAAGAAATCTTTGATCCATATTTCGGGAGAGGTCTTGAAAGGATTCAAAACCCTCAGAGTTTCCAGTTTGCCTGTTCTTCCAAATATTCTTCTACATAGAAGCAAAGTTAATTGTTTATCAAGTCAATAGCTTTAACATTAAAAACATGGACTCATTCAAACATGATGTTGTTATTATGTGCAGTCAAGTCATCTGTGCCTCATAGCAACCCTAAGTACAAAAGCTCTGAACCCTGCCCTATCCTGAGCCAGTCTCACTGACTCCGACACATCTACCCCAATAGCCTCAGCTACTGTATCAATCCATCTCATCTGGGGTCTTCTGCTTCTGTGTTGTCCCTACATCCTTGCAAGCATGATGTCCTTCTCCAAGAACCGGTCCCTCCTGGCCACCTGCCCAAAGTATGTGAGACAGAACTTCAAAATCCTAACCTCCAAGGGAAAACTTGGTTTACCCTCTTCTCTTGGCAGTCCATGGTATGCTCAAGACTCTTCTCCAGCACCACAATTCAAATGCATCAATTCTTCTTCTGTCATCCTTAGTCCTTGTCCAGCTCTCTGATCCATAGCAAGTAATGGCAAAAACAATGGCATGAATCAGGTGCACCTTAGAGTCTGAAATGATATTACTTCTCATTACTCTGGAGAGGTCCCTGACTGCAGCTTTTCCCAGATCAATTAGTCTTTTGATTTCCTGACTGCTGGTACCAAGAGTGTTGATTGTGGAGCCGAGCAAGCTGAAGATGTTTACAACCTCATTCTCTTCTCCATCCATCATGGTGCTGCCCATTGGGCTAGTGGTGAGAATCTTTGTCTTCTTGATGTTGAGCTTCAATCCATTTTGAAGACTACAGTCCTTGACTTTGTATAGCAAATGCTTCAGGGCCTCTTCAGTTTTAGCAAGCAAGGTTGTATCACTTGCATAACTTAGGTTATTGATGAGACTTCCTCCAATCCTGATGCCACATTCCTCCTCATAAAGCCCAGCCTCCTGAATAATCAATCTCTTCTGCATACAGATTAAAAAAAGCATGGAGACAAGACACATCCCTGATGCACTCCTTTCCTGCTTTTGAATCATGTAATATTTCCTTGACATATTAAAATATGCACTCCTGTATCTAATATGCAGTGTTAATACATGAAACATATATGTACTATTTTAAAAATTAAAACATGCACTTCTATATCTAATATGTAGTGTTCATACATGAGCCAGATATGTGCTATTTTAAAAAAATTTAAAATGCTATTGCTTAAGTCCTCTTCATATCATTTGCTTCTGTCATTCCCTTTCTTGTGTTCTACGGATGACAAGTGTCTGATTGTAAGGTGCGTTATTCAGTAATCAAACATATGCTTGTTTTTTTTTTCTTGTTAGGTGCCATCCACTTCATTTTTGTTTTCATTTACTAGATGCTGTTGAGTTGATTACTACTTAATAGTAACACTATAAACAATAGATCTGAATGCTGTACCAAATTCACGATCTCTGATACACTCGAGCCCATTGCTGAGGTCAACTTGTCAATCCATCTTATTAGGAGTCTTTCTCTCTTTCACCGTCCCTCCACCTTTCCAAGCATGATGTCCTTCTCTAAGGAATAGGCTTTCCTAGCAACATGCCCAAATTATATGAAATGAAGCTTTACCATCCTTTCTTCCAAGATGCAATCCAGCTTTTACCCTCTCCAAAACATATCTTTTGTTTTGTTCTCTTGGCAGTCCATGGAACATTCAATATTCTCCAACAACAAAATCCTAAAGTATCAATTTTTCTTCTGTCATCCTTCTTTATTGTCCAGCTCTCAGATGCATAGTAGATTATTAAAAAAGTAATGAACTGGATTAGGAGCACCTTAATTCTCAAACTAACATCACCACTCCTCAGTAATTTAGAGAGGTGTTTACTGCAGGCATTCCCAGTAGAATGCATCTCCTGATCATCTAATTGTTGGTACCAAGTGTTTTTATTTTGGATCCAGGTAGTGATTGACACTTTCAATCTTTTTTCCATCTATCATAATGCTACCTATTGGTCCAGTGGTGAGAATTCTTTTGTTGTTGTTTTCTTGATGTTGATATGCAATCCATATTGAAGGTTACAGTGTTTGGTATTCTGCAGCAATTGTTTCAAGCCCTCCTCACTTTCAGCTAGCTAGGTCCTCTCATCTGCATAGGGAAAGTTATTGGTGAGTGTTCCTTTAATCATAATGCCACATTCTTCTTCATAGAGTCCAGATTCTCAAGTAGTTTGCTTAGCATACAGACTGAATAGGTATGGGGAAAGGATGCAACCCTAACACACAGCTTTATTAATTTTTTTAAACCCCAATCTTTTATTAATAGATTCAACAGGTATAAACTTACATTTAAATTAGCATAATAGAACAAGCATAGCATGGGTAAAAATATTCAAAATTTATTAGAAAATAAATTTGAAATTAAACCATGTAGTATTCCTTTTTTTTCTGTTTAAACAAGTTTCTTGATCTAGGTAGAGGTTTTACATAAGCATGTTTAAGTATTCTGGGATTCCCATTCTTCTTAATGTTAGCCATAATGTGTTATGATCCACACCGTCAAATTGCCTTTGCATAGTCAATAAAATACAAATAGGCATAGTCAATACAGTACTAATAGATATTACCTGCTCTTGGTCATGATCCATCTGACATTAGGAATAATATCCCTTATGCCATGATCTCTCTTCTGAATCCAACTTGAACTTCTGGCAGTTCTATCTGAATACTGTTCTAGTAGTCTTTGAATGATCTTCATTAATATTTTGCTTGCATATTATAATAATGATATTGTTCAATAATTTCCACATTCTGTTAGATCACCTTTTTAGGGAATGGGAACAAATATGGATCTCTTCCAGTCAGTTATTCCAGGCAGCTGCCTTTCAAATTTCCTGGTATAGATTGATGAGTATATCCAGGGTTGCATTTATCATTTGAAACATGTCAATTGGTATCCCATTGTTGTTGTTTTTTCTTTTATTTCCAGTACCTTCAGAGCAGCTTGAACTTCTTGCTTCCTTATCGTTGACTCTTGATCGTATGATACTTCCTGAACTATTTCAATATTGGCCAGTTCTCTTTGGTATAATGACTTTCAAAGAACTGAAAAACAGTTTCAAGCTTTGAGTTGCAATACAGAGATGGACGGTCTCTTGAATGATACAGGAAGCATCAAGATGATGGAAGGTATGCACAAAATCACTATATGTTAAACTTATACATTAGGTATATGTAAAACATATACCTAGACCAAAAAGCTGTTATCCAACTAGAACAAAGGAACATGGCATGATTTAAAATCAGGAAATATGCTTGTGAGGGTTGTATTATTTCTCCATACCTATTCAATTTTTATGTTGAGCAAATAAATCTTGAAGTTGGACTTTATGAAGAGGAATGTGGCATCGGTATCTGGGGAAGACTCATCAACAACATGCATTATACAGATGACACAATGTGGCTTGCTGAAAATGAATAGAATACAACAAGCTTGCTGCAGAAGATCAAAGATTAGAACTGTCAAAATGGATTACCTCTCAACATCAAGAAAACACAGATTCTTACCTCTGGGCCCATAGACAACACCATCATAGATGGAGAAGATATTGAAACTGCTAATTATTATTTAATCTTACTTGGATCCACAAACAATACTCTCAATAAAAGGAGTCAAGAGATCAGGAGATATATTGCTTTGGGTAATTCCACTGTCAGGGACCTCTCCAAAATACTGAAGAGAAATGATTTCAGTTTGAAGATTAAGGTGTACCTGATACAGGCTACAGTCTTTACAGTAATTTGCTATGCATCTGAGTGTTGAGCAATGAATAGGAATGACAGAAGAAGAATTTATGTCTTTGAATTGTGGTGTTGGAGAAAAGTACTGAATATTCTATAGACTGCCAAAAAATGAAAAGGTATATCTTGGAAAAGTTGAAGCCAGAGTGTTCCTTGGCAAAGATGGAATGCTTTATCTCTCATTCTTTGGACATTATACTCGGAGAAGCTATTCTTTGAAAAGGGATAACATGCTTAGAAAGGTAGGGAATTAGTGAAAGAGAGGAAGACCTTCAAGAAGATGAATCGACACAGTTACTATAGAAATGGGCTCAAGCGCATGAGAAATGAGAAGGATGGCACAGGGTGGGGCAGAATTCTAGTCTGTAGTTCATAGGGTTGCTATGAATCATACTCAACTCAATGGCACCTAACAACCACCATCACTTGAAGTTTTAAGTGCTTGTCTGTAATTTACTATAAACATGTTTCTATTTACACTTGTCTTTGATGATGGAAATAAAGAATAGTAGTGATGTAGTCCATAGAGAATTGTACTTCTAACCCAGTCACGGGTACTTTGCTGGAGATTCAGATTCACCAGGAGCATCTTGGGAGAAAGATAAGCAATCTCTTCTTGTGTGATTCATAGCTTCAAAAAATACAGTGGAGGATCAGCTATGAGTCAGCTCCCTCTTGTCAGCAATGAATGAATGAGGTTGATAACAGAAACATCACAAGCAAATTACCTTAACAAACATAAACTTAACCTTTCACCGTTTAGGAGGCTAGGACTCTAAAGCCACAATGCCAGCTCTACATCCCCATATGCTTTTAACATCTGTGAGCTGGCAGTACTTGGAGATCTTTACAATTCTCGGCACCAATTTCCCATGTATCTCAGAACTTCTCAGTTCAGGGACTCCAGTTCCAGAAAATTTAGTCGACTCCCAGGTCTTCTTTCTTGGCAGCAGTGAAGAGTCTCTTTCTCTATCAGCTTTACTCTCCTTTTAACTCT
Organism: Elephantulus edwardii; assembly: GCF_000299155.1. Classification (NCBI taxonomy): domain Eukaryota; kingdom Metazoa; phylum Chordata; class Mammalia; order Macroscelidea; family Macroscelididae; genus Elephantulus; species Elephantulus edwardii. The sequence goes on along the minus strand of NW_006399760.1, from coordinate 21,545,328 downwards.
TGTAAGATAAAAGAAGCTGGCCACACCACAGGGGAGTTCCCTTTATATTTATCTTCATATTACACACTAGAGCTGTAACTTGAGGAAAGATATTACATCCCACCCTAGTCTTTTTGCACCAAGTTGACTAATCACATGAGATCACATCATACTATGTTGCTGTTGTTTTGTGCTGTCAAATCACTTGAGACTCATAGTGACTCTATCTACAATTTCTCTAAACCGTGCCCTCTCCTGAACCTGTCTCACTGACTCTGACACACCTACTTGCCAGATTACATCATTGCATAATTACTAAACCACTTAGAAAAATGGCTTAGCCAAGTTGACATGTTTTGAAGAACACAATCCAAACCATGATAACAGTGAAGTCACCTCATCTGTCCTTGATTTCCCTAAATTCATATCATTGTCATTGTTGTGTGCTATTGTCTATTACAACACAGAGTGATTCTACAGTATAGAGCAGAACTGTGCCATAGGGTTTCCAAGGTTATGTGTGATCTTTGTAGGAACAGATTGCCAGATCTTTTCTCCCACATGGCTGCTGTTGGGTTTGAAACTTCATGGTTACAAGCTAAGTGTTTTAGTCATTGAACCATCAAATTTCTTTTGGATTTACATTGTTGTTAGAACCGACTCATAGTTGACCCTCTAGTAAGTTTTCAGAGGCAGTAAATTGCATGAGAGGAGATTGCCTATCTTTTTCCCACAGAGTAGCTGGTGGATTTGAACTATGTGCCTTTGGGTTGGCAATACAACTCCTGACCACTAAGCCACCAGAGCTCCTTACAGTAAATTGTTATTGTTCTCATGTGTCATCGAGTTAGAACTGACTGATAGCTGACCATCCGGCAGGTTTTCAGAGACAATAAATCAAGTGAGAAGAGATTGTCCATCCCTCTCCCAAGTTGCATCTGATGGATTCCAACCAAATGCTTTGGAATTGCAGCACAATTTCTTACCACTAGGCCACAAAAGCTCCATTATACTGTTGTTGTTGTTATGTGCCATTGAGTCACTTTTGACTCATAGTGACCTTATGTATAAGAGCTCTAAACACTTTTCTATTCTGTGCCAACCTAGCTATCTCAAACACACTCATTCCCACCACTCCAGTCACAGAATCGATCCATCTCATCGAAGGTCTTTCTCTCCTTCGCTGCCCCTCCACTCTGCCAAAAATGATGTCCCTCTCCAAGGACCAGTCCCTCCTTGCAGCATGCCCAAAGTATGTCAGACGAAGCTTCAGAATCCTTGACTCCAAGGAGCATTCCGGCTTCACTCTCTCCGGGACAAACCTGCTTATTCTTCTAGCAGTCCATGATATAGTCAACACTCATCTCCAGCACCACAGCTCAAAGGCATCAATTCTCTTTCCATCATCCCTATTCACTGTCCAACTCTCTGGCGCATAGCACGTAATTGTGAAGACTATAACTCAGATCAGGCGCTGTTCCCTGAGCCCTGGTAGTACAGTGGCTCAAGCATTGGATTTATAACATAAATCTGAGCAATTCAAACCCACCAGTTGTTCTGCTGGAGAAGGATGAAGCTGTTTGCTTCTAGTAAAGATTTTCAGCCTTCGAAAAACCTATGTGGCAATTCTACTCTGTCTTACAGATTCTTTAGGAGTCAGGTTTAAAATAATGGTAATGAGTTTGGTTTTAGTGTTGGATGTATTCTCCAAAGAACAGGAAGGTTAGAGGGAAGAATATTTACCTTTCATGTAAGAGGCCAGCATCCCAGTCTTGATCAATGTACCTCACATGCAGTACCACTTTTCAATGTCAGCAGAAGCTTACTTGCTATGATGCTGGCTGTTTCTCAGTTAAGCTTTCATATTGAGAGGGATTAGGTGATGTATTTACGAAAACATGACTATGAAAACCCTAAAGAACGCAATAGTCCTATCCATAACCATTCATGCAGATGGCACAAAATCAGTGTTTTGTTCTGTTGTGCTTGGGGTCACCTTCCATGGGGAACTGACTAGATAGCAGCTAGCAACAGCATATGTTGCATAAAAATTAATTCAATTTCTCTCGCTGATCTGCTGAGCACTTTGATTAACAAGCAATCTTTCCCTTCATTTCATAAATGTCTTTCATTTTAGTATAAGTGGCTAATGGGAGCACCCCGCCTCTCAGTGGGGGTTCTTTCAGAGGAGATAAGGCAGCTCCCCTACAAACTGACTCACAGCCAGAAGAAGTGAGTGCTTTGTGAGTCTCTACCTGTGTATTTATGAGTTGTTGTAATTAAACTTCAAAGAGAACTTTTTGACTCAGGGTCTATCTAAAATTATACGAGAATTAGTCATGCCAAACAAAGCTCATGTGCTGTTATTCTGAGCTCCAGTCTTCAGAATATCATAATAAATCAGTGCCCAAGTGTGGTGTACATGCCATGGACAAGAGCTGGCCATCAAATTTCTTATATTCCAGTTTGAAGAAATGTAATTCACTGACCCACAATAAATGCAATTATCACTTAGGATGGTTTTCTTTTTTTCGTGAAAACATGAAACATTTGAATTATAAATTTAACATATTATTAAGAACATTTGTTTTCTTTTTTTTAAAGGAAAAAATTGGTAGAAAATTATTCCAATCAAACAAACTCAACGTGAAGGACATATAAAAGGTATATGTCAAGACCCAAAATCAGAAACTTGAAAAAAGAAAGAATAACCACAACAAATCAGCCGTTTGAAGAAACACTTTTCAGAGACCCTTATGGTAGCAATTTCTCTTAAGGGAAATACCATGGAAATGACAACGAAGGAAAAAGGATATGAAATCTAACCTTACTGGACATTTTGTGTGAATCAATGACCTTACAAGCCACTTTTACAGATCTGGTGTCATTTAAACACAACACAGCCATCAAAGAACATTAGTAACATTTCTTCTTTAAAGATGACAAACTGAGGTCTTGACTTGTCAAGGGCACAGACTTGATAAGCAGTTGGTCTGGTTCGAACTTGACCTTTATTTCCTAGTCTTTGTGCAACAATTTTCTGCCATGGCTTCTGGTGTCTAACATTTGAACGTGTTAGCTTAGGAGGAAACATCATTCAGATGATCTCTTTAGTTGCAAAGCCAGAGATCCAGTGAGGCAATACATTTTCTGTATACTCTAAGGCTGTTCTGAATCTGCTTTTGAATAGAATACCCAGTTGAACAATGAATCGTCTGCATTCTGCCAATGGGTCTCTAAGCTGGGTCAAATAAGATCCTTCCATTTCATACTACTGGCCTTATGATCCAGCAGATCTGAACTCTGTCCAGTCCCATGTCGTCCTTATCATCTCTACTATATTCTAATTGCAGCAGCCACTGTGTCAATCCATCTCCTTGAAGGTCTTCCTCTCTTTTGCTGATGCTCCTCCACCTTTCCAAATATGATGTCCAAAGAATAGCCCCTCCTAAAAACATGCCCAAAGTGAGATAGAACATCCCCATTCTTGCCTGTAAGAATCAATCTGACTGCACATTCTCTAAGACAAATGCATTTGTTCTCTTGGCAGTCCAGGAAACACTCTCAGCATTCTTCTCCAACACCACAACTCAAAGACCGTCAGTCTAACCTATCATTTTTATCCATTGTCCAGCTCTCAGATGTATAGCAAGTGATTCAAAAGACAATGGCTTGACTCAGGTACACTTTGGTCTTCAAGGTGACATCATTGCTCTTATGTATATTGGAGACATCCCTGACAGCAGACTTTCCCAGCACAATGCATCTTTTGATCTCTTGACTGATGATACCAGTGGTGTTGATTGTGGATCCAAGCAAGATAAAATCATTGACAACTTTAATTTTTTTCCCCATCTGTCATGATGCTGCCTATTGGCCCAGTGGTGAGAACCTTTGTTTTCTTAATGTTGAGATTTAATTCATATTGCAGGCTGTAGTCTCTGATCTTCCACAAGTGTTTCATGTTCTCACCTTCAGCAAGTTGTGTCATCTGCATCATGAAAGTTGTTGATGAGTCTCCCTTTGACCCTGAAATCACATTCTTCTTTATAAAATCCTGCTTCTCACACGATTTGTGCAACATACAGATTGAAAAGGTAAGGAGAGAGGGTACAGCTCTGATGCATGCCTTTCTTGATTTTATACCATACAGTTCTTTCTAACAACAGCTTCTTTGTCTAGGTATAGGTTTCGTATAAGTACAATTAAGTGTTCTAGAGTTCTCATTCTCCTCAATGTTAGCCAGTGTTTGTTATGATCCACACAGTAAAATGCTTTTGCATAGTCAATAAAAAACAAATAGATGTTTCCTAGAATTCTTTGCTTTCAGTCAAGATCCATCTGTCATCAGCAATAATGTCTCTTTTGCCATAGCCTCTTAAAAACCCAGCTTGCACTTCTAGCAGGTCTCTGTATGTAGTACAGTTTGAGAATATGGAATGATTAATTATATGTGTCATCTTGGGTGGGCTATAGTGGTACTACTGGGTGGTCAAACACTACTCCAGATACTATAACGAAATAGTTGCATGAGATTGAATTAGCTGACCTTAAATTAAGCAGAATACCTTTCATAATAGGGTGTGAGGTAGTGGGGAGTGATCCATCCAATCAATCAAAGGTTTTAAAAGTGAACGGAGAAGTTGTTCCTATGGTATATTCTGCCTCCAGGCTAGAGACACTTTGCCAGAATTCTCCCATTCTTCCCATGACTGACACTACAGATTTGAGACCCAAGACTGATGATTTGAATCTCTAGTCTGATGACTGACCAACAAATTTTTAACTTCTAGCCTCCAACAATTGGATAAGTCAATTATTTAAAATAAATATTTCTCTTAAGACCTCGTTCTCTCTATGTGGTTCTATGTTTGTGTGTTTGTGTTATTTGCCAAAACTGTATATGTAATGTATGGATGTTTTCTCTCTCTCTCTCTCTCTCTCTCTCTCTCTCCTTTTGTTCTTTTGCTTTGTTTTAGTCTGATAATGTGAAGACAGAAAAATGTGGCATATAAAATATTAAAATTATGCATAACACCCCTTACAGGTATGAGGCTTGTAAGCACATTGGTGATGGTTACAGTGAAGCTGACAAATGTTCATACTAAATAAGCAAAAGCAAGATGGCGAATGTGCTCATGTTAGTTCTGACACAATTTTGCTGCTGAATGAAATTACAAAACTTTGGGTTTTGACTGGAGATTTTAGAATTGTAGGTAATGGATTGTGTATTTGTTTTTATAACTTGATACTTTTGGGAAATCTATAGCTACTGTTTAGAAATAGTAAAAGCTAAGTAGAACATATTCTTTGCATAACATTCTGCCACTCACCACAGTGTTTTCACACCAAACTGTGACCTTCAGGAAAACCATGCTATATATTTTCACTGATGAGACTGCTGAAGCTCAGAGCTTTTGTGAAATATACAGTCACATAGCCAGCTCACAGCAGGACTGGGGACACTTAGATCTTCTGAACACTGTGGGAGATCTGATACTTGATTCTATTTCAAGGTTCATCCCTTTCAATTGTGGGAACTTCCAAGTCAACAACCTAACCAAAGTTGAGTTTCTTTAACCCTCAGGCAATTATTTTTGTGCCCTAACTTAAAAGATGGAAGTGAAAACAAAGCAGTTTATATTAAGTCATGTATGTGTCAGAACGTCCTGTTATAGCTGTGTCTGCTTGGCTCAAAGGCTGCATGTGGTTCTACCAGGGCAGGGGCACTGTCTGTGACTCGCCAGTGAACTCCTCAGAAACCCTAACAAAAAGCCAGAAGGAGACCCATCCTCTCCCACTGAGTCTAAGTGCATAGTCACAGCTGCATCATTCTCAATTTTTAAACAATCACCTCTTCTCTGAGCACATTCCATTCTTGCAATGAGCAAATTTAAAGGATTTTTGTTTCTAAGCATATTTAGTAGTTGAAAAAAATCCACAAAACTTGGAACTCATTTTTAGTCTTTGAACCTCAGTATACTTAATCTAGGTAAAGTGCCCCTGATCCAGGCCATAGTCTTCACAATTACTTGCTATGTGTCAGAACGTTGGACAACAACTAGGGATGATAGAAAGAAAATTGAGGCCTCTGAGCTGTGGAGCTGAAGGAAAGTATTGAATATATCATGATCTGCCAGGAGAACAAACAGGTTAGTCCTGGAGAGGGTGAAACCAGGCTGTTCCTTAGAGGCAAGAATTCAGAAGCTTCATCTGACATACTTTGGTCATGTTGCAAGAAGGAAACAGTCCTTGGAGAGAGACATCAAGTTTGTAAGAGGGGAGGGACAGTACAAGAGAGGAAGACCCTCGATGAGATGGATTGATTGAGTGACTGGGGTAATGAGGACAGTTGTGTCAGAGACAATCTAGTTGGCACAGGGAAGAGCAGGCTTCAGGTCTATTGTACCTAAATAGGGTCACTATGAGTCACAAGCAACCCGACAGCACATAACAACAACAATTCAGCTTATATGCTAACACATTTTACTATATGTTTCTATGTAATCTAAGTTTGAATAGAGGTTACTTTTTATTTCATTGCAGTTTTTCAGGGCTGTATTAAAAGTTGTGTTGTTGTTGTTGTTGTGTACCATAGAGTTGGAATCGACCCATAGCTGACCCTTTGTGGGTTTTCAGAGGCAGGTATTACACTGGAGGAGGGGAGGAGATAGCCCGTCCTTCTCCAACGGAGCAGCAGGTGGCCTCAAACTGGGTGCCTTCAGTATTGCAACACAGCTTCTTGCCGCTAGGCTACCAAAGCTAAAATCACTTCTTGGAAAACACCAGCCACTGTTATAAAACAGGACTAATGTGAGGGTTGAAGGTTGGGAGGGAAACTGGAAAAAGAAGGAATAAATAAAGAGCGCTACATTGAAACAGATGAAAGAAAGAATTGTTTAAAAGGAATTCATGACTAGGTATTATTTGTATGACAACAGTCTAGAATAAGAGGTGCATAGAAAAGCGGTCTGTGGTGGTAGGGGAGGAAGGAAATTGTACAACAGTGAATGAATTAAAAAAAATCGAGCTAGAGGGTAGGGAGGAAAATGCACAACCATGAATTCATGAAAATCCAAGCTCTATGTGGACTTGTGGGGAGGGATTGTATAACAATGAAAGACTTTTTCTTCTACTTTTCAAAAGGAAGCCTGCATAGTGGAGTGGACTTGGGGGGAGGGATTGTTTAACAATGAAATAATTTTTTCCTTTACTTTTCAAAGAGAAGAATGACGATATGGGAGTGGGGGAGGGAGGTTGGGCAGGGAGAAGAGTGCAACAATGATTGAATGGAAATCCAAAGTCTCTGTAAACTTTCATTAAAATTAATTAAAAAAAGAAAAAAGAAAGTCTTAAAATATTTTCGGAAAATTAATCAACATTATTGCAGGGGGCTCCAAGCCCAAAAGGGGAAGAGGGGAGAGAAGGTGACCATGTTCTCCCAGGTTTGCTCTGCCCAGGGCAGCTTTAACCTGGTGGCCAGAGAGAGCATGGTGCTGTGTGCATGGGTGTTGTGGCAATTTTTGGAAGTTAAGGACTACTCTGCCGCCAGGAGCCAGGCAAGCCAGGCTTGGCCTAGGTTTCAAGACAGCAGGGGGCTTCAAGCCCAAAAGGGCCCTTGGGCCTGTGGCCCTTGAGCCAGTCTTTCATTGTTTTTGTTCAGACATTCTTCTAGGTCGTATAGCCCTGGTATAAAAGTTGCCATACAGTGGTCACTTGTGGTTGCTGTGAGGCTGAACACTGTGACACTGATGTGTCAAATGCGTTGATGGTTGGCTACCCAATGCTGACAGAGAGTGGGGTGGAGCTCCCTGATGAAAACAAGCTTGGAAGGAGGAGTGGCATCCACTTCCATAATAGCTTGCCTCCAGAAACCCTATGAACCTGGAGAGAGGAAGAAAGGCACCCAAGCGTCGAGGACTCTCCTTCATAGGGTTGCTATGAGTCGCCTGCGACTCAGTATGCACTTAACAACAACAACAACAACAACAATCGTAGCATTAGAGATTCAGTTGTGATAAAGACCAAACTAGCTTTCACCTAGATAATTTTTTTAGAAAGCTTCTAACACTGTAATATTGGAGGATATTATTGTTATATGCTTTACTCAAATATAAGTATTTAATATTGTTTGGTTGTAAAAATTTGAAAGGTGTACTTCTGGAAAAGTGAACATATTTATGTATTTATCGGAGATGATTCCTGCAGTAATCTTTATATATTAGACCCACTTGGTTGGGTCCATTTCCATTCACAGTGACCCTCCATTGAGTTTCCAAGGTCTTTATGGAGAAGACTACCTATCTTTCTCCTGAATAGTTCTGCTGGCTTCAAACCAATAACCTTTTAGATAGCAGCACAACACAAGCCACCAGAGCTTTCTGATTTCCATCTAGAGCCCACGAGAATCCACTATGTTGCATAGAAGTTGCCTTTTAATTTGTTAGGAAACTTAACTTCCAGATTATTAGCAATAAGTATTAGATCATGCATACATAATAAAGAAAATGAGATAAAAAAATAAAAGAGAGAAGGAAAAAAGTGGAAAGAATTAAAATTAAAAAAAAAAAAAACAAAAAACAAAAACAAGACACCACCACGGTTATGCGGTCTCAAAACAATTTTGTCATTTTTGGAAGCATTCTTACAATATTATAAATCAACCTTGTGACTTGGATTTAAAAAATAAAAACCTGCTTTAGAGTTGATTCCATCAAGTTTGTGAGGCTGTAAATTGTTAATAGGGGCAAATGGCCTCGTCTTGTTTTCTGTAGAGTCACTGGTGGATTCAAATTGTCAATCTGTAGATTAACAAGCTAATGCATTACCCCCTATGCCATCAGTCAAATAATGTTTCAGTTGCATATTGATAATTCTGACGAGATGAGATGGAAGCAGGGGTTGAAATTTTAACATAACACTGATTTAGAGAGTATCTGTGAGTTGTAGTGGACCTTAGATAATGGAAACTGGCTCTGTGCTTGAGACAAAAGAGTCTCAGAATGTATTTTTGGCTCAGATGATAGAGAATTCCTCCCTAAAGTATTGAGTTAGTAAACTTGGCTATTCTCAGCATTTTGTGTTGGTAGGGTTATGTTTAAGTACAGAGACAGAGTTGTCACCATTAATTTCTGTTTATGAGGCATTCCAAAGATATTGTAGTATAAAAAAATCATAAACCAACATTGTTATTCTCAGGTATGTGAACTGTAAAGCTGACACGTTAGCCCTCTGGCCATTTTTCAAGACATTACCTAATATATTACCTCGTAATGATGACTAGAGGGAAACATTTTCAAAAGCACAATCATAAAGTTCTTCGATAAAGCCCACCCCAAGTCTTGTAACAAAATCTAGACATTACTACCTCCTAAAAAGGAGTTAGGGAGCACCAGCTGTCTCTGTCCACTCACAAGAGTATCATTTATATTTTTCAGGATCCTCAGTTTGACTTTAGGGACAGAAATCCTGCCAGGGAGACTATGTGACACAAATTATACCTAATTCTGCTCCAGGGTAGAAAGAGTCTATTCAATACCAGTGACAGACAGAATTCAGTCTCTCCATTTTTATGCCTTATGAAAAAAAAAAATATCATCAACTAGAAAAGTCTTGTTCTTGTCATTCTGCTTCTAAGCTGGTCTTCCCTTAGGAAGGGGCAGGTGTGAGCCAGGTAAAAACATAATTAAGACAATGTCCTACAGGATACCATTAAGAAGAACCTACCAAAAAGGTACATTACTAAACATGCACTAGAAACAAACTTTAAAGACTGAGAATTGGATAAAGAACTGGAATTTTCAGGGTCTAACAGGAACCTATTTTTCACTTAAAACAAGATAAGAAAAACCGTATTTTCTTTATACCCATGGCATTTGCAAGCAACATCTCAATTTGTTGTACAATTCTCTCCTTTGGTTTTTTTGTCTTGTCTTGTTTTATTCCTTCTTGTTCACTGGTTACCCTATGCCTCACATTTCTGTGCCTGTAATTTCCCATCTTGAGATTCTGAGAGAACATACAAGATGATAATTGCCACACTATTGGCACATGAAATCATCTGAAAACTTTAATAAGGACACTTCCACCTTGACCCTGATCCCTAGAATTCTCATTCATGTAGTCCAGGAATTAATATATTTTTTAAAAAATCAATAATGTATATTGCATTGAAATAGATGAGGGAGAAAACTGTTTAAAAGGGATGTGTGATTAGGTATTTTTGTCATGACAGGAGTCTAGAGCGAAGGCTACGTGGTAGAGTGGACCTGGGAGAGGGTTTGTAAAACAATGAAAGAATTTTTCTTTTACTTTTCCAAGAGGGTAGTGTACTGGGTTGGGGGAAGGGTGGCAGGCAGGGAGAAAAGTGCAACAATGAATGAATGGACATCCAAAGTCTCTATAAATTTTCTTTGAAATTAATAACAAATTTTAAAAAATATTCAAAACACACCAAACACTGCTAAAATGATTCTAATGTACATATAACATTAACAACTATTGACCTAAGGAATTTGGGTTTTATATGACAAGAAATGAGTAGCTGGAGTTCACGCACAGTGCCAGGGTTTAATGTGCTTACTTGTTTAACAAGAGGTTAAGGATTTGAATTCACAACTTCATTGAGAGAGGAATCTTGGAAGAAGGGTCTAGCAATCTTTTTCTGCAAACAAAAATAATCAATTAAAAGCCTATCGAGCACAGTTCTACTTCCATACACATGATGTTGCCTTGGATTGGAATAGTCTTGAGAGCATATGGCAATGATGTTGCTGTTAAGTGCCATGTAACTGACTCTGGTTCATAGGGACCCAGTATACAGTAGAATGAAATGCTGACCCGTTCTGCACCATCCCCTCAATCTTTGCTCTGCTTACATCCATTATTGTGGTCATTAACTCATTCAACTCATCATCAGTCTCCCTCTTTTTTGATAACCTTATTCTTTTCCAAGTATATGTCCTTCTCTAGGGCCTGATCCCTTCTAGTACCATGCCCAAAGTATAGATTGATTCTCACTCTCCACAACAGTTTGTTTGTTCTTTTGGAATTTCATGGAATATTCAATATTTTCCACCAACATCACAATTCAAAGGCATCAATTCCTCTTCTGTCTTTCTTACTCATTGCTCAACTTTCATATGTATGTGAAACTTTGAAAACACTATGGCTTTGATCTGGTTAATCTTACATTGAAACTCTTTAAATAGGTCTTTGGTAGCAGATTTTCCTAATGCAATACATGTTTTAGTTTCTTGACCACTGCTTCCATGGATGTTGCTTATAGATCCAAATAAAATGAAATACTTGCCAACTTCGACTTTTTTCTCCATTTCTGAAGATGTTGTATGTTGGTCCAGTTGTGAAGATTTTTGTTTTCTTGATTTTTCAGGTATAAACCATAATGAAAACTATAATCTTTGAACTTCATTACTAAGTACTTCAAATCTTCATATTTTTGCAAGTATGGTGTGCAAACTGAATTTTGCGAGTTGTTAATGAGTCTTTCTTCAATCTTAATGTCACATTTTCCATCATAAAGCTTAGCTCTTGTGATTATTTTCTCAGAATATATATTGAGTAGGTGTAGGGGTAAAGCTGACCAAAGCAGAAACTCCCAGGGTTAAAGGGATATAATTTTAAGAAGGCAATCAGAGTAAAAAGAACTTCTTGCCTGGAAATGCAAAACTTGTATTCTTCTGATGAAGCCGGGTTTTGATGTGAAAACAGGGAAGGTCATTAAATAAAACAAGAAATAGTAAAAAAAATATTGAAACCCAATTCACATATTTTACTCCTTGTGTAGTGAAAACTTCACAATAAATTCTAGGAGGATTGGCAGATCAAGAGAACACTCAACCATGACTTCCTCTCCCCTTACCTCTTGACTAAGGAAAGTCTTGACTCATTCATTCCATCACACAACATTTTCCTACTGGTCAGAGAATTACAATATATGGCGACTCTGACATGATAAGAGAGTAACAGTGGTTGGAACCATATAGAAAAAGAATGAAAAATCTCAGTAAAAGACAGTGCCAGTGAGCATGACTTCATTTCAGTAAGAGATGGTGCCAGTGAGCATAGCTACATAAGGTGATTTTGAAAGATGGTGCAAGAGCTGAATAAAAACCAGAAAACATATATTAAGATTCTTCAACAGCTCATAAAGGCCACCTCAATGTGCCATATCATCTTGTTGTTTCATGCTGCCACCTTGTCTTTGGCTCCTAGATGGTGTTTGTTCCTCCCCTAGAACTTTAGCCCTAGATTTCTGGGTTTTCCCCATGAAATTCTTTCCAGTTAGTGTTTCTCATAGTGGTATTATAATCTTATACTTTCTTTTTCTATCATCTAGTCATTGTCTAGCTTTCTGTTGCATAGCACTTGATTGTGAAGGCCATGGTCTGGATCAGTTAGTCTCCAGACAATGAAACTAACAGACAGCACAAAATAAAAAGTTAAATTTTTAGCAACAATACAATAGCAAACGATGAAGCTTTGTCAATGTTTCTGGCACAGTCCCAAGAAAGTTCATTGCTTTATTTTGTAGGATACTCAGGCATACACAAGAGGCTGCAATATAGAACTACTGTAAATTCTGTAAAAACCCCTAAGGCAAGAGTTTTGGTTTTAAAATTATTCCTTCTTTATGTTTACACTTTTAACTTTATGCTTTCAGTGGAGGAAAGGGCCTTGGGGGGGGGGAAGAAAAGGTAGAACTGAAAAAACTAGTTTTGCATTAAACAAGAACTTGATTATATCATTTCTTGTGTTAACAGTAACTCGAAGTTCAGTTGGTAGGATTGGGGATGCTGATTCCCATCAGCAGAGGCAATATAGTTCCCTGGATCTTGTCACCTCTACTCTGATAGAATTTCTATTGTTACTAGAATATATATCTGTGGTTGTGGCTGGCTTTGAAAGAGGTCAACAGCACGTCCTCCTTTAAGATATTCTGGATATTCTGCCTTCTAATGGCCTAGCCTTTCCTGTTACTACTAATCTGGTTGGCCCTTAGGAGGCTCATGACAATAGTGGTCCCCGGTATTGATTTTGCATCCTGGAGTTGCTATGAATAAGGCAGATCTTCCCATCCAGGAATGCTACGAACAACACACTTCACTTCAGGCTTCTTAAAGAAAGTCATATTAACACTTTTGTTTTGATGAACTCTGTCAATTTGTCTATCTGTGTTTCATTGATTATGCAAAGGCATTTGACTTTGTGGATCATAACAAACTGTAGCTGACTCTGAGAAAGAATGGAAATCCAAGAACATTTAATCGTGCTAATGCAAAACTTATACTTGGACCAAGAGGCAGTCATCAGAACAGAGCAGGGTGACACTGCATGGTTCAAAATTGGGAAGGGTGTACACCAGGGATGTGTCCTATCTCCATACCTTTTCAACCTGTATGCAAAGCAGATAATCTGAGAGGCTAGGCTCTACGAGAAGTGTGGCATCAGGATTGGTGGAAGATCTATTAGCAATCTGCGTTATGCAGATGACACAACGCTGCTTGCTGAAACTGAGGAGGACCACATGCACTTGCTGCAGAGGGTCAAGGACTGTAGCCTTCAGTATGGACTGAGGCTCAATGTTAAGAAGACAAAGATTCTCACCACTGGACCAACTGGTAGCATCAGGATGGATGGTGAAGAGATTGAGATTGTTAACAGTTTAAGTTTGCTTGGTTCTACAATCGACACTCTTGGTACCAGCAGCCAGGAAATTGAAAGACTAATTGGGAAAGTCTGCTGACAGAGACCTCTCCAAAGTACTTAAGAGTAACAATGTCAGTCTGGAGACTGAGGTGCGCCTGATAGAGACCATGGTCTTTAATTACTTGCTATGCATCAGAAAGCTGGACAATGACTAGGTATGACAGAAGGAGAATTGGTGGCTTTGAGCTGTGGTGCTGGAGAAGAGATTGAATATACCATGAACTGCTAGGAGAACAAACATGTTTGTGCTGGAGAGGGTTAAATCATTCTGCTCTTTGGAGGCAAAGATTCTGAGGCTTTATTTGACATACTTTGGACATGTTGCAAGGTGGGATCAGTCCTTGGAAAGAGACATCATGCTTTGGGAGGGTGGAAGGACAGCACAGGAAAGGAAGATCCTAGATGAGATGGATTGAATCAATGACTGGGGTAATGGGGTTAGGTGTATCAGAGACAATAAGATTGGCACAGGATAGAGCAGGGTTTAGGGCTGTTGTACATAGGTTTGCTGAGTCACAGGAGACTCAACAGCACATAACAACTACAAACAAAGTATCTGCAAAATAAAAGCAAAAAGGGGAGACTAGGACTTAAGCAGACCAAGGAAGGAGTTTTCTGGGTTAAGAGAATTTAATCTAAAGAATATAATGAGGACAAAAAGAGTTTCTGTTCTGGGATGTGCAAAACCTGAATCTCCTACTAAAGTTACCATTTCATATGGATGTGGTTATAGAAATAAAAAATATCAGCAAATAAGAAAAGAAATGTTGTTGTTGTTAAGTGCCGTCAAGTTGTAGGTGACTCATAACGACACTATGAACTAAAGACCTGAACACTTGTATGACTTTCATCCTTTCTCCAGGTTCATTGGGTTTCTGGAGACAAGCTATTTCAGAAGTGGGTGCGACTTCTGCTTCAAAGCTTGTTTGAATCAGGGAGCTCCACCAAAGACTGTACCATGGGTAATCATTATCACATTTGACACAGGTATGGCCAAGCATTTCAGTGTTTTAAAATTCCAGCACACCAAAATGATGGCAGACTCGGGACAGAACTCTAAGCAAGATCTAGCTGCAAATTATACAAAAAGCAACTGAAATAGCACATCGACAGATACTCCCAAACTTCCAGATGGGCAGGCTGGGTTTAGAAGAGGCTGTGGCACTAGGGATATTTTAGCCAATGTTAGATCTTTGCTGAAAATAGAGAATAACAGAAAAATATCTATCTGTTACAATGACTATGCAAAGGTGTTTGACTGTGTGGATTACAACAAACTGTGGTTAAATCAAAAGAATGATAATCGGGTCGGTTGAGTGGGGAGAAAAGTGCAACAATGAATGAATGGAATTCCAAAATTTCTGTAGATGTTCATTGAAATAAAAAAAA